>NC_139482.1:9963409-11163409 GCF_008360975.1 Lichenostomus cassidix
ACCTGACCTCAAACACATAGTGACAAAAATCAAACAAAAAATGATTGAAGATCCCTCTCCATTTATTCAATAAGCCAAAAGAAAGGCTGCTTGATCCCTTGATTTAACACTGATTCTCTCTTTTAAGCAAGCAATGAAGATGCCAATGATTTTTTTTCCATGCAGGAGAAAAATATGCTCTCTCCATGCGTGACAATTTGGTTTAAGTTAACTGGCAGTATCAATGAGACTGAAGCACATGCCTAAAATGCCTTGCTGAACTGGGACCATACTCTACATAACTTCCTCTCACTAAAGCTATGTCCAGCTGCTCACTGAGTAGCCAGGAGACGATGTGGATATGGGAGTTCTTCCATATTTAAAAGCTGTGTTCATACCCCAAAAAATACAGGCCAGTTTCACTTTTTATAGAGAAGGAAAGAAAGCCTGGTGGCTGGGAAAGTATTAATAGCATGGGGCCAAACATTCATGTGAAGACCACAGCCATCAAATGGTTTTCATAAGAGGGTTTGCTGTGGGTTGCTCTACAATGCCAAAGTATTGGTGACTGATTTCTAGCTCTGCCAGGGGGACTCATTATTGCATTACTGATGTGAAACTTTGCAAAAATATGCACTATTTAACTGCATGATTACAGCTGCATACAACTCTCAAAACAGATTTCAATAAAAATAATAAAAGATCTCATCAACATTCACGGTATTTTTGTATCTAAAATCGGTGTTAATCAGTAATTGAACAAAATTATTTTCAAAGCCATTCAGTTCTGTTCATTTCCCTGCTCCTGACAGAACCAAAGGAAATACTTTTCCTCAGATATAAACAAGCATATACTTCCATCATACACGAAAAAAAACAGGAATTGTTTAATTGACAGTCATATACCTGAGTGATGATCATAATGACAGTATTAAAATCATCACAAGCACCCTTACCCACGCTTGAATTCTAGTTTATTTACATAAGATGCAAATTTACTGCCATTATCAAGTTCTGCATACAAAAACCAGTAGCATTATTTTAAGGAAAATTATTTCAAAACTGAATACCGGTTTCATGCATAGTGCTTCACCTCTCATGTGGCATATTTTTGTTGACTATCACTAATGTGCACATGGCATAATTACAACCAAAGTTTTAAAACTTGGTGTTACAGAAGACCTCAGGTATGAACACACTGCAAGAGAGGCCAAATATGCCATTCCAAGAACCACATATGGTGTGTGATCCAAGAGAAATGTGCTGGGAAGCACAAAATCAGTGAAAGGGTGGAAATTTAGGGGGTGTCAGGGAATGGCTGAGGATGGAAGGAGCCTCCAGAGGTCACCTTGTCCAACTCTCCCTCTCAAGCAGGGCAACCTAGAACAGACTGCCTAGAACCATGTCCAGACAACTTCTGAGCATCTCTAGGGATAGGGAGTCCACTAGTACAAGCTGTACTAGTGCCTCAAAGTAACAAAATGTTTTCCTTTTGTTCAGTGTAGTTATATAAATTATTTTAATCTGAAGAAAAACTGGATTAAGATGCTTCTATACATGCCCCTTCCTAATGCATCCATCTTTTCCTCCTGTTCACAGCCCTCTTCTCAGCAGGATGCAGTTATTTCTGAAGTTGAACTATATAGCAGATTGTTGAATTGATCCAACTTTAAAATGCTACAAAAAGAAACTTACTCAGGGGAGGGGAAAAAAAACCCTCTACGAGATTTTCTTCCTTTTCCTGTTTTCTCATTTCTCTTGATTTTGGTTTTTCATTTGTAAACCCAGACATCAGTGGAATCATAACCCACCTGCAAACAGCAACAAGGCAGCAGTGGCAGTGAAAAGGACTTTTAAAACCCAGCTTCACACCACATCCTGCAGCACCCTCAGTCCTGTTGTTCCTATTTTGGCTCCCCAGGAAGCTGTATTTCATGGGTGCTCATATTAACACCAAAGGCTAACTTGGGCACAGCACTGGCACTGGGCAGAGAAGAGGTGCAGGATGCAGCAATCACACAGCCCAACTCTTCCCCTCAATATAGGCCTGGTGTTGGAAAATAGGTGCAAGTAACATGACTCTGCCCCAGCTGGCACTGAACCCTCCGCAGCCAGGAAGCTAACAGCAGCCAAGAAGAAGGCCCTTTATTTTTTTTTTCTTCTTTTCCATATAGCAGTGTGAAAGGAGACACGCTTCAGTATGTCAGGGATGTTTTACAGCCATGCTGCACATTGTGCTAAATGACAGTGCTGGGGAGGGGCAGGGTGGGAGCAGGAGTCTTTATATAGCACTGGGAGCAGTAATTCAGCCCCTGACAGTCACATGAATACAGCCCTGCTGAACACTAACAGTATCTTTCTCTGGTATTAGGCTATTAGGCAGATAAGGCTCCACTTTGGATTTGAAAGACTTAAACTGACAAACGATCTTGTTTTTCTTCACCCTGCATACTGTGGCAGAGGGCTGGAGGAATCTCAGCACTTTCCACTGCTTATATAACAGGTGTACTCATAAATATGCAAAGATGATTTGAAGATACAGTTTCTAATCCATGCTTTATGCCTGAACAATTTAAATGACTTTCATCATGTAGACAGCATTGCCAGCTCTTTGCAAATAGTTCCTTTATAATTTTAGGCTCTATTAGCTGTATTTTTGTTTAGCGTGGGTTTCATGTGAATTGAGGGAAAAAAAACCCCACCCACACTGAATGAGGACATAATTAAGAGAAATGCATCTTTAGATGGAAAATAGATGTCATGACTTCTCTCCGGATCAGATTTCAAGAAATTTGAGATGCACGTTCTCCATAAATGCCTCACACTGCATGGAGGATACCCTAATCTAGCTCTAAGCAAACATGACAAAGTAGAACTAAACAGCAATAATCAAAAAAGCATGGCTAACAGAACACATAACTCAGCTACTGTCTCTACAGTGACTTTCAGCAGTTAACAAGTTTGTTACTCCAAAACAAAAATTTGTTTTAAATCAACTTTAGAATAAAAGATTTCAGTTTGCAACATGTTGGCCCTGACATGCCTCAAGAGCAATCCTTCATACATGAAAAAAAGAAGCTATTGCAAAAGGAGGCATCACATGAATTACCTACATTGTGATCCTGCACCAAGTCTGCTTGGTATAGGAGTACTGGTGGGAAGACAGATGACCAAGAAATGTGGGGCAGGATGGTGGACTGACATGGCACACCATGGCCAGATGCCTTTAGATAGAAGCCGTGAAAGTCAGAAAGTAAACAATTGGGGGGAAAGAGAGAAAGAGGTAAGAAGAAGCTAAAAATTAAAGCAAAAGGCACATATGCTGGCTTTCTCTCTCTGTCACACAGAAACAGGTGACACCAACCATGTATTATCCTTCACAAAGGACCAGAAATGCTTTTGTGGTAATGAGTTCCTTCCAGCAGATTGGTAACAACTTCTGTAAATATGGACTGATTTCCCAGTCCTAAATGAGGTCCCCATCTTTCCACTGGGAGAACATCATGGCCTGTTGTTCCATATAACTAAATGCTCTGTTTGAAATGCAAAATGTTCTCTTAGTACCACCAACGACTACGCACAAAGTGAGGAAAAAGTGTCTGTTTCTTTCTGCCATACACCCTAGCACAGATCCTTAAATATCACAGACTGCTTCTGACTATTCACAGACATAGCTTTAAGGGGAAGTACACCCATTAGTGCAGTCCTGATGCCAGCATAGCTTTTGCCATTTATTTTTAGGTGAACTGGACTTCATTCTGAGGGCAAAAATAAATACAAGAATATATTTTGGCAAAAGTATATTCCCTCCTTATGAGAGTCCCTGAAAATGAAGCTTCAGCTTTTACATTGAAAGTACTTCCATACTGCTATTTTGCAGAGATTCCAATCACCTTTTGACTGTAATCCCTACTATAATTGTATTGTAATTCCTGCTGTACTCCTAGGAGCCCAACTCCCAGAGGTGTGGCTGCTTTATTTTCCATGCTGGGCTCAGGGGTGGAATGCAGAAACCAATGAATTGGGTAGCCCAGTCCATGAGAACAGCCATACAATATTTCCAAAATGAGACTGGAGAAGACCTGGTGTCACAGTATTTCAGAAGGATGTGGCCCCTTAAACGCTTTATCCTCTCTTAACTTTAACATAACCATGAGAGCAACTTTTGAGGAAGAAGGATACAAAATACGTTTCACTAATACTTAAGCAAGATGTTTAGAGAGTATCTATGAGCTACCATTTTCAAACTATTACTTTTTACAAGATCCCTGTTAGCAAAAGAATCTTTTATTCTAGGGAAAAGTCAGGGGAGACTTCTTTGGGTGTCTGAGTTAGAGCAGATTTATGAGAGTGAAAAAACTTGTAAAATTCAGAACACAAAGCTGCTCATGTTTAAAAAGCTCACTCTAAAGAAGAGTTGGCTTCTTCTTCCCAATTTCAGTGTAATCTTGTCCTAGATATTCAATCTGCTTTGGTCTGAAGAAGGTACAAAGGATCAAATTGGCACATGGGTCCTGTTGTTATTTCTAGTACATATGTTGCACCAGAATGGCTCATAAAAAAGTCAAATTTGAAATGACATTTGTTATTTCCAGAAGTAACCAATTACAATATTGAAGAGCCAACGTGCATTTGGAGAAACATACATATGCAATTTCACATTTTGAATGATGTGCAATAAACATAACCTTGCAGGTGGTATTACCTTATCAAAATACACAGAAAAGCACTTAGTGGGTCAGCCAAAGCCAGACCACCAGAGAGGAATGACAAACAGCATTACACAGTAAGAGAACTTTGAGTTTCAGAGATACTGTGGTTTTCACATGATCTTCAGGACAGAAAAGAGCCCAGAGTATTTCCTGAATAGCACAGAGCTGGTACATGAACCAGCTGGGACTCCTCCCAGGACAGAGAAACTGGCACTCACACAAAGGGTCCAGGCTTCCTATACTTGTTTGGAAGGTATCCTATGGAGAGAAAACTCTTACAGACTAGGTTACCACAAGTTAACAGATGTCTCTGAAAGGTCCAGCAGTCAAAGATGAAATTTAACATCGCTGTGGCTATTCCTAGCTCAACACATCCCACACACAGCTTCCTCACTTTCCACAAGGTGACCCCAGTCACCTCAGCCACACAGCATCTTTTGCAGAACAAGAAACAGACAGCAGGCTGACCTTCAAAGCTGAGGAAGAAATATCAGACTTGCCAGGAGTCCTCATCTTCCTCAGAAGTACCACCAGCAGACAATACCAGCCACAGCATTATTGCGCTCAGGAAGAAAAACAGTGTCTGGGCTAAGCAAGAGCAAGTATCTCCTCCCACTGCAAACAAAGGAATATGTTCTCTCTCTGTTTCACCATGCTCCAGAAGGTGCTGGAGGTCAAAGATACCAGCTTTATGAAACTCCCAATAAACAAAACTGTCTTCACAGACGTTCAGATGGCAGCACAAAGGCAAGGAGTCACCTCTGCTGCTCCTACTCCCTTCACCTGAAGAGCAAATACAAGTTACCACAGCCAGCCTCTGAGGCAGAAGCAAAGACATCAGAACAAAGAACAACCATAGATATAGGATGCAGGAAGGATCAATCTTCAGAGGAAGTAAGTACTTTCTTATTTTTTATCCAAATTATTACAATGGACAATGCCTTGTCATAAAAGCCCATGATTATGCTAAGTACAACAAACTTTAAGGAAGCTTTTGAAAATGTTATTTTTCTGCCACTTCTTGCTTATACAGAAGTCCCCTGAGCTACAGGCAAACATATGAGTAGCCAGTATTTAAGCAAGTATTATCAGAGCGGCTGCCTTTGATACCCTCTCAAACTGTAATGTATGCACATCCTTACAGTGTTCAATATTGACTTAAAACAAATTACTGCTGCAAGTAAATGTCAAGTCATCTCTAGTAAAATACTGAAAACATACTAAACCTGAAATTCTAAGCTGTTGCAGTGCTTTTTGGAGTTACCAGGAAAACGTATATCATGATATTGGACTAAAACATTTATAAAATGCCACTACAAAAGTACTTAAACTAGTATATTTCTGGCCAAGGGTAGCTTCAGTGGTTTACATAGTTATGTACACACACAAACTCCTTATATTTATTATGTCTTACAAAGGAGCATTCCATCAGTTATACTAGTGGGTAGATATTTTTTTAGAAAGCTGTTGAGTCTTCTCTTCTATGAAGTGTTTCAGTGTTTATCTAGCATTATTTTCTGTCTTATCTGCAACCTCCATTTGTCTAATTTCCATTCCTAGGGGTTCAAACTTCTTGTGTTTTGGACTGCTAATGCTTCACTTTGGACTGCTAATGCTTTGCAGGAAAGTATTCCTCCATCCCCAACACAAGGCTTCTCAAATAATCAAACTAAACTCCAGTCTTTCTCCTGGTAAACAGTGTTTATTTAGACTGCTTTGATCCCCAATGTCCACGCCTCTGCTCCTGGTCACTCTTCCAGATCTCATCTGAACTGTTTGTCCAATTCTCCCAAGTCTGTGGTATGGATACTCAAATGACTGAAGTCAGCATTTGTAGGAGACACAGATATAACCTTGTGACTAGAATGTGTCAAAACTTTAGCAGCATAATATTCATAAACATAAAATGCAAGACTTTTTTTCATCATCATTAAAAAAAAATGATTAAATTTAACTGCTGTTAGTCCCATTCTTGTTGCCCAACACAAGAAATCAACTTTTTTTCTATTACAGCGTGGAGCCAATTTAAAGCAGAGCAAATTAAAAGTACTGCCTGTTATTTTCCCTCTCAGAAGTAAAAATCACTCCACAGTCCAACAGTACTTTTTCCTAAAAAAGGTTAACCCCTCACTTAACAACACTCAGAAAACTTACAGCATCTTCTAAAGCATGTACTCATTATTTTTTCAGACTAAAAAAATATAGCAAATGAAACTGAGCTCTTCCAGCAAATTCAGCAAAGGGGTTTGCCATTATGATTCAGGAAAGAGTAGGAATATTGCTACATTTTGCTGTTTCACTAGGTAACTGCTGTTTGTTCATCCTCAGGCATCTGTCAAAGAAGTCTAGCATTTGAAACACATTTTTACTTCTAGATTCTTCATTAAATTTGAACTGCTTGCATGCCACCACAACACCATAATTTTATTTGTTCAAACATTCCTCAAAAATACTTGATTATTTGCATATTTCTTTCAATAAAGATAAGAGGAATGGCACACAAAATTCTAAATTTTGCTCATTCTCCTTGCAATTATAGCAATGAAAAATATGAGTTAATAAGGATATCCCCTCAAAAGAAAAAGGCAAAGCTTTATTATTTGCTATTACCAGAAGGAAATTTTCTGCACAATTCCAGAATTGCTCTGTAATGTGATATGAGAAATCCAAACACCAGCTTGGTTTATTTTCTCATTAAATGACAGTAATAGATGCAATAGCCCTGTAGCCATCCTGCTAACACCACTTAACTCCTTCTGGAGGTTCCATGCAGATGGAATAGTCCAAGGCTACTTTCTCTGAGGAAACTGTTGCTAGGGTCTCTTTATTTTGCCAGGCTGTTTATGGACACATGGACATCCACACAGTAGGAAAAAGAGTGTCAGAACACTTTGTTTGGGTCTCTACGCCAACCAGAAGTCTCTGAACTTGTGCTAGTCTAGGCAAACTTTCAACCACCAGCCTACCAGTGAAAAATTAGGCTCCATTACTTACACTTCAGTATTTGTCACTGAGTTCATTAAGAAACATTTTCCTGGCTTCTGAAAAGCTCTTACCAGACCAGACTTACAAGATCTTTTTCCTGATACTTTAATCTTACATACAGATCAAGCCAAGATTTGAATGAAGAAACAGCAGATGTCACAGTTTGGAGATAGGGACTCCAAATCCAGAGAGAAATAGGACCTAACAAGTCCTGCATCCATTTTTACTTACATAAGCAGTCAACACTTGAAGAATTCCTCTGTCCCCTCAACTGCTACCATTCTGCAGGCCCAGCCATGCACATGAAAGCAAAAATCCCCTCAAGCATATGGATGATCCAGTCTTTGGAAACCAAACAACCCCTTCAAAAGTCACAGGAAACACCTTCTCTTCCAAATTACCAAGATCCTTCAGGAGAGTCCTTTCTTTCTCTAGTTATCCAACCTCTTAACACAATAGTCTTTTTAAAAAGAGATCACAGGCATCATATGCTTTTCAACATTAACTCCTGTTGTAAAACAGTGTGGCAATTATCCACACCCCAGCACTTGATGCTGCTCTAAGCACTGCAGGTTATGTCAAATAGACCATGCCTACCAAACTGCCAGGAACCAGCAAATGACTCTGCTCTCCAAAAAGGGACTGTGAGAAGCACCCAGGCATGTCTCCCCCCATCCCCCAGAGCCATGCACAGAGTGCCCTGGTAGGATTTCACATGGCTTTCAGGCAGAAACCTCTTCTTCTTTGGCTTCCTCCAGCCAAAGCCATGGCCACTGCCTTCCCAGCATCTGTCTCAAGCTGTATGGCTGTAAGTATTTCTATCCCTGCATTTGTTGTTCTATTGCAGAATATCATGGTGTCCCCAATATGTTTTATACCTATTTTGAAGTTATGCTTAATCCTAGCGATAAATAATACTGGCTTGCAATTAGAAGCTCTAGCTAAGATTGCCAGGGGGCAAAAAAATAAGGAAAAATAGAATATTTATTTGCACAGGTCTAAAATGAGCAATTCCCTAGTGCACTGCACCAACTGGAGTTAAATGAAACCAGCTCCCAATTTTTAGTGTATGTTTACCCTAGTAATACAAGGAAAGACCAGAATTCTGCAGAGAGTAATCATGTTTTGAAAATGCCCCCGCACCACCACAGCCAAGGAGAGAACCAGGAGCTGTGGTTAACAATCAGGAAAGGCTCTTCACAAGCCAGGAAAAACCTGCTGCATCTCCAGACCCCACGCTGGGGCTACTGACTGCAAGGAGCTTCTCAAGAAGAAAAGGGGGGAAAAAAAAGGAGGCGGAGGAGGAAAGAAGGCAGAATGGGATCATCATGAGTTTGGCAAAAATGAAGCTCACCCACTGGGAAGATAGGGGAATATACATGCATAATTTTACATGGATTAAGCGTTTGTGTCAAATCTGTGATGCGCTGTGGTGAATTCTTATACTGCAGTGACTCATCTTGTCTGACAGTTGCTGGGGAATTAAAGCAGTTATTTTTAAAAAATTATATGTCCTGCTTGACGCGTTATACAAATAGCCTCTTAAAAAATTAAAACGCAGTCAATGCATTTTTAAGTATAGGAGAGCTATGGTACATTTAGGATTTACTGTACCATACCACAAACATCCATTCTGAGCTAGGAAGACCTAAAGGAGTCTATTGATATCCCTTCAGAGAAACAGTGATCTTTTAGCTGCTCCCAGTCCAAATTAGTTTATTATCTCTACTTTTACAGTATGGAAATACTTTTCCCTGAGAAAAACCAAAGGAAAGAGGTGTGCTAAACCTGAATTCTTCCGATACCAAAGGATATTTGGTTTGCTGGAATCAGAGTGACTGCATTCCCCTTCTGATGGATTAACACAGGCAGGTCAGCACCCTTCCAGGGAAAGGCAGCACATTGACTCCCAGCCATAGGTGCACACAGGTTTGGCAAGGGGAAGGAAGCAGTGCTGGCTGCTGCTCCCTGCTCTGTGCAGCACAACCACGCAGATGTGCCCTGAAGCTGCAAAGGGCAGCTCCTTGCAGCGTGTGTTCTCATTAGAAACACATTGCTTACTCCCTGCTTTGCCTATAAAACTGACACCCCCTTGGCAACTTTCACACATCCTTGGGAGAAGTGTTTCGAGTATGTCAGTTGTGTAATACAGTGAAGATTGTCTGAATGATCTATTAAGTGTAACCCTTGGGCATCAGTGCTGCTCAACATCAGCTGGCAATAAAGGTATATTTACAGCATGCCTTCAGGACAGCTGTTCTGGGAACATCCTGGAGATTTGCATAGTCTGTTTTACAGGGCATTACCATGTACTTCAACTAAATGAGTGGCAAAGAATTCTTTTGACACCCATTAAAAGCCCTTAAGTCCAAATACCACAGTGAAGGAGGCAAATTAAAAAAAAAGTTTAAAATAAAATATAAAAAAATAAACCCTTCAAATTCCAGTGCCTTAAAATGCAAATGGTTAACTCATGAATCAATTGAGCCTGTTTTTCAAATAATCAAGTTACTGTCCCTCTCCAACTTGTGGAGAACCAACTCGAGGCACCATCAGAGAAACAAAATAGCTCATGAGAGGAGCTTCATCTTACCAAGAAAGACGTTGACAGTGCTCTTGATTTTATCACAATTCCCATGATATTCAGTATATTTTCTTAAAGCCCTAGTCTTGTATGTAACTTACATGAAAAGTCCAGCTTTCTGTATATTGAGTAAATTAGTTCCCTCTCTCTCAGAAAAAATAACTGAAAACATGAGCCAACTGCATCCTAACAGCTCAAAAAACAACAAGAAGCAAATGTGAGTATTGAATTTCTTAGTTCATTTCTCACCTAAACTCAGGAGGTATTAACACTCTGTCACTGCACAGGTGATACCCACTTGCTAAGCAGAGCACTATCTTTCAAGGAGTGAATTAAAAGGATGACTTTGTGTCCCAAATCACAGAGGTGTGCTAGTTATTGAAATTTCCACACTTTAAAACCTCTCTGTGAGTGAAGAGTCAGCTGGCAAATGTTAGGGAGAAACAATAACTACAGGAGTTAACTACTGGTCCCAACCCAGAGACTACATGCAGACAACAAAAGACATAACTTATACCTAATAAAATAATAGACCTGACCAGAAAGTGACTCAATCAACCCAAGCAATATTACCAAATATAATTGAGTCAGTCAATACAATAAAAGCAGAGGACCAAATTAATTAGAAGACTGCACGTCCAGTGCCTTTGGGAATAAGCAGTCACTTATTAAAGATCTGCTGAGACTTTTTTTGAAAGTGCTCTTTGGAGAAAAGTTGAGACTTTCAAAAAAAGAAAACTGCTATGTCTCAAATGTTTAAAATGGAAGAGGACTGTAAGTATAGTATGGAATATAAGGAGAATAGTTTCTGAACAGGATGGTTTTCACATTTTCCATGTGGTGTCTGTGGTTCTTTAAATATTCCTGCTATGTTATCTGACACTTGGATAAAATACTGGAAGAAATATAGAACATCCTTCCCCAGTCAATTTTTGTTCACTAATTGGAAGGGCAATACAACCTTGTATACTCTTAAACTGAGGGCAAAATGAGAAAAGGGGGAGGGGGGTATTTTTTCAATTCTTAAAGTGTTTTTAAGAATGGAGGGCTTGTAGAATTACTTCTTCTTTTTTATATATAAGACAGCACATTTCAGGACTCCTGGTTTTATTTAATCAGTCCTTCAGTTAACAACCCCCAAGCTATTCTAAAAAACAGGATGATTCATCTATTTCCACCCAGTACAATTTTATACATCGTTAGAAAACTAAAACCTCGTAAAATCCTAAGCAGCCCTGAAGAACAGCTACTGCAGAGTGACATGTTGATTGCATCAGCCTAGAAGGGCTACTTCTGAGCAAA
Organism: Lichenostomus cassidix; assembly: GCF_008360975.1. Lineage (NCBI taxonomy): Eukaryota > Metazoa > Chordata > Aves > Passeriformes > Meliphagidae > Lichenostomus > Lichenostomus cassidix. Next base: position 9,974,972 of record NC_139482.1, read on the forward strand.
GCAAGCTTCAGTAGCTCAGTGAAAACTACAAGAATGTCAAAGAACATGTACTTAACATATCAGCATCAAGCACATGCACTCAAACACAGCAAAACAAACGTCTCCAGAATATCTGGAACCAAGGATGATTCCACAACTTCCAATATTTATAAAATTTAAAGTGCTGTTGAGCCCCTATGTCCAGAGAAACACAGAAGCAACTCCGCCTTCCCAAAATGAAGTGAAAACACCAACAAGAAGTGTGCTGTTGATGCCTTAAGCTGAATATAACACCACATGCCACCACATCCCTGTGAAAGTCATTCTCAACACTCTTTGGAGTGCCAGGATACCTCCAGCACTCGCTCCTGGTGTGGGGCAGGCAACCTGCACACTGACACAGGGGAACCTGCTAAGGAACCTGGCTGATCTTCACCTTCCAAGTCATAACATTGAAAATAACAAAATCTAAAATGGTTGTTCTCATTTGCATGCATAGTACCTTTTGAATAGTTATGTTTGAACCAAAAAAAGCCCATTCAGACCACAGCAAAGGGGAGGTGGAAGGGATGTGGCTTGCCCACAATAACCAAGGGGTTAGGATTGTCACACAGAACAAGTTTGAAGAACACCATGAAATGCCTTCCTGACCTTCTTCCTCCCTCTCAACAAATGAGCAGGGCAGAACTCCTTTTGAAAAAAAAAAAGCACTTTGCTCTACGGTCCACAAGGCACGTGCTATCTGCCCAGCAGACACTTCTGAAGCTCTCCTGCCACAGCCCTGCTGCCAGTGAGGCTTTGCCGAGTGCACAGCTGAACAAGGAGCTCAGAATTTGGCTCCATGGCAGGGCAGGGGGGAAATACCACGGCCAAACTGAAATGTGTGATGACAACTAGCAGTGAAGGCAGCGATTGCAGCACCTGCACAGTGCCCGCTGTGCTAGTGGCACGGTAACCAGGGCTGGGCACAGGGACACCAGCTATTTTATGTTGGGTTTTCAGATGCACTGTGTGGGTAGGACCCACGCTATCACACTTCCTAGAGCTAAGAAAGAGACAGCTTTAGCTCACAGCCGAGGAATAACCACGCAATAATCCTGCTGGTGCTCTTCTCTCTTCCACAAAGCAGCAGGTCTCTTTCAGAAGCTGTTCCTAAAGCTGCACTGTCCATAGCAGGTTTTGGCACCAGAGGACCATGTGGCCTGGGTAAAGCAGCAGCTGTAGGACCCACAGCACTCAGAAATTAAAAACTCACACTCAAACAATACAACAAATACAATGTTTCAGGCTCGCAGCGCTTGAAAAAACATCTTCTTAGCAAATCTGACATGGGAAAGCACTTCAAAAAGGGGCATAAATCACAGCAGTCACTCTGCTCCCAATGTTATCAATGAGACCCAAACACATATTTAAGCATGCAGTTGCCTATTGCCTTCAAAAGTCTCCTGCTTCAGAAAGGCAGCAGAGACACCCCAGCACATCATGAGCAGAGCACATGTTAAAACCTCAATCTCATGGAGTTTTATGTACTTGCATGAGTGTATCTCAGTGAATGAAGGCAGTGGACTGGCTTATTCCAGTCAAGAAAAGCACAAGCACAAGGTACTGCATGTTCATGGTGTAAAGAGGCACAAAGTTGTGTTGAAAAGCCATTTAACTTAGGAGAAGCATGACCAGAGTATGAGCAGACTTCTACAGCACAATAAAACTGTACAAATTACTGATCCCACTCTCTGTAGGGACTAATTTTGGGAACAGGCCAGGAGCTGCAACATGCCTAAAGGTAGGAGCTTTAAGCAGTAAATTATTTCATTTTCTCAGGCACTGAACACTGTCATGTACTTGACTAAGTGCAGCTTGGGGGAAGACACTGAAAATGTGATGTTGCCTGTTCTTTACCTGCCTCCCAATTCCAACTGATCCCCATTTAGGCTGCCACAGTCAGAATACAGGAGCCACCCCATCTGCTGGGTGTAACGCCAGTGGCACACAAGGAAAGATATTGTCAGTGGGCTAAACTCATTCCAGATCTAGCTGCAGGGAAGTTACAGCAGTGCAAATACAGATGCCCAATTTCCAACCATGTCCCACTTCCTCAGAGCTTCCTTGGATTGTGCTTACAGCAACAGAAACTGCACGGTAAAAACTGTATTACAACTTTGGTACACTGCATTAGCATATTTATTGAAGGTCTATGCCAGTTTGATTTGGGGTTTTTTGTAAGCATTTACTAACAGCTGTTTTAATTAGCGTCTCATTGGTGTGTAGACAATGATGTGATACACACCAAGAAGCATTTTCTGCATAAAGCAACGTTACATGTACCACGATATAAACAGCTCTTCCCACCCTACCACAGACGAGGGCCAATGGACTGGCAGTGCATCACAGAAAGGCAATATTGTATTTAACTCCTCTTACTTCAAGTTTTCAGGGCACCCTCAGGGAGGGGGAGGCACAGAAATGAGAGCCACAAGCAATCTCAGTAGCTCACTCTCTTCACCCTCAAAGCGTTAAAAGGAAAATACAATGTCAACATCAGCTCCTCCCTGCTGATGAAACTGGCTCCAGCGCATTTTACTTTCTGGCTCAGAGCCCTTACAAACCGTTACAAAAAGACAGAAGACAGACAGGCAGCTCAATATATCGACCACTTCCAATAACTAATTTGGGACACGCTGGGTCAGTTGTCCCTTCTATGAAGTGCTGAAGCCTCTTGGCGGTGAATGAACCCTGATATTTGGGGGGGCATCAAAAAAAAAAAGAGGGGGCAGCTAATAGCAGATTTGCATTTCAGGAAAGAGCCAACGCTAGCATCAGTACATATAAATACTCCCCACTCTCCTCCTCCGGGAGACACCGATTATATCTGACACACTAAAATCGTCTCCACGACTCTGGTCGCTCAGCGCCCATCAGCGAGGGCTCTGCCAGGCACTGCTCGCCGCCTGCCTCTCGCTCCTAGCCCGGCGCTGGCACTCGTGGAAGCGAGGAGCGGCAGCCGGGCTGGGGAGCGGAGGGCGGGCTGGGGCTCCTGCTCATCCTCCCTGCCACGGCAACAGCTCGGGCTGCGTGCGCGCCTTCCCAGCCCGGGGACCGGCGGAGCATCACAGCCAACCACGCCAAGAAGCCACCGCAAGCTTTCAATTACACATTAAAAAAAAAAAAAAAAAAAAACGCAATTAAAAAAAAAAAATCTCTCTCTATAGATATATCGTTTCGTCTGAGTGACCTGACTGGTATTGTCCAAAACGACCTTATCAGGGGTGTTTCACTGCAGCCGACACACACACGCACACGCAGCGTGGACTCCGTGGGAGTCTCTCGCTGCGGCCACAGCGGGCTCTGGCACGCAGGTACACGGCACGTTTCCGCGAAGCCGCGTTTCCCCGGCAGGGCAGGAGCCCCTCCGAGCCATCCCCGCGGATTTTTCCAGCTCCCGCACCACCGCGTGCGCGGCCAAGCCCCGCCGCCAGAGCCCCCTGCCGCCCCCGCCCGCGCCGCGGCGGAGCCCGGGGGGCTCGCAGGTAGAACAAAACCCCCGCGCCGGGGTCCCCGCCGGCCGCCGGCTGGAGGGGCCGTCAGGGCAGCCCCCCGGGCGCCGCGGGGCCGAGCGCGGCACCGCAGGGCCGCAGGGCGGAGGGTGCGCGATGGGGAGCGGGCCGGGGGTGCCGCGCCGCCGCCGCGCCGCCCGCGCCCACCGCCGCCCGCCCCGCCGCGCCTTTACCTTCGGAGAGCTCCAGCTCCAGCTCGGCCAGCCGGGCCCGCACCTCCAGCGGCAGGGACACGCTCTCCAGGCTGCGGTCCGCCATGCTCGCGCGGCGGGGACGGGCTCTCCCCTCCTCTGGCTGCCCGCTCTCCCCCTTTGTCCGCGGCTGGCGGGGCGCGGGAAGGCGGCGGGGCCGCGGCGGCGCTGAGTCCTCCCCGCGGTCTCAGCCGGGCATGCAGGGGGGAGGCGGGCGGGCGGGCGGTCCGCGCGGGGGGACGGGGCGCGGAGGGAGGGAATGCGGAGGTTTCTCCTCTCCTCCCCTCTCCTCCTCCTCCTCCTTCGCCGCCTCCTTCAGCGGGGCCCCGCCATGGCCGCTCCCGCCGCCCGCCCGCGATCGCTCCGCATCGGCTCCTCGCCGCGCCCGGCCCGCCCCCCGCCCGCCGCCGCCCGGCACCGCGGCGGCGGCTCCCCCCGGCCTCGCCCCGGCCCCGCTGTCCCCGCCCGGCTCGGGCTGGCGGCGGCGCTGGCGCTGCGGTGCCGCTGCCGCGACTGGGGCTGGCCGGGCACTGCCGCTGTCACATCCACGTGACCGCGCCCGCCGCCGGCCCGCAGGGGGCGCCCCGCCCGCCCCGCCCGCCGCTCCGGGCCGCGCTCCGCCGCGCTTCTCCCGCGGGATGCGGAGCTGCAGCGGCGCGGGCAGGATGGAGCGGCGCGGGCAGGGATGAGCCGGGCTGCCCCGGGCTGCGCTCATCCCGGCTCCCACAGGAGCGCCTGCGGCTCCCCGCTTGGCCGAGGAAGGAGGCGAAGGAGTGATAGGCTCGAGGCAGGCGGAGATTGGACTCCCGACACCTTGTGCCCCCGCTTCCTTCCCCACCTGCCGAACAACTTCCAGCCTACCCCTATTTTCACTCCTATTCTCTGCATACAGCCAATGGAGGACTGCGTAGTGTCAGGTTAACTGTGGGACTCGATGATCCTAGGGGTCTTTCCCAACCCAAATTTTTCTATTCCATTCTATTCCATCCTATCCTATCCTATCCTATCCTATCCTATCCTATCCTATCCTATGCTATCCTATCCTATCCTATCCCATCCTATCCCATCCTATCCTATCCTATCCTATCCTACCCTATCCTATCCATTCTATCCTATCCTAATTCTACTCTATTCTATTCTATTCTGTTCTATTCCAAACAAGCAATGGCAAATTCCAAACACCGTGGCAATTCTGGTGTGTGCATCACTAAACCATGGGTGCACGTTGCCAGGAAAGAGTAGCAATTTTAATATGATGAAAAAGAACAAAGGTGACACATGTACCAGCTGACACTGAGCCTGTGTCTGGGGAACATGGAAAAAAAGGACTGAGTACTCTTAATTACACTTCTCCAACATAAGAAGGAATGTTTTGAAAACATTTAATAAAACTGCCTTTCAAATCAACAAGTGTATTCCACAAGGAACATCTTCCTTTTTCTCTCTACATATTTTATTCCTTCTTTTTTGTTTGGGTTGGGGGTTAGTGGTTTGACTTGGGTTTGGATTTTTTAAAATCTGTCACGAGAAGGAAGGAACAAGACACCGCAGCACCTATGGTTTCACAAATCCTTGGGAGTCCCAAAGGTAGAACAGGTCTTTGTGGGACGCAGCATTAGCAGAAAGGGAAAGTCATAATCATCCTCAGGTCAGCTTTGACTTACCAGCTTACTGTTCTAGTCAGTGAAAGAAAAGGATGTAGGAGTTTCTTCAAAAGATGAACCTTAAATTGTGACTGTACTAAACAAAGTAGGCTTTTATTACATTGTGGAATGAAACCAAATTACATCCAAATTACCAGCTGTGCTGTACAGGCACCAATACTGGAGAGATTCCTTCAGCGTGTGCAGGGCTGGTGGTTTCCAGTGTTTTTGCTGGCTACCAGCACCAGACACAGGAGAGCTGTTTACACCTGACTGTGGCCCATGCCAGCATCACTGCAGCCAGACCAGCGGCAGAACTGGTTGGGACACTTTGGTGAGTTTGCCTGCCGTAAGCAAGGCTTGAGCACACAAAGTCCCTTAACTTTATGGTGCTGCTGTTTGTTTTCTTGTCACATATGTTGTTTCCTGGTAGCCTCTCCTGAGCTTCTCTTCAACACAGTGAGGACGTGAGTGACCACCTGCTCAGCCTCCCTTGAGAGCAGCCATTGCTTTCAGCAGCTTGGTGACACACATTGTTTAGGGCTATACAAATACCTCTCCCCCAGCACTGTGCTACTCAGGAGTAAGAATTTTTACCTTTTGTTGAGCACTGCATGTTTCAAATGCAGGCGTTCAAAAAATTATCCAGGTCTTTCTTGTTCTTTGCATCCAGACTTAAACAAAGAAAAGCAATTAAATCCAAATATGCTCCAGGGTTCCTACCTGAGAATCCGAGTTTTGTTTGTTTGTTGTGTTATGTGGGATGGAATAAGCTGAATGTATCAACCTTCTGCAGAAGTGGCTTTTTAAAGTGTGATGGAGGCAGCCAAGAGGGAGGCAAGGGAAGGCTTTGTGATGGTCCAGCTTCCTCCGCCTCTGTGTATCTCTGAGTTGCAACTTTATTTCTCCAGTCCTGATACAATATGATTATTTAACTCCTTACCTGGTCATTACAGAGTCTGTGCTGCTGGTGTTTACAACACTTCCCAGATTTTTCCTTTCATGAAATAACATAAAGAGACCTAAAGAGTTGAACACTCACATCATTGTGCCTGAAATTTTCTGGGCGCTTCCATAACAAGCCCAGGGTTTCAGCTGTTGGGTGCTTTGAAAGGAAGAGGTTCCAACTTGGGGTTGGAAGTCATCCAGCAGAAGTGGAAATGGCTGAATTCAGCTAACACTCAGCTGGGGCAATGTCCCAGGTGTTGGCTCCTGTGGAGGATCTTTGGGGTCTACAGGGCCCCCCTGGGCAGGCAGGGCCATCCCATCACCTGGGGCAGGGCTGCAGGCAGAGGTGAGTGCTGTGGGAGCTTTGACCTGGGGCTGCAGCAGCCAAGCCCCAGCATGGGGATGCACATGGGGCCATGGCACCTCCTTTGGAAAGACCATTTTTTCCCTTGGGCTGATCTCAAGAGGAGAGATTTCTTACTCATGCAAAGTATCAGAGCCCAAGCTCCAGGGAGAAAACCTCAAGCATATCAATTTGCACAATGGTTTTGATGAAACACTGAAATTCCATTGAAAAGGAAGCAAGTCAGGAGATTCGATCTAGCTGGTCTTCATTCATAGATCCTCTTAGGTTTATAGGTAAGAAGTGGTGAGGTGGAAAAGTTCCAGACTCAAAGAAGAGCAGGAAACGATTTGTCTTTTGGATGCAGTGATTAATTAGCATGGTCAGAATTTGCAGCATGCTGTCCTATCAAGACCTGCTTCCGACAGGCCTAGTCACAGTTTCATTGTATATGGTTTGTCTGCCTTCAAGAGCAGAAATGAGTCACTGGTGCCTTTCCAACAGTGGCCCTGGTCAACACAGCTTACAAGAGGTTTTGAACACAAATGCTCTTGTTAAAATGATTTGGACTCTTTGCAATGCATGTGTGTCTTTATAGAAGAAAGAAAATAAGAGTATTTTTACTTAACAATACATATGTAGTGGTCAAATCCTACTGATGACTATGGATCATCTTATGGTATTGGTAGCTGAGCGAAATCTCTGAAGAACCACATAGAACTGACCTTGCCTGGGTAAAAATTCATTTTCCTAGTTCTCTCACAACAAAAGGTGTATCCATTTTTGCAGAGATTTAGCCCAAAGCCAGGTCTATAGTAGAAAACATTCCCAGCATCACAACTTTAGAAAGGGGACAAGGCACTAAAAATATTTAAGGAAAAGGAAAAGCTCTTGTGTAGACACTCTTACCTTACCTTAAGGCACCTAAAATTATGTGTGTGTCTTCTGCACACCTTAGCAAAAGCAAGAGGACCATTTCTGTGAATGGTCAGCTTCTCTTCTGTCTGAGGGAGGGGGGAGGGGGGATTTGACCAATATAGCAAAAAAAAAAAAAAAATCAAAAGCAGGAGGCACCCACAGAAAGACAACAAAAATTATCAGCTGCCTGGAGTAGATGGGTTATGAGAAGAAATTACAAAAGTGCTTACTCAGCTTGTGAAACAACAGCAAGAGGTGGCCCAAATAGCTGCCCATGATGATTTGAAAGGCAGAAGCACCAAGGAAGTTGAAGTGGGGAAAAAATCAGGGCAAAGAGGATATAAATGAATAATCAGCCAAAACACGTATCAGGGAAAGCTTCCAGGGGATGAGCAGCATTAGACTGCAAGAAGCCTCTCAAAGGAAATGGTGGAATCCCCATAATTTGAAACACTAAAACCAGAGTAGACAAAGTGATCATGAATATGCTGTAGGAAATAATCCTACTGTGGGATGGGATGAACATGCTTGTCTGGCATTGCTTATGCAAAGACGTACTGCTTTTCTTTTTTCCTGTTGAAATCAATATATTTCTCCCCCTTCACCTCTCCACTTCCATTCCCTGTATTTGCTTCTGTCTGCTCATGTGTTATAAACAGATCATGAAATGTATTATTCTTTTGCTGTATCTATCACAAATGTGGCTGGATGGCTACCTGATGCCAACCGTAAAAAGCAAAAAGATTAATTAGATGAAATAATCATGAGTGGCATGCAAAGGATTCTATAACTATTTCCAAGTTTTGTTCTGATTTCTTTTCCCACTTAAAAATTAAATCCAACCATGTCTTCTAATTTTTGTCCTGGGGAGAGGGAAGGGAAGGGAAGGGAAGGGAAGGGAAGGGAAGGGAAGGGAAGGGAAGGGAAGGGAAGGGAAGGGAAGGGAAGGGAAGGGAAGGGAAGGGAAGGTACTCAGCCTTTCTCACATATGATTTTCATTCTCTGTTGTTCCACCTAAGCAAGTATCACGTTCCATTTCTCCAACTGTTTAGACACCTGGGATCCCTGCAAAAACCATGGGCATGGGGCAGATCTGAATTGCTGCCTATCTTGGCATTTGATTCTCTGTCTTAATACTTTGAAATAATGTAGATGTCCCTCTCTTAATTCACAGTGGTTTATGAAAGTGAATCTAAGGGGAGCCAAATGAAAACTGTGGATAGACTGATCTACCTCAGTGTACAGGAAAATGTGCAGCAAATCCTGGACAGCTGAGAGGAAACTTCATAAATTCCAATTGTTTTGTTCCTTCACACGACTGCAGATGAGCTCTGGTAGTGGGGGAACTGTGAAATTCCTCTCTCCTCCTGTCCCTGTGCCAGAGCTCACTGGCCTCGTAGCACAGCTGGCAGCAGGGAACATGAATTCATGCCTGAGCTCTTTCTGCACATAGTCTGGCATATTAGCTCACATGCTGATGAAACTGGATTTGAGCTAAGATGCATAAAAGAGAAATTTCTTGGCTAAAAGTGAGGTACTGCACAGAAAAATGAAGGAAAAGGAAACCCTGGGAAATACATTTTCCCTTAATATATTAGATATTTCTCTCTCAGTGCGGCATTTCCATTGTTCTTAAAGGAACTATTTGATTATTATCAACTTTAAGATACCTTTTCCAATGATATTTTGTGCATTTTAATAATTTTCATACATCGTTCTTTTTACTAAAAGCAAAATTCTAATAAAAAGCTTTTCTTGGCACAGTTTAAATTAACTTTGGTTTGAAAGTTAGTCCCACATAAGATGTGTTTATTAGGCTCCTGCAGTCTGGCAAAGCCTGTTTACACAAAATAAAGATCCTCCCCACTGCTCTATTTGAGGTAGGAATTGATAACACATTTCACAAGTTCAGAGAAATTGAGGGAACTGGCATCTGGAGATAGGAAATGTCCCAATATCCTCTAAGAATATTCTGCACTGTAGTAAAAGATCCCAACACACACACATGTGCACAGCTGGTCTCCCACCACACCACAGGTCTTACAGTAATAATAGCTGTTCACCCTTTCATCAACGTTTGAAGCTTCAGTGATACTTACAATTTTTGAAAAATTCATCAGCTTTTCCTCAACATAATTTTTAAACTTTTTTGTGAATTTCTCCATCTATTGAAATAGAAATGTGAAGTTGAGTATAGGAGAGAAAACTTCTTGGAGTAAATTCCTTTATGTTTTTCTGGGGGGTTTGGGGGGGTTTTTTCTGTGAAGTTTTCTAAGAAAAACATTCATGGAAGAGAAAGAAACTAGTAATTTTTAATAGCTTGCCCTCCAGTTAATTCATTATATTATTTTTTTAGCCAAAAAAGGTCAGATTGATGCTTTAGGATGTCATACAAAGCTGTTGGCACATTGTAAAACCAATATAAGAAGTATCCTGTTATCTAATATGCCTCTCTGAGATGCCCATCTTCACCTTACCTAAAGAACATGAAAATTACAACAGGTTAACATTCAATTAATGTACAAAAATAACTTTTAATACCCAGAAAACATCTTAAGATTCTTTCTACTGATGTGGATTAAGTCCTATTTGAACATGCCTTAATATTTTCATGGATTCATAGCAGACAGCAAGAAATACCCTTACAAATGTGAAATTATTCAGGAAATGAGGAAAAAATACTAATTTTTCTATTACAACAAAAGGATACTTTAACCATTGACCATTCTGCCCAATTTCTACTATCTGAGATGGATTAAATCCATTGCAGTTTGTTTATTATCACCCAAAGATAGGATTAAGATTACCATCTGCAATGATGATACATCCTAAAAATTCAAAACATTCCACTTTTGAATGTTTTGGATATTTTGGGATAGTCCTACCAGAGTTTCATGCTTTCTTGAAAATAATCAGGATGATTTTTTATTCTTTGTCAGTGCAGACTAACAAATATATATATCCAAAACATTTCAGTAACTCTCTGACTTAAATATTAAGTGGACGCAGAAAAAATACACTCCTCTCAATCTTTTCTTACTTGTTTCCCCAGCTGATATGGGAGCTAATTTATTACTGCTAAGAATTTGAGCATTTATGCCAACAAGATATAGAATCTGAATTATCAGTGATGCTTGGAAGCAAAACTAGTATCCATCTGAACAACAGTAGAAATATTCTGATACGCTTTCACAATGTCTGAGGCACCACCTTTACATTTTCAACCTCTTCTTACTTAGCAACAAGAAAAAAAAATAGGAAAAGCTTGAATTGTAATCTGAGAAGTGTTATAATTATCCTTACAATCTGCTCCCATTACACACTGTCTTACGTCTGACATCTACCATTAGCAAATTTGCACAAATGGCAGTAAACATGTGACAATTACTGATCTCACTACTCACCTGCATCAACTCATTTCTTCTGCCTCTCTAGAAGTAGAAAGCTTTTGAATTTCTGAGGCAGTAACTTTACATTTGAGAAAATATTGCTGTCATCACCACTTTCACCATCACAATCCATGTAAGAATGTAACCCAGCTAAATCCAAATAACCAATACTCAGTCTTAGCTCTTTATCACTTTTTAGTCTGTGCACCTCATTGCTGGCTTGACTGGTTCTAGATAATTTTTCCCAAAAACAAGTGCACGTTTTGGTCAATCTCCAGCAGACATAGTGCAGCCTCAGGAATGCCCTCTGGGAAGTCAACACTCATCCTTCCAGCTGTCCAGAGATCTTTGTTTCATTCTGGCCAGGCTCTTCACCTCTGAGCAATTTCCATAGGCAAGCTAATACGTTTTTTGAGAAAATTGTCTGATTTGGTCCTGTCCTGAAACTCCCATACTTATTTTTCTCTCAGAAGGAGCCATTTGTTCCTTCTAATTTTAACATGAGGTCCTGACAGATGTCTTAAACTTTTCTCTGTACTCAAGTTTGCAGTATCAACCTCTGTACGAGCTGAACTCTTTTAGGACTTGCTCAGACCAGAAGAACATTTGAAGAGAACAGTACTAAATCCTCTTCATAGAAATGCTTTTCTAGAAGATCTGGCCTTGCTATTTTCTTTTGAAACTTTACTCTGAAAAAAAATTCTCACTGGCCAGTCACAAACAAATCCTGACAGAGCTTAAATGGCAAGTGTTTGCTGTTTACATGGCCACCAATAAAATGGCCCAGAGGTTTTCTTCTTTGCATGACATTTTCTTACTTGATTCATGAGAGCAAAACCCTGGATGTTACACAAACCTGGTTCTGCGGGCAAAGATTCCAACATGAAGCCCCATTCCCACTTTTGATTTAAGGTGCATGATTTAACACTGCCTCAGGGTAGCACAGAAGAGGAATTTCTTACTTGTGAGTTTGTGTCAATTTTTGTTAAATAATTACATGGAAGTTGAGTTCAGTTCTGGAAACAGGATTAACCAGCAGTTGTTTTCATTTCTGTGTGCTCTCTGCAGATGCTTAGGCCATTGATTTAGTCTTCACTTTGCTTACACAGCAAAATAATGGATTATGGTTGGACTCGATGACCTTAAAGGTCTTTTCTAGACTAAATGACTCTTATTCTATGAATTAATATGTACATCTCAAATAAGAAACCAGGGTTAAGTGTTCTCAATGTGTGAACAAATGCACCCCATGGTGAGCAGCAGTGTGAGCTTCACATCTGGCAGCAGAGAGGGACCAAACACCTGGGCAGCACCAGGGCTGCAGACAGGGAATGGCTCACAACACTACTGGTTTTCATTGTGCATGGGCTTTTTTCTTTCCTTTCCAAGCTAAAAAGGTTAATGTTTGAGTCTTTATTTGGCTGAGTCTCCTTAAAGGCATGAGCTCAGTGGACCATTTTAATAACTGTAGACAGTGCTTCCTGCCCCCTCTTCTCTCTGGCCCTGGGAGCTATTCTTACCAGGAAATACTGAAAGTCCACAAACACAACATCACTGGCCTACAACCCCATGTCAGCAGCTCAGATTAATCATCTTTACACTGTTTAACTTTCAGTGACAAGCTTTTACATTTGTGTTTTAAACAGTACGGGAAATTCAGGTCAGGATTGACAGCTGGGAACTTCAGTTCCAAAGTTTAAAATTACTTCTTCCTTCATCTTCTTAATGCTTTCAAATAGACACCTGTCTAAGGTCTGTTGGCTTCCAGAGGCACTGGAGCTAAGAGTGAAATAATTTAATTTTTTGGAGTCATCATCCAGAGAATGGGGTAACATCTAGCTATGTAGAAACAGAATAACATTTACTTACACCATCAGGTGTTGTGAGCACCACTTATTAATAGTATTTGTGTGTTTCTCCAGGGAATTCCATGAATTCCACAGATATTATGTTTATCTAACATGAAACATATTTTTAGAGATATAAGAAAGTAATTTTACTTAAGAACAGAGACAATTCCTATGAATTGAACTGCTTCCAGTATTTCTTTCTGGTGTTAAGACTGTCTTTGGGATTTTACAAAAATGCCCTTTCACCATAATTAAGAAGGATAGGTTTTCACCATCTGTGATTTAAATCTTGCCTTTTGGAGAAAGCAGGAGAGCTTAGTATTCTCCAAACAGGGTAACCCTGCACCCCAAGAACAGGTAGTCTTTCAATCACACACTTTGATCTTTCTCTATTCTCTTTTCTTGCTCTGTTTCCACTGTTTCTTGGTCTGATTTTTAACTGATCTGTTTACTGACCTTTAAAGCCTCTCCTGCACCACTTCAGGAGGGCTCTTGCCTTGCCTTGCAATGTTATCAGATGTATGAAGTGCTGAACCACTGGGAGCAACTGAGTACTCAACCTTGGGATTGTCTGGGTAATAATGAGCAGGGAAAAAATAGATGGGATGAAATTCAAACCTTTGTATATTTTTGGTACAAATCTGTATATGAACATCTTTATTTTGATGTGAGGCCTCCAAGTCACATGGGAGTAGATTACAGATTGCTTCTAAGCAGTTTTAGTTTAAAACTATCTAAACCACTCGTGTTTCAAATCAAACCAAAGCTATATCAGTTAACTTGCATCAGTTGGGAACAAATCAAACCAAGATGAAGTAAAAGCGCCATTTCTCCAAAATCAGAACAGTTACACCAGTTAAACTGGTGTGACTGTCTGTAATAGAGAAGACTTAGTGTCATGCACTGTTGAAATAATTTATTCAGATGAAATTCTGCCCAGGGGAAGATTTCAAGTAATTACTTCATTTTCGTCGACCTTCTTTGCATAGGAATATTGTTAAATGTCCCCACGCTTTGTCATTTTTTGTTATTCGTAAGAAAAACTTCTCCCCATTTCAGTTAACTTGTGTCCTTGGTTTTCTTATATGTAGTTCCTCTGGAAAAAAAAAAAAAACAGTTTGCATTGCAGGAAAGAATTTTCAAGATTTCACCCCTCTCTGAGCAGTGATGTTGATTCAGCACAGGTGAACTAACACTAGATTGTTTATAATGCTTTCTGGGAATTCATTTGAAAAAAATCCTGATGTGACAATTTTACACATACAAGGGAAGAGGACGTTATTATGTCTTTAGCCAACGTAGTCAGTCGATATCCTGATTGAGAGCATTTGCAGGATGAAAATGCAGATTATACTAATGTGTTATATTCTTTCATGTAATGTTTTCATTTGGCAAAAGCCTTGGTTTCTGAACACACCAGGGACAAATCCCCCAGATCCCCAGCTTCACCTTTCAGCTCTAAAGCCAGATGTCCCTGTCATCACTGCCGCTCATGGTCCACACTCCTCACACTCCCCTGTGCCCTGGGACCCCAAACTGGGCACTTTGTGCTCCTCATGGCTTTGCTTCTGAAAAGCCTCTCTCTGACCCAAAGCCTCAGGCAGGACATATCATTTCCAGGGGCTTTTTTGCCCCTTCTGTTCAGCCTGGGTGAGGGATCAGCCTGGGCTGTGACAACTGAGTATTTGAGGACCTTGAAGTGACAAGCAGGAGAGAGCTGCTGGCTCTTAGGCTCAGGCCAAGCCAGGGAAGTCAAATGCCCTTGTTTCTAGAAACTGCTGCTTCCTCACCTTTCCAGGGAACACTCATGGCCAGACCTGTGCCCTGTGCTCACCCCTTGCTTTGGCTCATCACCTGCCCCATTATTTCAGCTGCTGTTTTTCCAGGCACTGAAAGGATGAGCCCAAGTTTTGTCCCTTCATGCTTATTTGTGTTACAGAGAGTGGAGTAAAAACCTTCTCTGCTGTCTTGTTTTTAGGCGCCACAGGACAAGAGTGCTTTTTATGTAGCTTTAAAGCATGATAGATGTTGCAAAACACTATTATTGCATGTAATGGATACTTTTCAACGATATAGCCTTTATTTCTTTGGTGTGTTACAATGTAACCACTCATGGACAATTTTGTTATTTTCATTGGAAACTACTTGCAGTTCATTAAAAGGGGTGATTCTGGGGCACAATCGTAATGGAAAAGTTCATGGGAAGGTATATATCAGGAAAAAAATGCTCTGTGTAATGCAGATATGATTATTTTAGGGATATCACATAAAGGTTAAATTACCGCTGTGAATAAAGTGGCATTTAGAAACTCTTGAATTACTCTGCTATCAGTTATATGATCAACTCAGAATTTCACATGCTTTTAGGATCATTGCTTGTTATGCCATTGTATTGTGGAATTGACAGATAGATAGTTTTGCCTTTCCTTCAAAAATCTAGATTGTTATTATTATTGCTATTAGGAATGAAATTCTGTAATGGCTTTTCTAATACAGACTTAAATGACACTAATAAAGCAAGGTACTTAGTTCACTAGCATGTCAATAAACCATTAAAACAATCCATACATAATTCTAACTGGTAATATATTAAGAGCCTGAGCTTTTCTTAGGGAGACATAATAAATACCTGCTGCTTTCCACTGGAGTTATATAGGTTGTGGAGAGATATAAAAGATGACTATGGGAATTTTGCTTTGTTCGGATTTGTATCCTTTTTTTCAAATATAAGATTAAAAATGTACAATATTTTTTTACTCTTTCTATGGTAAAAACATATAAGAATTGTTACATTTGGCTTTCCCTACTAGAGGGCAAGAGAGAGAGAGACACCTTTTCACTGCCTTCCAACTCTGATGAAGGAATGAGGGTTTCAGCCTTGCTCTTCCTCAGTGCCCATCAACACTCAATGCCCTACACCTCAGTGCACCTGGGCTTGACCCACAGCCCTTCTCTCTGGGACAGTAATTGGGGTCTCCTTCCTCTGCCCACTGCCCATTTCCATGAAATCTGCAGGACTCCAGAGTCTTTTTCAGCTCTGCCAAATTCAGCAGAAAGGAATAAATGCAAGAAGTTATGTTAAAAAAAAAAATAAACAACCAAACAACTGAACACAAAAAGAAAGGAGCTTAAGGTTTTTTTTCCTTTTTGTAGGTCACTCACGGTCAAAAAGCTAGATTATATCCAATGCCAAAAAGGTTGATATGTGAGTAAAAGCTATCAATGTGTGGAAGAATAATGTAATCATGGAATTATTTTTGTTGGAAGGGATCTTAAAGATCTTGTAGCACATGGGCAGGGACACCTTCCAATAGACCAGGTTACTCAAAGCCCCATCCCATCTGACCTTCATCTCATTGGTTTAAAATGTTCCCAAACTGTAACCATTAATAGGCTTTTTGGTACTCATATGAATATTCCAAGACGTTTTGTAGTCAAATCATGCTGTAAAAGGCTATGGAGAAGAATACTTGACACTGCTCTTGCATCAGATATATATGTACATTAATCAAGACTTAGATGCCTCAAGTAGAAATTACTCCAGAGAGAAAGATAGAATGTAGTTTTCCATGCAGAAGTATCTTAAAGATATGTAGTGAGATGGTTTCTCTCTTTAATAAGTGTAAATGAAATCATATCCAGTACAGTTCACATTGGGAGATAGCATAGGAGGTGCAGGGTCAGGAAATGGGGATGTAATAATGGTTGAAATGAGAATATGGAATGGAGCTCATCACAAACCCTAATACAGAGTTTAATATGCAGACTACCATGGTGCTTGGCCATGAATCTTGCAAGAAGTGGATGTAGACTATTATTTATTATGACTTTTTTCATACAAAAATCAAGCCATGCTGGGTAATGTGCAAAAGGTCAGAGAAGAAGCCCTGAAACTTGAGTGCTCTTCAGCAGCTGGGCTAGCTGGTACTCCAGGATATTTCTAAATCCACAGGAGCATCCAGCTACCAAGTTACACATCTTTCTGTGGAGAATAAAAATCACTGTGTTGTCCAGTGAAAAGGTAATGACAGCTCTTGAGATATCCAGTGCTGCATGAGTAAGTGTACCCTGACTGTGATTATTTTTTTCCCCACTCACTTCATGAAAAGGGTGACTGGTTCAGTGCAGACACAGGCAGAATTGATTTCAAAAAGTTATCTACTACCCCTGACACCAAAATGCTGACTCAACACCTTAGGTAATTAGTACAAGGAAAAAAACCTTGAATATCTTTAATGCCAACAGATTTAAGCAGACTGTTTTCCAGGAATGTTGAGCTTTCCTGGATCCCATTAAATCCACAGCAAGATGCTGTATTCAGCACCACTACAGACCAAAGCAACCTTTAAAGGCCTTTGGAGATCCATGTCTCAACAAAGAAACTGAGTTTCCAGCACAAGGGCTGGCAGCCTGTCAGTGAACAGCATCAGGTGCTCCTTTCTCTCCCAAAACTGGAGCTTGAGGGTGCTGGTAGCAGCTTATTTTCCTGAGTCTGAACCAGAAAAATGTGAAGTGTCCACTCTGCAAGGAAGGATGTGACTCCTGGCTGGACACAGTGCTGGACATCAGCTGAGCCAGTGGCAGGGAACACATGGTCACTCTTTCCAGCTTGTAAATCAGTTCTGCTCAGCGTTTTACTTCACATTTGCCGGAGGGAATGTTACATGTTACATGTTGTACATGGTTAGGGGCAGTGGCTTGAGTGGTTCTGTGGTGACTCATTGAACTGGGGAAATTCAATTGTTTGTCTTAACCTATGCTCTCTCTATTCTGGTAGATACATCTTTTGCTGTCTCTCTGAAACCTGGATTCTAATTTATGTTCTTGATGCACAGAAATAACATCCACTTCTGAATGCATTTTGATATGTGCCTCACAGGGTGTAGCTTAGTGAAACAATTTTCCAGCTCACTTTCAGCAAGCAAGCTATATTTGCATCAGCACCATCTTGCATTAGTCCTACCCACACAGCAAGAAGTGTCTGAGTATTATCAGGGAGACTGCATGATATTAACATGCAAAGCCAAGTAAAATCAGCACCATGTTTGCTGGGCAGTGAGAAAACTGTGCGACTCTTACACCCCAGCAGATTTCTTTCAAGCACTTCAAGTAGTTCTGATGACACTGGAGTTACATTCAGATAACATGCGTCTTTCCTTCTGGTTTCTGGTTACATGATTTATTTTATCTATGGGATTCTTGAAGATTACAGGTTATCAGCAAATTTTTCAGAGTGCTGTGTAGCTATCAGATATTCTGGGAGGTTTATGAGGACAGAAAAGCCTTGGTTTCTCTTGTCATCCTCAATAGGTTCAATAGATAATGAATGCAGGTACTGGAAGACTGGAAGACACTGGAAGATGAGCCTTGAAATTATAGTTCCAAACTAGCATAGGTGGAGAAAATAAATATCCTGTCAGAAAAAAAGGGTTGAAAAACCAACTGTGGAAAATCTGTGGAAGCAAGCTTGTGAATTTGCTTCATCATAAGGCTGGGAAAGATATTGCAATGGAAATGTTTCTTCACTTAAGCTTGACTTACAGCACTCATTTCCCCAAGATCAAGGCTTTGTGCTTCTATCTGCCCCTAGACCAACATGAAACACTGGGAAAGATGTCCTGAGTGCTCACTCTCAGTGATCAGACCACACAGCTCGTGTTTTCAGCCTAATCTAGAATTCATAAGGATGGAAGATTCATTGAAGTGCTTTTAAATTCAGGCTAAGGTGTCTTTATGGACTTGGCCATAATGGAACTTGAATTGCATCTCCAGCAGCCCAGGCCAGCCCAGCAGATGCCATGCTCCACACGTGGGTTAGAGTTGAACCCTTCTAGTGGAGCAGGTCTGCGTGGATCACAGGTGAAGTTCTCACCTCAGTGCTTGAGTGCAAACTCTGTGTTGCCTGAGACAAGCTCTGAAGTGCTCTCTCTGGTGGTGGCTGGGTGCTGCAAGCAGTGCAGCTCAGGTTTGCTCCCCTTAGAAATGTTTCTGCCCACCAGCTGCCTGGTAGTTTCAGGTCTCTGTGAGTTAAGGCACAAAACCTGCTTGGGCCCTTATCCTTCTGCTGGAGCCTCAAGCTGTGAGAGACTTAGAGAGTGTCTTGGGCCAAGCTGACAGCAAAAGCAGATTATTATCCTACATCTGCACAACTGAGAGAACCGCAGCAAGAGACATGACCATTCTATACAAGTATAGCCAGTCCATAGTATGATCCATTTTAGTACCATTTTATCCTCTGTCTTTCTTCTCCTCTGTTATTACAGACACTCTTGAATAGCTGCTCTGTCTCCACCTCTGTTGCTTTCCATGCCTTTGTCTCTGGCCACGGTTCAATCACCTGTTCTGGAAAGGGACTCGCCCTGTGTGCTATCAGCAGTGGAAAATTTCAAGGTGATATTTTAGAAGGGAGTAACTAAACTGTACACACAACCCATTAATATCAATTATGGGTGTCAGATCAATACCAATAGCAGTGATATTGTTTAGGAGCTTGAATTAATGTCATTATGCTGCCCATTCAGCTATGGGCATTTTCAGAGACAATACACTATTTGCATTTTATTATAATGTATCTTTTCTGAAAATTCCCATCATGGTGGGGACATTGCCATGTCACAAGGCGACCATTTAGATAGATGATATACAGTGCTGGGCTGACAGGAGCACCCTGCAATGGCACTGCTGTGACAAGGACTGTCCTCAGGGTGAATTTCTCTCTGCCAGCTCCCTCTCCCCCTGCCAGGTTTACCAGATCCTTTCATGCACCACCCTCCTCCTTGCCCTGTGCAGTTTCTGGCTTTCTTACTGGTTTCTCTTGTGAAGCAGAGAGTGCCACCACCAGGGCAGGAAAAATGAATATGATAAGAGAATTCAGGCTTAAAAAATGTATTACAAAAACAATTACTTAAGAAATAATAACTAATGCTCCTTGTTCCAGTTTTTCTTTCCAAACTGTGTTGCTCTGAGATCCTGGAGACCTCAGCCACACCAGTTCTGTCTCAGCAGTCAAAAGAGTTGGCACTTTGTTAGCTTGGTGTCCAAAGGCATATTTTAAATAACCTCATCAGTCTGGATAATTATTATTGGTTTCTTCTTCTCAGACCTGCCAGAATTAAAAAAAAGGAAAGATTCTCAGGAGACTTTCTCCAACAAAACAAGGATGGTATCATTGCCATTTACATAACATACTGGTGAGCCTTACTGGAAATAGCCTGTACAATTCCAGCAGGATCAGGGAAGTGGTGGCCAGCTTCAAGGAGACTTACAGACCTTCACCTGTTTGGTCTGGCAAGTGAAGGCTGAGAGGGGTGTGATTACTGCATTGTGGGGTTAACATCAAGAAAGGAGAAGAGCTGTTTACTCTTAAGAGTGATACTGGCACACTCTCAAATGGGTATAAGCTGATCTTGAATATACTTGGCCTTGGTTTTAGAAGAAAGTACCTGCTGAAGCAGTGAAGCCTTTAATCAGAGTAGTGTGGGCCAAAAAAACAAGGTTTGATTTAAAAAAAATAGCACTATCCATTTTTGGAGAGAGCTGTATGTTGTAGTGCTGCCATGGCAGGAAGGTCAATTCTGTGACCCAAAGGTATCTCTCAGTCCTATTTCCATGTTCCTCACAGCCTTTGTCAGAAAAAATGAATTGATAACAAGAGTGGCACTAAAATCACCCTTCAGAGACAATCTTCAGAGTTTTCAGCTCACTGAGATGAAAGGTGGGAGATGAGGAGGGATTTCATCTTTCACACTGCTATTGATTTACTATCTCTGCTCATAACAGAGAATAACATTAGCCTGTACTCAGTTCATACTTGAAGTTTTTTCCTCTTCAAACACAGAGATTAGAAATGATTTTGTTTAAAAACCAAAGCTCCAGTTTCTGCAGATGTTCAAGAATCTTTGATGGGAGTATGGGAGGGACTCCTGATTCATCAGTGATTGAGCTAAAGTGTATGTGAGTATCATTCCTTCATTGTAAAAGACAATAGACAAAGCAGGAAGACTAACAATAGCATTTCTTCTTCATTTCATAGTACTCAAAAAGCCATGATGTTTCCCATTGAAACCTTGGATTTGACAAATAGCAGCATCAGCTTTGCATAAAGTTTTTCTTGTGAGATATTCCTGATGAGAATTGCCTATGTAATTTTAGAGACCCAATACCACCACTCTTTATGCAATTTTTAGTTAGGAATTTGATAAGATTGTTTTCCTGGAAGCCCAGTTTTTCCTTTCCTCCTAATATTTTTTTGTTAAACAGGACTTTAGAATCAATTTAGGATAACAGACTCTTTTCTTTTTATTTTTTTCCTTTCATACTACTTTAAGGGAGTATGTCATTCAGTATTAAAAGGAAAATATTCTAGCAAAACTTGTGATTAAAACTTCTTGATAATTTTATTCAATCTGCAGAAATGTTGAGGCCTTTCATGGGATGTTTCCCATCAATTTGTCCTTTTTAATACAGCATCCCATGACTCAGGCCTTTACATAATCCTATTTACCAATGGCTGTAAAATCATTTATACAGTGAGGAATGTAGTAAGTGCTTTCATTTGTAATCAAAATATTGAATTCCACATGTGGCTAGTGTAGCAGACTACATGGTTGAACTAAAGGTACCTTTTACAATTCTGTCTTCCCATGCTAATTATTTCTTTTCCCGTTTCTACACAGAAGAGTGGAAGAAATAATTTTTGTTGTGTTAAAATTCAAGGCAGATGATTATGAATTAACTCATACCAGAAAGGCTGATTTTTCACTGAAGGAAATGAGTATTGTTTGCCTCATCAGCTCTTTTTTTTTTTTTGAAACATTAAATATGAAACTTTGCCAGTTGTATTCATAAGGGGACATCTGATAGAGTTGCAATCTCATACAGTTGCAAATGATGAGTCAGAAGCAGCAGCTTTTCCTAGTTCAGCCTTATCTGAATGAGCATTGGTAACTGTGCTGGCTAATTAGATGACAAGCAATTGAAGTTACAGCAAAACTGGGAATTTTATCAAGATGAATCCTGAGCAGCCTTGTTTCCTGTTGCTTCACACATCAGGCAAAAGCTCTTGTCCCTGCCAAGGGATGCAAGACTCTGCATGGGTGAAATGTGTCTGAAAGTGGCGAATCTGTGATGGGGGCATGTGCCTAACCTGCAGGAATGCTGTGCCTGACCTGCAGGAATGCTGCATCCTGTGCCTGACCTGCAGGAATGCTGTATCCTGTGCCTGACCTGCAGGAATGTTGCATCCTGTGCCTAACCTGCAGGAATGCTGTATCCCCACCCAAACACCCCAACCCAAACCATCCTGTGCTTAACCTGCAGGAATGCTGCATCCTGAGCCTGACCTGCAGAAATGCTGCATCCTGTGCCTAACCTGCAGTGATTCCTTGTCCTGTGCTGGAGCTACACTGCAGTCATGCATGAGGAAAGTCAATATGGCCTCTGAAAAAGATATGAATTCATAACAAATCCACTCCACCTGTGTGTTGTTACTTTTGTTGTGAAGAGCCTTTCTACATCCATACCTCGAAAGTAATCCCCTGAGCTTTGCACCTACAGCTTTCTAGTCACACACTCATTAAAGCAAGATAGCTGATGTTCAGCAGGTACAAGGCCATCAAACCTTCAGAGTCCATCAGAAAACCTCTCCCATGTCAGTCTGTAGTGGCACTGCATCATAGGAAAGTGTGTGTCTGCATTGCAATCGATAAAATGCCAGCCACAGCCCCTGCCTTTCCTCTCTCCAGGCAGCTGCCATGGGAATTGGTGTCTCTTTTCTCTAATGCTGCTCAGTGTCCACCTATTCTTCCCTCTAACAGGGAAAGATGCTGGGAAATAAACCTCAGGGACATAGATGGTGCTGAGGCATTATTCACAGGCCCACATATATAAAGTTTCATACAGAGAAACTTACATATGTGAAGGATGGCTTACTTAAATGAAACAGAAAATGAAACAAGCCATTGTCTAAATGCATCCTGAACAGATTTATTTTTGGGTCTAATGTTGCTTCCCAGCATCAAGGTAGTGGCAAAGAAACTATTAATACTTTCAAAGTCAAGATATGATGCAAAGTCTACATGGGAAGAAGGAGCTAAAGACAGCACAAATGGACATTCTGCAAGAAACACAGAGAATTTGATCTCTGTGCACATTCACTGGATCAAAGAAGAACTGATAATATGTGTGAAATCAGTGGGACATTTCCACAGTAATAGAAAGGAATTTAACCTATCACCTGCATCCTGGGAAAATGCTCCATACACTGCATTACTGGCTATAATGAGAACTGCCTCCCCTTTGAAAAGAGAAGAGCATGTGTAACAACCTTCTTTTTGCAGTGCTTAGTCCTCACCTTTTCCCTGGAGGGGATTTAGAAGACACAATAATCTGAGGAAAAAAATTCAAATTACATCTATATCTCACATTAGTGTTGGTACCTACTATTCTAGGTACCCAGGAGTCACCCAGATCCTACCTGTGGATAGGAAACATCTCCAATCTGCTCATTGTCTAACGCCAGGCACCACCACACTCAGTGTGCTCACACCTCCTCTCTGATCTATGGACCTCAGATACTACTGCTGTGAACATAGTGGAAAGAATAATGAGGATATTTCCTATCCAATAATTCTTATCAAATAATTTTTTTGTCAGAGTATGGACAGTTTTCAGTGCACAAAGCGTGTGACCATTCTTGCAATGGAGATAATGAATCATAAAATACCTGCCCACCACTTGGGCACACCCCTCAACAAGCCATCAGGGCAAATCAGCTGCTTAAGCTGATAGGAAAATATCATATCTGGTATCTTGTGGGCCATGGAACAAACGATGTCCTGCATCAGGTCTCTGCAGACGAAGCCACTCACTGCCACATGGATCCCAGGTGCAGCTCTGGTTCTCCCCTGAAGGGAATAAGCTCTTTAATGGACTTTGCAACATTCATGACAAGCAATTATGTCCAGGTCCATGACATTAAATGCACAGACATGGCAGCACAGATCTTGGGGGGCTGTCACAAATTGACACTAAATAAATTGTCCAGGACTCTGGCTTGGTACAGCAGTTGCTTTCTTTGAAAACAACACGATGGTTTTTTCTCTGCAGCCTGGATTGGAACAGCAATGCAATTGCTTCCTTTTATGAGGATTAATTGACCCACTCAGTTACTTCAAGCCAGTGAAAGTTAAATGGGGACATAAAATCTGAGCATTAGTCAGTTATTTAGAGCCTAACCAAGGACTCTTTCTTTTGTCTCACCTCATTCACTGTACCACCCTGCTGTCAAAATGCAACTCTACTTAAAATGATGACATGCCAGTATGTGATTTGTATGCAAACCACTAAACAAAGTTGTTCAGGTTGCTCAAACATAGAAAAGAGAGGGAGTGTCAGACTCATGAGTTTAAATGCAATAAGGCTGGTTTGTCCACTTTCCAACTTAATTCCTAGAACAAATTTATTTAGCATCCATTGCTAATAAATGTGAATAGGAGATAGGTGCTGGTACAACATGTGACTCTCATGGCTAGCAAAACATGCCGTGGAAAGAGGCACCATCTTTTTAAAGACTGAACAATCCTGCAATCCTTTAAAGAAGTTTTAGCTAGGATTTTGTTTTGTGGCCTTAAAACCAAAATGAGAAGCTCAGAACTACAAGCTGTATTCCTCTTGCAAATTACTTGAGGTCATAAACCATGATTGATATTAAAAGAGGAGATGGGACTGATGCAGCTGGAATGAACACATGTATATACATATATATATGGGAGATGGAAATGTATGTCAATGTAAGATGTTGGAAGAATAATTTCTGTATGAAAATCTACTTTAAACTAAGGAAGGAGTAGCATTTGCAGAAATGGTAAGAAACACTGCACTGGGAATTAGTCGTTCCTGTAACACATAGGTTACTTTGATCTTCCATAGAAATATGAGGCTGCAAGTTAGCCATAATTGCTTTGCCCCCTGTTTTTAACTTCGTAGTTATTCTCAGCTTCCTCAGATTTTGTGAAAATCCTAAGAAAATGTAATATCCTCTCATGAAATTAAAGTCAAGCAGCAAATTTTGTGCTCTGCATGGCACTCTGAAGGGTTAAATCTGTCCCACAGCTGATGTGAAGGACAAATTGGCTCAACAACTTACCACATTCCCTCTTTCCTTATGTGTGTTCTGGCAAGATTGTACCTTGGCACCGAGCTCCTTGCCTGTGTTTCTACATGCTTCCAGTCAGTCTCAGAAAGAATCAGCTGTAGACATGATTTTCTGGAAGTCTTGAGAGAATCAGGAATGGGTAAACCCAAAATTAGAGCTAGGTCTGCTTCTTAATAGTGTGACTGAGAGGTCATACTCTTTTATTCATTCAATGAGAATAGAAGCACACCCATAACATAAGGAAGCTTATTTATATGAGTAAATGCTCAGGTTTGTGAGTAAGGCTTTCAAAATCCTGCCTGACATTTTAATGTAAAATGAATTAGTGATTTAGCAATGAAACAATGGGAAGAATGGAGCCACCTGCATCTCATGGTCAAGGCGGATGTGCAATGGCACACCCAGCAATCAGTCCTACAAGCCAGTCCTAAACATAGACTGCAAGGTGGGGACAAAATAAAACAGTAAACATGCCTGGGGTGAACTGCAGTGAGAACCAGATCTTGTAAGCTGTGGTAAGAAAAAGCCTCTCTCGTGTCATGTGCCTGGGAGATGGCAGGGAGCAGATGTGACATTGAACTTTCTTGGAAGCAGGAATCTGGTGGGATCTTGGGATCTGGTGAGGTTGGGTCTAATTTAGATAACATGGGAATGTCACCACATCCAGCCTTAAGGCAGGCCCGAGAGATAGGCAAAGTGACCAAGCTGTGTTTCAGCTGCCATTTCACACATACAAACCACAACATACCCTGCCATGGAGATCTTGCAAATAAAAACAGAGGGTTGAGCAAAAATGGCCAGAAGGTATTCCCAAACCTCAGGGTATCCCCTCCAACCTCAGCCTCCAAACTGCACTATAAGCCCCAAGATGACTTAGCCCGGGGTTGGATTCAGCCCCTGGATCAGGGCTGAGATGCCCCTGGCTTGGTTTTGGAGATGGAGCATCACCAGTGACCTAGGTGAGCACAAGTAGGGGTGGTGAGTTTCCAGGCTGGTGCTGAGCTGATGCCCTGCTGCACTCTGTGTGGGACACTGTTGCAAAAGCAAAAATACCTGTCTGGGCTCAGTGTTGGGCAGGAATTATTTTGTCTGTGTCACAGGTTGCACTACATTCTTGAAGACACTGCAGCCCAACTCAGACATCCCTCTGATGGGGCAAGACAGTTGGTGGAGAAGCAGTTCAGAACAATGTGTCAAAGTCTGTTTTTAACAAACAGGATTCCTTTTCAGCTTGTGGCTTTGCTTAGTCTGTCAGGATATTTTTGATATTTTAGCATCTGTTTCACTGAAAAGCAGCACTTTCCTAATATCACAGTATTATCTTTTTTTTTCCTGTTTTTACAGAGCACAGTGTCTCTCCATGCTACAGTCCTTTAAGGACGGTTTCCCATCCAAGATAAGTGCTCATTAATGATGTTACAAACTGGATGGAATTTGTCATTGACTCCCACAGATTCCCAGGAGTTTATGACCAAACTGTCCAACTTCCATTTGGTCATGAAAAAGGAGCAACATAAGAGACACAAGGAAGTTCAGCAGTGCCCTTGGTACTGCTATAGCAGGGGGACATTCAGACCTACATCCACAGCATCAAACGGAGCTAAATGGAGCCTTCATCTTTCTCCTGTCATTGTTTGATATATTGCTGGGGTCATCCATCCATCCATGCATCCATCCATCCATCCATCCATGCATCCATCCATCCATTCATCCATCCATGCATCCATTCCTCCATTCATCCATCCATCCAATCATCTCAATGGGATGATGAGTGCAGGGGTGAGTGAGTCTAACCTCTTGTTCTGGGTATGAGCCCTTGGCTGATCCCCACCATACATATAAGCCCTTGACTCCCCTTGGGATGAGCTGCAAAATGAAAGCCTGGTTTCAGTTGTTTTGGCTATTGGTCACTCCAGAGGTCTGTGTCAGTTCCCACTGAGGAACCCTCAGTCCTCTCACCCTTGGTCTGCCATAGAGAAAAAGCCATGGTCAGCACCTCTCCAGGAGTGACACACAACAACTCCGGGAGGAAATGAGAGGATCGATCCTCTTTCTCTGCTGAACATCCCAGTCACTTCAGGGAGCATGTCCTGAGCTTCAGAAAAACATTTGAGCCGCTGCAGGGACCCCCACAGAATTAACTCTCAGCTTTCCTCGCTTCCTCACCTCTCCTTCACACAACAGTACTGACCAGGGTCTGTTTTCAGCAGTTACTCATCTGTGCTTCTGAAAGGAATATAGGTGCATCCTCAAGGAGGCTGAAAAAGAGAGTGTGACCTGAAAAGTCTGGGAAAGATAGATTTTTTTTCTGCAAAAGGGGCCACAAAGCAGTTCACAGTTTCCAAGGTGGCTGCATGGGATGGGAGCTGCAAAGAGATCTCCAGGCATCAAGTAGCATTCCCTTCCATTTCTGGCTGTGCCATAAATCCCTCATAGTAAATAAAGGCTTTTGTGTGTCCCAGGTGTCCCAATGGCAGAACTGAGACATGCAGAAAAAAAGAAGCACTGGTTCAATGATGCTTTCTGGGCATCAACGATGGTTTTATTCAGAGTTCTGTCTGAGGAGAGGATGATCTTGCACCGAAAGTATTCCGAGAGATTCAGTCAAGCCCTGGCTCTTCCACAGGGAGCTGTGGGGATGCATTTGTAATCTGGTGGGAGGCTGAGCTGCAGGCCATATATGTAGATGAAGAGAAGCTGAAGAGAGAAGATTTTTTTGATTTATCCCTGCTGGCTCAGACATACGTCTTAACCCTTCCAGGGTTAGCCCACATAAACACAGAGCAGCACCTCTGTGGGAGCCCAGGAAGCTCGGCGCCTGCCATCAGCTGTGCTTCCTGGCTGTTTGCACAGAGCACAAAGCCAATGGCACACAAATCTGTGCAAACAAACAGAGGCTGCATAACTGCATCCCGGGATGGAACAAACCCCCAGAGCTCACAAGCACTTCCTAGAGAAAGAGGGATGGAGTTACAGGACCTTCAACATCCCACAGAGCCCCCAGGACCAGGATGGCAGAGCGGAGGGAAAGGTGGCCTGCAGGAAAGGTTTGTCCCAGTGCTATCATTCTTTTAACCCACCTTGAATTTAAGGAAATGAATGCAGTGAGTTGGATAATAGAAAATATAAAAAGGACATTCCTATATTATTCAAGTCATTGTCACACGTGATTTAGGACATCAACATCTTTTCTTTTTAAGTACAGGAGACAGTCCAACACCTTAAACATGCAGGCACTATAGATAAAAGTTGTTTATAAAAATAATCTTGTTTAAAACATCATCTTATTTTAAACAACAGCTGCGCAGAAGTATTCTGCCATGGGTCAGCTTCCTGCAATCAAAAACTCTACTGGGAAACTGGGTTTAATTTCCTCTCCACTGCCATTTTTTTATGTGATGCAGAACAGTTTTCTTAATTGCTCCACATCTCAGTTTCCCATTCATAAATAATTGTACTTCCTTTCCTGCAGATTTTTTTCCCTTAGTTTTTAAATTACATTCCAAAAAGCTACTCAGGATGCAAAACCTGTGTACTGCAATGTTGAGAAATTAATGCTGCATTAAAATTGTCTTGATTCTGCCTCTTGAACTCCCATTTTGGACTGTCCCCGAGGCACAAGTTATTTGACAATTAAATTCTGTAGCATAATGCAGATAGGGAACAGAATTAAGGTTGCACACTAATCACCCCTTTCTTTCATCTCCAGTGCATGACTTTGAAACTTAAATAGAATTCTTTTAATGAATTGCTAAGTGTCACTTTCTGTGTAGCTTTTTAAAAAGAGGTAAAAACTGAATTACTGTTACATCCACTCTTGTCTTTTTGTGTGTGCATTCATTATTCAGTGCTGTTGGTGAGGGCACACTGACTCCTGGGCATTGCCACCACCTCTGCCACCTCTGCCTGGCTCTGGTCACACCGTGTGGTGCTTGTGCAGAGCTATTGACAGGGTGAGGTTCACACACCAAGACACAGGAGGAGAGGGGAGGATTGAAGAGCCAAGTCTCTCTTTCCATGTTTCCTCAACATCCTGTCCAGCCAGAGCTGGTTGTCAGACCTGCAAGGAGCTCACAAGGCAGCTGAGACCACTCCAGCTCACCCTCTCTCTCCTAATGCAGAGTTTGTCCAGTCCATGGGAGCTCCCCAGGTAGCTCCTGGTCCCCATGTGCATGACTTCATGCAGGTGGGACAATTCCTACAGGATTTGTCTGAAGCTGCCGCTCCCAGCACTGCCAGCCCTGCTCTGTAGATGTGCTTTGGGGCACAAGAACAGCCACCATCAATTAGTGTGAAAATCCACTACTAGCTTTTTCTAGGAGAAACATGAAAGGACAGAAGAGAAATTGCCATTTTCAAAATTCATTACTCAGCAATATCTAGGTGAATTCTTATGGAAAAAAGGAAATACGTTTCCACAGCTCCAGGGATTCCTCCTGCAACATTTCAAAGGCTGGCTGCAAACACCAGCAGTGCAGAACCTTTCAGTAACAGAAAGTATTAAAAGGTCCAAACAGATGGGTCAATATTGACAGCAGCAGCAATAACACAGCCCTGCACCAGTTTGGTGATGCTGGGATCAGTTCCCAGGTCAGCATGGGCTTGCTGTGGTTCCTTGGGCTTTGTGTGTGTGTCACTGGGTGTCTGTGGGCTGCTGTGTGTCCCCTCTGCATCAGCCTGGTCTGCTTGGAACCCAGAGAGCAGTGAGCTGTGTCACCTGCTGTGCTTCCCTGGGGAGGGCTGTCAGTTCTTGCTGCAGCGGAAAAAAAATTCATTGATTCTGCAAAGTGTGGGTCAGTGCAGTGTTATGGGTGGGTTTTGTGATTATTTTGTTTCCATTTGGTATAAGAAGGTCCTTGTACTGCAAACACCCATCCTGCCTGTGTTGTTTGGATCGCTTGGCAGAGATGTCATGTTGGTATCAAAAAGTAGGATGAGCAGGAGGATTGAAAGCCTGCTGGTAACACCACCCAGTGACAAGAGCATCACAGCCTGCCTGTCCTGCCCAGGAGATTGTAGGAGTATGGTGACCAAACTCCTGTCAAATGGGGCAAACCTGGTCCTCTCACCAAGAAAGTCAATGGTCTTAGCAGGAACTGGTTAGGATGGTGCAGCTGAGATGGTTCCTGTTTACTCACAATTAAAATGAAAGAAATAATAATTTCTAAAGAGCTGATTTAGAGACGGGAAAACAAGTAAAGAAATTAACAGAATGAGCAGGATGGGGCATTTAGATTCATGGAGATGTCAGGTTCAGGAAACACAGAACAAATGTTTTCCATGTCACACTGGTCCATTAGAACAGATCCAGGTGCCATGGTCATTTTCCTGTGAGCCAAGCCTCTTCCTTCTTATCTTCAGAGGTTTTCTGAATCTATTTGGGTTTAAAATGAGCTGGGTCTGGCTGGGATAGAGCAAGCTTTATTCAAAGCAGCAAGGTGGGGCTATGTTTTGGATTTGTGCTGGAAACAGTGCTGATACCAGAGGGATGTTTTGGTTACTGCTGAGTAGGACTTGCACAGAGTCAAGGCCTTTTCTGCTTCCTGTGCCACCCCACCTGTGGGGAGTCTGGGGGTGCAAAAGGAGCTGGGAGGGGACACAGCCAGGACAGCTGACCAAAGGGATGTCCCACACCGTGTGACACTATGCTCAGCAGTAATAGCTGAGGGAAGATGGAGGAAGGGGGAACCCTTGTAGGGACAGTGTTGACCTTCCCAAGTCACAATGATGGAGCCCTGCTGCCCTGGAGATGGCTGAACAACTCCCTGGCAAGCGGAAGGGGTGAGTGAATTCCTTGGCTTGTTTTGCTTCTGTGTACAACTTTCACTTTATCTGCTAAACTGTCTTTATCTCAACCCATGAGCTTTCTCAATTTTACACCTCTGATTCTCTCCCCCATCCCACTGGGGCCAGTGAATGAGCTGTGTGGGACTTAGCTGCCAGCTGGGGTTAATCCACAATATTATGTCATTCCAAGATAAATCTGTGACGGTTTCATGTAAGAACATGGCCTTCCCAGTATGCTAGTAAAATCCAAATCTGAGTTTATTAACCATCAGAGAGAGGGAGGACAATGGTAGTTCGTGGCTCTGAACATAAAGGTTCTCATCATGTAAGAAATGAAGAAGGACAAAAAAAGAGAGAAATCAAAATTCCTCAATTCGGACCCCATATATTCAGAGTTATCTGCCAGCTATTTCATTTCAGTAGTCCTGTCTCAGTTTAGTGTCTGGCAAGAGAAAGTTCATTGCATTTACTGCTGACCCCATACGTGTCTCCTTCAGAGCAGGACTTTTTGTTGAGAGAATGAGAATGGCTGCAATATTTTGGCCAGGCCAGGGCCAACATGAAGCCCCAAGGGGTGAAATGTGGTGCTGGGAAGGTCCCCACAGCCCCTGGCCATGGCAGGGCAGAGCTGTGCATTGTGGCAGAGCTGTGCAAACCACTCCAGGATTTACCACATGCCTGCCCAGGAATTCAAGGTGAGACAATGCTTACCCAATTCACACGCAACACTTAAAGCTCCAAACTCCTGTCAAGAATGGCTTTAAAAGCTGCAGAAAAAGCCAGAAGGTGAGTGGGAGCAGACTTTCCTCCCTGCTCTCTGACTGAATAAACTGGGAGTTGTAAAAAGAAATAGTTGGTGAAACTCCCTTTGTGTTTCGCCAGCGAGTTCACAAGGACCCAGATCCAATCTATTGATTTCTTCTTGCTGAAAGGCAAGCACGAGCCCTTATCAGTGGGTAAACATACTGCACCCAAGAATTTGTTGACCATGGTCATAGCAAAGGATGTAGTAAACTCACATATTGGATTATTTGCAAATTGCAGCAGTGAAACGAATCTAACCTTTCAGCGGCTCTTTTAAGTGGTATTATTATTAGCCCTTGTTCAGAGGATGGCAGGCAGGCAGCCAGTAAAGCACTTAGAGTTTGCCATCATCCATCTGCTCCTCTATAGATTTGAAGATTGTAGGAATTTTCCTTTTTAGGACTTACTTGGCATATGATTAGTGGACCACTTGCCACACTGCTATACAAGTGTGTCTGTGTGCTTCAGGCGGAGGTATGTGACAGGTATTTTATCAATGAGGGACTCTCAATTGAACAGTATTTCCATTCATCCCTCTGTTTGCTTATTTGTGTAGTAAAACTGCCCCTGGTGTTCTCAAAACACAGATCAGGATAACAAATATTTTGTGCTGTAATAAGAGGGTTATGCAAGCAGATGCTCGACACCTTCCAGCTCCCTGGGAAATTAAGGATAAAATAAAAAGACCTTATTTTAAAATATTTGAATGATGTGTTTTTTTCTTAATTTTCATAGCTATAATAGCAAGAACAGCTAGTGCATCAGTGTGTGTTATCCGAGGTAAATCACAATCAGGGATTAGTATTTTAGGATGCAGAGGCACAAGAAAAATTTAGCTCCTGCCACTAGACCAGTGTAGTCCAAGTAGTCAGATTGTGCTGCTTTTTCTGTGATTTTCATCATGTAGCCTGGTCAGCACTGGCCTGGCAGAGCTCATTGCAGAGCTGACATTAATGGGTCTGGGAGCACTGAGGGCAGTTCAGCCCTTCTGGTGCAGTACTGGAAGCAGAGGAATGTGATTTACAGTGGACCTCAGTTCACAGGGAGGGTTCAATAAAGTAATTTCTTCCTTGAATTCATTTAGGGTTCCCCATTCACTATTTCATAAATATGGTCAAGATCAAAGGTGTAATTATGCCCAATTACGATAATAGAAGAATTTTCTCTTTCCAGCAATCTTTCAATACCACAGCTTTTCCCTGTGCTCCCAAAAGGCCCTGCAAAACTCCTGGGCTTCACCTGCCCTGCTCTGCTGCTCCTAGCTCCCAAAAGGCGTATTTCCAGAAGCTACTGTTTTCCATCTGCTCTCTGATGAGCTTGGGAAGGGCTGGGAGCATGGTGTCTCCCAGTAAGCCTACAATATTCCCAGCAGTATCTCTGAAATTATCTGTGTGCCAGAAAGCTGGAGCTTCTCCTTCGAGGCAGGAATTTGACCTGTGGGGAGGTGAGCTGTGTAAATATACCTCTAATTCCCCCACGTTATGTTCTGATGGCCACAGCACCAAATGTGGATCTTGGTTTCTAAATCCAGCTGCTCCCGGTGGGGCAGTGAGTTCAGTCAAGAGGTAGTTCCTGCTCCAAGGATACAATGCAGATACAATTTCCTAGCTGAGACCAGGACATGGCAGGACTTATCCAGCACATCCCTAACAAAGGATCTGGACAAATGTTTTCTTAGAGACCCAGATCTTTAGGCTGTAGATAAGCCAGTTTTACCATGAAATGCATACATGGACAGAGGGACAAAATGATTCTTCCTTAACATTTCTGCCTTGCAGATGGGGACAATTGCTGCAGAGTAGATAGTCCTTGTGAGAAGGGCAGCTGGCAAGGTCAGCATTTGGATGTGGGGCCAGGTGACATTCCAGCTGACTGCTCCCACCAGCCTTGGGTCAGTCACCCTGACAGGACATGTGTCCCTCCGTGGAGCCTTTCCTGAGCACTCAGCTGGCGCCGCTGCTCCTGCCATGCTCCTTCTGCTGAGCTCTCCCAGCCCAGGACCCTCCCAGACACATTGGGAATGAGTGTCTGCTGACAGAGCACACCACCAAGCCTTTGAAGACTTATTTGGTGTGTCTTTCACAGGCAAAGGCAGTCACAGAGTATTTCCTTGTGGCTCTTGGTGAGATTTGAGTTGGCAGAGGCTGCAGGTTTCCAATAAACAGGGGATGGAGTGCTGTGATCTGAGGGCAACTCTGCTGACTGGTTGGTGTTGCTTTGGTACATGCACAAAACAGTATGTGAGGAACACATAAACTGGGGAAAAAAAAAGAAAAAAAAGATTAAAATCTATGGCTTTGAAAGCATTGAAGCATGTGTTCAACTCCTATGGACTCCAACGGGTTGTGAGGACCTGCTGAATAGGGCTTCTGATGGGAGTAAATATACTCAGGTTAAATTTGGACAGAGGAATAACAAACTCTTCCAGGTTCAAAAAGTGCATCTTGTGGCTCATTAAAATTGTTTTTCCCCAAGGCTCCTCTGAACATCTGCAGTCGGTGCTGTCCCTTTCTCCCACACAGTACAATCTGTCCAAATCCTTTCCTTGAATATAAATGTATTTTTATCTGGGAGAAGGTCTCCTTCACCAGGGAGGACCCCTCTCAGCAGGCCTTCACATCCCTCCATTTCAATAACCTCCCTCCCCACTGAGGATCCCCAGTGGATCCTCCTCTGGCTTCCAGGAGGAGCAGCCTCACACCTCTTGGCAGGCCCTAAAAAAGAGGCATCCCATCCCTGGTTCCCACAGACCCACACACCACTGTTGCAGGCACACTGGAAAACCTGTGAGTATTTAAAAATTGTAGCCCTATCATTTTTCCTTTCTATCCTTTGTGCCTGGAGAAGACAAAAGGAAAGGAGAACAAAAGCTTTCAGAAACACTGGTGGCAACAGATCCATTGCTTGAAATACCTGGGCAGTGGCATGTCTTTTGTTCTCTGAGTTTCAGGGTTCTTTTCAGCAAGTATTGAGCACCCCTAGCTTTCAAATCAATTTTCTCTGAAGACCTCTCAAATTGGCTGTCCGGACATACCAACCATTTTTTGGAGCATTTAGGATTTGAAACTCAGGCAGGCTGTTCTTTCTCTATATAAAACTGAAAGAACATGAGGAATAGGGGGAAAAAAGGAAACTATTTTGCATAGGAAAACGGCAGTTAGCAACCATGCTTAAGAAAATTTCAGAATCTAAAAAGAAATAAATAACTTCTTCAGAAAGAGAGGCATTTTCACAGTACCTGCTAAGATATCCAAATTGCAGCATAGGCAATTAACAAAGACAAAGCTACTACAACAGGTGTAAATCTGGTTTTAAGACTATGTAGACTTAGCATTAACAAAGAACAGTGACCAAAGGTCAGATGAAGTTAACTCTAACAATATTTGGAGTTCAGACTATGTTTAGAAAGCATTATTTTCTGGCATTTTTCAAGAGGCTTTGAGTGAGCTGTGTCAGCTATAGGAAGGGAGAACTGAACACGTAAAGACTTTCTTTACTAAATTATTTAGTGCTCATGAAAGGTGCCAGATGGAGAGCCTTGGGGACGCAAGCCTTCTTTTCATCTGCAAAACTGCCTTAGAATAAGAAGTGACAAATTTACCAAGCTCCTGTAACAGGCAGCTCTTGTGGCTGCCTGAGCCCTGGCCTGGAGCTCTTGACCCCAAGGGGAGCAGGTTTGCTTTGCCACCCTGCCCTGCAGCCCTGTTTGCTCCTGCTGGGATGTGACACAGTGTGTGACACATTGTGTGACACAAGGCAGGGACACAGCTCTCCCTCAGCCAGCAGGGCTGCTGCTTGCCCATCCTTCTCAAACTCTGCTGGCAGGTGGGTTTGAACTGCTTCAACAGTCCAGTGGTAAGTGAAAAAGAAAATCTCTTATTGGCAGGGGTGGTGATGGATGATTCAATGGACTATTGGCTGCTTTCTGTCTCCCACTTTGATGATCCTGTAAGTAAGGAGCCATCCAGTCTTCTGAAACATTCCAGACTTGTTGAGCCCAGTCAGTGTGAATGGAAAGTGCTTTGCAGCTAAATAAGCTGATGGATCTCTGTCCATATTGTCAAAGTTAAACATAAACCAAAAAATTATATAATAGGCCACAAAAGGGCTAAGGAAACCCACAGCTGCCATATGCCAAGGCAGAAACAGGTAAAAATTCTCTTAATGCATTTTTGTTCCAAGACAGAAGGCGAACCTGTTCAGTTTGAGGTGAGATCATTACCATGAGTGCAGAAAAATCTGAGCTGCAGCCATGGGCCATTACTTAATTAATTGCTGCAAACTGCAATCTGACATCTCAAAGGTGATCTGAATCCACCTAAAACAAAGGTTGCTCTCTTCAAACCAGGGTGGGATCACACCAGCTGGTAAACAACAGACTGTACAAATAGGGGAGGACACAACTTAGAAGTTCTGACAAAGCTCTCATAACCTAGGGGGTGTAAAAAAGGAAAAAGAGATAAGGAGCCCTCAACCCACAAAAGGTGTGTCCATGACTGATATATGGGATTGTGTCCAGGGGCTCAAGAGGGATATTTCCTTCTCCATCAGAACAAACATGATTGCACAAACAAATGTCAACTCCTGAGAAGGTGTTCATAGGAAACCACATCAGCTGCCCAGTGCTGTCTGACCCCAGACCTGTCAGGTGCAGGAGAAAGCTTTGTCATTTGCCTCAGAGGCCACAGAAGGGGAGAAGGACTGTGTGTGCCAGCAGGCTCCATGCCAGACTTCAAGCAATAAAAGAAGTGTCTGCAGCCCCTGGAGAGGCAATGTGTAGAGGGTCTGGCTCGGATGCAATCCAGACCTTGTCTGTGCTCTTCCAGAAGTTTTGGGACATCTGCAGGACAAAGCTCCTTGCTGGACTGTAACTCCAGGCCATTCCTCTGGAGACTGGCTGGCACACCTCAGGCTGGCTTTGAGCCCTGAACCATGGATGAATGGGACCAGCTCTGCTCTCAAGGACAAGGTGAGGGAGAGGCAAGTTGTTGGCTGTCCTGCCTTGAGCATGGGAAGAACCAGCTGTGGAGAAGGAAGCACTGGGAGAGGATGGGATGAGGGAGGGGGGAGCCATCTTCCAGATGTTCACATACCTGATCTTGTGCAAACTCCAGCCATCTCCAGGGAAGCAAGCTCCAGAGGGGTCTTTTTCACAGCAGCTCTGAGTGGATGATTCCCATAGAGACCCAGGCAGCTGGAGACATCATTTTGTGGATCTGAGCCATGACATCTAACTGAATGAAATTACACACTGAGGCCTGAGAATTAAAAAAGGAAAGGTCTCCCTGACTATTTTGATAGCTTTCTACTTCAGTCTGCTCCTGCCTTGTACTGGGGAGCCCCAGATTGGACACTGGTGCAGTTTCACAAGTCCTGCATGGAGAAAAAGGATTATATTCATAGCTACAGCTAATACTCAGTTTTCTGAGGAGTGGCTGGAGTCAGGAAACCCTGGCAGCCACCAGAGAAAAAACTGTGGGTCTCCAAGATTCCTGTCTCTGCAGTGTGACATCTTGTCTTGACCCAAACTTGGTCGTCAGAAACTGTGTACAAAGAGGAAAAAGGGAAAAAAAACCCAAACAAACCGCAAACAACATACCCAGGAGGCTGTGGAGGTTAGGAGGTGTTTCAGTGCTGTGAAGGATGCTGCAGAAGCTCAGATGCAGTGAAGCATTTCCCATGGGAAGCTGGACAGCCAAAGCACCTCTAATGCAGAAGCAAGGGAGCTGCAGGGCTCAGAGTCCAGTAGAGAATTCAGGGATCTCAGCGAGAGCCAGGCTGCCAAGCACTGCTTCAATGCAATTTCAAAACCTTCAGCACAAGATTCCCAGCAAACACAAAGGAACGGGGTAAGTAATCTCCTATCACAGAAACATCTAAGATTTGAATTAACCTCCCTAGTCCTTAAATTTCATTGCTTCACATGGGGCTAGTGTGTCTCAGGTTAATTGTGTGGACCTCTGATAATTGGCCCAAATATAGCACAAGGAGATTTTCATGCTAAGCCAACATCAATAATGTGCATCAAAGGCTGCCCTGAATTCCTCCCCTTGGTTGCTCAGTCATCTTTGATCTAAAAAATGAAAAGAGTAAGGGATTTTGTTGTTATTTTTATTCCTTCTCCCCCATCACAAGATTGAGGTTACTCAAAACATAAACAGAGAAAAGGTGGCAAAACATTAAAAAAAATGTAAAGACAAGCAGGGATGATGAAGTGAAGTAAACAGAAAGAAATAGGCTTAGAAAAGAAAAAAGAGCTGCTGATGGGAGAAAGAGAAATGCTGCAGACATGGGATGTGACAGTGAATGGGGTGGTGAAGAAAAGCCTGGCCAAGGTATTATGGATGAGAAAAGGGGATCAGCCCATGACTTCTGTAGGATATGAGAATCAGATCCTGTCTGCTTAAGCCACCTGTGTGCTATCTGACCTCACTGTGATCTGCTCCAGAAGCCACCAGGAGGCCACTGAGACCTGCAGCACATATGCCAAAAGGTCTTGTGCATTTGAACCTCACTGGGAATAATAATTATTTGGGAAACATATGTTTCTATGTGACCCTTGTACCTCTCATATAAAGAGCAGAGGGGCCCCACAGCACCTGCTCTGCTGGCTGCACAGGAGGGAAGGAGCTGCTCCACCCACACCAAACTTGAGGGAGTAAACCAAGGCCCTCATGGGCAAAAGAAGGAAACCAAAAGAGCCAGAGAGAGGAATATGTAGAGGGAGGTGAGAAGCAGAAAAGAGAGGACATGGAATTTTGGGGATTTGGGTATTTAAAGTCTTTGTTCTAAGATTGTATTGGGAACTCAGTTCTCCCAGCAGTCCCAAGTGCTTCCTCTTGGCAGCTCCACAAAAAGAACAACTTGCTTTTAGCAACACTAAGACCAAGTAGAGTTGAGTCCCAAGGCTACAAAAGTCTGGCTCCAGGAAGGGTTGTTCACAAGCTTCCTATTCAGACTTGAGCTTAAGGCCCATTAATTACAGAAGACATATCCCCAGCGTGGAAATCTGGATGAACTCACAAAACACACGAGGACACTCAGACCTTAATCCCCCAGCCTGGCTTCGCTCCCAATTTACAGCCCCAGGAAATCTGTTTCCAAGAAAGTGTCTCTTCCTTATCCTGTGCTATTATCCTCTCTCCTCCCAGCATTCTTGTGTTCACCTCCACTGAGTGCAGGTTTGGGGAACAAAGCCCAGCAAAGGATTTCAGACGATAAAAAATAACAGGAGAGATGGATCCATGACCTTGCAAAATTCAGCGTTTGCTCTTGTTTGATGCTGAGCTGACTTCTTAAAGGGGGTAAAAATTAGCTCCTGATGAAATATTGTTTTTCGAATCAGCTCCAAATGCACGTAGTTCACTGGCCCTTCATTTTCCAGCTTGGCCACTAAACTGGAAAATTTGCCATTTGTACATCTCTAATGGTGAATTGTTTGTGTTCTGGGTTGTAAACATGATTTCAAAAGTATGCAAACAAAACCAAGGAGAAATAAAAAATCAGGAGCATGTAACAAGTAAAAAAACCAATAAAAGAGAGAAAGAGGAAATTAATTCCTGAAGATGTTTGAGTGAGTCTGATAATAATGTCACCAAAAATATTTGTTGTGTTCAAATAAAACCTTACCAAACATTTCTTCTGCTCTGCATCTAAATCAAATACTCATCACCAATACAGCATTTCAAAAAGTTGTCAATGTGAATTATAAGCTAAAGAGATTCCACGCTTTTTATTACAAATCAAAATTATAAAGCAAGAAGACAAAGTGTTGTTAGGTGTGAAAATATGTTTGTCTGGGCATCTGATGCGAGAGAGCATCAGGCAGCATCACCAAGGTAAACAGATGAAATATGAAGCCCCTTATGCATCCCTGCCAGGAAAACAGCAGGCATGTTTGACATGCTAAAAATGTGCTTATGTTGACTTTTAATTGGAATTGTTAGAACAAATGTCCTTAGCAAACACAGCTTTGCCTCCCCACCTTTCTTTGCTGTGTTTTTCCATTCCCACCGGTGGGCTCTGCATTGCAGGCTGTACCTGAGCCTCTCCTGTGCTGCTAGCAGGGCTCTCACCACCCATCTGGAGCATCACACTTACACAGAAACCACTATCAATTCCCCTGCAAAGCCAGATAATGGGATGCACTTTCCCTTCTTCCTGTTACAGCCTTCTAAGGGCCAAATCCTCCCTCCATTTACAGCCCAGAAAATCCCATCCACCCAGGGATGCTGTGCTGCATTTACAGTAATGCAACTGAAGGCTAATTTTGGCCCTAAGTTATTTGTATACTCGAATATTAACTTAATGTAGGACATTTTCTGAGCTTGGTTCCTCTCTGCAACGTGTATCAACTTACTGAAAGTCAGAGCATCCTTCTTAGCTTCTCGTATCACAGGGAGATGCTCAGGCATGGGCAGGGAGTTTTCATTTTGCCAATTATGGCTGTAGTGGCAGTAGGATGAGATTGACTTGCACTTACATCCATTACTGCAAGTTTTGTTCGGCGCGGAATATTTAATATAATGGGTTCCTTCTGTAGCATTTGGCAATCAATCCCTCATAATTTGAAGTTCCCTTTCCTCACTGAACCGCTTTCCTCCCATTGGAGCTGGTTTGCATGTTGATTTGGAATAGAATGAAAACTCAGTGAACTACAAAAGCCCATTGCAGAGATTTTTGGCGATGTATGACCAATGTTCTCTTTATTCCTGGCCCATTATTTTCTTCAGCATCTGCTCAGCTGATTAGTTTTAATGAGCAGTAGCTCCACCGGTGCATGAGGGAATTCACAGCTCAGTAGGCAGGGGAAAAGAAAATGAGCAGTGGAAAATGGCTGTGTGCAGGTAGCTGTCCCCAGAACAGGCACCTTTAT
This sequence comes from Lichenostomus cassidix, assembly GCF_008360975.1. Lineage (NCBI taxonomy): Eukaryota > Metazoa > Chordata > Aves > Passeriformes > Meliphagidae > Lichenostomus > Lichenostomus cassidix. Next base: position 10,015,407 of record NC_139482.1, read on the forward strand.
ACACACATCAAACATGTGACAGGAGGAAACATCCTGCTTGTACACTGCAGCCACTGAGAAACTCCTCTTTACTGGGCAGTGGTTCCTGCTGGAAGAGGCTCTTTGAGATCCAAAACCACAAGGAGCTATTGCAGACACATAGAGAAAAGCAAAGTTATGTCTTGGAGCTGTTGTGTCTCCAGGTGCATGTAAGCCACGACAGGTTATTTCCCTAAAAATTGCCATACCATGCTATGCATGATCAGAGGAGGGAGCCTCCGTGCTTGGATTTTTTATTTTGCATTTTGCATTTTTCCACTGTCTTGCATGTTTGTCCTGGGTTTTTCCACAGGACCAGATTCCCCCTCCTGCCCTGTGCCTGCTGAGCAGGGAGTGCAATGAGCAGAAACCAAACCACAGCAGTGAGAGAAGCAGCCCTGAAAACACTGCTTGCAGGCTAAGCATTCTGCTTCAGGCCTGGTGTTTGCTCCAATTTCCATGCCTGGAACATGCCAAAACCTTCAAGGTGTTGGTTTCCTAGTGGTAGCTGGAGAGGACTCTTCCATAGGTCTGTGTGCTGGCTGCACATCTGAGGTACAGAAATGTCAAGGTAAATCAAGTCAAAGCAGAAGCAAAACTCCTGGCCTGATGTCCATCATTCCATGGAACAACTTTCCTCTCTCCATCACTGCAGAAATCATTTCAGCAGAAGTCTGAAGATGCCGAAGGCTGTTGAAAAAAACTGTTGTGGAAATGACAATAGTCAGGTGGGAATTGTTTATTTTCTGTAATCAGCCAGTACCAATGACACAAGCCCTGATAAGAGAACCACATCAGCGAAAACACATGAAAGTGATTTCTTTTTTTCACCTCTTTTGCCTTTTCAAACTGAGATGAGAGTTACTTAGCAATCCCCACTTTAATCTCCCCACAGAGGAAGCCCTGCACTTGCATCCCACAGTGACTGTATGGTTTTGGGTAAGTAACCCCCAGAAATGGGTGAGGCAGGGGCTGTGACTGAAAAATATGCCAAGACAGCAGCCAGCCAGCTGGGTACCACAGTTTTGCAGGAAACAAGACCTTTCTGCTTTTCCTTCCTGTGCTCATCTCTCCTCTCTGGACTGGTGATAGAATTTTACAGTATCATGTCATATTTGTAAGGTATGGCTGATAAAATAAAGACGTGTTTTATTGTCCTGACCTGGCAGCAATGCCATTCTCCAATGCACTCATTGTCAAGGCTGTTGGAGGAGGAGGTTCCACCACTGGGATGCCTCTCACCATCAGTCTACTGCTGCCTGAAAAAATGCCAAGATCCACTGTATGCATGGTCAGACTGTGCTGCACACAGCCCATATGTAGTCTATCTTTAGCCTTTAAAAAAAGAAACAGTGACAGTTGCTCAGAGATACAGATTTTCCTTCCCCTTCCATCTTGCACAGAAGGAGCTCCCACTGTAAGGGTGATGAAGTACACAGAATAAGAAGCACTTTTGGGCCACCAGCACCCCCTTGCTCAGCCAACAGCCCCCTTGGTCTCTGAAACCATGAAGGTGATAAACACCTGGAAAGGTTTCTTAGCATCCCCCAAGGCCTGTGTGACTGAGCTGTCAGCTGTGGCAGGGTCAAGCTGGGTTGGGCTGCCCAGAGCTGTGTCCCCTCTCTGGGGAATGACACCACTGGGACTGCTGGCATAGCAGGGATTGCAGCTCATCCCAAACTCTCATCTGTTCATTTAAGTTAAACATTTTTATGACTTGAGTATTTTCAACAGAGGTGTTAACAGGCAGGCTTTGGGAGCAGACTGGTCAGGTGGAGCAGTGGCAGGCACCAGCCTGTGGAGGTGGCCATCTGCTGCAAAGCTGTGAGAGAGATGGAGGGACAGGCTGGGAATCTCCTGTGCCCTGGGGCAGCTGCTGCCAAGCCAGCAGCCACTCTGTGCCCCCAGCTGCCATTGTGAATTATGCTGGAAGTGCTCCCCTCAGTTCCTAAAAACTGGTCAGAACAACAGAGCTGTGGTTCCCACAGGAGGGAAGCTCACAGAAATCTTCTTTGCTTTCCTTTTACCTGCTTTCCTAAACAAACATCCACTCACTATCCAGATTGCATTTCCCGAGCTGTCGAGTGCACTGTTTTACTACAAATGATGTCTTTTGTGTGCTAGAGGTGCCACAGCTGAGTTAGGACAGAGTCCATGGCTAATACACAGGGCTGGAGAAAGCCTTGGCTATCCAGGACTATGCTCATCCTTTGGCATGGTGTCTGGGAAACACTTGCACTGTACCACAAAACAACTTGGGGAGCCACCAGTTCCATAGGCAGTACAAACCAAACCAGCCTGTGCCATCCTCCTTCATGTTTCCACCTTATTAGGAGTCCATTTATGTGAGGATGAAGGAATTTACTCTCAGTCTTAAAGAGCTTCCAACTAAAGGAAAAAGACAGGGCAGAAATGTGTAAATGTTCTCTTAACCAAAATATTTCATAGAGCACTCTATGACCAGCCAAGCCTTGGTTTACTCTGACAAGCAGTAAGAGGACCTGATGATGCTTTGGCTCCTGAAATTTTATGAAGGATGGGCACCTCTTCCACAGAATGATCTCATGAGACAGACGTGCTGTTAGCTGCTCCCCTGCAGGGATTTTGGAGTAGTTGATACTTTTTATGCTATACAGAAATACTATCAGAGGTAAAACTGAAGTTTCCAATCCATGAGACCCTTAGACACATTTGCTAAGGAGCAGAGCAGAGTGCTCAGCAGCTGTTTAAGAACTCAAACAGCTTTTGCCTGAAACTGGTTGTTTGCATTGGAGAAGTGATAACTCTCATTCCCTCTGAGTAGGGATAATTTCCTTTGCCTGTCCCACATATTGGTGTTTATATTGATAGATTCCTGACATCTTCTAAATATTACCCTGGATAAAACACCCAATGATTTATTCAGCTTCCAGAAAGTTTGCTGACGTGACACAGAGAGAGCAGCCTGGATGCCCCTTGCACACATTTTGCCGTGGTTTGTTCAATTGCTCTTTATTCACAGTTTATGGCAAACATTTTTGGTTTTACATGTTATTTGGGAAATAAACCTAACTGCCATCAAGGTATGTGTTACTTGCCAAACAACCCTTACAAACCCATTTCAGCCAATGGATTACTTGTTCACCCAAAAATCTGTGTGTCAGTGTTTCATCTGTTAACCAGTTTTTGAGTTTTGTCTTCACAAAGACAATAATTATTAACCAAATTCCAATTCAGCCATCAGGCCTCAGTGCAGAGATGTCTACTGTCCAAATATAAAGAAGACTTCAGGCCCAACAAATACCTTTTCCTTGGTTATGTCCTTCCATTCATCTGCCCTAGGGCCAGGAGAAGGAGCTGGACTTTGCAGTGGCTCCTGAGGGTCAGCAGCCTGGGACCTTGCAGGCCAGGAATGAAGAACTATGCATTAGCCCACGAACAAAACTGAGCTGCTAAATTAACACCAGGATGCAAATATCAGCATCCTGACACTGCCAGATAGTGCAGGAAATAGCAGAGTTGTGGTGGATTGCACAGATCTTCAGCACAGCTGGCACCCAGGACATCAGTCCTTCCCTGGTGCTGCTGCAGTGTGAGGTGAGACAAGGCAATGCTGGGTTTGGGCTTCCCAAACATTCCCTCAGCTGCCCTCAGCATTCAGAGCTCCTGTGGTAGGATGTGGTCAGGAGATCTGACAGTTGTTCTCTCCACTCAGGAAATGCTGACCTGTTGAGAACAAAATTTTGCATGAAAAAAAGAGAGCTTTTCTTGAAAAACTGTGCATGAGAGATGAAAATGAGAAGACTATAAACCCAGTGTCAGCTCTTCCCCAAATTAAGTGTCCTACCAGTGGAGTATCTACAAGCTCTTTTGGTGTCCTTTTTACCACCAGCATAGGAGAGATTCCTTTTCCTCTGTGTAAAACAGAATAAAATTCTTGATCTCAAAGAGTGTGGCAGGCTGTGAAAACCCTTTTCAGTGCAGTTTCATGTGAATGTAAGAAATTTAGTTTCTCTCCATTACCCACAAATATCAGATAATTTCTTCCTAGTAAGGGATGTGCTGAGGAGACAAACTGAGTGAAAAATAAAAAGGAAGAATATTTTTAGTCTTATTTGTCGATTAAATAACTACTTATATCACGCGTGCAAATTACAGACGTTGCAAAAATCAGACGAAAAATAAAACGAATTAGTTCAACAGGAGTTGCTATCAGCTGCCATCTGCCCCTCGCCCTTCAGCCATCGGAGAGCATCAGCTGGGGCTGCAGGAGGAGCTGGTTCAGTCGGTTTCTGCTTCTCCTCATCCCGCAGCAAACCCATCGTGCCTTTCCCACGGGGATTCTCCTCCTTGTCCCGGGACAGCAGCAAACATCCCGCGGCCAGGACACGCGGTGCTCCAGCTCACATGCTCTATTCTCCTCCCGACAAAGGCAGTCTGGGAGCTGGGGCATCCCGGCGGGGTGTAATCCAAAGCCCCGCTGCCTCCCAGACGGAGCTTCCCTGGCAGAGAGGAGGAACATGTGATGAGCCATCCGTCTGTGCGCACCATGGAAGTGCCCTGCCGTCAGCGAGTTTAATGAGAAATCCTCCCAGCCTGTGGAGAGCTGGTATTTCCCGGCTTGTAACGTGGATCCATCACCACCCCCAGGCAAATCGCGCCCTGCACATCCCTCTTTGCTCCCCCTGCCCTGCTGTGGAGCCGCCAAACAGATTCTCTCTCACAGGCGCTGGGCGGGAGGACAACCTTTCCCAAGGAAAGGGATGCTCGGGGCGGATAGGCAGCCTTGCCACGAGACAAGAAGCATATTGTGCATCACACAAAGTCATTTCCCAAACTTCAGAAACCACAGCTGCCCGCTTTATGCCCGGAGCAGACGGGGTGCCGCTTCGGCACTGTGCCTGCTGCGGAGCGCGCAGAGCTTGCACTGTGTTACCTCTGAGTCAACGGCGAACTATTAAACTTTAATAGCACTAAAGAGGCTGGGCAAGGAACTCCTGAGGAGAGCTCGTAATGGGGAAAGGGAAAAGCCTTTCAAGGCAGATTTATTCCTGCGCCCTTGGATAGCTGCTGAGACAGGTCAGATTGCGCGGCTCCACCGCCCTTCCTTCTGCCCTCTAGTGCCGGAGAGAAAAACTAAATGTAAGGAAAGGAGCCTGCAATTTTCCTTTGGAAATGCACAGGATAAAGAGAAGGCAGAAAACACTGTTCGTGACTGTATGCTTTGGTACTGGTTTAGGTAAAGCATGCCAGGAAAAGTGATGCCACAAAAGCCACTGTCAGCAGGGTTTATGGAGCCTTTTAGGAGCCAGATGTGCCACTGCAGAGGGTGAGCTGAGGACAGGACATGGTTGAATTGGACCCAGGCTTGCCAGAAGCAGTGCAGACTCACAGGTAAGGCAGGAGCTCATGGCTCTGTGCCACAGGTTGGACAGGTGTATCTCCCCCAAAGATGTGTCTGTTCCAGCCTCGCTGCTTCCTTTAGATTAAAATCCTGACAAAGCTTTGAGCCAAAATGTTTACACTGGGGAAGTGCCTGCTGTTGAACACTTCAAACCTCATTTAATTCACACTTGCTCTTAATCTCTGCCTCTGAGCACCACCTCGGTGGGCTGAGTCAGACCTGTTACCCTGACAGCTCTCTCCCAAAAATGTGGTGGGAAAGGCAGCTGAGCCAGGGAGCACTCCCAGCGCCAGTGTTCCCTTTTGTGTGCACCTGTACTTGACAGCATTTTGCTCCACAAAGCTTAAGGAAAAGCCACGTTGCCATAATTTCAGCAGCTTCTGTAAAACAGAGGAGCTGCCACCTGCTTTTTGAACTGCCAGCCGTAGGTGAGAGCTCTGGGACATCCCAGGTACAAACAGGAATGGGAAATGATGTGAAAGGGAGACAAAGGACTGGTCCAGCCTCAGCAGGGCTGACTGATGCAGCCCAAGGGTGATGATGAGATCCCAATAAGTCAGTGTGTAGGGCTGGGGATCAACTGCCGCCGGGTGACCAGAGCCAAGCCAGCCTAATGAGGACTAACAGGGTTGAGCAGGTGTGGCCACCAAATGGGCAAGAAGCCCACAGGAGGACAGGCAGAGCTCTCTGAGCCGTGGAGCAGTGTCACACTGGCCTCACCTCCCATCAGACTGCAGTTTAGAAAGTCTAACATCCTTCCTTGAGGCAACACCGGATGGGGGTTCCTGACCAACTGCTCATCCCTCTGAAAAGACATTGCCTTGGGCATCCTTGGAGTTGCTGTGGGCACCAACAACATCCTGAAAATGCTGTGTTACCCACACTTCCCCCCCGCCCCCTTCCTCCTCTGTGCAGTCACAGAGGAAGCAATTAAGAAAAGTGATCAGAAGCAAGTCTTCCCTCTTGTCTTTGTTGCCTGACAAAACAAGGAGTTTTAAGCCATAGCTCCCCTTTGAGAAAACAAGTTGTGATTATGTACATTTTGCCTAACTACTCAATTTCAATTTCAAAATGTTTCTTCTTGTTTCTCATCTATTTCTCTTGTGCCTCCAAATCAGGATGTCTCAAAACTTTGACATGAATTTTTCAGTGTGTTACCCTCTCGACTCCAAGCACTGCGAGGTGATGAGCTGTTCAGTGTCACACAGAAAGGAAAACTGGTTTGAATTTCTGCTTCTCTCAGTCTGTTTATCCATTCAATCAGTTCTTCACATCTGTCTACAGACAGGATTCCTGCCCACACAGGGCACAAGCAGTGCAAGGTGCCAGGAAAGTTCTCCAGGAAAGCCACTGCCACTTTTGAGTACCCTGCAAAAAACAGGATCCAGGGGGATCTGCAGCTGAGGGTATGCAGGGGAGGACAGCAGTGCAGCTTCAGGTAAGGTGCAAGGAGTGGGATATGATGTTGCTACTGGAGAAAAGACAACTGGACAAACCCCACACTTTAATCAGGGTCTGCTGCAGTCTTTCCTCCAAAAGAAGACATTAGTTTTCTTTCCTTTTTCTTCTGCTTCCTACTGTTCTCAGGGACTTAAAATCTGACATAGACTCTGTAGGAAGAAAGTATGAAAAAATGAAAAGTTCTTATGGCAACTGCTGCTGCAGGCTGGTAGAGGAGGGCATTTCAGGGAAGTCACAGCCCCCACAAAGCGTGCTGTAAGCACAGTACATGCTCACTGCTCCCTTTTCCAGCTAGTTGTGGGAAGCCCCAGCCTCCTTTTACAGTTTCAGGTTGTGAAAATCATCATAATTCCACAGTTAAATGCCAAGACCTGAAATCACTTGAAAACACAGCACAAACAAGGAGCAGGGGATTTCTCTGAAGGTGGTGACATAGCGGTTAAAAAACTGGAGGAGGACACAGAAAAGGCATCTTGTACAGGCAAGCTGGGATGGAAAAACTGAGGGAAAGCACTTCTGAGGTTCATTTTTGCCCATCAGAGGTTGAAATTTATCTTCACTTCACTCACTCCTGTGATGCAGTAACACCTTACCTGCTCTTTATCAACAAACAGGGTAAGATCACAGGAAATGAGCTTTCCAACACAATTTTCTCTTCTTTATGGAAACAGCTCTCAGGATGGTTGGACAACTCTCAGGTCCCATGAAGAGCAATACAGGTACACACAGGTGTGTGCTCCTTACACTCACACCTGCAAAACAATGTCTACACCTGCAAAAGAATGTTTCAGAGGGGGTTCAGGCTGCTGCTTTCAACAGGAGCAGTTGCAGGAGCACACTGGAGGATGCTGAGGGATAAGGCAGTGTTCTGTTCCCTCCCCATGAGATGGAGTCCCAGCTCCACCAGTGCTGTGCCAGGTCCACAGGCAGGACAGCTGCCTGCACTGACCCCAGCCCTGCTGTACCTGTTCCCACACATCACCAATCTGCCTGGCCAAAGGAATGCCACAGCAGCCTGAGACTGATGTCCTCCTCAGTAATCTGCTATGTTCTAATACCATCTCAGCCTGAAATGACGCTAAAATCTCTGACCTGCTACCAGTTAAAGCTTTTTTAATTTTGTTTAAGAAACAATCCAAGCCTCTTCTGGTTAATGTCTTAGGGAAAAACTCTGAGAAAGAGCAGCTCAGGAGAGCAGTGATGGAAGCCACAAGCTTTGCCTTCATGTCACACAGGCAATTAAAAGAGAGGAGAGAAGCTCCCTTCTCCCTCACCTACCACTCAATCTCTCTCAGTCCGAAGATAATGTTCCACTTTATTGTGCTTCAGGGAAGATAAGGCATCTATCTCTCCTGACACTGCTCAATGAGGGGAGGACCCAGGGGCTTCATGGGGAGGAAGACAGCACCAGAAACAGCTTTCTGGAAACTGCACACTGTGCCTCAGGTCACAGGGCCAGCATGAGCTGGGGGAGGGATGGAGGAGCAGGACCACCCAACCACACATTGGCTGGAAACATCAGGGGCCTCTTGAGATCATCCAGTCCAACCCCCTGCCCAAGTGGGGTCAGTTAGAACAGTTTCTCATTGCTGTTTATTATCAGGTTTGAGTACATCCAAAAATGGACCCTCCACCTCACTGGGGAACCTGATCCAGTGCTTGACCACACTCACCATAAAACAACATACTCTTACGTTTCAATGTACTTTTCTGTGCTTTGGTTTGAGTCCATTGTCGTTCATCTTTTCTCTGGACACCCTGAGGAGATCCTGGCCCTGTCTTCTCTCATTATTCCCCTCAGCACATATTTTACACACAGAGAAAATCCCGCTGCAGCTTCTCCTCTCCAGGCTGAACAGTCCCAGGTCAGGACTGGAGAAAAGATGCAGCAGGAATGATGTAGGTGATGGATAAAGGGCCAGGGATGACTCCATGGGCAGGGTGAAGAGGACCTCATCAAGAGCAGGTCCCAGTAAGTGGCTGCTGGTCTCACTGGTGGCACAAATATCACAGCCCAAACAGAGTCCCTTCCCAGCCCAGCCCAGTCTGCTCCAGTGGGATCCCACAGGTACTGGGATGTGGCACACCAGGTGGGTGATGCACATAGGCCATGTTTGAAATGCAAAGAAAAGGAGGGGAGACAATGGTTCCTGTGCTTTTCTCACAGTGATGGCACTTGTGTTTTACTTACAGCAACAGGGTCCTCCAGGGTTTTATTTTATGTTTTGTCCTGTTTCACTTCTCATCTCTGTGTTTGCAGCATCCATCCTACAGCTGCTGTGTGTAAATGTGTCACCTGTCAAAGTGTTGCTTCTCCAGACAAGCCTTTCTGTCCCAAGCTGAGCATGCCAGATGTGCCCAAGTCCCACGTCATGCCCTGTGCTGCTACAGCCCATGGTGAGGTGTTTGGGTGCACTGTCAGTCTGAGCTGCACCACAGGACTGATCTGCTACTGCCTGTGCTTGCTCACGCGAGTGCTGAGTGCCACAGGGTCCTGACTTGACCCAGGGAGGTAGATCTCCTCTTCCACTGCTTCCACCATTCTGGTACCATCTTGATCAAGCCCTGCCTGTGACCTCCTCCTACCTGAGCCTGCTCTGCTGCCTGCCTGCCCCTGCTCTGCAGCAAAGATGTTCCCTTCATCCAGAACCATTCTGCAGACCTGTGCCAGGTGTGCTGAATCAAACCCTCTCTGCTGTTCTCATTGCTGCTGGTGGAGATTTGGGATGAGGCCAAATATCTGCTTCCCAGCTTGGCACCCAGAGGAGCTATTTGCTGAGGGTGCAGTGGTCCCTGAAATCTCAGTAGTGGCGCCTGATGACTGCTCCATGGCTCCTCTGTGCTCCCTGCCATGCAAACCAGAGCCTGGTCCCTGGTGACTCAGATGGTTCAGCAGCAGCACAGTGCATCAGCTGCTGCAGAGCAGCACTGACAGACACGCCAGGGAGAGCAGCAGCCAACAAGAGCCGAGGCACAGCCAGAGACTCCCGACGTGAGACATGTTTATTTTTAGAGTGTCGTAGCACTGAGGGTATGGAACGAGCTGCTTCCCTCTCGTCACTCTGACGCCATCACCCGCCGCCCACGCACCCACTAAGTGGGTTATCACAGCCCATCAGGCTCCCAGGGAGAGGGAAAGAACACAAAAAGGTCACTTCTCTCCTTCCCCCAATAAACAGCAGAGTATGTACAGAGCTGAGGTATTTATTAATGACTTTGGTTTAAAGTGCTGAAGGTGTCTCGGGTCAGACATCACCTCTCCTGCTGCACAGACCTCCAGGGCAAGCTATAAGTCACCAGCCTCCCAAATCCATGAGGGAACCACATCTACAGTACTCACAGAGAGCTTTCCTGTCTCAGCTCATAAGCCACTCCCTTTATCCTTGATTCTTCCCTGACCTGTCAGTATCCTTTCTTCTCAGTTAGACATCACTAAAATCACTGTGATCCCAGCTACCAGCCCTCTCCTTGGATGCCTTCTCTGTAATTTTAATTTTCCCACCTGACATGTCAAAATTCACACTTGTCTGAGATGTTTGTGTCCTTTGTGCCACAATGTTTACAGGGATTCCCAAGGGATGTTGTTATCCTCATCCAACACAGGGAAGCAGTGCAAACTCCCCACTCCCCATGCCAGTGAGAGATGAACAATGTGCTAAGATGGAAAAGACCATCCCAGCCCTTCCCACCTCAGGGTCATGCTTTTTCCTCTTTTCCTATTTTTCCTCCAGTTAGAGTCAATCCACAGTCCCCACTTCTCCCCAGTCACCACCCTGTGTGTCCTTCCAGCACAGATCTCCTCACTGGGAAATTTCAGCCCATGCTGTTGCACATTTTCCTTCCTCCAACTTGCTTTTTAAATTTCTGGCACCAACAAGGCACCTGCTGAAGTAGTGCCTCTCTGCTCTTCATCTACCTCACCATCTGCCTGAGAGAGTGTGGGGCAGGGGGGTTTCTGCAGAGATTTGTAGACTGAAGGCCAGAAAGAGCCAATGTGATCTATATCTGTGGCATGATAAATGCCGTAGATACCCAGGCAGCAATTCCCACAGCAAGCCCTCCATCACTCCATGCTCTATCCCTAACCAATGCAGACCCAGCCTTCCTGCCTTTTTTTTTCTTGAGTGACACTAATTAAAATATTTTTTGTGCTATGAAAATATGTAACTGCACAGGGAGAGGACAGCTAAGGTTTGCAAACCTTAATGACCAGATTTGGGAAGACTGAAGTCTTGTGAGAGCAGCAGTTATTCATGCACACGTACACACAAACAGAGCATTTAAAGCTTGCACAGTTTAATTAGAAAATAATTCCACGCCATAAAATATGTTGACATTCCTAAATGTTTTGTTTCAGTGAATATCGACACCTGTCTCCTCAGAGAGAGATAAAATACCCAGACCTGTGCTGTGCTGAGACTCATCTTTGGCATAAACCCAGCGCTGTGAAATGGGAACCTCCTACTGATGCCAGCCCAAACACTGCTGGGAGAAGACATAACAGCATCTGAGGGAATAGGAACAGATGCCACCTGGCCCTCCAGCTCATGGCTCACCAGCCCTTCAAGCCCTGTGGCTTGGGTTACCCCAAAGACACTTTGCAGACACTGATCTTGTCTTTTCACCTAACCTGGAAATATCACCACCATTCCTCAGCCTCAGGAGACTGAAGAACCTAAAAAACCTTGACCCAGATGGAAGCCTGCCGTGTTCTCTTCTCAGCCAAGGGAGGGGAATTTGCCTTCACATCAACAGAGGGGTATTTGCCCAATCCTAGCTCTACATGGTGTCCTACAATTCTCCATTTTAATCCCACCTTCCAGGAACACTGCCAGATGCAGGGGAGACTAAAGCCTCCTCATCCCACAGCCATAGCCAGTAGACTCTTATTTGGCTCTGTCAATAAGCTTGCCCTGACTAGCCCAAGACATCTCCCAGCAAGTCTTCCCAAAAACCTAATTACAGCCCTGATCACCAACAATAACTTTAGCCTGGGGAGTTCTGAGAATTCTCTCCTTTGTGTCAGAAAATATCCAAAGCTGCAGCCCAGCAGCACAGGTCTAACCTTTTCCCCAGAGCCTGAGGTGGGGTTTGAGGGCAGTGATTTAATTGCCTCTTATCTCCCAGAATAAAGGGTGAGAGAAGCTAATAGAGGCAAACTCATTAAAAACATGCACAAAAGTATCAATTTTCTTTGTTTTTGTTAAAACAATCAAGGAATTGGTGCTTTGTTTTTAAAACATCACCAAAGCTTCCCCAGGACAGGCTAAGTCTCTAGCAACAGACAGCATGATACATGGTGTTCATTTAGGTGTCTGCACAGGAAAACATACTGCAGGAAACTGTGAGTCAAAAAGTCATTTTGTGGAGCGTTTCACAAAGGGCTTCAGCATCTCCCTGTGTGGAACTGATATGTGGGTGGTTCATTTGGGCTTCCCTAGGACAGGAACACCAAGAAGCAGCATGTAGAGCTCTGCACTGCAAGCCTGTGGGAGAAGGGTGGTGTGCCAGGCAGACGGGAAATTTCTGTCCAAGAATATCTGTGAAATTGGACAACCTCTTAAATACTGTCAACTATAAAGAGGAACCTACAAATCTTTATTTGCAGATTTTTTGCTTGGTAAAAACCACATTACTCATGGTCAAAGAGAAGAGACACTGATAATTCAGTATTTAATGCCACCTTTTAGTAATTTTAAGAACCAATATATTCTTAATGGCACAACAATCTGCTATCTATGGCAAATCCCTTTTTCTAACAGTGGATTTAAGTACAAGTAGAGTGGTTGAGAGACACTAAGTTGATTTAGCAACACTGGTGACTAATTCTTTTGAAAGACACCCCCCTAAAAGGATGCTGCTTTCTCTCCAGACCTCTGGGCTGAGACTCATGGTCACCAGAAGGCCACATGCAGTAATCAACCCCACGTGTGCTCTTTGTCAAATACAAGCTCATCACAAGTCAGAGTTAGTTAGCTGGAGGGACAACACAGCAGGGCATAAGCAATCCAGGAGGTTCCTGAAGGGGCACAAGCCCGTTGGACCTGGTGAGATGCATCTGCAGGACCTGAGGGAATTATTGGATGAAGTGGTCAAGTCACTGTCCATCATCTTGGAGAAGTCATGGCAGTCTGGTGAAGTTCCAGCTGAGCGGAAAAGGGGAAACATAAACCTCATTTTTAAAAAGGGAAAAAAAGGCAGACTGAGAAACTACATGCCAGTCAATCTCATCTCAGCACCTGCCTGGCAAGGTCATGGACCAGATTCTTCTGGAAACTATGCCAAGGCACATGGAAAATAAGAAGGTGTCTGGTAAGTCAACAGGGCTTCACTAAGCACAAATTGTGCCTGAAATATGTGATTGGAATGAGATGATCTTTAAGGTGCCTCTCAACCCCAATCCATTCCATGATTCTGAGACTGAGGTTGCTCAGCCCGTTTTTGTACAGTCCTAGACCAGTGCTGGGAGCATGGAACAGCAGATGCATCCAGATGATTTGCTTTGAACAGAGCAACTGAGCCACAACCAAACGACTAAGTTCAGATAAATTGAGCCACCAGATGGTCACTTAAGACCAATAAGTTTAGAATAGTGTGCTGGTTTCAGCTGAGGTAATTTTCTTCACAGTTGCTAACATGAGGCTGTGTTTTGGATTTGTGCTGAACACAAGGCTGATAATCCAGAGATGTTTTTGTTATTGCTGAGCAGTGCTCACACAGATCCAAGGCCTTTTCTGCTTTTCCTACAGCCATGCTGGTGAGGAGGCTGAGGGTGCCTGGGAGGCTGGGAGGAGACAGAGCCAGGACAGGTGACCCCAACTGACCAAAGGGATATTCCAGACCATGTGGCACCATGCTCAGGATATAAAGTGGGAGAAGAAGAAGGGGGAAGTTTGGAGTGATGGTGTTTGTCTTCCCAAGTCACTGTTCTGTGTGATTTGCCTTGCTCTCCTGGAGATGGCTGAACACCTGCCTGCCCACAGGAAGCACAGACCGAATTCCGTGTTTGGCTTTGCTTGTGTTTGGCTTTTGCTTTCCCTGTTAAACTGTCTTTATCTCAACCCAAGAGTTTTTCAGCTTTGACCCTCCCAATTCTCTCCCTGTTCCTGCTGGTGAGGGACTGAGTGAGCACCTGTGTGGGGCTGGGTTGATCACTGGAGGTAAACCACCACAAAGAGCTCACTGCATTTGACAATTGTTTAATGCACTAAAAGTGTATTTATAAGACAGGACTGATGTCCTAATCCTTATAAAAGAACACTTTGGGAAAGCAACTGCTCCATCTAGCAAAGTCTTCTCAGATGCAGTCAAAAAGGCATTCAGACCATTAGTTTGCTACAATAGAGCATTGCCCAAGAGTCACTCTTCAGGTTGCAGAGACATGGTCTTTGGGTTTTATAACTCATACAGCTGAAATAAGTGCCAAAACACTGACAACATCATAAATTATGTTGTACAAGTTCTCTGCTGCTTCTCTTTGACCAGATTAAATAGCAGCTGCAACCAGAACTACAATGCTATTTTTTATAAAGTGGATTGTAAAATTCCAACAGGGAATGATCCTCTTACTTGAATGCCAGCAAAGCATTTCCCTTGAGCCAGCTCTGTCTGGGAGAGACATTCCAAATAAATGCACCATATTGGTGCCAGCAGGGCTGGGCTGGTGGGGCCAGGGCACCTGGCCAGGCTGTGCAGCCTCCCTCCATCGCTGGCCATGGCCCTGCTGGCACCCAGGGCTGTACAGAGCACCAAAACCCTCCTCACCCTCCCAGTTCTGAGGAACTTTAGCTTTATTCAGCTTTCCCCTGACTGTCCTTTCCTTTGCCCCTGCTCATTCCTGGTTCAGACTCCCTCCCCATTCGCCAGAGGAGCAGGGAGGAGAGCCAGGATGGTTCACTGAAGTTGGACAAGGGAGGAGGCTGTGAACAGGGTAAGGTCAGGACAACACTGGACTAGACTGCTTGGGAAGGTAGTTTCCATTGTGGAAACAAAATGAACACAACAAATAATCTGTCTGGCATTAAGGGAACAAAAGGAAGGCAACAGATTCATTTTCTGAAGGCCTTTCTAGACTTTATTCCCTGTTATACTGAGCAATCCATACTTTTAAAAATTTACTGTCTCATAATAGCAGCCACTGGGTGCTAGAAATACCCAAACAAGTACTCATCAACCCAGAGAGGCAGTGATCAGAGTTATAAGCAGCTTCTTTGTCTCACTTTATCTTTGTCAAATATTACACAACCGCTTAGGAGAAGCAGAAGTCTGAAATTTTTCAAGTCTCCGGTTATACAAAGGTGAAAGGCAGCTAGAATAAGTCTCCCTTGTGTGGAAAAGTTCTGGAAGGCAGACTGCAGCTGGAGTATTGGCTCCAATTTTGGGCCAATAAAATCAGCAAACTGGAGCCAGTTCAGAGGAGATCACAAAGGTGGTTGGGGATGGAACACTCACCCGGGGCAGGGAGGCTGAGGGAGCTGGCACTGGTCAGCAATGAGGTGGGATTACTGTGGGAAAACTTACCTGCAGACCCCCCATACCTATGGGGAGCCATCTAGGATACAGAGTTGGGATCTTTAGGGCAGGGCAGTGGGAGAGCAAGAGGGAACAGGTACAAGGATCTAATGAAAAAGTCCTTTCCCATATGGGCAGTCAAGTATCAGAGCAGATTGCCCAGAGAGGGTGTACAGTCTCCATCCTTGGAGGCTTTCAATGCCCAAGTGGATAATGCCCAAAGAAACAAGATCTGATCCTCCTTTGAGCAAGATGTTCAACAAAGACCTCAGAATCACAGAATATTCTGTGTTGGAAGGGATGCACAAGGATCATCAGGTCCAACTCTCAGTGAAAGGCCCATGTGGGGACTGAATCCATGCCCCTGGCATGAATAGCACCATGTACCTCATGAGATCCCTTCAGACCAGAACTGGTCTACGTTTCTATAGTTTGTGCTGAATGGGAAAACATTTAATAGCAAATAGAAAACCATTCTATGAGTTGCAGCCACTTCCTAACGAGAACTGTCATTCAGGTTGTTAAAAACATGCTACACATTTTTATATTACTAAATACTGCATCACTTGGCCATTTGCACGTATAAAATTGAGTTCACAGATCAAGCCTTTGAGCTACAGGTGTCTGTACAAGCTGTGTAAATGTGTGCCTTCATGTTTCAACAGAGCTGAAGAGCTACTCAGATCCAAGACACAGAATCAAAACTCAGCTGATCACAGTGCAGATGAACAGCTCTCCAGGTTCCACTGCCTATTGATCCAACCTCCATGGACTAAGCAGACAATTCAATTTATGTACATCTGTGAGCTGAGTCCTGGCCACTGCCTAGTAGTCTATAACTTAATTTCTGTGCATTATATACACATTCCTTGGTTTTATGCTGTATTAGCAGACAACAGCCTAACACAACTTCCCCTTTAAGTGCTTACAAGTCAAATCTGGTCTCATTTGCTTGGAAATTTTTACCATGCTGCGCTCAGTCTGCCTTGGCAGCTGTGGGCAAGGGATAGGAAGACAACTGTATGAAGCAGACAACATTTTACACATCTTAATGGGGAAGTGTCTTGCAGTCATGGTGACAAAATCTCCATGGAGCATGAGAAGCCCCTAAAATCACCTGGCTCAGCCTACTGTTCTCTTTCTGGTGCACAGGAATTATTAAATCACCAATTCTCAGAGAAATGGATTCAAGACAGAAAACATTTAGATGTCCCTGGAAATGCTGCCAAACACCTGACGGTGGCTGTGGATCAGGGAAGCTGTTTCTGGTGAGAAATGTCTCCACAAATGGAGACCACCTCTCTAGGCAACCCACACCAGTGTTCAATTATTCTTAGAAAAACCAAAGGGGTTTCTTCTACCTGAATAGAATTCCCTGTGTAAGGTTTGTGCACACTGTCTCTTGTCCTATCACTGAGCACCACTGGGAAGAATATGTCTCCAGCACCTTTCTTCCCCTCATCAGGTGTTTGTACACACAGTCAAGATCTCCCTGAGCCATCTCTTCTCCAGGGTGAACAGTCCCAGCTCTCACACTCTCCTTGTACAACAAATCCCTTAATTGTCCTCACAGCCCTTCACTGCACTCACTCCAATGTGCCCATGACTATTTTTGGACAGGGGAGCTCAGTGCTGGATGCAGCAGCCCAGGTGTGGTCTCACCAGTGCTGAGCAGAGAAGGATCACTGTCCCTCAGCCTGCTGGCGCTGCTCCTCCAAGGGCTGCCCAGGATGCCACTGGCCTTCTGTGCTCCAAGGGCACATTGCTGTCTCATGTTCAACTTGTTGCCCACGCAGCACCCCCAAGTCTTTTCCTGCAAAGCTGTTTTCCAGCTGTTTTCCACCACCCCAGCTTGTGCATGGCATTGTTCCCGCAACATGAGGTGCAGGATTTGGCATTTCCCTTTGTTGGACTTTTTAAGATTTCTGTTGGCCCATTTCTCCAGCCTTGTTGAAGTCACCAAGTCTACAACATGCAACAAAATCAATCTTTGATTAGCCATGGCCAGAAATATGGTAGATAATCAGCAACTCACCCCCTTGCAGTTAAAGAACAACCCTCAATAGAAACTACAGCTTGAACTTAGAGGAAAAGGGGATTGTACAACCAATTTCAGGCAATTCTACATAACTTGATGCAGAAACAAAGCAGTGACTTTTCACGCCAAATCAATACTATTGTTTGCTGCATCCTGGGTTCTCAGAACCACTGAGGCAGCAGCACCTGCTGAGGCTGAACAGGGAAGCATGAGGTGTGCTGCCTGCATGAGGTGTGTTGCTAAGCTCAGTTCTGCTGTAATTCCCTGCCTTCCCATTCCAGAATCACTTGTGGTACCTATATCCCCTTTTCCATGTCTGAACTAAAAAAACAGCTCCAGAGAGCATCTCTTGCCTTTTCTTTTTTAAATTTTATTTTTAAACTCAGTGCACATTAGACCCTGAATATAACTTCCACATATCCAACCCAGTGTGGCTGCCTTCAGATTTCCTAGGCTGGGATGAAAGCATGGATCAGCACTCAGGAAGGCAGCCAGCATGGCTGAGCTTCTGTCTCCATGGGAATCAGTAGTTCAAATGAAAAGTAAAATACAAAGGTTTATCTGAAACAGATTTTGCAACCAAGGAAGCATTTGTTTGGCAGTTCAAGCAGTAAAATCCACTGAGAAAAGCACTCTAGCAAATCTGTCACTTCAGTGTCCACTGCCTGAATCAACAGGTCTCTCCAGCACTCATTTGCCACAGCTTCAAGAATCCTCCCTCGGTGCCAGCATGAGTCATCCCAGAGGAGATGGATACATTGCCAGCATGTAGGAAGGACAGAGGCTCCAGAAAACATAGAAATGAAGAAAATATCAGACTAATACCATAAACCCAGCAACTATAAATATTCAAAGATAGAGCATACGGTTTTGAATTTATTGTATACATTGTCATTTTGGACACATACCTAGATAATCCTTCTCTGAGTACCAAATTTGCTTTAATGAGTGGGACAAAATATAAAACTCCAGCAAACTAAAATGCTTCAAAATGCTGAGTCTATTGTATTTCTGAAAACAGGTGCAATTCTTAGGGATCTGCCATCTACCACAAGTGATGCAGCTCCCAAGAATAGAGGGCACTGAATCTCTACAGAGAAAATGGAGAATATATTAGGAGAGGGAAAATTACTATGAATTTTACACATCCCATTCCTAAAGAACAAGATCCGTGAGTAAGAGACTGTGTAGGTCAGGCCTGCCACAGCCACCACAGATCCCAAGAAGGTCCATTTAGGAGAAAGGCCTTCTCCCACACAGAGACTATTTAACTGCCAACCTTTGTTCCCACCATAAAGTGCATCCAGCTGCCCTCCTGCTGGAGAGGCACCCAGCTGCCTCCCACCCCACACAGCTGGCTGTGGGGGCTGCAAGCCACTGCCATGCAGAGCTGGCTCCATTCCATGCTGACACCCTAAACCCGAGCCAAGTACATTAGAGTTGGAGACAAAAGAGCAAAAGTGACTAAGGTTTCTTTTGTAGAGCTACAGCATATGAACTGTGGGTTCCTGGAAAACACCCCAGCCTTGGAGATGACAGGCTGGACCTGCTGAATCTCACTCATTCCTTCTACCTGGGCTGACATCTCAAGCTGCATGCAGAGATGTATGTGACTTTGTTTTGGGGACATTAGACACATTTTGTTATGTATCAGTAATTCCACGCATGTAGATTTCTTAGATCTGCCCAGCTTCGACATGTTTTACAACTTACATTTGTAAGTTGTTTTACATTCTTACATTTATCTCTCCTTCCTCAGATCACCCTTAGCCATGGTAGATTGACTGCTCTGCAGATGCCGTCTGCCTCCAGCAAATGGGATGTGAAGCCATCAGGCTGTAGGATGGCTTCTGCACCCTACAAGTGTAACACAAAGCAATTTGCTCTTCAAACTGACAGGAATTTAAGAGAAATTAGAGAGTGATTTTATCTTTGACTCCCTTCCCCCAGCACAGACCCCCTTTGGCCTCAGTTTTGCAAGAGTGAGCTGCTCCCAAATCAGTTGTGACAAGATGCACAAAGACCTTTAATAGTCTGTCACAAAAGATATTTGATTTAGCACACTTACAGCTTGTATATAATAACCAAAAACACTAAAGCAGAAATTGGACCCTTTCTCCTCTCCATTGTGAGAAAAAGGCTCAAAAATGACTAAGGTTGATGACTGGAGCCACAGACACTGGAGGGAGCAAGGCTACATTCAAGCCAAGATTTTTGCCTTCCATTTGTCAAAAGCCAATTGTACCAATGCTCAGTTTACTTTGGCTGACTGTAAAACAGTGCTCCTGCCAGGACCATCACTATGCCAGTCTTCTCTGGGCACCAGCTGTGCTCCTGTTCCTTCCTCCACTCTGCTGGTGGTACAACAACAATTCCTGACCTATTCTAAACCATCCCCTTTCTCAGGTACATTTTTATTTTCAGACCAGCCCACATGCAGATGTGGAGAAGCACACAGGCAGGATGGATGGCACAGCTGAGGCCAGCCAGCCTCTTTGCAGCACTTCATTTCTGTGCTTACCTGGCACAACAGCTCAGGAACTGTATTCCATGTGCCACTTCCATTGAGTTAAATTTCTACCTGATCAATTTATTTTGGGCATTGAAATATACACAAAGATGTATATCCATGATGGGAGTAAAGGCTGCAGTAACAGAGCTACTGTAACCAGATGGCACCAGGCTGTTACAGAGCTTATTCTCTCAAAAGCAGAGATGAAGTGCGTAACGTTGCTTACATGTACACACCAGCAAAATTTGAAATTCAATCACTCCCCTGACTTAAATGGCTGCAGTAATAAAAGCATGGCTATACCAGAATAGGAGGTTTTAACTTAAAGGTTTGTGAAGTAAAAGCCTATTAGAAATCTTAAATCTTAATAAAATCTTATTTTCTAAAGAAGCCGTAGGATGAAAGCATAATGAATCACAGTTTCTGTGACAATAAGTAACCTTTGGGTGCTCAAATTGCACATAGTTTTCTACATTCAATCTTATCATGTGCCCAACAGGACACAAAACCATGTGTTCAGCATGAACATAGGTGCAGCCATCATTGAACATCACTTTTTATTGAGGAAAAGCAGCACAAAGAGGACACTGCCCAGTTTTGTTGTGCAAACAAATAGATCCCCAATTTCTGTCAAAGCTGGGGTGGTCCTCAAGAGCCACACTAGGATTATGGCAACACTTGACAAATTTCCATGCATTTTTACATTAAGTGGTAGAAAACTTTGTCCCAAGGGCAGAAGAGGATAATCCATGTTCAAGTGAAAACTGGTTGCCTTCAACTACTTGTAGCTTAGGTCATCACCAAAGCCCACTGGTTAAGTGAATTTTCCAGCATGGAGATGCTCAGTGCCTAGGGTAGGCTGGTATTCCTACTCTGCTGAGCAGACAGCAGTGGGGAAATAGCAGAAATGGTCTGACATGTCCAGGAGCTTACAGAACAATCAGCCTGAGGAATAATACTGCAGTACTTTCCAAGATGCATACAAACCACAGTAATTGTTAAAACTTCCATGTTTACATCCAGTGCTATACTTGGTCAGATATAGCTGAATAAGACACAAACCTCAACAAAACAAAACAAAACAAAACAAAAACAATAAAAAAAAAAAAAGAGGGGGAAGAGTTTGAAGTATTTCCAAAATATTCTTTCATGTAGACAGAAGATATCCCACAAGCTCTTCTTTCCTAGATGCAAGACAGGAATAACTGCTACAACCAGGTGAAGCCAAATATAATCCCAGGATATCTCCAGGTATCAAGCACTATGGAACCAAAGCACCAACCCAAATGTTAAAATCCGTATTTAAGACCAAGCCAATACCTTATCTAGTAAATTGATGAAATCACTAATTAATAGAACCTCCAGTAAACATTAGCTTTTGTGTTTGCTTTAGAAAAGTGAACCAGTCACAGTTACTTAATAGAGAAAGACACTGCAGCCTTCAAAGATGTATCATAGGGGTTCCTGCTGCTGATACATAGCCTTAGGTGATGGTTACAAGTGCTTTGTTGAACAGAAGAGCAAAGATTTTTTTCCCAAAATTAGAAATATACAATTTCCAAAAATGGGAGCAAAAGACAAAAGGTAATGAAAAATACTGCTGAAGAAATGTTTAATTAAAAAAATCAGGAATTCAACAGTGCCTAAATCTTTATTTTTCATAACCTACATATTTTTTTCAAATTAGACAGTTTTACATTTTATGACACAAAAGGAAACTTAAATTACTGATAGTTTACATGTAAGCTTGATTCCAGTCTTAATGGAAGAAGAACAAAAACAAAAACCCTCAAAAAGGCTCCCATATTACACTTCAATTTCACGAATTGGCAGCTGTTAGGTCTCCTTAGAAATCTTGGATTGTCTGCTGCTATTAGTATAATAGGTTACAAAGCACAGAAACCCCTACCTGTAGCTGAAGGAGATACAGAGATAGGTATGCACCATTACAGTCAGCTGTTGCTCCTGATACACTGCACCACTCCAACAAGGGCCTTTCCATGCCAACTCAAAGCTCAAGGCTTTGAAGGGTAACACAGCAACATAAAATAATTTGCCACTGCTCACATATATCTAAGTGACAGTGTCATGGTGGGGAACTGATCTGAAACCACATTCGGTTTTGAAAGCAACCTTCGCTTTTCTTTTAAATTCCTGGAAGAATCTCAGATCCCATTTTGACTTGTTTCCAAAATGAAAAGCATCACCACACAGTTCTAATAGGGTAAAATGCCAATTTTAATTACTGCATCCCTGAACCTTCAACTCAGCTACTGCTTTTGGGAGGTTTTTCATTTTAAAAGCCACGTTTTAATCTCTCTCTGTATCGTAGCAACAGTCTGCATGCAACTTCACAACTCTACTCCGAAAACTCCATTTTGTCACTGAGTGGGGGGAAAAAAATCTCCAAGTAAAATACAGTAAGTAGAGGTCGTATTGTATATTACACAGCGATTTGGCGTGTCACTTTTTTTTTAAAAGCTATAAAAACCACATCAGAGGAAGGTTTAAACTTTAGATGCAACAGACTGTTGCTGGGTAAGCAGTAATTACAGTGTATTGACCTATCACAAATGGCAGGAGAATGCAGCACAACACATCCTGCTGGTCTCAACAGATCACCTTGGGTGCCAGCAGAGCACCAGGACGAGCTGCTCACAGCCTGGAAGGGACCACTTGCCACAGTTTGCAGCTGGTAAAGCCTTTCACTTGCAGCAGACAAACAAAATGAATCATACAGCTGGCCTAAACCATACACAAATCTAGCTACCACTTTCACTGCCGCTGGGGAAAGGAGAAGGGGATAAAAAAAAAATCCAATGACAGAACTAGTTGAGCAGTTTTGGTGATGGTGTCGGGGTCCTATCTCTTCCCACAGCATTCACAAAGTGCGCTTTTTAAACAAGAAAAATCAACAGACTCCACATGCCCTATTTTGACCAATTCTGCAGCATACAACAGGCTGGATTTACAATGTCAACTAGTTACCAATTGATGCTTGTAATAGGCAATTTATCAGGAGTCAACTTCTATAGTTACTTTACAGTTCTATGAACCATGCACTGATACTCTTGAAAGCAGACAAGTAAGCTTCAGTGTATATTTTTGCAGCTGTCAAGTTTTCCCCCAATTAGACTTGATTTTTATTAATGACTTAAAAATTACAGTTTGACTGCTGAAATTCATTATTTACATTGCAGAACACTTTTGAATTGGTTAAATTGTTTGGTTTTAAAGGGACTTTAGGAAAACATTTGAGGGCTTTCAAATAAGACTTTCGTTCCATTTCCCTTTTGCAGTGAAGAGGCAGAGTCAGTTCAACACACCAGAATAAAATAAGAAAAAGAAAAAACAACAAATTAAAGTAATATTCAAACCACAACATTTAGTTTATCTACATCCAGCTCAACAGCAACATTGATAATATCAATAATTTTTATCAGATTTTTTTCTTTAGGGTACCTTTTTATATGTTCTGATTATTTACAACTGTACAAGCAAAGCACACACTTCCAAGTGCACATATTTAATACAGTATTGACTATTTGCATTTACAGGTTTTTCAACAATCTGAAAAAGATCAACTGTTTAAGATCTTTAAGGTATATTACAAAAACTGCTGCTAGTTCCTGTACTACAGTATGTTTACCCAGTAAGACCAGTGACAATAGATACATACTATAACTGAGTAATTCTGTATTCAATTCACGCTAACCCTCCATGGGGTCAGAGCTCATTAACTCTAAGCTGTCTTGTACAAAAGTTAAGGCAAAGTCATTTTCAAGTTTAAATAAAATTCAAGTCTTTAAATATTGGATGGAAATAATTCTTTAAAAAAATCAGTTGTTTAAATAAACATTTTTGTGGAATAAACTGTACTGTCATAGTCAGCAGGAATGAGTTTTGTCTGAACTTCCTGCAGTTTAAACACTTAAAGAAAAGCTTTAGGCATTTTAAAACAAAAATAATTTATATTCAACTTTATTAGAAACTTGCTAATTTAGTGCATCCTTGTCCTTCAGAAAGCGCATCACTTCTAAAGTAAATAAGTGTGAGAAACCTCATCCCAGAGGTAAATATCAGGGATCTCTTCCTCCACCACACAAAACAAACACCATTATCTCACGTCTTGAAAAATTTAAATACGTATGCCAATGCTTGCAGTTACAGGAAGATGTCAACACAAGGCTGACTAAGATATGAACTCTTTCAAAGAGCACTTGGGGCAGAGTTTAAAAAAAAAAAAAAAAAGTCTACACAGAGCACAGGGGTAACCAGAATATACAGCGCTGACTCAGTTAACTCCCTTACAAGCACAGGGAAGCTAAGGTTATCACAAGAAGGCTACTCTGCTTTCTCCTGATAACATCCACCAACAGGCTTCACCACCATAGAAGCTCACAGACTTGATTCTTTCTATTCACAATGTGCTTTGTATTTGCAAATTATAACATCAGTTTTATTCTGGAGTGAGAAGATGGTTACTTGCTTGCAGTAAGTCAAAAAAGGAAATATTTCAGAAAGACTGCTATGGTGCCCGGTAGAAATCATTTTGTGTGTGCAAAACATCAAAAAAAGATTAAGTTTTTAAAAATGCTAGAAACAGCTACTCATTTAACCTAAAAGTGCAAGTTCATTTGCTGACACTTAGTACAGCAGCCCAATAAAAAAAAATCTTCAAGGTCATATACTAATTTGTAAAATATATCTACTTCCTTGCACTCTACACACTAGCTGCCGTTATCAGTCTTTTGGACACTTTAGATATGTACTTGCAGACCAGTTTATTAAAAATATTGCAGCAGCACGTTTCTGCTTAACAGTTTAGAAAAAACTATACAGAGCTTGCACTCACACAGCCACAGAGAGGCTTAATAAAAAGTTGATTTTTTTTAAAGACAAATATTTTACACCTTGAAAAAAAAAAAGAAAAAAATCACACTAAGCTTCACCTCCAATTAAGCACCAATCTAAATGTAAGGTTTAGAACAACTATCCAGAAATACCCAGAAAAATAGAATGTTTGTTCAAGAGGGGAAAAAGTATTTCACAGAAAAATAACTTGCAGGCATTGTTACATGCCTTGTATCACTGCAAGCTCCTAACCAGCAACTCATTCTCAGGTATCTTAGTGGGAACATGGGTTTAATTTGTGGGAAGCAGACCTCTTCTCAAATCCCTCCCAGGTGTTATTTTCACTGAGGAGATTTTGGAGGGGTACTCTGTTCTTTATTTAAGCGTTTGCCAACGGCTGGAGGGGACGATCTGCGTCCTGACTGTCTCCTCTGGTCTTTGGGTTGTCCAGGATGTGACTTTGCAGGAGGAGGTTCTCTGTTTTTCTCTATTGTTTCTGTGGGCTTTCTTTCTTCTTTCCCACATGCTACAGTGTTTGGCTTCTGTTCTTTCTGGGGTTGCAATGTAGGAGGATCCTTAGTTGTTCTCTGGCAAATTTCCGCGTAACTAGGTTTTCGCAGTTCCTGTGAAATCGGAAGCAAACAGGACAGAGTTAAACAAAGCATCCTGAGGGAAAAAAAAATTACTTTTATGAACCAAAAAGGGTAAAGTCCTTGTTCCAAAAGACCGCTGCACTAAAATATACAGATGAAGGCTTGAGTAAGAAGTTTACAGAAGCTGTATAGACAATAAAGCTGAAGACGAAGCAAAATGTAAAAGTGTATTCCAGAAAAATGGAGTACTGGCATAGGGCAAAATACTTCCCTTCCAAAATCTAAACCAGCTGAAACATAGTGAATACTCTGGTTTCAATATCAACATATGTATTAATGCTTCTGCCTCAAGGATACTATCAAGAGGATTCAGATAAGGAGCTATCTTTTTCACCATTAATTTCACAATTCTATAATGCAAATAATCATGAAGCCACCAATAAGCAAATTTAAAGCTGTTGGACAAATTCTAGGATTTGAGCTCACATGATTAAGCAACACTGGGTAGCAATAAACATTCTGTTAAATGCAAACTGGATCATTAAGAAAAAGTGAAGTAATAAGGTCACTTACTATGGCAGCCCCATTGACTTGTACCGATTTACATGCAGTACTCAGTGTGGAAGAAGAAAGTCTTTCTGTACTCTGTGTCTCTCTCTGCTGTTTATCCACAACTTTGGAGTCCCTGTAAGCATCCAGCAGGAAGGCAAGGCTCATGAAAAGTGAAATTGCAGGATAGATGAATGGTTTAATAATAGGTCTAAAAAGTTTGAGTATGACTTTAAGTAGTTACAGCTGTAATTTGCCTAGCACATTATGATTAGTATTGCATTAAAAAATGCTATCAAAACCAGAAAAAAATATACCCTAGTGGAATGTGACACTACCTGTATTTTGTGATGTTCTGATAGCATTTATTTATTCAGTTATTTGATTTGCAGCTTCCAAATAAAGTGTTAACAAAAACTTTCTCTATGGTATGGACATTACTACCCACAGTGCTGTGGGTTTACTCTCTGTTTCAAAGCTATCTAAATACAAGACAGTAAGGTATTCATTCATTAAACTTCAACTCACAGAAAATAAACCACAAGATTATCTTTTTTTTCTGTTAAATGACTATTATGATTGAACCACTGTTATGATATTGTTCAGAAATTAAGCTTTATTGCCTTTACTACAGTACAACAAAATATTACTTCTTTCATTGATTAAGATTTTAATAGCTATTTACATTGTTCTGCCTGATGAAAGAAAATGCAAATGTGATTCTGAGCAGAATAATTATACCCATTGTAATTAAGTGCTTACTCAGTAGGCTGGGGTGGCGAAGGAGATCTTTCAAAGGTCCTGGGCAATGTAGAAGAAACTGGTAACGGCTCTCGAGGAATTCCCGAGGGAATAGTGTTTGTACTTGCATCCACATTAATGTTCTGAAGGAGGAAAAAAGGCACAGAAGGACAATCAAAATATCCAATTAATATGGTTTGCCTGAAATTTAGCACAACCAGGAAACAGTTCATAGTTTGATTTATACGGGTAAATTGGCTATAGGAAGGAAGAGAAGGAGCCAATGCATATATTGTAATGAATGTGTTATTTTTTCCTTTACATTTATTTAGGAACACAGACAAATAAATAACACACTGTGGTTATTTCCAAAGAAGTTGTAAGCTTAGGTCCCTTTGGGACATATCTGGATGACAATATCACTTAGAATCTTTATGGTTGGAGAAGACCTTTGACCAATCATCACCTTGTCAACTAGACCACAGCACTAAGTGCCACATCCAGTAATTTCTTGAACTCTTCCTGGGATGGTGACTCCATCACCTCTCAGGGCAGCCTGTTCCAATGCTTAACTTCCCTTTTAGTATAATTTTTTTCCTGACTTTCAACCTAAACTTCCCCTGGTGCAGCTTGAGGCCATTTCCTCTTGTCCTGGCATTGGCTGCCTGGGAGAAGAGACCAACCCCCACCTGGCTACAACCTCTGTTCAGGCAGTTG
This sequence comes from Lichenostomus cassidix, assembly GCF_008360975.1. Classification (NCBI taxonomy): domain Eukaryota; kingdom Metazoa; phylum Chordata; class Aves; order Passeriformes; family Meliphagidae; genus Lichenostomus; species Lichenostomus cassidix. The sequence continues at coordinate 10,042,784 of NC_139482.1, forward strand.
ATAAGGTCTTCCCTGAGCCTCCTTTTCCCCAGGCTAAACACCCCCAGTTCCCTCAGCTGCTCCTCATAACTTGTGCTCCCGACCCTTCACCAGCTTTGTTGCTCTTCTCTGGACACACACCAGCACCTCAGTGTCCTTCTCGTACTGAGGGGCCCAGAACTGGACACAGGATTCCAGGTGTAGCCTCACCAGTGCCCAGTACAGGAGGACAATCACTGCCCTGGTCCTGCTGGCCACACTATTGCTGATACAGCCCAGGATGTCATTGGCCTTCCTGGCCACCTGGGCTCAGCTGGCTCATGTTCAGCTGCTGTTGATCAGCACCCCCAGGTCCCTTCCTGCAAGGCCACTTCCTAGCCACTCTATGTCCCCAGCCTGTAGCACTGCCTGGGTGCTTGTGACCCAAATGCAGGACCCAGAACTTAGTCTTGTTGAACCTCACACAACTGGCCTCAGCCTATCTATTCAGCCTGTCCAGATCCCTCTGCAGAGCCTTCCTGCCCTACAGCAGATCCACACTCCTGCCCAACATGATGTTGTCTGTGAACTTACTGAGGGTGCCCTAGATCCCCTAATCCAGATCACCAACAAGGTTATTAAACCAGACCAGCCCCAATACCAAGTCCTGGGGAATATCACTAGTGACTGGAACTAGGGACTTCTTTGAACCTGGAAATTTTGCACCCTGCTGATGACAAAGTAGGCTGTGCACCTGTTCACATAACCACAGGCAGCCTATGAAGACAAAAGTCTCCTAGAGCTGTGCACTAAGATCTGTCTTCTTCAAAGCTCTAATTCTGCAGCATCCCAATATAATGATTTTCCACCATGCAAAAGAAGCTTTTTCCATAGCCCTCAAAAGAATCTGCTTTTGCAGAAGTGATACTTCTGCCAAGTGATACTGTACTTCCAGATAAACGCCAAAAAGGTTCAAAATGCATACATTGATTTCAACTGTCACAAAATAAGAAAAGAGAAAGACAACTTTGTATCCTGAAAAACATGTATCTCACATTTACAACTGGTTTCTCTATCTTAAAGGGTGCTACATTCTTCATATTGCTTCTGACCTGTCTCATCCTAAAAACTCCAAAACCCGAATAGATTCTGGTATGCAGAAGGGAAAGCAATGGGAGAACACAAGCTCAGAAGGAACAACATAGCTCTCCTTTCTCCCAGCCCAGCCACCATTCAAAGGGCATAAACCCTAAGACTCCTATGGAAAGTGTTATAAAGGAAAATGGTATTTGATTTAACTAGTTTAAACTGGTTTAATCAGACAGCATAGATTACTGCAGTAGATCTAAGCCTAGTTTGATTCAAAGTAAAAGACTGCAAAAGGTGGATATTTTGAACTAGCAGAACAGATCTTATGAGTTTTACTCATTGCAATGGTGTGCGCAAAGGCTTGAAATTGCAAGCTGCTGAGCATTCTGGCCCAAGTGCATCAGAACTTGCAGGTACATGGTTAAGTGTGAATCACTTCAAGTCAAGAAGACATGCAAAAGCTTTTCCTTGCCAAAACACTCAGCCCTTGATCTGACAGTGTTGCACTTCCTAGTTACAAAATGTGGGATGATTACTACCTGCCATTCCCCAGAGCTACATCTAGAAGAGCATCACTAAGCAAAGAGCATAAAGATATGACGCCTGGATAACAACTGTTGGAAATTATAGACCTTTAGTTCCCTCAGCTTCCGCACATTGGACTTGCCCATCTATAAAACAACAGAAGCACTGTGTAACTCTACTTCAGTGCATTGTAACACCACATCAGGTGACATGAAAAAACATTGAGATCAAGGTGAAAAGCAGTCTGTATACATTGGCAAGACTCTGATGTTAGCTCAAACATCTTTGTAGCAGAACACAATCACTCTTTGGAGCCAGTTGCTGTTATCTTACTCTTTATTTAAATGCTAACAAGGAAAGGTAGCATAATCCCTTTCTTCCACTCAATAGTACAGAATAACTTTTGTAAGCTGAGAAATGAAACTAGTAAATTGAAGGTTGCTTTTTAATGTGAGAGTGCACTGCAGTATCCTAAAGCCTCAGCGCCTGATATGAAGATTGCCTCTACAGGGGAGAAGTCTAAGTTCTCTACAATAAGTACAGTGCAAAGCAAGTACCAGATTTGTAATGGGGGAACAAGGTGTTTGCAGATGCAGTATTAATAGCAAGTGCTGGAATTATATTTAAAACCTGAAATACAATTGTCAAAAAACACTTCATAAGTAATAGAGGCACAATACTTCAAAATTAATAGAACTTGGCCAATAATCTACACCTACAATCTGTAGTACTGGCTGACAGTAAGTTAAACACTGCTCTTACCATGGCTCTGAACTGCATATTCCCCTCCTTAAACGCAATCCTGGAACATACCTACCCCTCTTACCACTTGCAGGAGAGAGATTAAATGGCTTGTCTGTACAGTCAGTGCCTCAGGTGCAGGCTGCCCTGCCTCCCCCTTTCTTTACCAACACATACCCTCTACCCATGCCTGACATGTGGGCACCAAAGAAAACACTCTAAACCCAGCCTATTGCAGGAGAAGACACATGAGAGATTGTGCTGGTTCACCAGGTTGCTTTGCACTGCTAATCCAGGGCTTAACTTCTTCAGTTGTGGTACAGCTAAAAAAACACAAGTTAAATTAGAGCTAGCAAAAAAAGCCAATACAGACTTTCATAGCCCAGAGTGTTCCACAGTGCAGAAGGTTATGTGAGTCTTGCTGGAGGAGAATGTACTGTCACTCACAGATGGCACGGCAGAGTCAGTTCTAAGAATGAAATCTCTGAAAAGCTACTGAACATTAATTTTAAACTGCATCTCTACTACATCTATACAGCAGTGGTTGCCAAGTTATTCTGGTGTATTTTTATCTTTCTGAGCAATATGACAAGACAACGCTGGGATCCAGCTGGTATTGGTAGCAGCTCTTGTTCCAGCTATGATGCCTACTGTACTGAGATTATGTAGGCTGTTTTTTTATTTTGATGCTTAGAAGTTTGTCACTTTAAAGTGTTTTATATACAACTCAGAAGTCTTACTTTCAAACAGGAGGGAAAATGTATCATACTTATCACCTGAGTCTATCAAAAAGCCTGAGGCAGTTACAAACAGCAAAAGAGTATATTTTCTAATCTCTGGTATCAACATGTACTTATTATACTGGTGCCCATATCCCACACCATTTCAAACAGAATACCCAACAAATTCTAAGATATAAGTGAAGAAGGCAGCAGCACATCATTGGACAGCTGCTTTTTAGGAACATTTTTGTAACCCATGTAAACCCACAAGTTATTTCCACGTATAAGCTACCAAATCTGAAAACAAAAGGTATGCAATTCTTTGTTTACCCAACAAAAAATGAACATCCACTACTCACTCTTTCTTTTGATGTTCCTATTACCACACTGGACAGTCTGTTTTCAAATAGGTCTTCGGTCTTTAAATTGCCAGCAGCCCCGGGTAATGGAGGAAAGCTAGATAAACCCAACTCAAAGCTGGGAGATGGAGGTTTTGGGGGTGGAGGAGACTGTGTTTGGCCTCTCTGGAATAGAAATAACACGTTGGGGTTACTGCATTAGATGACAGAAAAGATAAGCAATGCTAAACTGTATTTCGCACTTGATTTGTATCAGCAAAGCCCTAGAGATGGCTCCTCCATCTTATCTCCCAAGAAAACCCACACAGTACTGAGGAATACATGCTTTAATTTTCTACTGTTGCCCTTAAAATATTTAATTATTATCCAAATGCCATAGCATACACATAAGCTTTAGTGATGCTGGCATAGTAAGAAGTTTTCTCACAGACTCTTCTTTGAGGACAGACACACTCACACAGAAGGGAAAACAGACTGGTTTAGGTATCCTGATACAGGAAGAATATAATGCCCATTTATGTACAGTTAGTAACATCCTACATAAAAAGACACAAGTCCACAAGAATCTTTTTTGAATATATGAAGAAATGGCAAGACAGCATGCCTTGTCTGTAGTACAGACAACAACAATTTATACATAATTAGTATTGATCTATATGGTTGCTGTGTAAAAATGCAAAGATAAGTGTCAGAACAATTTTTGAAATATAGAGTTTCTAACTACACCTAAGAAGAAAAACAATGTCTCAAGAAAAGAAAAGAAAAAAAAAAAAAAAAAAACCCAGTGTGCTAAATGCCACTATTCTGCACTACAGACAGCAGTTCAGGAGTTAAAAGTACCACAGCTAAAGATCACTTGTGAAGACTGCTGGTAAGGATTTATAAAGCTACATTACATTTACACAGGAAAATAAAACTCCTTTTGTAATATGCTGCAATGAAGTTACCAATTAACCTCATCTACATAATGTAAACAAAAAAGTAACTGTTTCTTGACTGTGCTGAGGTCTGTGCTAAGATGATCTCTGCTGCAAAATACCAAATACAAAGCAATCTTTGAAACAGTTCCTGTTTTGAAAATGAAAATACGAGTTCGAAGTCAAGATGGTATGAATGTGAGAACAAAGCTTCTGAACAAAAAGAACAGATACAAGACTACCTTTGAGGTCTTTTCACAAACTACACATTATATCAACAGAATTGTGTGTCAGGAGGCAAGCAGGGAAAGAACAAATACAGAGGCAAGAACAGCTGCAACTCCCAGGACTGCTAGTGACCCAGCATTACCCCCAGGAAGAGTGGTATAGCAAAGGAGACTGAAGATCTCCAAAACTCAAGTCACATCACCTGGCAAAGGTGAGGGAGAGAGACTACACTTATCCAGCTCAAACTGCAAGAGGAACAACTTGACTTTTTAAGTCATTCTTCAAATCAGAGCACTTGCTCTTCTTAAAGGGGACTGAAGTTCTGCAGTAGCAAATGCTTTTATGTTATAAACATTTTAGATTTACAAAGTAGAGTCCTAAAACCCTCAACTTATTAAGAGTGGCATTAACATCCTAAATTAGCAGGATGAGGGAGAACTTCAGTGAATTTTAAGCTAGCTGCATAAAACTCCTCAAGTTAACTTCTTGTAAGTTGAGTAATTGGCTTATGTCTATAGCCTCAGAAACAATCTGATCAAAAAGTTTCACGTTCTTTTTCATGCAAACATGCATACACTCTATAATTTTTCCTTTAAAAAGAAAAATCTTCTAAAGAAGTCATTACTCCATTCAAATACAACTGGTTTTAGTGAAGTCCTGTGTACACTGTCTAATTGCTACAGCATTACACAAGAGACAGGATACTGGATTCAATTATTTCCACAGTCTAAAGTGGAAAAATTTTTATCTTTTGCTTTCAATTACACTTCCTTGCAGTGCAAGCAGTCATGGATGTGCAGCAGCTCTCACCTCTGCTCAAGGTGCAGCACTGGACACTAAAGACTAAAGATTCTTGGCCCAGAAGAGACTGACTGGAAGGAACCTGGCTGCACAGGCTGCAATTACAGCCTGGTGCTGACAGAAGGGAACCATGGGTCTCCGAAGAAGTCATATCCACCAGTTTTTACATTCAAAGTTCAAATAATCTTTGCAGTCAGCTCTGTCAGAAGTGCTGCTCTGCTCAGGGAGGTGTCTAAGGTAATCCTTTCACTCCAGTCACTCACACCTAACCTGTACCACTTCCTTGTTCTTTTAAATACAGAAAAAACTTAATAGGAAAACTTCAATCTAAATATTGAAGCAGCCTTGAAAGGGCAAAAGGAAGAAGTACTGGGAATCCTACATGTAATCTGATCTCCTTGCCTCTGGGAAGTTTGATGAGAACAAAAAGCAATCAAAGGGAAGAAATCACTTGCTAAATTTTCCTGTTCCTTTATCTAAGTTCACTAAGGTCACGCAACAACAAGAGCCACAAACACACAGATGCAATGATTCCAGACCTTTAGGAAACTGCTATGGCTCATGCAGTAGTGTTACTTTACCATTTTAACATGAATAAGGAAATAACCTGGTTCAACGTCATGAATATGCCATGTGTGGCAAAAATGAATAGCAAAGAAATGACTGGTTTTATCACATCAAACCTTAAACCTCACAAAAACATGTTTATTCTCTTCTACACCATGTCAAGTACAGCCTTTTCAAATGTCAAGGCTACTTTGGTATCAGCCTTGAATTTCAGCTTACCAAACCCACAGCGTTTGCGTGTCCTTACTTGGATAGGCACTTGGATAGGCATTTATGAAAATGAACTGACCACTTCATAACTCTTATTTTTGCTATACACTATAATACAAGGACCTATAAAGTGTTCTTCAGTGTCACTATGATTGATAATGAAGCATCAAAGGTGTTTTGAACTTTAGTTTAGCTGTTTAGCTATTCCTGAACATGAACACTGGCATGTTGACAAAAACTGAGACGGAAATTTTCTGCTACTGTAAGAGTAATTTTAAGTTGTCCTTGACTTCTGTGTTAATGGAAAATCTTCTCTAGTATCCAAATACAGTAAACTCATGTGACTGATGAGCTGTTGTCTTTAATCAGCTGTGATGTACAATTGCTTGTGCAGTAACTTATGTCACCTGCTACTCCACCTAATATCCCTACTACTGCCGTGTTACCCTATTTTATTACAGACAAATAAGATCACTCACTGTAAACTTGTCCTCCCTTTTCTTTCGGTAGCCATAGGAGTTTTTCCTAAGGGAAAGAAAGCAGATATCAGAACCTTGCCTATAAATGGATGGAAAGCAGTCAATGAAAACAGAAAAAAATTCATTCAAATAATTATTTCATCCATATTCATTCTACACAGGTTAAGAAACATTTTATGAAAAATTCCTAAAAAATGCTAGGAAAAATTCCTAGCAAGCTCTCATTTAAATAAAAGTATAGATCTTATGCAAGTCAGCATAACAATACACTGGTTAAAAGTAATTCCTGTGTTAAAAGCATCTCAGTAGAGATTACATATATGGATTAGACAAAACATTACAGTATCCAAATAAGGGGTTTAGGATCTTTTGTATACCAATGTGACTTCTCAAATATAGCTAGCTATTTTCAATCCAGGTACAACTTCTTCAAAACATTTTCAGCACCTTGCCCCCAGCCATGCTTCAGGTAAAGCCCCTCCAAATAGCAGTGAAATATTTGCAGTGCATTCTAATTCAGTTTCAATACATTTTCTAAGTTTTTTGTTTGACTTTTATTATTCTAAATGTATTCAATACACAAACACCAGAATACAAATCTAGGTACTGACTGACTATTCTTGTACGTTTTTGTAGTCTATAGTTTGAGCAACCTTGTTTCCTGAGTTCTTAATCGTACTTTCATCCATTAGTTATAACACAATTTGGCAAATTAGATTTAGAAAAGTATTACAATCCTTGCACAAAATTCCCAATTAATTTTGCAATGATACAAGTCTAAAATAGGATCATCTGCAAAACTCTTGAGTTATCTTCCAATTCAGTAAGTCACTCAAAATGTGATTTACTTAGAGACATAAACACAACCAGTATCAAAGCTGCACAACACTTTCATAAAGCACTTATTAGAACTGTATTTATAAAAATTCAAATTTTCAGCTCCCCAGGTAGTTGATTGTGGTTTTTGTTTGGTTGCATTTAAAACTACGTAACAATGATTTCCTTAGTTGCATGTAGCCCTTTTTGCCCCTCCATACCAATCCATCATCTTTGTTGCTGTGTATATCCAGTTTGGTCAAAATCCTGATCTTTCAACTGAGTAAGTTAAGAATGAGGACCGCTAATACAGGTTCTACATGCTGAACAATGGAATGGGCAGAACTTCTTCATTAAAGTCAAACAAATAATATACAAAAACTTTCTTGCACCAGATGAAGCACAGATAGAGGATTAGATCTTATAGATCTAAACAGTTCATCAGCTGCCAATAATGATTTTCATCTGGGAAGAAAGTATGCAAGTCCACTTCGCATTTATTCTGTATTTAATACTTTCTGTGAAGTACATTGCAAGATTTTAGGTTTGAGGAGACAGTCTCAGTTTAAAGCAGTATTGAAAACTGTAACAATAGTACACCTGAATTCACTAAACTGAGTAGTCCAGAAACAGCAACACTTGGCTGTTCAGAGGAGAACTACAGAGTACACTCACCTTCCTCTCCCTAATCCTGTTCAGAGGAGAACTACAGAGTACACTCACCTTCCTCTCCCTAATCCTGTTCAGAGGAGAACTACAGAGTACACTCACCTTCCTCTCCCTAATCCAGGAGAGGAGTCAACACTGGTCTGTTCCATCCGTCCAGTTCCTACTTCCCTCTTGGTGTAACTGGTGGTAGCACTCTGCATCCGTGTCCTGCTTTGTCCCGGCTGCCGCGTCTGTGGACTCCTGACGCCATTGATTAAACGATCAGCAGAAAAGTTGAATATTGTAGGACTGTCTAGAAGCCCAGGTCCCCTTTCTGCACTGGGTATTGTATGTCGTATATGTGACTTGCTAGGATTCCTATAAATTCAAAAGTCATTTCAACACACACACTATCAGAGATCTTCTGACGCCTAAGCCTATTCACAGAATTCAGAAGAAGCAAGACCTTCAGTCCTTTATCACTTATGCATTCATAAGAATGATCAACATTCATTGTAACAGGTCATGTGAAATACCAAAATTAACCTTTTCCCTGTCTGTTTGCAACTAAACCTTTACTCTATGAATAATCCTGCTGATGACATGTCATCTTTCAGAATATTTCAGCTGAATACCCTAAATCACAGAACAGACAAGTTCTCAGCTTTCAGACTGTCCACTTACATTTAGAAACACTACATCCATTAACAACAGGAGCACCATCTGGCCTTTGGCCTCACCTTTGGCACCAGGTTCAGTTTCACAAGTATTCTCAAGTTAGCTGGTGTTACTAAAATAAGCAGATGAAAACCCCGTGTGCCAGATTATACCAATCTATTGTTAAAAGATAGATGAACTTGCCTGTTCCTGGGAGGATATTGTCTGAGTGTTGTCAGTGGAGAAGCAGCAGGCTTGAAGGTTGGAGATGTGAACCCATTGATAAATCCAGTATTTGGAAATGGTGTTACCTAAAAAAATGTATAGCATGCTCATCATTATTAAGCAAACTGAGTATTACTTTTCTTAACCCCATATTTTATGTCATTCTAAGCAGGATAGTACTTAAAAGATTGACTCAAACAGCAACAAAGCCTTTGTCTAGTGCCTTGTAGCTAACTTACAAAATTTCTGAGAAAACTGCAAGCTTCTGTTTTTCTGAGAAGTCAGCCACTACACATATTCAACTTCTGATAGTTTAAGATTGAAAAACATCAAGCCAAAATTCTTGGCTGTAAGTTAAATAGTTCTCCTCCTATTTTACACTGTACTACACATGACTTTGGAGTACAGAGATACTTCTTTGTCAGAGTCTCTAATCTACATGGCCTGTAATTGTTGCTCTTATAATTCATACGTGAATTCCTCCCTAAAAAAACCCCAACAACTTCTTTTTAGTTCCTCACTGTACTTCCATGTGACATTTAAATAAAGCCTAGAGAATAAGTGGATGTTAAGTGGAACTCTGATGCTTTTCAGATCTTACCACCTTATTCTACATGTGAAACACTGCCTTCTTGTCTGAAGAAACATTAGCAAAATATTTTCTGGGTGGGTGCATACTGATGTCTTGTAGTAACAAGATACCTCAAAACCTGAAGCATGTTCAAAGTAATTTCTCCACCCTCACTAGCACACTTTTGTCTTTTTTATTTAAATGTATAAGTTTCATTCAAGAAATGTTACTGTTAGCACCAGCAAATGCTTGCTTGTCTTCTCCTCCTGAAAATAACCACAATGCAGAACAGTAAGACTCCTTCTACACTCTATTAAATTATAAGAAACAGCAGGGATTAAGACCATTTGCTATAAAGGTACATTTAAACTTGAAAAAGGTTTCTTGCACAAGTTACATCACTAATCAATGGAAAACAAAATTTAACACCAAAGCTGTCATGTCAAACTACTGCTAGCCTAACCTAGCATGCATGACAGCAAATGGTGCCTCAGACTCCACAAAAAGGCCATTAAAAAAGGCCTGTAATAAAGATCCTTGAGGAAAAAAGTTTCATCAAAATAATGCTTTGAAGTGCTTTCTGGTTTAAGAGTTACAACTTGAATGCTGCAAAATTCCATCAAAGCTAGTAAGCAACCACTGAACCCGAAAAATGAGAAGACACTGAACATATTAGGGACTCTAGCAATATTCAACCCTTCTTTCTTTATAATGATGTTGATCTTTCTGGAGGAAAAAGATTTTTTTTTTTCCATTTTCCAATAATACCAAAACCATCTCCACTGAAGTCATATGGCTCAAACACACTTTCTTTTTAATTTTTTTTCCCCCAAGCAGGACAAACCAGATCTTTTCTAAAATACTATTAAGTACGTGATGAAGAATAAGGTTTTGGAATCCTTAGGACATTGTGTTGCCATATTCAAGTTTCAGAAATAAAAGGGTATGCCCACATGACTGGGGTATTTCATCTCAAATTAGAGATGAGCGAAAAAGCAGCATTTAAGTTGAAGCAGAATAGAGAAACTTTGCTGTATTTTCACACAAGTCTCTACAAGCAAACTGCAGCCCTGTCTCATGAAAATTATTGTTGTGTCATGGGTCCTCATGGTCCCTGTTCTCCTCAAGTGATTTCTATTCAAATATAGCTCTTCCTACAAAAGAATCAAGAAACATCACGTTACAGTCATGTACATAAAATGCAGCTAACTATACACTGCAAAACAGTGAAAGGCAAAGCTCAGAGAGTTGATTTCCTGTTTTGACTAAGAATGGTATGAGATCTTTAATGTTGGCAAGCTTGTAACATCTTCCCTAAAGGACAGGACAAGTAAGCTTTCTTGAATACAAAAAGTTACAGGATAACATAAGGCAGATACACAGTATGCTGTGCCTGAACCTGTGGCTTATTCACCTGTCCTCTATACCATTCCCATCCAGCTACTTCAGTATCCCAGAGCAAGACTGTGTAATAGTCAGTCTTAGCTTATCTACAGGAAGTTTCACATTCATTGCTGCTTAACAAGGCAGCTTTCTCCTGGAATAACACTGCTCACTGTGTTACCTTGCCTCCTCCGCATTCTTCATCCCCCCCGAGAAAGCCTCCCCCTGCAAGGGCCCTGGTTCCCTTCCCTGTGTGTGAAGTGTTTAGCACACCAACTTTTTAATTAGCTTTTGGTTCAGTACAGAGGATGTTTGCTCAAGTTTGTTCAAGGACACTTTAATCCTCTGCCAAAAAAAACTCTAAAGAACTTCTAATTTTGAGCATTGCTCCCCTTGTTTCTTTGAGCCACAAGTAAAGAGGCATCTCCAGAGGAGAGAAAGAGGCTCCAGATAGGAAACCTGAGCCTCCCAGTCATTACAGGAAACTGTCCATGCATTTGTAGGGCAACAAAGGCCAAGTAAAAGGGGCCAAGCTAATTCTGAGGAGACTGTCACAATGGAGAGGATGGAAGCAGCACTGCAGGATACAGTGGATGCCTCATTACACTACACATGGATTTATTGCTACCAGCCTAGCTTCAAGGCTTACCAACAGTCCCTTTAAGAAAATAAAAAAAATTAAGTGATTTTTGTAATTAGCAAAAGCAATTTTACTTTTCATTGCCAGAAGAGATGTTATTATTGCACAGAAATTATTTTGCTTTAAGAACATGCCAAATAGGGCATTTCAGCATGATAACCTAAAACCTAATTTCCTGGCAGAAGGTCAAGATAACTTGGTATCTTGACAAATCTTTACTAAAACACTGCCTCAAAGATTTAAGAAGAGAATCACACTCCAGTCTGAGGTAAGTTATTTGAAAATTGTATCTTGTACACCATGGGAAGGATTTAGAAGGATTTTTTCAAGAAGAATCAGAATCTTGAACTCCCCTCTTCAGGATACATGTTTCCTACACCTCAGCAAGAAAATAATACCAGCTTTGGAAAGAATACAACTGTTTCAGAACCAAGAGACTTACCAATGAAGGGTCAAGGTAGCTGTGCGTGGCTGACCAGGTCTGTGGGCCAATTAAGCTGTACAGTGGGAAGTGCTGCTGGGGACTGTATACTGGAGGTATGTAAAAGGATGTTGTGTAGCGCTGCTGCGTGTAGAGGTTCATATCCAGAGGTCTATATCCATTCTTTGGCAAAAATGTGTTTATAGCTATTGCCTTTGCTTTTATCCTTGCCTGCAAAGGAGATCAGATTATTTATTACAGTAGCCTTTCAAATTAAATTAGGATGATTCAAACTAGCAGCTCTCAGACTTTTACTGGACACTTATCAGTCATTGCTTTTTCCTTCAGGGACAGCAGGAACAGCTGAATGCTTCTCTGCTGCCTGATGCTGGGCTGGATATACCACTGCCAGAAACGAGGAAAAGGAGAAATCATATGTGCTACATTTTTAAACCCACCTCCAGGTCAAAGGGGTGCTGAGATTGGACCACTTAAATTTATATTAGGAAACCAAGAAACCCAAAACATACACACATACCCCACCCCCAACACCATAAAGCTCTATTTACCTTAATCGGTTTTCCTTGGAAAGTCTTCACTTCTTCTCTAAGGTATCTGTAAGCCTTTAAAAAAAAGTAATTATATTTGTCAAATATAATTTAAATAAAGGAAACTTAAGTGTTGACACACGCTAAGCCTAACAATAATTCTTGGGAGTGTCTGCTAATGTTACAGTATAACAAACTCTCATACGTCATCAGCATTTAGCAACATTTAACTTATCATTAAGTGCTTCAGTAGCATTAAAACAAGACTTTAATGGTTATGATTGAAGCATTTCAATGTGTCACCCAAAATACCAACATTCTCAGTACAAAAAAATCATAGCGTTAGCCACGAAGCCAGAATACATGAACAAGATAAAACTCTTAAATGCTATGTTTAATAGCTACTGAAAACTGGATACTACCTAAAGGGAAGCATTACTGTTTTCAGAGTTTTGGGTATTTTTAAGCTGTTACACATTTGAAACACAGTTTACAACCTATCAATTCACCCTCATATAATCCTTGTTTACTGTTACATTCTAATATGCTTAAACAAATAGTGTTACCTGCTGGGCATCGGCTTCCGATTCAAATGTGATGAACCAATTGTCATTATAGGCAAACTCACAGTTGATGAACTTAGGCAAATTGTCTCCTTTGAAAAGTGCTTCAACCTCCTGAGGAAAGTGGTTTGATAAGGAGGTAAAGGGGGTGGGGTGGGTGGGGAAAGGATGGAGGGAAGAAAACATCAATTAAAAATGCAAAACTCTGATACTCCAAGAACAAAAGACAGAAAGCACTGTCAGGCTTACAAAACAGAACACCTGTAGTAGTGTCAGCTCTCTCAGATCTCCCTGCTACAAGAAATTCAAACTAGCAATGTCTAAGGCAATACTGCAAGGGAAGTTTAGCTGGGAGCTATTTGGGCCACAGAGAGACATTTAAACTCAGCATCAAGTGCAGAAAGATGTCTATTTCTTCCCTGTCCCCAAAACCATGGAGCCACATGAAAACCTGTGCATAGTGCATGGGACAGGAAAATCCTGCCTTTTTAGCAGAAACCTGGAGATAAGCTTTAACTCAAATATCTACAGATTCATCTGTTTGAATTAGGGCTTATGTTACCTCAAACATAACCAGCTAGTTTCTACAGAAAATACACACCCTGGACTTTATTTTAATTCACTTCCATATTTTTTGGTTTTGTCACAGATTTGAGGTGAGCAGCGTCAAAAGGCAAAATAGCTTGGGAGATCTTACAGAATTTTGCTGCTTTAATAAAGCCTGACTCTGCTGTGCCAGAAAACATAGGCTATTAAGTCTGGTCAGTTAAGTCTAGATTTTTCCAGTCTGACAAATATAAACACAATGTATAAAATATTTCACTGGGGAGACCAACTATTTTGAAAATAAAGACTCCTCAGAGCTTTGTTGTTGTCAAGCCTTTAAGAGTGACTATCCAGTGCTAATATACCCAACCTGATGAACTGATGACAGCAAAAAGAAAAAAACAATTTAAAAAATCTGCAATACTAAAAGCTAGGCAGTCTTTGAAAGGCTACATTTCATTTAGAAACTAGAAATAGCTATTATTTTAAAGCTATGTACATAGCATATATCCAACTTCTCTCCAATTCCTTTTAGCATTTTGTTTCACATTGCTGTTTATTAAGGCCTCCTCATTTTTTGTTATTTTTTTAAACTACAGTACTTCTAATTTTTGTATGAAGGTTATCAAGAAGAACAACAACTCTTTCAGAATCTTTAGTCTTCCTTGTAAAATTCAATAGAAGAGAAACTAAAACATATACCCATCATCAAGAATCAGCACCTTCTCCTCCCTTTTTGAAAATTCAAGATGGTTTAATTGTGACCCCATAATTTTCTCTAATAGTCCCTGCTACATCACAGTCGCACTGAGTATCTTTCAAAGAATCAAGCTCTCTATGCTTGCATTCATTCCACAAGCCAGTGGAGATTCTTAGTGACTTATAGACACCTCACACCTCAGCATTATGGAGATGTTTGCAAAGCTTTAGCTACTTTACTTGAACAAGCTTCAAGGTGCAACAGTGGCATTTTCTGGTCTAAGACTTATCTTCTTTCATCTCTGTCTATTTATCCAAGGATCTGAGCACCAAGTGCACATAGATAAGACAAGAGTCAAGAAAATGATGGTATCTCTACCAAAGACAGCATTTTCTGTTTCTCAGCCCTCTGCAGAGCTACAAGTTCTACTACAGTCTTCCTAAGAGCAACATGCTTCTATCAAAAATATTTGTTATCCAAACAAACACAATAAACTAAGTTTAAGAAGTGTTAGAAACTAACAGTGTAGTAAGAAATATGATGTGCTTATCAAAATCTATGAGAAACCTAACTACCAAGTCCTAAGGGAAAAGTGTTCTTTAGTGAACAAGGGAACACTTACTTCAATGGGAGTAGATTCGGGTACTTCACGTAAAATCACAATACAGCGATTCTGATTTGGCCGAACTTTTTCCCCCTTCTCATCCACTTGAACTAAAGGCAATGCTAAGAGAGAAAAGACAAGAATGCATTTTAGCTGTCAGCAGACATAGCAGCTTTGCACACCAAAAGATGCTGTGAACATGGTTTTACAATGCAGAGCCTCAAATATTTTTGAACATTATGAAACAAGCTGACAATGACTGATAACACTTTCAAACACATGAAATCAAGCAGACATGTTTCCTTATCATCTATCTCCACATTTTTCCAGCCTAGAAAATCCTAGTTCATCACTTTTCTTCTAAAGCACACATTTGAGTCATGGTTTGGCTTTTTTTTTTCTTACCTTAGTGGTAATGTCCAGTAGTCTCTTCTGAGAATTTAATCATAGAAAGATAGAATATCAGGATTGATCTCAAAGATTATCTGGTGCAACCTTTCTTAGCAAAAGCACAGTATAAACAGGATGGCCCAGCACCCTGTCCAGCTGAATCTTTGAAGTATCCCATCCTAGGGAATTCATCACTTCCTTGGGGAGATTATTCCAAAAACTGATTGTTCTCATTGTGGAAAATTTTCCTCTTGTGTTGAACTGGAATCTCCCCAGGAGTAACTTGCACTTATTGCCCCTCATCTCCACCATGTGACTTTTTGTGTAAAGGGAGTTTCCATCTTCTTTGCAAAATGGTAATAAGGTCTGCCCTAAGCCTTCTTTCCTCAAGGCTGAACAAACTCAGTTCTCTTGGCCTTTCCTCATGCAACAGGCTTCCCAGTCCTCTGATCATCTTTGGGGCCCTACTCTATACCCAATCTTCTCCTCCACATCTTTTTTGTAGAGCCAGGACTGTCGCTGTTGAGCAGCTAGCAGAGTAATGAATGCATCGGTTCTCAGTGGCAAGAAGGAATGACCTTTATTGTTTTGATTTCATCACATTTATAGAGTTCTCAAAAATCACCCAGATTGGTCAGTCAGAAGCCTTCCCCCAGGCCTGATTGGCCAGGCCTGCACTGCCCAAGTTCTGGGACACTGTTCCAAAAACATCCAAACTTTATCTTTATTTACAAAACACAAGAAAACTTCTCATGGGAAAAACTGTGCTAGCCACACCAGGACCAAAACTGAACACAGTATTACAGGTGTGACCTAACAAGCTCTGAGTAGATTGGGACAATGACTCCTTTACCTCTGCTGGTGATGTCCTTATTGATGCTGCCCAGCATTCTGTTGTCTGTTCCAGGTCCCTTTCTGCTCCCCAGCCAGATAGATCCCAGCCTGTGCTGTACTCCTGAATTATGTTTTCCAAGGTGCAATATCTTACACTTGTTCTGTTGAGCTTCACAGGGTTGTCAGTCCACTCCTCAAGCTTATTCAGGTCTTCCTGAAGGATGGATCTCCCTTCTGATGTATCCACTTCCCCACTCAGTTTGGAATCATCATGCCATTTAACAGAGGGCAAATATTTTCCTTCTGTTTCTGCTCATCATTTACACATCTGAAGAATGCTTTGTAGCTTTTGACAAAACCAGTAGCTCTGGCCAAATTCAATTTGAGCCAAGCTTTTCCATTTCTAACTGCATCTCTGTACACCCTGGCAATGCCCTTGTAGCTCTCACCAGGTATTCATCCACTTTTCCATCTCTGGTATGCCTCTCTCTTGTTTTGAGCAGACTCAGAAGCATGGAGTTAAGCCAAGGGGGTCTCTTGATCCGCCTACTTCCCTTAACTTTCAAGGGTGTGAAATATTTTTGTGCTTCCAGGAGAGAACTCCCAGCACTAGTACAGTTAGCTCCTTTTTCCTCCATGGAAACTTCCCACAGAATCCCTCCCAACTGTGCTCTGAGCAAGCTGAAGTTTGCTCTTGCAAAAACTAAAACCCTGGAAACCCTCAGTGTGCTCAGCATGACCCCAAACCCCACAGCTGTGTGATTGTGCAGCCAAGGCTTCCACTGAGGTATTACAAAGCAGGTTTTCTTAGTTTCAGAGCAGTGAGTCCAGCAGTGCCTCATTCCTGGTCGGCACATCTAACACTTGTATGGGTAACAGTCCTCTACACATTCCAGAAACTTGATGGATGATATGAGCTGCTGTATTGTTCTTCCAACAAATATCTAAGCCATTGGAATTGACTGTAAGAACCAGGTTTGGCTGACCCAAGGCTTGCTTAAGTGACACAAATATTGCCCTGTTGGCCTTATTGTCTTGATTTAGAGGTCAGTTGCAGACGCCTACTGTAAGTTCCCCCTTGGAACTCCATAGAGCTTCCACAGCTGCTGCAGCTGGTTTCTATACATTCAAGGTTCTCCTTAACAGAGTGAGACTCCTCCAACCCTTTTTCCCCATCTGCCTTAACAGATCAGTTTAGAGACATCCACACCATGATCCTCCAGCCATGTGAGTTGTCCCACCACAGCCCACAATTGAAACTCATTAATTCTTACTTGCACAGATTATTATTCAATACCTGAAATATTGAAGCAGCTTTGACAAAACAACAGTCCTATAACTGTGATGGTCTAAGCTGCTTGGGCTACTTAATGCTTTACAGAAAAGTAATGGCATTTTACTGCAATACATTAAGAAAGGAAGGATGTAAACTTCAGATTAATAGTTCTACATCAATAACCAAAACATTTTCTAGCATTGAAGAACTTTTACTTACATCTCAGCACTTCAACAATCAAATCCATATCAGTACTGAGTTTCTTGACATGATCAAGGTTTGCTACTGTCATTATTGGCACATACTGATCACTGTCCATCTGTGATATAAGGTACATGTCACTGGCAAGATTTTCTCTGTCAGGAGAAAAAAAAATAAGGAAATGTCACAGATTAACTTTGTCCAATAAACTTGAGACAAAAATTCATCACAGAGTAGAAGGCAGATTCCTTCAACATTTTTGCTAACTAATTAAAATCATTGGCTTAAACAAAGCCTACTAAATGGCTTAAGTTACCCAGTTTTAATTAATGACCGGTAAAGGTCACAAAATTCACCCGATGTGTAACTGCTTGTAACAACTCTCACTTCAAACCAATGTATTTGCCAGTTTATGCATTAGGCACAGAGATCTCACGTAACCTTTAAGAAGTACATCAACACAGTATTCTGAAATTTGTGTGTTACTTTCACCAAATTCTCATCTTTTCCACTTAGTTTGAAGTCACAACTGAGAAATATATTTACATACATCCCAAGTTAGGTACTGGATCTTCCTCCAGTTTAGTACATTTAGGTAAATACATACCTAGATAAACAGAATTCCAGTGTCTTTTTCAGTAATTCTCGTAAATCTTCCTGACCTTCTGGCTGCAACTGTTCGTTTCCACCTAATAATTAAATTACTTCAGATTAAAATTTTTAATTCAATAGATGTTATTTATGTAGTAGTTACCAGCCACCAAAATTACATGGCAACATTTCTTATTTAAGAAAAGAGAAACCATGCCCGACTTTACTTGTTAACCTCTGTTCTCCAAATACACAAAAATCTGAAGCACTTTTAGAAGAACAGCTACAAGCACGTCTCCAAGTAAACACTGAAGTGATTTAGCTCGTAGATCTGTCTTCCATTCTCAAGAAACTACCCAATCTTAGCTGACTAAACCCTGACTAATGCAGCTGACTAACACAGCAAGGGAACAATGCAATGGAGGCACTCTGTACTTCTGGCCTTACTCTAAATTACCAACATGTTAATTCAGAGAAGGTTTTCAAAAATGTAGTTATGAAATATTCACAGATATACAATCTACTAACAACAGATATGTAATAAATTTACAATCTTTTGGTTCAGAAGGTGAAATTAATTTATTTCTAATATATAGAAGTTTAAAAATTATCACATGGAATCATGAACTTCATGTTCCTTTTAGTTTAGACACAATACACCAATGTTAGTAGAAGGTAAACTCATTGTATCAGTGGGAGAAGTGTTTAAAAGATTAGAAGTTTTGTGTGGCTTTTAGAGATTTATAAAACATTTAGTGGCACATTATTCATGTTGAGCTCTTCTTAGCCCTTCTTCTTCCTAAAGCAACTTCTAGTTTTCTCCCACCATGCCATCCTTTGTATGTTCTACTCTGATGAAGAGAACACCAACACCTGAGAAATACCTATCTTACATTCTAACCACTATTTCCCTTCCCTATCTCCTCTTTCTTTCTTGTCCAAAACCTGGCCAGGACCAAAATTATATGCACTTTTAAAAATAATTACTAAAAAATGAAATTTCAGATTTCAGACTTGGGACCACGTGTCACCATTCATCAAGTGGAACAGACCAGACCGGCTGTTCAGCTGTTTACCACACTATCAGACTCCTGTTAAAAGTTAACTATTTTGGGCACAGAAAGGACATACTGACAAGTTCCAACATTAATCCAAGCAATACTGTTCCACCTAGAGTGTGAGGCATCATTAATACAATTTTCCATTAGCTGGCTAGTTATTATTTAATATTCCCCAATAGTACCCTTAAGTAGAAGAGTCAAAAAGAACTTTCAGTTTTTAAATATAAGCAAGGATGATGCCACAACTACGTCTGATTTCAGTAGTCTTGATTTCCCCAGCTACTATGGATGCTATACTGGTAATTTTAAATACATGTTACAAAATCAGCTAATGAACAAGCAACAGACCTCTTGTGAATCTCAAGAAACACCCAGAACATTTTCCTCCCCTTCCCATCCCTCATCTCAGTTCAAGTAGTAATCCTACATGCATCTTGCAGACCTTCTGTCCCATTCAACGAAATATAAGCATGGCTGAATCTCTATGCTAGTTTCCAGAAGCTTCTTAAAACATACCATCTGGTACAGACTACATCTACTAGCAGTTGCACTGAAAAAAGCATCCTGCAAATTCATTAAATAAGAATGCAAAGAAGTTAAGACTAAAATGTTGCTTATTTTAGCATTTGGAGTACAAAACTGGTCTTTCTGCACACTAACATTATTACCTGAGACACAAACTGTATGTGAATCTCACCTCAGTACCTGACCCAACTAGAAACACACATTTATTTGATTCTGCGCAGCACCTTGTAAGACTTAAAACCAGGAGGGAATTAATTTTCAAACATGTCTAAGTTTGATTGCAAAAGATACAGGATCTCCTAGGGTCTTTTTAAAGAATGCTTATACTGAACAACAAAAGTGGTGTAGTTTGAGGGGCTTTTTTGGCTTTTTTAGATGCTCAGCCCAAAATACATGTTTAGTTTGTTTTTAATCAAGTCCAAGCCCACATCAGCTGTGCCTTACCTGTCTGGGTGGTTTCATGCATAGACTCATAGTCGGAATGATCGAGAGCCAAAGGGTTCATGTCTGTGTGCTCTGAGCCCGGAACAGCTGGGGATGGCTCCGGCAGCTCTGTCAGCACCGCATTCTGATGCTTTTTGTCGCCATCACCATTGGCATCCAGTCCTGCAGCACAGAGCACAAACACACTCAAAAAGCATTCCTTTTAATCACAGTAACATCATCGTTACAACTATGTCTGAAATACAGCTGGTTATATATTTGCTTTAGATTTTTTTAACTGAAACTTAAATTGAGACAGTGCTGTACTGAATTTTACTTTCTGCTTGAGCAACAGCTAGAAACTCTTATTCATACCTTCTTTACAAGAATCTGGAGGCTGGTCAGGTATTTCTTCCCACGTTTTGCTCACGCTACCATCAGTGGCACCACTTGCTTCCAAGTGTAACATATGATTTCCCCACACCTTTGCATTGGGGTTTAACTCAGAAACCTTGGCTGACTCCTGCAAAAAGAAATTGATTACGCATTTAGTGGATGCACAGCGGGCATCTGGTACATAGATATGTACAGTTTCAAATAACAATATCAGACACACAACTCAAGATTGTACTGTCATGTTTTTTCACACCTGAATATATTAACTGAATTCCCATAATCATTTCAGGTACAAATGCAACTGAATTGTGCTGCTCCGTGTTCATTTCCCTGATGAAGAACCACCAGAAAAGGCTATCCAAGCAGAGCAAATGACAACAAACATTTCATTTCTTTGCCTTTAACAGATGAACTCAGCCTGTACTTGACCTAAACTTCAGGCAGTTCTCTAGTATATACAAGTCTACCTGATGTTGACTACATTGCTATTATATCTTTTTTCTGCAAAACAGTATAAAAAAAAAAAAAAAGAAATCAAGAACATACAAAAGTACAGGGATTTTTTCTGAGATTCTATAAACATGTAACAGTTTTAATGAAACATTATGGAAAACTGAAAGCAATAAGATGTGCATGGCCACTTCTGTTATTACTTTAAGAGGAGAAACAGAGCATTAGGACAGAAAGAATTAATAACCAGATCCAATTAAATAATCTCAATACAAGCTCTTTTAACCTGGATTGGAAATGGACATATCTAATGATTACATACGGTTATATACAACCAACATATAAACGGTTCCATCTGTGCTTCAGGGAGATTGCTCTCTGCAGTGCAAACATCTACAACATTTTTTTATAGTAATATGGGACAGTTCTCTCCTGTTTTGCCAATGTTTGAGCAAAATGCATTGAATTATTCCATACCAAGAATATATTTGAAGTGTTTTAATATAATTATACTGGGGAAAGACTACTGCTCATGGTAAGACACTAAAAAAGCTTATTAAAAATTTGCTTTCTGAATTTAAAGATGCTAGGAATGTTTCAGTGTTTAAAGACAGGCACTCCAAAACCCCACACAGATTTAAATCACCTAAACACACGCACTCAAATACTTGTTATCACAGAGTATAGCACATATATCCAGAAAATAAGTTTAAAAAAAAAAAAAGAAAAAAAAATTACTTAAACACATCTCTTGAATGACAAAGACTTACAAAAAGTGGAAGTATTTGACATAACTGCTTGAATAGTAAGGATTCAGAGATGACAGCAAGATCCGTCAGTTTCCATTTTTAATATAAGAAGTTCCCCCAGAAAACAGCAACAGCCTTGATACAATCCACTGCCCACACTGCAAGTGCTGGGCAAGGTCAGAGCAGCTGCTCCAACACAGCCCGTGAGGGGAACAACATCACGGGAGCTCAGCAGGGAACGGAAAGAAGCAGCAGCTGCTACAGGTTGACTTTTGCTGAACAGGACCACTGGAGGTCATCCAGTCCAACCTCCCTGCCTCAGCAGGGTCTACAGAGCACCTCAGGATTGTGTCCAGACAGCTTTGCTTGTTTCTCAGCCCAGCTAGTCAAGATCCAGCCTAGCTCATTCCTCCCACTTCTTCTGCAGCCACTCCTTTCTACAGCACTACTCACCTCCAGAAGTGAGCAACAGATTTCCTAATTGCTACCAAACAAGAAGTTCAGGAAATCCACAAACATTTCTTCTTATACAAAGTTAAAGAGCACTATGAACAGCCTGTAGAAAGCTTCCTTTCTGCACACTGAAGTGTTTATCCTAAGTTCAGCTGGAATTGAGAATCTGCAATCAAGTTACTTTGCCAACGATTAAACTTTCACACAAAGCAAACAGAACCAGAAAAAAAAAAAAAAATCAATATTCAGCAACATTTTTAACTTCTGCATTCTGTAGAGCATTCAGTTTTGCAAAGGAAGGGGAGTCATCAGGTTCAGTACAAAATAACATCTATTTAACTAATGAAACCACAGTTTGACTTGGCTTAGTCAAAACTTCTAGCTTCAGCTTTAAGCTTTAACAGCAAATCACTTCTGCAGAATACTTACAAGTTCATCTTTATTGTGCCATCCCCAAGTACCAGCATATTCAGGTGCTAGCAGCTGATATGGGTATGTTTCCACTGCGTATGAAGCACTTGTTAAATTTTCAGGTTCATTCTGGAAGTTTTCATTAACTATACACAGTCTGTCATTCTTCATGGTATCATTAGAAGCTGCATTATTCCATAGAAAGCCCACTAGATATTCACCATTACCAGAAGAAACTGCATCAGAAAGCAGCTGATTTGTCCAGTCAGCATTGCCAGTCTGAAGATCGATGAAATGTGACCACATTTCAACGTCAGGATTTTGTCTGTCCAGGTCACTGGAGTGCTCCTGGTCACTTGATCCATCTTCCATCAGATCTAACTTGCACTGCTCTCTGCCTTGCTGCAATCCTGTGGCACCAGCAGAGGCACTGGGTATTTCATAGGAAGGAGTAGCAGCATATTTGTCTACCTGCTTTGGGTCAACACAAACTCCAAGCTCTTTGTTTGAGAAAATCTTGTGATCTGGCTGCATCTGTTCCCAGCTTGTGGTCAAGTCATTCATCTGAGTATTTAATATATAACTGGTGTTTTTCAGTTCAGTAGTCTTGGCTTCCAACTGCTTCAAATTCCCCCTGGTAGGAGGTTCTTGATTCCCAGTTGATAAACTAAAACCAGTGAGGTTCTCCTTTGAGGGGATGCTGACGTATTGGTTTACTTCACTGTCCTGAAGATTACATTCATTTACATCACCCACACTATTTTCACGAGTTTCTGATCTTTCTTCAGTAAAAGGCCCAACAGAAACTTGAGTGTTCCCAGCCTCTGGCTCTGGACTGGCACAGTGACATAACTCAGGCTCCTCAAGGTCTTTATTTATGAGTTTACTGGCATCTTCCAGAATCTTAGTGTCATCCTTTAATTCTACACTCTTGTACATACAATTGTCTGTGGCTGCAGCTACAGCAGAGTCAGAGGGAGCATTCTGACTGTCAGCCAAACCTTTATTGCAATTGAGGATGCCTTTATCACAATCAACGTTAGCATCCAGATTCTGTTTTACATTTTCTGCCTTGTTATCAATGGACTCATCAAGGTGAACTTCAAATTTTGTCTGTTTTACAGATTCTACTACATGCCCAGCTATTTTGGCTGACTCAGTCTCTGCACTCCATTCATTTTCCATTGCATGAAAGAAACATACATCCTGTTGTTCCTCCTGTCTACAGTTCATGTCTATTTTATTCATATTCTCACATTCCACAGACACAGAAGAGACACTGGTTTTGTTATCTGAATTTGAATATTTGCATACTTTACCTTTATTCCCTGGTGACTCTTGTGAAACCTGACACTCTAGGCTGTTTTCCTTTAGGAATATTTCCTCTGTGCTTGGGTTGTGTAGTTCATGAGATGTCAAAGTGCCATCACTAACCACTGATCTAGTTCTGCTCAAGTTACCAGCTTCCTCAAGCAAGCCATTTTTTAGTTCAGTAGCACTCAAACAGACATCTTCCCCCACATCACTGTAATTTGCAGCTTCAGATGATGTCTTGATTTCAGTGCAACCCTTAATCTGAGTTTGAAAATCAGAACCTTCCTCCAAGTTTAGCTGCATTTCAGTCATGTTCAAAGCTTCACAGCTACGCAAAATTGTACCTGTGGATTTCTCTCCCTCTTTTAAGGATTCTTCAGAACTGCTGTGATGTTCACTAGAGTCTGGTGCAAATGTTTGGTTATCACCATATGTTCTTTCAAGTGTTTTCTTTTCCACAATTGAGCTTACTTCACTTTCTGGCTCTAGAAAGCAGACTTCTTTAGCAAGATTTTCTATATCGTCCATTTCATGTAACTCTAATGATAATTTAAAGTTACCCCCCATGTTCTCTACCACCTGTTTAGTATTTATTTGCTCTACAACACCTGGGGAATGCCTACTTAAATCAACTGGCACAATATCACAATGATTACTTTCCTCAGTTTTTCCTGAATTACGTACTCCAGTGTTTAACAATATACTGGAAATACAATCCCCGTTTTTCACCTTTTCTGAATTAGGGCTGTATTGGTCCTCTCCAGCAGCATCCACAGGCTTTACAGAATCACAGGCTGTATGCAGTGATTCATTCCAACTGACAGGACTACCCATGGTATATACCTCCTCTTGCTGATTCTCAGGGATGATTTCATCAGACACTTTTGCTCTTAAGACATCTGTTACTGTACTGTCAGTATTTAACCTATGCACCTGACACCTGTCAGTCAGTAAGTTATCAAAAGAACACTGCATGTCCAGGCTACAATATTCCTTTGTATCTTTTTTCTCCATGTTTGACCTATCTTTTTTATACTCAAACAGTTCTTTCTGTGAATTAAACTTAGCTTCCACTTGTGCCAATTGCTGCACTGGAAATTCCTTCCCAGTGTCCAGAGGTCGTGCCATGGTGCACATTCCTTCATCAGTAACAGCTGAGTTATCTATGTCTGCTGCAGTCTCTTCACGCACAGTAGCTGGCACCTCTTCATCCCCTTTCAGATCTTCGGCATCTACAACACAAATACTGTAAAACTCCTTGTCTTTCACATTTTCACTGTTGTCTATATCAAGATAAGAAAATGTTGGAGACATCTCTCTATATGAGCTTGAAACTTGCTGTAAGCTGTCACTCTTGCTGTCTTCAACATTTACTGTTGTTTCATTTTGCCTTGAATGGTCACACGTAACTGCATAATCCTCCAGAGAATTTCTATTTAAGGAAATTTCACTCTGCAAGCCTTTATCTACAATGTCTGGTACATGTGAATTAGAAATATGATCAAACAAGCAATGCTCTTGTGCGGCTACATTTTCATTATTAATACTGCTATTAATATTGTCTATATTGTTCATGTGCTGACCATTGCTATTAGATTTTTTAGATGCTCTTTTTTTAATAACCCTATCTTTCTTTTCTTCACTTTTCTGCAGATTTCCATATGTACCAGAGACTTTCAAGAGGTGACTAAAGGAATTAAAGAAGCTAAAAGGTCTGCCATATGGCCTCCTAGGGCTCACACGGGCAGTATTCCCCATGCTGTTATATGACGAATAATTTGCTTTTCTACCCCAAAAGCCAGATTTAGAACCTGACTCTGCGCAATCATCGCTACAAACGCGTTCAATGCCGACTGTCGCAGCTGCCCCATTAGCTGTCCTTCCCACTGTACGCAGATCCTGGCTTTCCAAAGCTCCAAAAATTGAAGATAAAGTTTTACTTATCCTTGACTTTGGTGCTTCCTCTTCCACAGATTTTTGTAACAAGCTGGTTTGCTCCTCACTCGTGCTGTTACTCAATTCTTTGCTGAAGCAGCAGCCCATGTTTAGTAAGTAGTGTCAGAGGGTCTTCTCATTGCAAATCACCTTCCTCTTTACACTAACTTTCTATGGCTACTGAGGAGACAAGCCAACACCCAACTGCCAAAAATAGCCCACTTGAAAACCATGCAGGGGTTCATATGTCATTGCCACTCAAAGTCCAAATCCCAGTTGCTGAGCAATGTTTCAGTATTTCATCATATACACTGTAATATTCAAGCCAAATACTCCTTCTAATGAGATTACAGTCCATTTACAAGTACTACCAAGTCCTACGAACTTTTATTGTTTAATTTCCTAAAAAGTTTCATTCATCCACATCATTAAATTATTTAAATTATATCTTTCACAATGCCCATGTGTGCCAGAAACTACTTGTCTTTATATTTAATACAACTTCCACCTTCTATACAAGGATAAATGCATTCTGGCTTTACATGTTTAAATCTGATGTGTAGATCAAACGCATTTTGGACCATTTTCTCCTTCCCCTCTCCCTTCCCCCAGAGCTGAACCTACACCATGATTACTTCTTTAGGAAAAACAGGCTAAAGATAGATAAGACCTCATGTATTCCATTGAGCAGTCATTGTACGTTATCAGAAGCTAATTCTGTTGCCAGCCTTTTTTTTGTTATCTGCATGAAAAAAAAGGATACATAACTCCTCAGTGACTAACAGCACTGAAGGGGGCCTCAAGATCATTTACCCACCTCATGGTACTGTGACAGGATTTATTCTTAACCTCAGAAAACACTGGGTATCCTTTCACTAAAAAACTCAAAAATATTTAGAAAGTAATTTGACTGAATGCCACTCCTTTCAAAAGTCTGCCCTCAGTATAGTTTTCACTGCTGTATGTCTACAGACTCCTTCTGACCTTGTAACAACTAAATCATTTTTATACACATGTATTTACATATTGAAATACTTCTATTACTGTAAATTCTTGTAGTTGCTAATAAAAAGTGGTTCTGTTTCTTCAAAAATAAAAGCCTAATAAAAACTTCTTTGTCTTTCCATTACCTCACATTGCTCAGACCTTCTCCAAAATTCACTGCTATTATTTCAAATTAGGACCCCATCCTTCAAAGACCCTACAGAGCATACAACTACAGCAGCACTCTACTCTGTTACTTAAAAGATATTGAAAATATGAGTGTAAGACAAGACAGACCCTTAAATTCTATTTCAAATGTTCTTTCAGACAAACATTGAACTCAATGCAATTTTTCCATTGGTTGTGCACCGTATGGTAACTAATATTCCACTAACTCTGACCATAAAAGATTGCTGAATTGGCTAAAAAATACATCCCCTCTTCAGCAAGTCTGCTTTGAAACTGCAAAGTAAGATTAGAGGAAAACTATCCTCTCCCTGCCCCTTATCCAACCCGGGAAGACTCCAAGTGCCTGCAGCTACACTGTTCCTAAGGATAGGAAGTCTGATGCATCATTGCTGCCATCTGCTGCATTTTTTTTAATTCTCCCGTGGGACAAAGTTATTCAACATGCTTGAATCCAGACTGAAAACTATGCCAAGTCACTCCTCTCTTTAGCATTCCCTGGAACCGAGAACAGGGAAAGGGGGAGGGAGTTACTTATAATAGTTTTTTTGAAGAAACGCCATGAGCAAACAATTTAACTGTTTTTAATGTCAGCTTAAAGTCACAGTAATACTTAAAAAGTTCACAACTATTCAGGAAACTCCCTTATCAGGTAAACAAATAGCAATATTTTTCCCTCTGTGATTTAACCATTACTAACTCTCGCTTTCTAGAGAGGAGCTAAGTGTCTTTAAGAGACAGACCAGGGCAAAGTCCACTTTTCCAGTGCCTTAATAACCACTTCTCCTATCAACTAATGGGAAGAAAGGAGGTGAAAGCAGTGCAGGCAAGCAGAAACTTATTCCAGTTTTCCCATACCCTTCTTATGTGCAAAGGCACATTTTGTACTGCTTCCTTTGTCTTTATCTTAGGGTTCCATGGATAATTTCTATTTTTAAGCAGCCACAGTGCACATTCATTAAGTCAAATTTCTCAATACTATTTACCGTGGGATCACAACTTAAAAAAAAAAAGGCAACATGAATTTAAGCAGAAAATGCCACTCTTGTTATGTTACATCACCTGAGGCACCTTCTGGCTAAGTTAAATGCTGCCACCGACTTGAAAAGCACTTAGAGTTCATGCTCTGCTACTTCAGAGCCCAACTGGACTGAGGAGTAGGCTCTGTTATTTTGTTGTCTGGGGGCTTTTTTTCCTTTATTCATGCATATTTTAGCTCTAGTACATTTTTCATTGACTCAAAGCCTAAACAGGTTTTCTGTCTCCATGAAACAAAAGTGCTCTAAAGCAGCATCTTCATAACCTGAACAATTACTTTTTTTTAATACGTATTTAGTCCTATGTCCTACACACACCTATGGAGAAGGCAAGGAGTCAACAAGCTTATTAACGAGAGCATACTCACCCATCTTTTGTTTCTCCATGTACCTATTCTTTGCCAAGGAATAAGGGTTTATCCCAGATAGAGCCTTACAGGCCTAAGTTTTAAAACAATCTAGGTTTAAAGTTACAATAACACAAGGCATAACAGTCCTCACAACCTATTGACACCTAACTTCCTTTATTCTTTTTCTGTAATAAAGCCATGCAGCTGTAACAAGTCCTGAAGAAACAGTGATTATGCTGCTTTCCCAGGCCATACCTGATGCCATGCCCATCACCAGTTAAGGGAACAGAGCAACATCACAACGGCTGTTGCAGTGACACTACTGCAGGCTTCTGGAAACAGCTGGTCAAATTTTTTAACTTTCCCTCCAATAGATCATGGTTAATGGGCTGCTAAGAGTTTAAGTACATATTCTACATATTGAAACAATTAAACATGAGCATTAAAAGTCATCTACAGGTACAAAACTATTCTTACAGCCTATTCACTTATGGCCTGAATCTACAATACCATGACAGAAAGACCAGTATCAATCCTTCATGATGCAGATACTGTACATGTCCAGTTTAAGGTCTAATTCTTCCATTTATTGTTTAAAGCTAGTCGTGATTTCTTGAATTATTAAATACCACCTACTCATTATACCAACTGCTACTTAACTTTAAATTGGTGCATACTGCACATAATACTGTGTACTGTCAAATGATCTGAGGATTACGTAGTATACTGAATTTTCACTGAGCACATGGTCCTGTATTAAACCAGCAAATCTAATTTCCTCAGTTCCTTTTTATTCTGAGGCTCATTCTTGAATGGGCTGCAAAAGGATTTTTGAGCAACATAATCTAGCAGCAAAAAGCTCAAGACATTCTTTTATGGTACTTCCTACGAAAAACATTTTTGGGAAGTACAATTAAGTGCTATCTTTCAAGAATTTATAGGGGTTTTTTTTCTGTTTAGAACAAACAATATGATTGAACTTGTATTTACAATAACTATAAGCATTGACAAAAATCATTGTACCACTCAGATCTGAATTCCCATTAACAGAAAGCCATGTTAGTACCTGATAATTATTCAGCTAAGGAAAGAATGGGCAATGCTCATATTGCAATCAGACAGCAAGTTTAAATGGCCCCACTGTAATATCCTGCACTGGAACATACATTTGCAGAACTAGTTGCTTGATGACAAGAATCCTTTCTAAAGCTAATTTCAAGTTTCCAGATCAGGTCTTCAATTTGGCTAATCAAGGAAAGAAAATTCACAGGTCCTTGAAAAGTGCTCTGAGAGGCCACACAATCAAATGTGAGCATGGCAGAGAAAGAGTTTAGGCTCAACAAGCAAGGAAAAAAAGACTGCATACCTTCAGCACTAAAGTCAGCCAAATCCTGTCTGGCAGAGACAAGACATACAAACTACCTCCACCATGGGATTTGGGTCTTAGCCTCTTTCCTCAGAGTAACCTCTAATTTCTAGCAGCAAAGTGTTACTATTGAAAAGGAAGCACAGAAGTGACTTAAAATGGAGTGAAATAGTTCTTAAATGCTGACTCCTGGGTCCAGTCTAACAAGGGCTTTGTCAGAAAGACTGTCAATCAGGATACAAACAGTCCATTGACAGATGTCACCTGAAGTGATAAAGCCCACGCCTAGGTTAAAGAAGTTGAAAAACCAGCATATTTAACTCCCAAAGTTAAGAATCTGCTAGTATCATCTAGGGTATATACTTCCAGTGTGTAAGTCTAAGCCACTATTGACAAGAAATTAATGAGGATCATCAAGTTGCCAATTTCCTTCCAAATTACTTGTGTGCAAATCTCACAAAATTCTGCTGTTTAATACTACTAAAATCAGTCAAACTCAAGAATGGTTGTGCTGGAAATGAACCCATACTAAGCTTGTGACTGATCTACATCATGCATCCATTCAATACCATAGTTTCATAGCTACATCAAGGCAGAACACTGTCTCCCTCACTAGGAGGCTAAGACATTGAAAAACGTTAGTAAACAAGTGACCTGTGTATCTTTAAGCAGCACTCCCTAGTAAATTATTTCTGAAGGGTTCCATCACAATGGTACAAAACTTTCATTTTAATCTAGTCACTATTGATTACCTCTTCAACATTACTCACAGTAAAATGTGTTCAGTTTTGTTCTCTCCAAATAACAGAATGACTAGAGCCATAATTAGAAAAAATTCATTATTGTTCAAAGAGAAAACAAAAAAGTACTTTATATAACCACTTCAGATTAAGAACTAGCCTACTACTTATTTTTACAGGATCTACAGAAGTGCATCAAAATTCCCCACAGAAATTCTGTGACTTTCTTCCTCAACAAAAGCATTTGGACTAGCTATATCAAGAGATCCCAGTGGAACAGCACAGCCAAAAACACTAGGGAGCAAAATTCAGCATATTTCTTAAAAGTATTAAAAAAAGATTGCTAGAGACCTCAGTAGCTGCGATGGCAGTATGGCCACATATCAAATGCACACTGAAATAATGATCTTTACACAGTCTAGCCCTCTGATCTCAAAATAATTAAGACACAAGAAATGGCAGGAGGTTTTCACTTTACCTGAGGCATGTACTCACTAAAGGCAATTGAGTCAGGATTCCAGAAGTTTTTCTCCTTCTTATCACATTTATGGAAAGATGGAAGTGTCTTAATGATTTTAGTTTACTAACTTCTTTCTCCACTCTGAGAAGTTTTTCTCCCAACTATAACCTTGTTCCCAAACTTGCAATTGAAGTCCTGAAGCACTGGCAAAATCACCTCATGTAAGCGTGGCATTACAGAAGGCACCATTTTGAAAACACCACTTTTAACAGAACATATTGGCAATGATGCTCATACAACAGAATGATCTTCTGATACTGTGCCTAAGAGTATTATATTGGTATAACTTGAAAAAGTTTAATAAGCTATAGGTCTCAATGTTTTCAGATAAAATATTTAGCCAAGGAAAAGCTTTAATCACAAAAGAACAAGTTATTTGAAATGTACCATTATAGCACTATGGATACATTCCAAGATATCTAAGTTGACATCAGCCTTCTCATGAAAAGAGATCTTCTGAAATATAAAGAAATGAAATATAAAGAAAAGAGGTCTTCTGAAATATAAAGAAATGGTTACTCTCTCTTTCTCCAAATAAGTAGGGAAGAACAGGAATTAATAGTTTTTTTGACAAAAATTCTAGTATGTCAAATTAAAAGAACTAAAATCTATGTGAAGACTAATTAAAATGCCTTTAAAGATAATACACCTGTTGAAATGCACAGACAATTCCAAGCTTTTGAAGCAAATCTGAAAGCCTCTCTTATTCAAGTTTACACACTGGTTTATTGGCACTAATGCCTTGAGAACAGGGGAAAAAAAAAGCAGCAAATCACTAAAGCTCAACTTTCAGAACTACGACAGAAAAATCAGGTTCCATTTTTTCCTCTATTGTCCAATAAGTCAAAATTCACATCCGACAAAAACTCCACCAGCTTGTTTAGCAAAGAAAAGCACAGGTTTAGAGTGTTTTTCAAAACGCTCCTTCGCGGTTGCTGCAAGGTAAGGTGGAAGCAGGAAGCATCTGCTGCTTAGCACAGCACAAGCAAAGTGCCTGGCAGAACATATATTGAAACCAAACCCTTCAAGATGCCCCAAGAGGAAACAACCCTCCCAATATACCATTAACAAAGATGAAAATTTGAATATATTTCAACATAAATGAAGTATTAAGTCTTCTTGAAGATGCATGCAACATTTACTGCAACATATATACACACAGTACAATCTCCTGCATGATCTGCCAAAGGCATCCCATACGGCCACTTACTGGATCCTGCACAGCACCACAGCAACAGCAGCACATGCCACTTGGCAGAACTGACTGAGCAAAATTCCTGTTACAGATTGCAAATTCCAGCTTGTATGGGTTCGTGCTTTTTTCAATTACACATACATACAAAGTGCATTCCCTGCATTTTCCTCACATGGTAATGTGTGAGCAAGATCCTAATTCAAGATTGGCAATACAATTCCTGCATAGCCTAAAAAGCCCTCTACCTTAAATGACTGCAAACTGCCATAGCTTGCAGTTTATGTAAATCCCCCCACAGGGCTGAAGGAAAGTTAAGCTGAGGTTTCTACTCAGTATGGAGAATTAGCCACCTTCAAAAGCTCTGTTCTAGCTGTTTAACATTGTAATACTGTCAGCCAACTGTCTTCTAAAATGTTCTGACCTACAATTTTGATTAAGACATAATAAAGATGTTTCATACAACACTTACACCAGGGAAACATGCAATTATAATACTTACTAGATGAGAACTGTCCTTAACTTCTTGTACTTGCTGCACCTGCGGTTCAGCCACAACTTTAGTGTCCTGATCAGAAGTCATGAGCTGTCTGCTTTTTGGCTGCTCAGAGAGAACTTTACTGGTCACCTTTGTAAGCTGTGGAAATAAGAAGACAAAAGATTCCGTAAGTGGCTGTTGAAATTCCCAAGAACCCACAGGCACCCCAGACACGCTACCCTGATTGAGACCAAAGGTCCAAAGAACTTCCACACAATGAGGCTGGGATTATGTGTCCAGAGAAAACAGAAGATGAGGATAAAGTGCTCTTGCAGATACACTCAGCTCCCAGTCACTGGCTGCTTTGGGATTACAGATGAACACTTGGACAGCACTGCACAGGGAAATTCCATTGGGAAAGTTTCTCTTGATTCTCACCTTAATACTCAGTCTGGATTTCAAACCACGACTACTTCGTAACACCTGGCAGACTCCACTCACTAAGAAGCATTTAGTCACAAACTAACCTTTGCCTACTGTAACTACTTTGATGGTCACTGTATCTTTGCAAAATTTAAGAAGCATGTTACAACAGTTCTGTTACATTTAAGAAGCATGTTACAACTGGTTGACTACTAACACTTAACCAGTTCTTCTGCTCTATCATCCCCAAATCTTATTTTATTTGACTAAACGAGTAAAAAAATGAGTTGAAAGTCTGTTAGTAACTTTGCTTCGAAATTTGATGCTATTATTTAATATTGTTATTTTTAAAAGAAAGTATTTTAAAAAAATAACGGCTAATTTAAAGCACAAAGTCTTGAAGTAAATATTGGAGTGTGAAAATTAGCCTTTATTTTTTCTTTCCTAAGAATATGTAAAATGCTTTTTTAATTTCTTATTCATATGGAAATTCCAGTACTGCATCTGTAACAATGCACAAGAGGAATGTATTGCCTTCAAGTTGGTGACACCAAACTTCATACAATCTCCTTAAAATGAAAACATTAAGATTTGCAGCATATAGAAGTTAATGGTATTGTTCCATTCTTTAGGAACATAAGCTCCTTTCAGGCTACCTTGACTCCAAGACTGGAGTTAAGAAGTTTTTCTTTCAGTCTATGGTATTATGACCTCCCATGGAATCTCCTTTACACTGTATTTTGAAATGGACAACAGCAAATGCCAAATACAACTGAATGAAAAAATTCCAAAACATTCAAATAAAATTATTACATTCAGCTGTGAACTGATTCAAGATCTTGTATTACAGGATTATGCAAAAGATATTTTCTACATACAGTTCAGGAAACAAATATACTGA
This sequence comes from Lichenostomus cassidix, assembly GCF_008360975.1. Lineage (NCBI taxonomy): Eukaryota > Metazoa > Chordata > Aves > Passeriformes > Meliphagidae > Lichenostomus > Lichenostomus cassidix. The sequence goes on from NC_139482.1 coordinate 10,076,888, forward strand.
CATCCCCAAGAAGATTAACATTTCAGCTTACATGAACAGTTGCTTATCACTTTGTACTACTGCTGTAAAGTCAGCACAAAAATATGTTTTCAAAAGAAACATGTACTCTTGTCATCGTTATATTCTCAGAAGTTTCTTTTCCTAACACTCTTGTCTCTCAGCTTGGAATAGAAACTCCTTAAGCAAGGAAGAAATGGCACAGACAAAAAATGAAAATGAAAAAAAAAAACCACAAAAACCCCCACAAAAATGAAACTTAAAAATTACACTATTCCTCACACACAGTGTTACACACACATAAATATACTCACAAGTTATGCAACAAAGTCTAAAATTCATTCAGCATGTTTGTATTTCATAAAATAACCAAAACCCATCCCTCAGGATGAAAGCAATTTTTCAAAAGCAGGATTAAATAGCCAGACTCTGCATTGCTGAAAATCATGCATGGGAAGATGTAGGCACATTAACACTGCAGAAAGTGTCTAAGCTTCTTGGAGAACACTTCAGTTAACGTTTTTTAAAGAAATTGTGTTTAGCCTTTCAAAATTTTTGATTAATTTTTTTTTTTCTAAAAAGAGTCCAAGACTCCTTACTCATTTCATGTTTACTGTATGTAACTTCCACTGCTGTTCATACTAACCTTGTGCATACACTTTAGTCCAGATTCACAAGCTAAAGCCTACAGAAAAACAAGTATGTTTCAGACAGCAATGGTGGTATCTACTCAGCATTTTGATCCCCAAATCAATGCCAAGGTACCTCTTCACATCCTTCTGTCACCTACTTATCTCACATATTCCCATTTCCTTCCAGGATAAGCCTGTCCAGAGTCACACTGCAATGTCTGCCATTCTCTGTCACATAGTGTTACACCAGAACTTTGTAAGTCAATGGATAAAGAAAAGGAAGAGAAACAGCTACAATCATGTAAGTCTATCAAGCAAAAATAAAGTTCCACTACACACACATCCTCCAAAGCATTTTCTAACTGGCCATCAAGCACAAAATATTGAGCTAAATTAATTTCAGCTGAAGGTAGACAAGTTGTCAGCCAATCTGACAATACCTGCAATGTGCACACTGCAACTTCAGATTTCTTGAGCAAGGCACCAGCAATTAGAGCAGCATATCATTCTACTGCTTTTCAGAAGTCCCTCAGATCAGATTACACAAGATGCTTACCACAGGCCAGGTCTAGATTGAAGCTCTAGGTAACTTTGTTTGCACTACTCAGACTAATAATCACATTCTCATTAGATACACAGATTTGTTGTGATACACACCACACGAAATCCACTCACCTTGTAAACAAATTATTTTTAGTAATTACAATGTCAAACCCATATATTTAAGTTGAATTTTGATCACTAAGGATCAAAATGGCACTCCAAACAACAGCGATAAAGTAATTTGTTTGAAGAGGATAAAACCTGCTTTCCAAATCCCATGATTTTAACAATGAGCAGCTATTGCCTTTCTGCAAATGGGTAAGTCATACAGAAAGATCCCAAACACAGAAGGATGGAGCTTCTGTTGCAATTTTCTTCTTAATACATCCCACTGCTACAAGTCTGTGGGATGTCAAGTGCTCAGCTGCAAAATCCAATCGGTTGTGAGATACTTGAAAATGATTCCACACGCAGGGCTGCTCTGGAAAGTCAATGCCACCTTTTCCACTGTAGAACTGCCACTTATTGTACTCCTAGAGAACAAAACCTACATGACTGCAGACTCCCATGACTATCAAGTCAGAGAATACAGGAGTTGTAGAAAAAGGCAATGTTACTTAAGAAAGAGAAAAACAGTAAAAATCATGGAATGTTAAAGGCTTTCCACAGGACATATTTCAGCATGTTTTTCATTAGGATTGATATATATCTTCATATACAAACTTATTTACACAAACCACAATCAATAGCTGGTAATTCTAGAAACCACAGGAAAGGATTCACTGTATGAAAGCCAAATTAGTGACAAGTTAAATGGGGCATTTTAATGTAGCAATAAAAATTATCATCCAACTGAAGGGCTAACTTGTCCATGACTTTAAAAGATAAGGTTTACTAGTCAGCAGTTCAATGTCTCTTTGCATAAATACATGTTGCTGCAATAAGAAGGAGACATTCAAAAATGCAAGCTGGCAAACCCATTTGGGATAGAGATAGCACTACCTACAACAGAACACTGAGCTATCAGAATCAACTGACAATTTTTACTTCACAGAATCACAGAGCAGTTTTTTAGTTGAAAGGGGCCTTTTGAAGGTCATCTAGTCAAACTCCTCCTCAGTAAGCAAGGACATCTTCAACTAGATCAGGTTGCTCAGAGCCCTGTCCAACCTGACCTTGAATGTTTCCAGGGATGGAGCATCTACCACCTCTCTGGGCAACCTGTGCCAGTGTTTCACTGATTTAGAAGCACACAGTAATTTCAACTCTGTAAATGCACATTGTAAATCATTGTTTCCTTCTGGCTTGCCATTTGGTCATCGTAGAGTAAGGAGTCAAGGTCATCAGCTTGAGAGTAACTTTGCTCTTGACTCTACTGCAGACATTCAAATACTTATTTCAACAACTACCTATCCCAAGAGAAACTGCATAGATTTTATACAGACTTACCAAAAGTAGTCCAAACTTGTTCTGTAAATAGGCAAGGCAGGAAAGTTTAAAATACAGGTAAAAACATTTTTCTTTAGAAACTGCATAACATTTAACCATGCCTGCTTTTTACAAAACTGTAATACACTGCTCTGTCTGCAAAACTAGTAATTGCAAAAGGAAAGGGAAGTGTGCCTTATTACTAATTTTCTCATTAGTTTGATGGAGATGGGGGCAGTCACCTTTGCTTGTACAGATCTGTCCCTGTGGACATCTGATCAGTGGTTAATCTCAGGAATAGCAAGAATATTTTCAGGAGGGACTGAGACCACCTGGTCAAGCAACACAGGTATTTCTGCCTACTGGTTTCACTCTACAACATCCACAACCAGCTTCACAAATAAAAAGATATGGGGTTTGCTGCAGGGGGAGGGGTTGATTTTTGTTTTGTTTGAGGTTTTTATGAGATTTTTTGGTTGGCTTTTTGGGGTTTTTTTGTTTTGTGTTTTTTAAAGTTGACAGCATGGTTCTGTTATTGTCAAGTATTTTCAAAACCATCTAGTTATAAGAATTCCATCATTTCAGAAGATACCAGATACAAACCAGCAATGGCCCACAGAATGACTGCACAGATAAGTGCACATAACCACATGATCACTCCTGTCTGGGTGCCAAGCCAAGCAGAGCTGGGACTGCTCTTATCCAAAAGCCACACGTGTGTGTTAGTGTGGTGCCAACATCAGACTAACCTTTACACTGCATTTTAGTGCAGGTTTAGGTACCTTAGTATGGGCAGAGTTAATGTGCAACTCTCTGAAGGTATTTATAAACACACTGCATCCACATGCACCAGAACCTTGCAAATGGTTTGAAAAAGACATCTATCTACTTGATTGTTACACAGCAAACAAAACCACTACTGCTCTTGCTGACCTCCTCAAAAGACCCCCTGGAGTGTAGCCCCCAATCCTCCTGCTTTCATTAGTAGCCATCTCTAATTTTTCTAATTCATATTCAAAATGTGCTTTTCTGCAATCTGTTTCACTGTCTAGAGTTACCAGAGTGAGTAGCAGCATGCGTTCTCTCAATCAAATCAAACCAAACAGATAGATCTGTTATTTAAAAACATGCAAACCCCTAAACAATGCTCTAGGGCTGAGATCTTGCCTGCCAACTTTCAGCCCAGAGTAATCAGCCCTTAAAAAGAGATTTACAAATGCAAGTGCTGACAACTAACTTTCACTCTGCAAACAGCAACACCATAAAACAAAAAAGCTCACTAGAATAAAAGAACTTTTCACTGCTCTTCCAGCAAGTACAAACAAAAATAGATTTGAGTTTGGCTTTGTGCAGAATTCTTCCTAGCAAACATTTTAGAAACTTTAAACACAGATTAAGATAAAGTTTTCACAAGGCTAATACACAAATATACGTAAGTAACATGAGAAAGCTTAAAATGTTTTCCAAACAGAGGTGCATTGCTTAGCTTAAGCCTCATAACAAACTTCCAGCTGCAGGCCAGAGATCCTCTTTCTACTGTGAGAGAGAACACACTTTCTCACCATCTACCACTTATGCACCCATGAGGATCATAACAGCACAGCAGAGGTAATCAGAGCTACCACTGACCTCAGCTCTGAGAAGTTTTAGCACCTGCTGAAGACATCACATAGACATTTATATGAGAAATAAGAGATGCCTTTTCCAAAAGTATGTTACAAATTTAATACATTAGGCTCCTCTTTAAACAAAGTTTAATTTTTCTTTATTAATTTCACCAGAGTAATGAATACCCAAAGCATACATAATATGTCAAGGGTTAATCACATTCCCAGTCTCAGGAAAGCTGCCAACTCAGATACCAGATATTCGGTTATGCTTACAGAGCATCATCAAGAAAAACTGGAAAAACCCTAATCCTGAAAGGCTGGAAGTTTCCCCCTCAGTGTTATAAGCAGTGATACAAACTTTCAGTTTTCATCAGGTGGCTGTTGCACAATACTTGGAAAAAGAGATCTCAGCTTGTAGAGTTGACCCATCAGATCCAGCTGCATGGGGCACATGTTACCATTCTGTAGATTAATAACATCATCCAAGCTGCATCATGCTCACAGAGAAAACTCGTGACAGAACTCAGGGGTTTCCACCTTCCCCTTCAAAGCAGGAAATCAGTTTCTTTACAGAGCACATATGGCAAGCAATCTAGCTTTCAAAGGATGGCATTATTTAAAATATGCTGTGAAGAAGTTCCATTTCCCCAGTGGATAAAATTGTTGTGAATGAGGAATCTAACAACACTGAAAGCATATCTGTTTGTGGTGATCTCCACAATCATCGCTGTGCCTACATCAGTTGTAAAATCTCCATTACACAACAGCAATTAAAAAGCTGACATGACAAATATTTAGTCACAGCATGTGTCTACAGAAGTCTTGAATGCAATACTATTAAAAACCATCAAAAGGTTCTCAATTTGTTTAGCTGCTGATTAGCTAAAAAAGTTGGGGGAAAAGTTAAAAATTCACCTCTGGTGCTTAGTGTTTAGACCCAGGGATTTATGGGAGCCTGTTGTATGAAGGCTTCAAAATGGACATGCACCCAGTGTATGTGCCAGCATGGTAGCTGGAAAGTTAGATTTCAAAAAACCCCAGAAAAGTACCACTGGATTTGTTTCAGGCTTCCTTCCTGCCAAGAAGATTACTTATGCTCTGGCACTCTCCAGAATATTGCAATTTCTGGGTTCCTGAAGAGGAACATGGACACGAGCACTGGGGGCAAACCTGTGACTGAATGCTTGGCAGACTCAAGGCATTTCAAAACACATAAGGCAAGCAGGTGTTAGCAAGAAATACACTGTCAGAAGAACCTAAACCTTAATGCTGTACTTTTTTAAACATTCATCAACAGAAAACATGAGCACAAATCGTTTAGAGCTGCTGCAGCATCTACTTCAAAAGTTTTTTAAAAAAAAAAAAACGCTTCTGTTGTTTGTAGGGTTGATAGCCTCCAAAATCATCCTGCAATTCTATTAATTATCCCTTAAAATGTAGTCTCTCCACTGAGAAAGGCTGAGATTTCAAGAGAAACAGTTGCTATTTAAAGGGAACACTGCATTTCCTTATTTAAAGATCTTTGAAACATTTCTGTGCGAGGCTTCCCAAGCAATTCACAACTCTCTCATCATTTACTGAGCGTTCTCATTCACACGAACTTATGTGATGAAGAGCACACCAGAACTGATTACTCTGCAAGTCTGGAAATCCAGATCATTACAGTAATTAGCTGTCCAAAAGATGCCAAGCAGCAAGTTACTAAACAAAGGTGATAAAATACCAAAGAAACCTGATACTGGTAAATGATAAGGACTCTGTACAGAGGCATACAAAAACTCTTTCAGTCAAGTGCAAGAAAAATGGGAAGAGGGTAAAGTTACAGTCTTACACCCTCACCGTCTCAAACAAGATGTTGATAGTGCACAGAAGATAACAGGATGATCCCCAGCAACAAACAATTATGATAGTAATTTTTGTATCTAGCCTTTTATGCACTATATTTTAAATATATGCACTTAAAGAAAAGGAACCATTTTCACCACACTGAAAGGTCTCTCGCAGAATTTCTGCAGCCCTTCTACGCACGAAGAAGTTAAGCTTCACATGCAGTTACTATCTGAAGTGCACTCAAACATCACTCCAGAGATGGACCAAAAAGCCTGTAGATCATATCCCCCTCAGTAATGCAATACACCAGATGTTTAATAGTATATAATCTAACAAAAATCTTACCATTTAAGAACACCAGGAGTGCCTATCAAGCAGGAATAAGCCACTGGGAAGAAATTTTTGTGCCTGATAAGAGCGTCATGTGCCTTGAAGACAAGTGTGATTGTGTCACGAGCAGTTTTCAGTTTGCTTATGGCTTGTTCTCAGTTTTCAAGTCTGAAGCAGCACTCTCCTGACTGCAGGCTGAAGCACATTACATTAAGAAACCCAACTCATTAATTAACAGGAGTTGCTTCATGTTGCACATCCATCACAAAGCCACAAGCTTGTTTTCCTCACTGTAAGTGGACTAGCAGCACACACCCTGCAGGTTATTCATAAAGATGTATATTTAATTCCTATTATAACTATCGTGTTAGATAAGATATTTATCAGATGATGATTTCAAAAAGTACCACACCTAATTAAAATACATCTCTCAGCTCTCTCATTTGTCCATTTTCTAAGCAACTCCTCAAATGGCAGAGTTAAATTGTTAGCAGTTCCACCAAATCATGACAATCCTGATATAAAAGGTGGGATGCTAACTTAATATAAATTAATCATGATCATAGTTCTCCACAACCCCATTCTCTCTTGATAAGCTGAATGCAGAATCACACATTCTACATTTATTACCAAGGCCTACAAAAAGCATAAAACATCTCACACTCAAGGAAAAAGGTCATTTTAACTTTCTCAGGAAAGAGATCAGGAATTTGTTACTCAAGTACATTAGGTAAGTACCTCAAAGTATAATGATTTTCCTCTAAAATGTTCCATCATTTGCTCTCCCTTATATTTGTGAGCATTTGACTTCCTCCCTACTGCTAGCTCTGGCGTCACTTTTTACTTTTCCAGGACAGAAAGCGTCATCAGCAAGACCAGAATTTGAATAAATTTGAACAACACCCCCTTCTCCAGTTAAACAGATAACTACCTAGTAGTTGCCTGCATAGATACTTTACTTCTGTGACCACCAGAAGAGTAGTAGAGAAGAGAGGACCCAAAACTTAACACTTGATGGCATTAAATCTTTCTGTCCTGCTCTAGGAAACCAGAGGAGCAGAGCACTGCAAACTAACTACTCCAGTTCTGAGTGGAACTGAACAGCTAAAGTCCACATCACTCTGCTGCTGCTATTACTTCTGCTACAAAGCATCACAGGTAGTTCCCTCAATAATTTAGAAAAGAAACAAAAAAGGAAAGCAAAGGCTACAGTAACATACAGTAACATACCTGGAGGACCTTCGCAAGAGAAACCTCAGCAGATTTCTCGTTGTCTGTATTAAATTAAAAAGTGAAAGGACAGGCCAGTGCAAACTACTGCTCTTCTGCACTGAAATAGTGAAAAACTAATTAAACCTAAATACAGGGCAAACAATGCTTTAAAGTACCTACAGAAGGACAAGCTTGGAGTTGGACCCCGCACTCTGCACAGCACCTCATATCTGCCTCTGCTTCCAAACTACGTTGGGAATACATTTGTTAAATGAGCCTAACCATAAAGGCCGACTAATTTTTCATATAATCTTCTAAAACAAGCCAGCCTAAATAATGACTAAGTTTATAAACCCCCTTATATTTATGCCTAACAATGTTTTAAAAGAAACTGCAGAATGTAAGGGAAGCTCCTTCCTTCTGCAACATTTTTTCTTCAATGTATTTTAAAAACTGATTAGGTTCTCATCAGAACATAGGCATCACATATTATACTAACCCACTGGTTACACTGATTTCTTGTAACACTCCCACCTGCATTTACCTGTTACACTTGCCTAAGCTACAAGGCAACAGCCTATGCTTGCAGTGTCCAGTGCAGTAGGATTCTGATCTGCAAACACAGGTCAGAGCTGAGGCAATACAAAGAAAAATGTTGGTATTTTTACTAATATGCACAAATTTAACTGCTGTTATTGTTTACTTTCCACACACATATTAATTCCAGATGCTTTGGGGTGATCTTTGATAGGCTAATTGCATTTTCTCTGGAAGTCAAAGCTTCTCAATAACTTCAGAGCCAACGAATTAGCTAGGAGACTGTTCCAGGCTTTTAATGTAATACCAATATTTAATATCAAATACTGCTCACTGATGAAGAAATTAATTGTGTCATTTCATAAAAATGTTAAATGGAAAAAAAATTATGGAAAGCATTACAAAAGTATGTCTCTAAATTTCAGTACCATCAAATATAAAACCTCACCTAAATCCACTATCATTGTCTACGTTGCTTGTTTGCACTAATGTGACATGAGTCAAAAACTATATAACACTTTTGTACAAACAGAAAGCAGAAGAGCAATTGATTAGAAACAGTAAATTGAATTGATGAGAAAATTCAAACTTGCCCTGAAGTGGATAGGGCAGGAACAAATACCTGCTGGCACTAAAGACTAGATTTCACAAAATATTGCTCATTCCTGAACTATTTTAAATAGTCATTTACAGAATGCTACAAGGTAGCTTAAACTCTTGAACTCTTATAATAGGTCTATATTGCTCTTTCCCATAACCAACCAAGACACTACATGAAGAGATTAACATGGCTATCAGAAAAGCCACATGGAAGACTTCTCCAATATTTTTTCTATGAATTATAATTCTTTATTTTGACACACATCTTATTTTCAGCAGGTGAGTTTACTTTGGCACTCTGGACACCAAGTCTGTCTCATCCTACCATACCTTCTCTGAACTCATGCACATATGAGGAATTATTATACAAAGATAGTATCTTGCATAATAATGTATTTTCTTTGTTTCCCTTCCTTCCCCACGTAACTGCTCTGCTCTCATTTAACCAATGAGGTGAGGTTTTTTTTAGTGTTTGCTCTTCTTTAAAGTAGCTATTGAAGGGAAGTATGAGATTAGTTTTCCTATTCCTCTGCTGAAGGGAGCAATAATTAAGCATGCTAAGAACTCACACAGAGCAGTGAAGTTTACAGAGACTGTTGCACTTTCACTATGAGAGTTTTCATTCTAAGACTCCTGACTTGGAGTGAAAACTTGAGAGATACTGAGCTTTGCTGGATAATGTATTTACCAGCATCGCAGCATGTCAAGCTCATTGTAAGTGGACCTGCCATTTCATAAATTGTGTTTGCTTAACAAAACAACTGCCAGTTCCACAGTATTTTACTAGCTGCTTCACGTTTTCAAAGCTAAGATGCAGCAACTGATAGCCTACTTGGCTTTTCCCAGTTCTTCAAAGAAACACTAAATCTTCCGGTGCTGTAACACATGATGAGGTTCCAGGAGGTTTAGCACTTGCTTAGAGGGAAGAAGTTCAATGTTGTGCATGAAGAGTGTCAGTTTGGCAATGCTGGGAACAACCAACTTCCTTGTTTCAATTACTGAACGTTCCTCCTCACGATTTACCAATACCAGCTCTACGTTTTCCGCATTCTTCACTACACTGCTTACCACAGAGTGGCCGAGGCACTCACAGCCTGCCTGTGACTCTGGGCAGGACAGCTGGCAAAGCTAAGGGAAACAACTAACCCAGTTCTGCTGGGCAGGATTTTATGAACAACACCTTCCTCAGACACATTCCAAAGTTGGCAGAGGTAGATGCAGTATTTTATGATGAAAGACAAGATTTAAAGCACCGCTTGAAGCTATAGGGTTAATATTTAGTTGAGTTCCAAGGGTGAGGTTAGAATTAGAAGTCTGGCCTTCTTTAACAGATCTTAATAGTCTTATCTTAGAATATTGCTATTACTTAGATTCCATGTTTCAAGTCTGCAATCAGTGCTGCACTTAAACAAGATGAGGTCAAAAGCTACATTTGGAACTTCCAGGATCCTTAATAATTTTAGTACTTTGAATTATTATTTAAGACACATACATAGCTTCAAAGCCAATTTGCCAAGTTCTCTATCATGACATTCTGGGACCATACAATAAACTCTTAATTCAGGGACGCAAAAATCTAAAACCAAGGATCTCAAATTCAAATGCACACAGAACTAGAATTCTGGAAAAGATTTGATGCAAACCAATAGGACAGCCATTACAGTAGTCCTGGAATATATCTTCCCTCACAACAGGCCTGCGAAAAGTAAGAGAAAAAGGATCTGTACCTACATAAAGCCCAGGTGAGAGGCATATACAACCAAATAAGATGTTGATAATGCCAGTGATAAACAAAAAGTACAGTGACAAGTTTTCTTCCAACATGAACGTATACAACAGTCCTTGACTATGCAAAGACTATTTCAATAAACAGTCGTTCTGTAAAACAAACAGCCTGGGATGAACTCCCCTCAAGCTCTGGGGTTTAGGTTTTTTTCTTCAGATGACTTGAAAAGCATTTGCTAACCTAAAATGTTAGTTTACGTTTTGAAACATGTTCGGGACCAGATCCAAAGTGAAATTAAACTACTTACAGAAGAAGTATCATTTAACTTTAAGGTTTTGTAAAAGAGAAGGAAGCTGGTTTTTGCCAATGATTATTTCATTAACCTCTTTGCCAAAAATAGAATTTAACCCCAATAATCCACTCACATTTTAGTATTACTTCCTCTTTTAATAAAGGCTACCATGCTTCATTACAAGCTTTGTCGAAACTAGAAGCAACTCTTTTTTAGTTTTAAAACACTGTATGAAAGACTATCACCTCCTGGGTGCACATTTGTTCACAGTTAGAGTACCCCACCTTCCTAGAGTATCACTGTAATCAAAACTACTGGTAATTCAGGTTTTGACTCACTGTTAAAGGATGGACTGCCAATATTTTAGCTTGGATTTAATGACAATAATTCTTCCTTGCAAGTCAAAATAACTGGGCACAGACCCTTCTAAAAATTCCACTGATTCCTTGAATCCAGGCAGTTATAATACACAATGTTAACTAAGAAAATTATAATCATAAAAAAAATAGACTGTAAGCTAAGCTGCAACATATGTTAATTAAAAAGAGTCCCTTCTCTTCTTCGTAGCATAATCTTTTTGACATTTATTACGAAGAAATGGAAAAGAAGCTTTAAACTTGAGCAGGGACACAAACCCAAGATCCTGGAGACATGCCAATGTAGACAATGATATTTTGCTCAAATTGTTTGCCTTGCTGCTTTAAACAGCAACATGTTGACCATTTTCTGTCCCTATCTGTCAGGCAGCAACAACATTGAATGGGAAAGAAACTCTGAGATAAGACTGCAAATTCTGCACATACAGGTAGCTCAGCACTTAAAGTAACCATGCCCCAGTACATTTTTCACTTTTGCTCTACTTTTTAATTCCTAGAACAAGAATCGGAAACCAGGAGGATACATCCAAACATTTGAGCACAAACCCTCAGCACTAGGGTATGGAAAAGCAAACTGCTTTGGACATTGGCCTGTTGATTCATCAGTTCCTTGTTTGAACAACAGTCAGAGTCAGACTCTGTTGTGGGGCAACCTGTGACAGCATCACAACCTGTGAAAATACGCATATGGATACCAACAGTGACCGAAAACAAAACCATAAAGCTGCCAAGAGACATCACAGTAAAGCTTTCAAACCTTTCATTAAGTTTCTGCCAAATTAGATTTATCAAGTGATTTTTTTTCTCAACATAGTTACTATTTCAGTAATATTTTGTTTCTCAGGTTTCCCTGTCAGATCACTGTGGCATCCTGTAATTATAAAATACTTTACTTGAAAACAGATTGCAGAACATTAGATCTGCCGAGAAATACTGATAAACACTTTTAAAAAAATAACAGAAATCTACAACGTTTTAAGCAAGTTTGCAATTCTAGTGCACTAACAAGACAGATGGAAATCCGCCTTATGAATAGCACCAATGAGGTATTTCACCATTGTTGCTTATTTGCAGAAGCCAGCAGGGAAGGGCCAATACGAGGCTGAGGGAGAATTAACCCATCCAAAGGAAAAACAGTTTAGGTACTTGTGCAAAAAACCACAAGAACCCTAAAAGCAAAATAAGGTGATACAGTATTTAGACTTGCAAAAATCCCAGCTCAAGTCTTAGATAAAATAACTGTATGTTCTACAGCTACATTTAAAACTTCAGTATATTCCTGAACATGTCCCATGTGAACTTCTGATAGCATCTGACGGTGTAATTCCAAAGTCTATATTGCCAGTGTTTGCTGTTTTCAATAATGAAAGTGATAGTGGTGTTTTAGAAAGGAGTCCCTAACAGATAACGTAGTTCTGTGTCTAATTCATCACAAGCTAGCACAGCAGACAGATGTCTCTACATTTCTGTAGGCACCTATGTTGCTATCGATATGTGCAACAATCCAGAACTCAAAGTTGCGTATGGTTGCCACCACCTTAAATGCATGTACACTGAACTCGATACATCTGTGAACTCTCCATGGCCACGAAGGCAATCCAGAATAAACCCTTACTATAGGATATGCTCTCTGGGACACCAGCTCCTTACATGCCAACAGCCTTATGCGAATAACAACAGAGCTGCTGGAAGTGCAGAGGTGGCAATCCATTCAGCTTATGAACGACTGATTCCTTTTGTATTACATCATTCAACTACCCATTAAGGAGCTGGACTGACAGGATCCAGAATATGCATAGCCCAGCCCTCCATGGTAAACGAGAGCGTTCGAAAAGATTAAGACTCAAAGAAATTGGTGATTCATCAGGGCGTCAAAACAGCGCTTCCCCAATTCCCGGCAATGTTCTAGGCCAAGCAGCTAGCCACATATTAGTAACCTCTGTCAGACTTCCAATTTTGGAGTTAATTGCTGTTCCTGAAACACATACCCAGACGCAAAATACCTGCAGCAGCACACATCACAGAATGAACACTGTCATGGCTATCCTAATCGCACAATTATGCTGTATTAGAGTCACACCTAATTTAAGCACTCCAAAGTACCTTTGTTGTCTGCCGGCATTGCTCCAGAGCACCTGCTTCTGAATGGGGGGGTAACCCCACTCGGGTGCCCCAAAAGGGTGTGCAACAGCTACACACACAAATGTGAAAGACCAATGATTTCATAAATCCTTGGCTCCATCACATCACTAAAACTTAAGAAGTACCAGCAGGGAACCAATTAATAGAATTTGTTTCTATCTTGTAACACTTTATGGAACTTGAGTAGATGAATGAGTGGAACAGAAGTCAACTTCCAGTCTCTTGTTTTTAACTAGTTCCTCAAACTTTTTTGTTGTAGACATTTTTATCATTAGACAAAGTTAGCATATGCCTAAAGAGAAAGAAACAGATTGTTGGAATAGCAACGGGTCTTCTTCAATTATCCAGTATTTACAGTACCAAAACATTTTTGACCAGGTGAAGTATCTATCACTCAGTTTTATGTTCAGAAAAGGTGCTTCAGAGTGCTATTTTTGTGTTTGATTTTTGACACACTAGCTTGCCTTGAGTTTAGCACAGCGAAGTTAAGGCTCAGGAAAAGAAGAGCTTTCCCAAAGCATCCATTTAAAAATATAAGTACAATTAGAACTGGTACTTTTGACAAAGCACATTGCCAGTTCAGGGGAAGAGGGTGTGGGGGTATAGTTTCTCTTTTTTGAGGGATCACAAACTTTGAAATAGTGCTAGTTTTAAGTTTTACATCATTTCTCCTCCCCTAATTCAATGACTGGCTTCTGTGGTGAAACCCACCCGTCTAGATCTTGCATATGGACTGAAATGAGAGTATTAATTTCAGCACGTGCAAGCCTTGCTTTCGGAACAACATTGCTCAAACACCTTTCCGAGGCCTTCACTACAAGAGCAGCTTTTACTGTCATCTTCTACACAGCTCTCCACACATCACTGCCTCTTTCAAAACTGCAGGGAAAGGGTTAATTTTCTTCTTTACAACATCCTGTTTTGTAACATCCTGTCTTTCCCGACTCATACCTGTGTGCCCATTCTGAATGCAAATGCTCCAGGCTTCCAACACTCCTGGCTAGTTGAGTATCACTGATTACATACAGGAAAAAATGCAGCCTGAGATTATTTTCTGCAGTTGTGCCTATGAGTTGCACAAACCTGTTGTCTAAAAATGCCATTTTGCTAGTAAATGCTTAGAGGAACAGAGCACTTTTTAAATCATACTTTTTACGTCTTACATCATGTAACAGTTCCTCACATATGTGCATACATGCATACACACACAAATCACACTCCCAAAGCTTAATATTCTCCAGACTCCAGAATATGTTTCTTCGCTTTTTTCTCTCCACCAGTGATAGCCCTCCTGACACTGCCTTTGTGAGCTACCTCCACAGCCACCTTCACACCTCCAAGAGTGCTCTTCTTCACGATCAGTAGGGCCATGGCCTTTGCAAAACCTGCTCCTTCCAATATGGACGCAAGAAAAGGTAAGTCAAGCACTTTACATGCTTATCTGTGTACCTTACCTGTTAATTCACAAGAATGTGAATGCCTGATGAATATATACAGACACCATGGAATTAAACATTAATAGCACTGAAGTCCTAAAAGCCACCTAGTTTTAAAAAAATCAAACTGATGGAACGCATCTACACCTAATTACTTTGTTTTTTATAACTCCTTTTTTGCTACCTTTAAGCTGTCACTTTAGATTTGTCACGCACTATGGTCAGAAACATGCCTTTTCCGTGTCTAGCATGTGCATTTTGTGAGGTAATGTAATAAATATTTAACAAAGAGTTTATATTACCATGCCAATTAAGCTCTCAACTGATTTAAAGCCAAAGCCAATGCGAGATATGAGACTTAATAAGGGACGCAGCAACAGATCAGTACAGAACACGTAGATTAGACAAACCTGACTGTATTGACTTTGCATTTCAGTAAATAAACCAAGTATTTAACTTCCCTTTAATCGAAATAAAACATCACCAGAAACTGCCTACATGATTTCTGCATGTCTCAAAGGAACAAAAAACCCCAAGCAAAATACTCAAGCCCCCACAACTGCCTCCAGTTCCAGATCTTCCGTTTCCCTCTGTAATAAAGCAGATTTAAGTTCCAGCTCCATATCTAAGCAATATACATATTAAATACATAGCAGTCATTCCTACCTTTCTATGTGTATATTGGCACTAAAGCCAGCCACAAAAGCAACCAAGGCAGCACTTACTTGCACTGACACCTTTATTCCCCTATGGTGTTTGTGTGTAGTTAATGGGTAAAAAAAACCCAGAAAAAATTACAATGCAAACGCTTCAATCTAACCCAGAACACTGCATGTGCTGAAGGACCTGACTACATAAAATTGTTTATTAAGGAACATCTAAGAGATCAAATGTTCTCTATTAATTCATTTAAGCAAAACTTTTTACCTCCATTCAAATAAATATTATGTTTCCCAAAAATGTAAGACCAATTAAACACAGAAGTAATTGTGGCTTCCATATAAAGAGCATATACACACAAATGACAACACTTCTAAAAGAATAAAATTTTCTGTAGACGTTACATATAAAATGTATACTGCGTTCTATATGTGCATTATCAGGCCTGAGCCTAGTTTTCACCTCCCTTTCACCTACCACAAAAAAAATTATACTTAAAAAATATAAAAATATCAATGTTGTTTTAACAACTAGAGTGATTAGGCTGATTAGCTTCATATCTTGAGAATTAACTTGAAAAAATGCTTACAAGTCAGCAGGGAGAAGTGAAAGTTCAACTGATAAAAAGTTACCAGACCAGAATTAAAACCCAAGAGTTGTGAAATCCCAGCAAGTTGGAAAAAAACAATACAACACGTTTTGACCTTTGAGAATTTATCCTATCTGTAAAAACCAGATAAGTTTGACATGAAACTTAAACCACAAGAACAGACCTTACAATAGCAATCCTTGAGGCAATACTTAAGAAAGATTCCTCCTCTGATTTTTCTAAGGATTCAGAGCCCAACAAAACTAGGCCAGAGACAAGACACAGAATCGGAAGCCAGAATTCCCATGGTTTTACCCCAACTGTGACTCAAGTTTAAACAGTGGTTTTGAAACCAGCTTGCTCTCTCTGTGGCCACAGGCAAGTCTTAACCACTTCGCCTCAATTCTCTTACCTGCAGAATAAAAATAATTATACTTATCTGCCACACAGGAATCTCCTACAACAAACACCGTTTGGCAAGTGCACATCTGTTTAAACTGTGGACAAAGCTACGTAGTAATTTCGAGCACCTGGACAAACTGAAACCGAGAGTGAAAACAACTTCGCCGGAGCAGCTACGGAAGGCCCGACAACAACCAGACCCTGGGGGCAACACAGCGTCCGTGTGCCATCTGCTCCCGCAGGTAGTGCTGCGCAGCCCGGCTGCACCCCCGGCCCGCCGGCCATTCACCTGCTCGGGACACGGCTGGCGCGGAAAGCCAGCGGTGCGCCCGGAGCGACGGGCCAGGGACAGGCACCGCCCGCCGCTCCGAGGGTCCCGGCCGCCCATCCGCCCCGGCCGGCCGGCTGGGAACCTCCAGGCGCGTCCCCCCGGCGCCCGCCCGTCCCCGCTGTCCCCGCGGCACACGCGGCTCTCCCGCAAGGCCCCGGCGGCGCGGGGGCAAAGCTCACCCGCTGCGCCCGGGGCGGCGAGGCCGCAGTGCGGGAGCGGCCCCGGCGGCTCGCCCGCCCTACCCCCGCCGGCACCGCGGCCCCGAGCCGGGATCCTCCTCCTCCCTCCCGTCTCTCCCCCGGGAACCGCCTCGGGTGGGAAGATGGCGGCTCCGGCCGCCTCCCCGGTGCGAGGGGGCGGCGGAGCGGGGGGTGTCGCTCCCCCTTCGGGCCCGCCATCCCCGCGCACCGGGGGATGCGGGTGCGGAACGGCCCCGGCGGGCGCCGCCGCCCGGAGGGCGCGGGCCGGGCGGCCCCTCGCACTCACCTGTCACCAACAGCCGCCGCCGCCCTCGGGCCGGGGCTCGGCGCGGGGGACACGGGCGGGCACGGGGGAGGGGGGGCTCCGCCGGCGCGGGGCCTTTCGCTCCTGTCGGGTTCCCGCGGCCGCCGGGGCCTCTCGCCGCGCCGCCGCCGCCGCCGGGGCCTCGCCGCCGGATGCCGTGAGGAGGAGAGCGGAGCGCGGGGCGGGGCCGAGGGGGCGCGGGCGGCGGCAGCGCCGGGGGCGGGCGGGGCGGGGGGGCGCGGGGGGGCGGCGGCGGCTCCGGGCCCGAAACGTCTCCGAGCCGAGACTCAACCACCCGCTCGCATGAGAGACCCGCTTCCGGCTCCCGGCGGAAGTCCCGCCCCCGGCGGCGGAAGGGATTGGCCGGCGCCTCTCGGCCGGGCGCCGCCGCCCGCGGATTGGCGGAGCGGGGAAGGGGGGAGGGGACCCCGGCGCGCGCGCGGCGTGTGACGCGCGGAGCGGCGCGTGAGGCGCCTGACGTCACCCGCCGCGGAAGGGCGCGCGGGGGCGGGGCCGGCACCGCCCGCTCCCCCTGCCCGCCCCGGAGGCGTTTTGTCCCTTCGCTCGCGCCGTAGCCCCGCCGGGAAGTGGCGGGAAAGGGAAAGGGAAGGGAGGAGAAGGGGGAAGGGAAGGGGAAGGAAAGAGGAGGGGAAGGAGGGGAAGGCGGGGAAGGAGGGGAAGGTCAGGTCACGACTGGTGCCGCGGAAGCGGTGCCTCCTATCGCGGTGTCTCCGCGTGTGTCCGGCGGCAGTGCCCAGCCGGTCCGTGCGGCGCCGGGCGGTGCTTCGGGCCGGAGCGGGTGTGGGCAGCGCTCGGGTCCGGCGGGGCCTTGCCGGGGCTGCGGCTGCGGGAGCACGGCCGGGTCTGTGCGCTGACACAGAGGGCCCGGGTGCCTGTCCGGAATCCCAGCCCTTACCGCGGAGCATCCCAGCTCCTGCTGCAGCAGCTCCTGCGGAGCAACACCGAGCAGTTGCGGCTCAAGAGGAAGTGATAAACAGAGGGCTTTAGGAGAAAAGTATTTAATGAAAGGGCCTTGTGTTTCATGTGGGTTACGGAAGCATGGAGAGTATTGTCTCGTAGAATCACAGAGTGGTTTGTGTTGGAAGAAACCTTAAAGATCACGCAGTTCCAGCCGCCCTGCCCTGTGCAGGGACACCTTGCACTAGGCCAGGTTGTTCCCAGCCCCCTTCAGCCTGGCCTGTAACACATCCTGAGGTGGAACATCCACAGTTTCTCTGGGAAACCTGTTCCAGAGCCTCACCACCCTCACACTACTCATTTCAGGGAGGAAGAGGAGGCAGAGGAAGCAAAGGGCTGGGGAACAATCCTGAGAAGACAAGGGCTGCAGCAGAAAGGCAGGATTGCTAAGCAGGATCCACACAGCACTTCCCTCCAGCAGCACGTTCCAGCCCCTACAGAACAGTTTTTCTCTGCCACTGCCTCAGCTTCACAAGCAAAGAAACTGCTGGGAAGTAAAAATGCATTTTAAGGTGCTTTCTCCTAGGCTGGACAAAGGCTGGATTGAACAACATGCATGAGAGGAAAAGGGAATGCAGAGACAGGTGTAAGTACAGGACGTTCTGGCTGGAACACGAGGGACTTTTGCCAGAGTTAAAGTCTCTGTAGGACTCTCCCAACTTGTCAGCCTCAAGCTCCCTCCCTCTCGCTCTTACCAAACTGGGGAATAGAGTAAATCTTCAGTTACATAAAACTGCAGTGAACTCCACGAGATTCAAGAGGTTTTTTGTTTGACTGAAGAACAAACAAGTCTTGTCAAACAGTTACAGTTATTTAGTACAGAACATCATCTATTTTTAGCTACAGTTAATTAGGCAGAAGGAAAACCTGTGGTTTCCTCTCAGGACTTAGAAAAAAAAAGGTCTAGAAAGGATCATCTTCCAGGACTGCTCCCAGTCCTCACCTTGTCTGTTACTTCAGATATGGCAAAACTGCATCACCTTACACTCCGTTGTCAATTATTATCAGTACTGTGCATTGCTGCCTATCTGCATCTCAGAAGTTAATCCAGATAGGATAATCCAGTTTTTAATCCCTACTGATAAGAGTCATATGCTTGCCTTCCAGGTATCTGCAAGAAATTCCCATAGAGACAATACAGCAATTAACTTAAAAGACCTATTTTAAGGACACCCAAGCAGCCATTGGAACTGTTTCAGGGGACCGTTTTTATGGTTTTGATGTTACTGTGTTGTTAAAAATCCCTTGCTAGCAGGGGCAATGAAGAACATCCCAGTGCCTGGAATGAGCTCAGACCCTACTGCACACAGCAGCTTTGCTGTTCATTGAGGGAAGTGAACCTCAGAGCTCACTCTTGGGCAAACAAGGGGTTGTTTTTCTTAGTAAATTGTTTCTCTCTTACAGAATTTTTATGAGGAAAAACCCTGAGCAAAAGAAGATGGCTAGGATAGAGCTTGATCAGGAAAAGGAGTAAACCAGCTTTGAAAGTGGGTGTTCAGAAGGACAGATGGTGCCTCAAGCAGTGCAGGGAGTGTCACTGATCCATTAGGTGATCACCATGTAGCTGCTGTATAAATGATTGCTTAAAATTTGGAAACAATGAAACAATTGCTATTCATAATGCTTTTAAAATTTTATAAAGGAGTTTGATATAATTTTTATATTTGATTGTGCCAGACCATTTTTCAGCAGACTGCAGTTCTTGTCAAAAAAAGAAAAAAAAGAAATGTCTGATTTTAAACTCTAAAACATCATAAGCCCCATTATATCCTTGTTCTAGAGGGACCTCAAAATTTGTTACCCCTTTAGGCATTTAGTCTTCATGTCTTCCCAAGCTGTATTCCCATGCAACACTTGGTGGAACACTTTTTCTGGAAAGTAATATGAGTTTTCTACTTGCCTGAGCCCCTTCTAATTCCCAGTGTGGGGAATGTAGAACTTAATCTCTAAATGCTTCCATTGTATAATGGTACACTGCTAAAATCAAAGAGGTTTGATGTTTTTCTGTGGTACCCTGGTAGGTGAGGAACATGTCCCCAGGTAGGAGTGAAATATTACAAATCAACAGTGGATGCTGTGTGGTGATAGAAACTACTCCTGTTTGTTCTACATCTCAAACTCAGCAGTCAGGAGAGAGAATGCACCTCTGAAGGAACAATGTCCATGAATAATTGGGACATTAGTCCCAGAAAATCAAGCAAGATTAGACTAACTAATTGTTTTTTTCCTTGATCTGTGGTCAATCAGATATGGAATGGACTATGTAAGTTACTTCTCCATATATTAGTGATATATATTGTTAAAATTATATTTTAGTCTGGAGAAGAGGAGGCTCAGGAGGAATCTCACAGCTCTCTGAAACTCCCTGACAGGTGGTTGTAGCCAGATGGGGGTCGATCTCTTCTGTCAAAACTCAAGTGAAAGGATGAGAGGGAATGGCCTTTGGTTGCACCAGGGGAAGTTCAGCTTAGATATCAGAAAAAAAAATTCACTGAAAGAGTGGTCAGGCATTGGAATGAGTTTTGCCCAGGGAGGTTTAGGAGTCTTTGGAAGTGTTCAAGAGTTTGGATGTGGCACTTGGGGATATAGGTTAGGGATGGTTATGGTGGTGCTGGGTTGATGACTGGGCTTGAAGGTCTCTTCCAACCTTGCTGACTCTTTCACTCTGTGGTTCTATAGGTTTTTTAATTAGGATTCATAGTTCGGTGCAGGGAGAAATAAAGTATTTGGTATACTTAAGAAAATAACTCATACAAAGAGGAACTGAAAATAATATAATATTCCTTAAAGCTAAACCTAGAACTGAGCAGTCAGAAACTCAAACTCTCAAAAGTTACTGGATGTAGTGAAACACTTGGGGTTTACTTTTTATTTATTTCCTCTCAATATAATAAAAAAGATAATGTTTCTTTCCTCACAAGAGCATAGAGGATTAATTCATTGAAGTTTGTGAAGCACTTGAGTGGTATGATAAAAACTTCCACTAAAACAGAACTAGACTTCTGCCAAGGGAGTTCCTGGTTTGGACTACCTGTTTTTTTCTCTTTCTTTCTTTCTTTTTTCTTTCTTTTTTTCTTTCTTCTTGTTGTTTTTGTTGTTGTTGTTAGGGTTTTTTGTTAGTTTTGGGTTTTTTGTAAGGTTTTTTTGGGGGGGGATTGTTTGGTTTTTCTTTGGTTGGTTTTTGTGGGTTTGTTTTTTTGTTGTTGTTGTTGTATGTTTATTTCCTTTTTACTCCTTTGAACCATGTTCTCGTAAAATATTTCATATTACAGATCTATGGGATAACTTCATGAATCACTAGTATTTAAGAATTGCTGACCTGGAACACTTGCCAAAAGTCACAAACCACTCAGTACTCTGCAATTTTGTGAGACCTTATGAGCCAAGTAATATTTTACGATTCCTGAAGCTATTACCCAGCTTTGCAGGGAGGTATTTTGAAACCTAAGATACTAAATAATTGTACACTATGGGCTATTCCTGTCATAAAACTTTAATAGAATCCTGTAACCACTCTCTATAGCAGGGATTTGATGAGTGGCATTTTGAATATATATTATTTCTACGTCAGTATCTTTCATAAGTCACAGGTAATTATTTGACTGCCTGTGTCAAAGACAGTCCTTGTTCCAAGTAGACCATCTCAACAGTCAAAGTGGAGGAGATGAGGAGAAACTAAATAGTCCTTCCAAAGGGAGGGGAAAACTAAGATTAAGTGACCTGCTAAAAGATTATACAAGACAGACATATCTAAGTTTCAGCTGCATGTGGTATCCTGTCATTTAGTGAAATGTTCAAGCTTCCTTTGTAGCTAAGTGAAAATTTATTGTCAAGTGAACTGGTGAAAGTCCATTATTGATCATGTAGATTTATGATCCCTGTTACTCCATGCATGGCTAACTAAAGGAATTATCCAGATTCAGACGAGGTAGACAGAGATATGTTCCAGTATGACTTTTCTTCTTGTTTGATGTTTAATGGCATACTCCTCGCTTTCTCAACTAAGTGCAGATGTGTAATACAGAGTATTCAGTCTTGATAAGAGCAGGTGATAATTTGGATCTGTTTCCTTTCTAGCTGAACAATCATTTTTAACACTGTGGCGAGGCTATAATGAAACAATTTCTTAATAATATCCAGAGCCAAAATCCAGCTGGACTGCAGTGGAATTCCAATGCCCAGACAGCAGGACTGAGTGCCCACAGGTGATTGGCAATATGAACATGTGCACTTTGTGTCTTTCTTGGATCAGCTGCTGTGTTTTGTATTAAGCCTTCTAAAGTGCTGCTGTAGAACCACTTGAAACAACCCCACACTCAGCAGATTTTCCCTCTGCAGCAGGTGAGTCTGATTTTTTAAAGACATAGAGACCATTTTAAAATAAGGCTGTAGAGTGGGTGCCAGCTGGCATTAAACCTGGCATTTCATGAACACACTGCAGAAAAAGTCTAAGCTGTAGATGGTTCCGTAAGTATTAAAACTGTTGTTAAGAGCAGCTGATGCAAACTTTCAGGAGGTGATTTAACAGTAATAATTACTGTTAATAATCACAAATCTGAAAATTGCCATTCTATTTCATGGACTTTGCACTATCATAAAACTGACTGTGCACAGGCCTTACTCTGTGTATAGGTAGGAGGTCTGTAACAGAGTCAGGACTTGAAAGCAGATTTTGCCTATTCTGGGTTTGAGCAATATTCTGTCTTTGATTTAGTTATTGTTAATCTGTGACATATTTATTCCTTTAATTGGACCCATTTTTAAAAGCTAATTAAACCTTAATGAAAAATTGTATAATATATATGTTTTCTGACTGAGTAAAAAAAATTTATGGGATCTGGAATCTACTCAGATTTTCTTAGCAGTAAGGATATTAGCAATTTTCTGCCTTTGTACCTGTTTTCATCATTCTATCACTACTGCTTCTAAACACTTCACAACAGTCTTTAAATATCATTATAGCTCCCATGTGAAGTATGAGTGTATTTATCCTCCATCAACAGGTGGCAAACTAAGGCATGAAGACGTTTGAGCTCCGTGTTGTAACAGGTCCTGTGCAAAAGTTGTGCATGCTCTGAAAAATTATTATAATTTTGTGTTTCTGTCCTCTTGAGCACTATACTAAGATTCTGTGGGGAACATACATACGTACGTTTTTATTCCCCAAACTTCCAATTTCAGACATGAGCATCTGTATTTCCTGCTCTTGTCTTCATAGATTTTAAGATTTTCTGTTTCTGTATTTTGTGTGTGTGTGTTTGGATGCAGTTTTAATGCTCTCATTCTCAATTATGTTGGACATCTGTGAGGAAAATGTCATGTCCCTAATGAATGAATTGCAAAACTGTGAATATCGAATGGTTCTAGTTATAGAAGGAATGTATTGGATAAGGCATACTAGTGAGCTGGGAAGAAAGTTGAAAGGTAGTAACTTAAATATTTAAGACTTGAAAAGTAAGCATATACCCCCTATAGAAACATATTTGTAGCATCTTTGTTTCCAGTTTTCAGGAAAAATGTACTCCTTGACTGGAATTAACATTTTGTTTGGCCATTAGTTAATTTGGCATCAGATAGAATGTTGAATATGACCCTCCCATCATAGCAGAATATTATGTCCAAGAAGACCAAACATAGAATTCAAGAAGTATCTCTTTTTTGAAGTTAATTTTCAGGCCAAGTGAAACATTAATTACAAAAAATTGTTTCTAAAGCAATACTTTTCCCTAAATCTGGTATCAGTCATATTGCTAAGTAAAATGACATCAACATAGAACACAACATAAATCACAGAACTCTCCTAAATTTTTAATTGGAGAAAAAAATTTACTTGGAGAAATGTGGTTTTCTGCTTTAACTCTGTATCAAATATCTCTCTGTGACACAGAAATGCTCTCCAGATTTCTTGTGTAGCCTGTATGGTCCAAGTGATGATGCTTCAGCTGGGAAGCTTCAGTGTTCCCCTTCCTCTCTTTCACTATAAAATGTGTGCAACAGTGAGTGTAAGTTTATCCTGACACCACAAAAGAAAATTGCTGCAGGCTGCTATTTCATCTGTATATTGGATACAAAGCAGGTTATGTACAGGGAAGTGGCTAAAGTTTCAGATTTGCAATAAAGAGCACTTGATGAAGACTGGTAAATAGATGAAATTCAGACTCATTTTAGTGATTCAAATGCCATAAAACTGACTATTATTTGTTTAAAAAATACTTTGAACCACTGTGGTCTAGTTGTAGGGTCTGAGAGACCCTACAACTTTATAAATACTGGATACAGCTTTATAAATACTGGGTAGTCCTTTTTGCCAGGACTTCCTAAGGGCATAGCTGGTTGCAGTAATCTCTTTGACACTTGTTGCTTTTTAGGGTCGCTGTGGCTCAGGATAGAAAGGAGTCAATCTGAAACACCCTTCCAGTGCTAGTGATTCCCAGCTGCTCTCTCATCCTTTGACACCACCAGCAGCTGGTGTAGCTGGGAAAGGACTTCTCAGGCCATGCCAAGAATGGTGAAATTCCAAAATTGTCTCCAGCAGTGGTGCAACACTTCTTCAGATGCACTGAAACTGCTGGGTCCAAGCAAGGAGACCATGTATCCTTTTGCCAAGTACTGGATGTACAGTGCCTGACACATCATTTCTGTGTCCCCCAAGATGATTGTTCCTGGCCCTGATGGTTTTTTACACAGCTTCAAGAACTGAGCCAAACTGCTGCTTATAATGAAACATTCCCAACAAAAGGGATCTTTGGAGAGTTTTATGTCTTACGGCTGGATTAGGAGGTTACATATTTTTTAGTGATGTAAAAAGTACTTTTGCTAGAAGGTGTGATTAGGGAGGATAGCAGAAAAGGTGGCAGGAAAACCCTGATTGTTGTATTCATCAGTGGGTACTTCTTGGTTTGTTTCTTTTCACATATCCTTTTAAATTATGGGCTTACTGCTTGTGAAGCTGCAGAGCTCAAGGTGATTATTAGATAAATCAAAAAAAGGATGTCATTCTTCCCATGCTGCAATGTTTAAAAGCTAATTCTCTTGTAGATCTCCTGTACTCTGCTATATAAATATTAAAAAGCAGCAGCTTATGCATTACAAATAAGAACAACATGAGAACAGGGTCTGTAATCACTGAGAATCAATAACATCCAGTCCTGAAAACCTCAGATAATTCTTGCATGCTTCTAAATAATTAAATAACTTTACAGCAAATTTTACCTATACTTGCACATACATTTCAAGATAGATTTTTTAGGGCATTTCAGAGATGCCCACTAGCCTCTGTCTGCTCTCTGACAAACTGACACCAAGTTCCCTACAATTCTAAGGGAAAGAGCAAAGAAAGGGATAGAGAAGATCTGGTTGTCTTTGAGCTGCTTTAAGAAGACCTCTGCCCTTGTCACCTGTAGCAGAGGGACAGAGTGGCTTTGTGTCTTGCACTTGGCAAGCTGGGCTTGTAAATACTTGGGAATTGCCATGCATTTATAGCTACTGGGGGTTTATCTGTGTTAGAGAAACTCTGCTGTCCTGTCTCCAGTTCTTTTAAGCCCATAATTTCCAGAAACAGTGGAACACATACCCACTCCAATTGGGTTCTTTGATGCATCTCTTGTGCTCTGAAAAAGCAGGCCCTTAGAGAACAAAGCAAGATTTCCACAAGAAAAGAAAATCAGGTGCTGATATTCTGTAAAGTCATGTCTGATTGTTCTGTGCACCTCTTCCCCTCAGCTGAAGAAGACAATTACTCTCTGGAGGCCTGTAAAAAAATTACTCCATGCTGCTGAATCCTAGAAATTGTCAAGATGATCTATTCACTACAGCCCTATGAATCCTCTTCCATCTGGCATAGCCCTTTTCCATGACATGAGGATTCATTTCTGGTTTTTAGCCAGCAGAATGATCCCAGTAAGAGGGACAGTTTTCACACCTGTTATTTTCTAATACTCAGAAAGATAACACACTTGGATCTTATTCGAGAAGTCACAATGCTTTCTTCTCATTTCATGCTTCAAGTAGTGGTCTTGGCATCTCAGACATGTTCCTTACCAGAGGGCCTTGATCCTCAGGATGTTTTTCAGGGGAAGCATTTTACTATATAAACTACTGTTGGTCTCATGAAAATTTCTGATTGATCTGTTTCCTCATCTACCACAGAGCTTCTGTGGAGGGTGCTGGTTGCTTCAAGACTCAAAGAGACCTCCTGCTGAAGCAACTATCTCTGAGGAGGCAGGGGATTAGAGTTTATTTCTCCTATCTTCCCAGTGCTTCCTTGACTCAGCTGCAATGCTGACATCAACACCAACTCTCTCCTTTTCCAAATTATGATTGTAACACTTAATTTAAGGCAGCTGGTTTACTTGAAAACTTGCTATCTTTCTTCCAGTGAAGTTCACCCCTTCCTAGGATGTTGTGTGTTTTTTCCATCATATTGCCAGGTATTATTGTTAATCCACGCCTTCCTTCTCCCTCCTAAGTCTGTGTACATGGCTCCAAGCAGGCAGAAAGGAGTGTTTGCTGCTCGATTAGCACTTGTAGCTCCTGCCCAAGTAATGGAATGACCCAGAAGGAGAAATGCAGGTTTTTAAGTCATCCACAGGTTGAGCAAGGCCGAGCACTTGTTGGCGATGGATTAAGTCTGGAGCTGAAGCTCCAGAGTGCCCAGGCTGCCTTAACAGTTGTTGCTGCCCATGAAACAAGGACGAGATGAAAGTACAGCTGAGTGTGCTAGACTGAGAGCTGTGGCCACCCCTGAGTGGATCATGTGTGCCACATTTTGGGAGTGGAACGACCTGTGAAGGGAGTGGAGGAAACCCACATGAATGGTGACTACACATCTCATTGTGACCTACTGACACATATGTTAGACATCTAAACTGAGCATACTTACCTAAGTGTGGGGAAATCCCTGTGCACCTCAAAGTACACATAAAAACTGTAACATTTATGCAGAGTTTTTATGCAATCTCAGTTCTAACTTCCCCTTGGGTGTAAGAGAAAAAATAGAAAGCTGTTTTAAAGTGAAAGGGAAAAGCAGTTTGTACTATAGAAAGTCTGAATAGCACACTCCAGCTGACTATTTACTAAGCTTAGTGCAACATGGAAAATTCAGTGTCAGGGAAATGACAGAGCTTTCTCTCCTGGTGGCAGGCAGCCATAGGTTTTGTTACTGGCATGGTCAGCTAACACATTTTAACACAGATTTTGGACACAGACTTAATATTGATCCTTCTGGTATTGCTGTAGATGGATAAAATCACCATGAGAACTACCCAGTAGTGAAAAATACATGCTTATACTGTTTTTCTCTCCTCAGTCTGGTGAGGTCAGTTCTGAGCTGAGGCTGGGAGCATGTCTGGTGGCTTCTGTGACATGTGTGGGTGGCTCAGTGTTCACTGGACAAATACATCAGAACGTTCTCTGCATCACAGCCAGGCTGCCTGGGACAGGCCAATTCCTGGTGACTCAAAGGTGAGCCCAGATGAGACAAATGCAGTATGACCCATGCATCCATGAGATGCTTTCTCAACAACCACTTTCTGGCACAGAAGAGTGTTTCCCTCCAACCTTCTGTGTCTCTTCTGTGTTTGGAGAGAGGAGAGCTCTGAGAGTACAGCTGTGGAATCTGAATAGGAGGTGACAGTGCAAATGTGTGTACTGTATGTGGAAACCTTGGTTTTCAATACACAGTGATTTTCAAAAAAAGCTTAATGCTGCCTGTGATGCCTTTTCCACTTCCAGTGCCTCTTCTCCTGCATGTGGCACAGCAGCAGCAGCATGTTTTGGTGTCTGCTGTAATATGGGTAATACTTGCAGTCATATCTGTCTCATTTTTATCAAAATGAGTTATAAATCAGGGGTATCCTGCCGAGATAACACAAATGATCTTTTTAAATGAATGGTAGAAGTGATCTTGTGTCTGAGGTGTGTCCATGGATTCTGTGAAGTGAGTTGGGTGGCAGATAGAGGTGAGCTGGGATTCATTGGGATGATATGGGTAGGATAATGGTGGGTGATGTCCCAAAACTCACAGCAGGACTGATGGTCCCAGGAAATCCAGAGGATTCTCCTGCTGAGAAGCCAGTGGGAAACCTACATGTTGGCTCATGGTCCAGCCTGGAGGCTGGATCACAGGTAGGAAAATCAACCAAGAGGCATGGAGGCAAAATGGACAAATCTGACCTGCCTTGCTTCATAGACCTCCAGGGGAAGAAAGGCTTTGTATGTCCTTGCTGATAATCCAGCACTGAGCGTGGGAGAGACGCCTGAACCAATGGGCTATAAGTAGGTGGAAGTCATAAACATGAAAGAGAATCTGAAATAGGATTAAATGGAAACATCACATGTAAGGTGCTGTCTTTCTACTGAGAAATATAAATTGCATTGATAAACAGGAAGGGGGAAAAGAGGAATGAAGCATGCATGGTTTGATTAGCTGGGTTTTTTAAAATTGAAAAGCATATAATTGGAAAAGATAGAGTAGAATAAAAAATATTTTGCTTCTCCTGACTTTGTGAGTCTTACCTCTTTTGCTCATCAATTTTCTCTCTTCTTTTAAACTCCCTACATCTTGTTTTATAATTAAATTGTAAGTTCTTCAGGGCAGCAGCTATATTCAGATATGGAGCAGTAAACAGCCTGCAGCAATAAATACTTACCCTGATTGGCAGCACTGAGCAATATAAACACTATGTAAATAATGAGAAAGTCTGAGAGGTGCTGAGTCCTGGATAAACACTGTTCCTTTTCAGCAGCTTATATTATAGAGGAATTAATTCCAACAGTGCACAAAACCATGTCAGTGCATTGGCTAAAGGCAGCCTGGATACTGCTTGGAGGTATGGAAAGTCATGAAGGGCTGGGTGAGCCCCATGATGTCCTCTGGGAGGAAAGATGCTCAGGGGAGGAGCTGATTTGGAACTTGGAGACAAGCTTCCCATCCTTTGGGAAGGAAAAAAAATTGACACAGTTGTCTTCTTTTGTGACATTCAGGAAGAATGAAATGTCTCTGTATGAGAGAGATCCAAACTCCCATCATAGGCAGGAAGCCTGGAGAGCTATCCTGCTGACTGCTTCAGTTGTCCACATTTATTTATCTAGAGCCATTTGAGATGTCCTCTAATAGGCCCCAACTTCCAGCTGCCACTTGGGAGGGAGAAGGGTCATGTTTAATATTTGGCAATTCTGTGTAAATGTCTTGGATACCAGAGGCAAAGCTGGCACTAGACATCTAGGTTTAGCCAGCTAGTTGGTGTGCCAAGAGGTCTGCTTTGGGGTGAAGTGGGCAGATCTCTGGGCTCCACTGGCTGTAACAGAAGCCTGGACATCCAACCACCATGTGGACACCTCCCAGATCTCCTAACCTGCAGGGGGAATATTACTGTCCTTTAAGATGTGTCCCAAGACAAGACTTTGAGTAGTATCCTTTAAGACAATACGTAAAAAATGATCGATGCTAACATTGTGGAAGTTCTTTAACCTCTTTTTAAAAATCAGGAGTCTTAAAGTGGAGCTGGTGTTGTGTATGAGAATGTGAGCTTCAGACCTGCTCTGAGCAAGCGTGGCAGCTCTGCAGAGCTGAGCAGAGCCCATGCCCATGGTGTGGACACTGAGCTGGCTCACACCACGGGCATGTGGTGCTGCCAGAGCACCAGGAAGGCTGGGCAGAGGGAGCTCACATGGACAACCACTGGCCTGGCATCGTGCACTGGCTTGTGCACAAGGCTGTACAGAGAACACGTCTCAGATGGTACTGAAAATGCATTGCACATCTTTTTTTTTCCTTTCCTTTGCCTTAATTTTACTTTTATTTTTTCCTCAGAAATTATTTCCTTCTGAGTATGTGAACTTACTGCAGTAATAACTACTGTTTGCTTACATGTTTGTACAAGAGAAGCACAAAGAGCCCCTAGTGTCTGACAAGGATTCTGTGGCAAAACAAATTAAAAATAGAGTCAGAAAGCCAGAGTGCAGAGAGGTTATTACACCAAGGCTGACACTGGCCCTCTGAGACAAGTCTGAGGTCTTCTGAGGTTTGACTCAATACCTCCACAAAGAAATTAATTTCCATGCATGATGTTATATATCACAAAGTCATATTTGGCTAGTGCCTGAAAGTTGTTGGTGTTTCTAGATATGGGCATAAGAAGAAAATAAACAGTCCTTGACCACAAAGGACTACAGTATGAGGTGTAATCAGACAGGAAATGGGTATTTCAGATCACAGGTATTTTGTCTCAGTGTTGGAGCAGGACAGATGGACTCACTCTGTATCCCCAGATGTTCTTAAAGAGAAAAGGAACTGGCTACAACTAAGAGTTTTTTTATCTGTAAGCCAGTACCAGTATGTTTTTTCACCTCATATAAACAAAGAAAAAGAAGGGTTTGTTCTGCTTCACTGGAGCAAAAAAAATAGCACAATAGACTTCCATTCAGGCACACAAATAGCAACTGTCCTGTGACTTCTCTATTTAAATGGGTCTCCATGGTGAGATCTGCCTCACTCTCAGTAGATGGCTGCAGAACAGTGCTGTGGTTCACACTGCCGGCAGGGAGGAAAAGGCATCTGAAAAATTCCCCTTGCAATGAATGAATGAGTGAAGAAACCCAACAAGATATCAAGTATCTGGTGCATCACACTGCAAAACATGATGCCTGTGATCTCCACCAGTGGTTTGCTGTCCCTTCACACTGCTTTTCCAGGCCCATTCCAATTAAGTGTAGTCTTTATTTGTAGGCACAGCTCTGACCAACAGATGGTACATAAATAGGTGTAAAAACTGCAGCATCACAAGGGGCTTCCTTGCCAGGCTGCATTTCTTGTTTGCTTTCTTCTTTCAGTGTTGGTAGTAGGGATTAATAATCTCCTCTATGGTAGCCAAGCCTGGATCACACCCCTCCAGGGTCTTGCCTGGCTCAGAGCACACAAGGATGACCTGTGCTGTAGGAACCAGTGCAGATGTCTGCTGTGCAAGTGGCCTCTAGCAGCAAAAGGAAAAGAGAACCTAGGGGCAAGATTGCTGGACTTCTTGAACCATTTCTTTTCTGGGGAGAATGGCAGGCCTGCCTAAAATTCAGTATACTAATGCTATGGCATCAATGCTATTTATATCAAGGATCTGTGAAATAAAAGTAAAAATCAGCTAAAGAAGTCTGAGCTAATGAATGATGACTTCCTGGTGCTGGAATAATTATTACAATTGATGACAACAAAGATCAGCTGTCTCGCCAAATACAAGCTTTGAAAAATAGTACCTTATAGCTCCAAAATAAACCAAGATTGGGTTAAGGAGTTAAATACAGAAATATTACCCTTGGGCTGTTATTTGTATTCTGCATTAAAATACTGAGGGTTCACACTTTTGAGATTGTATCAGCTAGAGAGTGTCATGTATCATTTAAAAGTGTTATATTCTGCTAGTACGTTGAATGTAAAAAATCCTCTTATAGATCATGACATTCACTGTAAAATTATTAGCAATGCTAATGCTGATACAAATTGTAAGATATTGATACACCAGTGTTAATGCATTGAATTTGAATTCCATCAAAACCAGTAGAAAAGCTCTTCCTGACTTTAAGTGAGACCCAAATCTGACCTATACATTTTTAAAAGGTTATGCCTAAGTGCTAAAAATTGAAAATATTAATAAAAATGGAATTTCTCACTGCTGTCATCAAGGCAAAGCCCCCAATGCTTTTAACCCCCAAAGCCCCCAATATACCTTTTACCATTCATTGTCATATTTTGCTTTCATGTGAAGCCTGGAAGCAGACTCATCAGTAAGCATTTGGTTTATTCAAACCAAGTCAAGAGTTAGGTGCTAACTCCAGCTGCTACCAATGCAGCAGCCATTGAAATGTGAAAGCACAGTTCAAAAGAGCTAATTTTGAAAGTGTTTTCCTGTGAAATCCAGCCAGCTTTTGAAGTCAGACTTTCACTGTCTTCCCTAAACCAACCAAATGTTACAAAATCTGGAAATGCAGCTAAGGAATCCTGCTGGTACAGAATGATCCTCTTGCATAGCTTTTCCCTCGGCTGTCAGGGCATGCCAGGGTAGGTGTTTGTGGTGTGCTGTGGTCCTCACTGTTCTTTAGGTCTGTGCTCAGCATGGTCTCCGTGGACAGACTGTCCTTTTATCTGTGTAGCAAGTATGGGAAAAGGAGGCAGAACTCAGCAGGGCTGGCAACAAGAACTAGAGAGGAGGAATAAAATCACATGTCTGGGGTTCTGCAAGGGAGAGGAGGGCAAGGTTTATCAGGAGGTGGAGGTAAACCCAGGCAGGCAGAGGTAGATGCTGGTGCAGTCCTGAGAGGGTGTGGGTGTGACAGCAAACCCAGCGTGAGCCAAGTGCCGCATGGGGTAGTGCTGGGGAGGCACAGGCAATGGCCTGGCTGGGTTTGATCTGTGCTGGGGAAGCAGATGCCTGTAGAGTCAGGAGCAAACTGCTGTGGTTTCCAAATGCTCATATATAGCATTCTAGCGAGTTGGAGCAGATGGCAGGTCTGACTACCCTGGGCCCCATTTCTGGGCTGCGGCTGGAAACCCTTCAGGCCTCTTTGAAGAATGGTGTGGGTATGCCTGCTTAAGGAATGGCATCCCAGGATTTCCTGCTCCCTTCCACTGTCTCTGTCTAGGTCTTGTAGCATGCTCAGCACTCTGGAACACATGCTCAGTGCTGGTGCCACAGTCTGGGAACACCCCCCTGAGGTGCAGTGGCAGTTCCATGTGCCCCAGGTTGTTCAGCAGGGTAGTGTGGGTCTGGCTCCAAGCCAGGGGAGTTACTCTGCTCTCAGGTGGAGACGTGCGAGAGCAAACATAGCTGGACTGTTTGAATGCCTTCCAGAAGATAAATCATCCGTGAGCACTGCTGAAGTGAACTCAGCAAGCACAAAAAGTAGGGCACAGATGATTTTCCATCACCATTCACTCACAGTAGCAGAGTAGAAGATGTTTCAGAACAGCCTTGGTCACCGGCTGGGAGGATCTCCCAGCCAAGGATCACCACCAAGTGTGTCCCCTTTTCCAGTGTGGCTGAGGGCTGAGGCAAGCAACACAAGTTCTGTGGCACCTGACTGTTCCTCTAGAGAAGCCAAAATAAGTGCTCTTTTCCCATTGCAGTTTGAGAGGACCTGTAGGAAGGAGGTGGAATTGAAAGCAGGGCTTGACCTTGTACATGTAGCTTACTCACAAACCTACAGTTTTTAAATTTTGCTCATTAGCTTGCAGCAAATCTCAGTGTGAAACCACAGAGCTATCTTTAGGCAAATATTGTCTCCTTAAGTGATTCATCTTAGGTTCTCCAGCTATTGCTAGAGAATCCATACAATAGACATTTTCATGGATATGATGGACACATTTCATGGTGTGTTATGTGTATCTTTGTCTTTGGAGACAAGTGAAGCTGAGTTTGTCCATCTTACTAGCCATGTGGCAAGTAAACCACATGCTTGGCTTTTGTACAGGTGTTCATCACAGACGAAAAGGGAAAGAAGGGAAAAGGCAAGAAGAATCTGTCAGAAGAATTGAAGGGGAAGCTGGAGCCAGTCCCCATCAGTCCCTCTTTACAAAGTCCCATTTTGGGTGACTTGAAGTGGCAGGTGAGGGCACTTCTCTGTGAGGCCTGCACAGACTGTGGGGCTTTGGCAGTTTTCTGGAGGTTCACCAGAGAAACTGACTCTGACAGAAAGAGATGAAAAGCAACTCAAAGGGACAAAGCTGCAAATGAAATAATAGGAAAATAATATGATGAGAAGAGGAAAGCACCTCTGAAAGCTGGCAAGAAGAAAATTAATTTCAACCTGAAACTGCCACTTTACCAGGATGAAATCAGAGAAGTTCTCTCAGGAAATAAGCAAAATGCTCAGAAATCCAGGTTTCAAGAGTGGAGTTCAACGTGAGCTGCAAATGCCTCAGGGACGTGGCAGGCAGATCAGCAAATAACGAATTACAGAAGTGAAGTCAGGATGTAATAAAAGCCTCAGTACCCCTTTGAGATAACATTTGCTTTTACCTGGAGAGGTTCCTGGGAGGGTTGTGGGAGCTTGAAAGAAAGCACTAGCTCCAAAATTGCAAACCTCAGAAGCAGGAAGAAAATAATTGCCTCCCAAAGAAACACGTAGGTAAGAAGATGCCTCCACTGGGAGAGGTCAAGTCAGTAACAACCATGTCTTTAGTCATCACTGAAATCCTGAAATCAGAAAGGCAGTCATGCAAGACAAAAAAGAATTGCTTTAAGGGCTGAAATATTTTTTTCTCTTTATTAAAGGTGGGACCAAGCCATGAAGTACAGCTCTGACTTGATCTCCAGATCCAAAATTCATAAAAGACTGGATTTGGGTTTTTCTGGGCTGGGCAAATTCATCTGAACCTCTCAGAGTTTGGTAATGTTTAGTTCTGTGGGTTTTTTTGTCTCAGGTTTTGCTGCAGACCTAGACAGGTGTGTAAAATGCTCTGCAGAATGGAACCAAGAGCAGACTTGGGGCACGTGTATTTTGTGTGGTCATGCACCCGCTCTGCTCATGCTCTGAAGAGCTAGGACACTGTTCCATTGTCACTGGACATTGTTCCATCGTCACTCTGCCTGTGCTCACCCTGCTTTTTGTTGAACATGGTAGCACTACACGGTTGCTGCTGCCGTTGCAGCTATATGTTCATGCATCTGTAAAACTATAGGGATGCTAATAATGGTAAAGGCTAGTAAGCCTTTGGGGCTGGGGGTGTAGATGGAAAGCTCTCTTTCCTCACCAAACCCTGCACTCATCAGCTAATCTCATCTTGCTGGGACACACAGTTTTTCCTTGGAGGCTTCACCACGGGAAGCCACACTACAGGATGTCATGGGGACAGGAGGAACCTCTCACCATCTGTTCCCCTCCACTTCCTTGTATGAGGATTTGAACCCATCAGTCATCCTGACCCCGGACCATTTTGGGCTCCTCTGATGTCTCCTGTGTGTTAAAGAAAGGGAGGGATGCTGCTGGTAAGGAAGCAGGAAGATCTAGAGAGAAGGACAGCTTGCGTGCCTTCATGGTGGCTCAGAGCGCGGCCACACTCAGCACTGCCAGCTGGGACATGGGACTGGTATTACAGGTACTGCTACTGCTGCTGCAGGTACTATTAGTGCCTATTAGCTGTGGTGTTGTTTGGTACGGTGTCCTTTCAGAGTCACAGCCCTGCAGGATGTCACCTGTCACTTCTGCAAAGCTCCTGATGTGCAGGCAGGCTGTGCTCCTGCTGCACGGCACGTGGCCAACCTGGCG
Source organism: Lichenostomus cassidix (assembly GCF_008360975.1). NCBI lineage: Eukaryota > Metazoa > Chordata > Aves > Passeriformes > Meliphagidae > Lichenostomus > Lichenostomus cassidix. Next base: position 10,112,297 of record NC_139482.1, read on the forward strand.
TGCAACTGCCTGCTCCTCCACACCCCATCGCTCATGGCAGCACACCACAGCATCCTTTTGGGAGTCATACTGGGATGTTGCTCTCCTGAGGAGCTGTGGGCCAGGCCTTCCACGGGAAATGGAATGCTGGAAGCCCTTGAGTTGTGCTGGTTGCGAAAGGATGCTGAGGAATCCTTATGGCGGTTTGTGTACATGGTGAGGTGAAAGCTGCCATGGCCAATGTACACCTGAAAGTGCATGATCAGTGCTGGAGGAGGAAAGGGTGGCATGGAAAGGGGAAGTAGGCAAGGTTATTGCTAGAAAGGTCAAGATCTGTGGATGGAAAACACTGGAATTGAAGAGGACCTGTCTGAAATATCCTCCTCATCAATTTCTTCATTTTGTAGAAGGAAAATAAGCCTCTCTTCTAGGTGAATTTTAACTTTATTGGGTAATGATTTCCTGTCTTTTTGATAAATTCAGCCCAAAATGTCAGTGAACAGCAGCAGCACAGTCTTGCATGTTCACAGATCCTTTAGGGTTTGTTCTTACCATGGCTGGTTTCAGACACAAAGGAAGGACCTCTTTTCTACATTCTCTCTTACCAGAAGCTTTTGTCCAGGCATACCCAGGCTGTTTGTGTTCTCAGACAATGAGCTGCAATGCCCAGAGATTTCAGTCAAAGGTCAAGGTCCTGTTGTGCAAGGCAGGATATTTTTCCCAGAAGTTAGTTCCTGCCCTGAAGGACTTCCAGAGACAAAAGAAGACTGTGGCCCAGCTGACGACAGAGAAATAGAAGACACTGGTGAGACACTTATAATTAGTCTAATGAGGATCAATCAGATGACACCAGCTGCCTAGCCATTGCCAGGTCATTTTATGGGCATTACAGCCTGGTTGTAAAGAGAAATGATAGGGGTATTAAGTAGTGACTACTTTCAGGACAGGCTTTTTCAACTCATGAGTGCAGGTTTATGAAATGAAGTGTAGAATAACAGCAATTAATTGGGATATACCCAAAATGTGTGCTGACTGTTTACTGAGTGCTGCAATCTCCCATCTAATGCCCACCTAGTGCCTTAGTAAGACCCTGATTCCTGTGCACACATTCAGTATAATCATCCCCATTTGTACCTTTTTTACCTGCAGTGTACAAGAGTGAACCAAAATCTGGTCTTTCTAAGCCTAGAAAATACAGGCACTGAATCAGTTATATTGCTAGAGGAGAATTCTGACTGATGGAATTGGTTAGAACCTGCTATTCACACGCAACATTTTTTAAAATCAAAATACTTGCTGTGATATTTGGCAGGGGAGTCCATCCAAATTTCTCACAATGGTTTCTAGAACATCTAACTACTCACCTCTGCTTTACACTCACTGCCACTAAGCAGTGAGTAGATCCTGTGAGTAGTTCTTCACCATGCAGTTTCTCTGTGTTCATACATAATTTTCCAAGGGTGAGGTTTTTTCCAATAAGGAAGGAATGTTCATGCACAAATGGCAGTAGGTTGAAACGTGTGCTGAGCCAACCCGGAACTTGTGGTTTAATAATCCCTTAACGCATTAACCAGGAAGGGACATTTGTCTTTTGTATGTTGTATAAAACTTAAAAGAGACCGAGGGAGGGATATGAATTCATTATTCATGCATTATTCAGCACTCACATCATTCTTTCCCCTTTGCTAAAGACTGCACAGGTGTCTGAACTCAGTCTGGTCAATGGAAGTTCAATCACTGCAGGCAGTAGACCTCAAAGCACATGTTGGCTGACCAGTGCTGGTGTCTGGTCTGGGGACAGCTGAGTCCCCCCCTCCCCAGTAAGCTGGTGGACATACGTGTTCAGTGATACAGCTGCCTGTGAGCTGAACTGAAACTGTGCATTAGATGTTGTGTATTGTCAGCAGGTCACAGAAACAATGTGCTTATGGAAGTTTTATCTCTGCTGCTGCTGAGCTCACTGTAGCGAGGCCATGAAGAAACAAACTCACAGACCATAAAAAGCTGAAAACTATGTTGTATGTAACTGAAAGGTCATTTACCTGTGTTTGGGATGAAAGGCACATACCTGCTATAGCTAATTCTTGGATGGAATGGTAACTTGTGAATTTTCATACGCCTATTTCCAGGATTAGTGCATCACTTAATTTATTCTATATGTGATGTGAAGAGGTTAAAGAGATGCAGCATAAAGGCATGCAAAAAGCCACACTCTGTATCCAGATATATTAATAGTTATCTATTAATAGATCATGGTACATGCAAATATGCATGATGCTAATATTATTTAGCTAAAATACAAGCAATAAATACTGTTCTCTAAGGCACAGGAAATACATTCAAAACTATTCGAAGTTTTAATAGATTTCCTATGTCCTTAATAGATTTAAAGTTACATAATCTACATGCCTGACACAGTTTAAGCAACCAAGGCAAAGGAAAGTGGGAAAAACTTCTCAGCATTTCTTCCTTGGAAACACAAGAATACTTTTCCAAAATCATAAAGCCTTTTCTAATATTCATTCTCTGTACATTTATATACCTAATTCCCTTTTTTCTCATATGTGCAATCTAATACCAAATCTGACTAAAATGAGGAAAACCTATTTGGTCCAGTGGCTAAGCAGTTAAAAATGTCATTCAACAATTTGCCAGGTCACTGTCACAAATATGTTGCTAGGTGACTGCAGATGTTATCAGCCACTAAAATACGTGCATTTTCCAGATGTATTCATTAAATAATTTTCTGTTGAGTGATTCTCTGGTACAATGAAATTGAGCACCTTATTAAGGATCTAAATATTTTTAAATAGATAAGATAATCTGAATTATATTGAAAACTATTATTTATTGTGTAAGTGGAGGAAAGGGATCCAAGTTTGGGAAATTTGACTAAGGGTTTCTAGAGATTCAGCTCCCTAGAAACTGCAATTTTACACTATCCTCTTGGGTTTTGTAACTTCTGTGCATACCTAATGCTCACATTCTGCATCTAATTATTCTACAGCTGATCCCTGCTAATTGGCATTGCTATCAGCTAGTGATATGACTCATTAACCCTTTGGAAAGCAAGTTTTTCAAAAGTTAATAACCGTAGAGTTTGAAACTTTGGGCTGACGTAATACCCAGTCATAAAAGCACATGAACTTCAGGCAGTTTCAGATGTCTTTCTGGGAGCTGATTTTATCAGTCATATGGAGTTCACTCCACAGGTCAAGACCCCAAAAGGTGGTCCTGTTTTTTTTCCAGGTTCCTGTTCCTGGCAGTGGCAGTGTTGTCCATGTCACTGGTGGGACTGGGAGAGCTGTTCCACTCAGCAGAGGTAGGTCTCTCTATCAAAGTGAGCCAGAAGAGCTCCCAGACTCCTGGCAGGGTGCACTAGTGACATTGGAAACCACTAGGGCACACATTTAGATACTCAGCTCAGGTGCAAAAACCTGTGTTAAAGGCTTCTAATCTGCATGCTGAGTCAACACTCCAAATAATGGGGGCAATAATTGGATAGAGCTATCTTTTATAGTGGAAGCCAGATCTACAGGTTCATTCTGGCCTCAATATCTATGAATGTACATTGAGCAGATATGAGGCAGGGTTCAAAGAACGTGCCACTGGTTGCATTTTTCCTGGAGCTTTGAACTGTAACATCTGTGTGTGCTCCCTGGTTCAATGTTTATCTGGAATGATGGAGAGATTACTCAAAGTGGTTTGGCAGGGACTTGCAAGATCACACTTTCAGCTCAGACCAGTCTGCATCAAAGGTTTTACATGTGCATGGATTTAAGTGTAAACTGTCCATAGAGCATAATGTGGTAGTGTTAAATCCAAAATTATCTCCTCTGGCTCGGGAAGTTCCCAGGCTACCAGTGATGGCAGACTGAGTGTTTATTCCGAGAAAATACTGCCATTTATTATTTTTCTACATTCAGCAAATTTTTGCCTAGGCATCCACTTTTGGCCAGATATCAGAGGTGAAATACTGCACCAGATGGATCTTGACCTGGCCATTTTTATGTTCTTAGGCCCATGCAGCACTGACTCTTTATGACAGTCTATGTGATTTTCAGCAGTGTGGGGAGTTCGTGTCATTGGTCTCCAGGGGGTAGTAGTAGGTGTGGAAGAAAAATACCACAGAATAAATCCTTAGTCTTTCTGGCAAAGCTGAAGGGAGGGCAGCAGTTTGTGAGGTTTATAGTTACTGTAGGTGCAGTTTTAAAGCATAGCTTAAATAGTTGTATGTGTTATGCCTCAGCTAAGTGTCTTTTACCACATCAAAAAAAAAAGTTTAGACAACATATAATGTTCTCTGTTCTAAAAGAGTTAGGTAGCACTTCAGTCTGTCTGCTAGAGGTTGTGCTGCCGTGCCATTGCTCCAGGGAGAAGTGGTATTGGAGGAGATTCATTACTCTTCCCCTTGGCTTCAGTGGCATCAGCTAATGAAACAGGAGACAGTGGCCATGAATTGTGGCTTGGGATGTTCAGACTGGACTGTGTGACCTCTCAAGGTCCCTTCCAGTCAACATTTCTGGAGTCCACAGAAGAACCTACACTCACCTGGATCAGTAACTCAAGGCAGCTATTCCAGAGCATCTCACATGGCTTCACACATTTATGTGATGGCAGCTGCATCATGCCCCCTAATCAGCACAACTAAAGGAAAGTGATGCAGCTGAGCTGGCTTTTTCACAATTCACCAACCAAGCAGGCAGATATAATTCACACCCTTTGGGATAACCTGGCATATCTGACCTGCTCTTCAAATGCCACTTCAGAAGGACCTGTGTCTATTACAGATTCTGTGTCATTTTGAAGGGGGTGATTCTGCCCCTCTGTGCTGCTGTTGTGAGACACCATCTGGAGTGTTGTGAGCAGCTCTGGTGTCCCCAACATCAGAAGGACATGGAGCTGTTGGAGTAAATCCAGAGGAGGGTCATGAAGTTGATAAGAGGACTGGAGCACCTCTGCTGAGGTGCTGACAAAGGTGGGACTGTTCATCCTGGCAAAGAGAAGATTGTGTGGACACCTCAGAGCAACCTTCCAGTACGGGAAGGGTACCTCCTGGGAAGCTGGAGAGGGACTCTTGATCAGGAACTGTAGAGATAGGACAAGGAGTAATGGGTACAAACTGAAAGAGGGGAAATTTAAGTTAGATATTGAGTGTGGTTAGACAAAGGAACAGGTTGCCTTGGGAGGTTGTGAATGCCCCAACCCCAGTGTTCAAGGCCAGGTTGGATAAGGCCTTGAGCAGCCTGGCCTAGTGGGAGATGTCCCTGCCCATGGCAGGGGGCTTGGGACTAGATGATCTTTAAGGTCCATTCCAAACCCTTAGCATTCTATGATTCTTTGAGTACCTCATATATCCAGAGATAACTCCAATGACAGGACACACTTGTGTTTAAGGAAACTGAATCAAGCCCTGGATGTCTCCTGGGGTGAACAGAAGCAATTTTGCTTTTTCATCTGCAGCACAGCAGGTATCAGGATATCCTCAGTGGCCTGTTCACCCTAAATAATTGTTCTCTGCAAGGCTGTGGTTGGTACCTTTAGCTTGCAGAATCCCAACACCAGGTCAAAAACACCCAAGCGCTCCAGTGCACAAATGATGGTCTGGGATAAAGCCCTGCTGTCAGATTATATTTGTTCACCAGCTGCAGTTGCCTAACCAGGGCCACAGGTCAGGCTCGTGTGCAGGGTAGCTCATTTACACTTGGTTTGGGTTTTGCCTCGTTCTTTCTACTGTCACTCAAACTGGAGCTAGGTGTAGCTACAGGGCTTGCCAGCTGTATGGGGAAAAGCCACCCTTTAGCAGTTCCCGCGGTGGCAGCACACAGGGTGACACAGCCTGGAGCCCATTTCCACTGATGCTTTAGCACAGACACCACAGGGACCTGCAATGCTGAAAACTATCTGCCACAAGGCCAAGCACAGGAGTATGAACTCTAAGGAAAGTAAGGTGGTCTGTTAAAGTTAAAATTACTTAAATCAATTGTTACTCAACTGCAATTACTGTAGCTTCCTTGAGGTATTTCCCAGAAGCCTGAGTACCATTGCTTTTCTCAGTACAGGCAGTGGAAATTCTTAAATAAAATATATTCCTATTGACATTTCTTTTAATGCAATGTCAGAAGTTTCCAGAAGGATGCTTGAACTGTAGAAATTTAAGTCAATATTACTTAAATTTAAAATTAATTCTCTGTTTTCAATCTGAGCAATCGATTGCCCTGATCTTGGAGTAAAAGTTCCAAAGAGAGCTTCCCACAACATGAAGAGGAAGGACAGAGATGTGCTGCACACACTGGAGCTAGAGAGAGCACCGTAGGTAGAGCCAGCCTGTTTCCCTGGAAATCAAACCACCTGAAACTTGGCTGTGCTGTCAGAGCCCTGCAGCCACTGCCAAGGCCCTCTCTGCATATTTAAATTTACACCAACTCTGTGTTGTGACAAAGTGCCAAGCACTGATGGGAACCTTCTGTCTCCAGTAAGAATTTTGGACACATAATAACAACAAAGGATTAATATAGCTTTGCTTGAAAGTAGAATTTAAATTAGGTTATTTAGGAAAAAGTAATCTTATTTCTTTGAAATACTATTTCATTATATGAATATAAAATGAATTAACATTTGTCTGGAAAGCTTTTTTTGGTATTTTACTACTACTTTTTAGCATTTCCAGACTGAATAATATTTTCTAGAATATGTTTATTCTGGAATGAGCTTTTTCAGGTCTGGGTGATAGAATCAATCAAGAAACCGACTGTGTATGTTTAACAACAAGAACAAGGAAAACAACAACAGTAATAGTGGTAGTAGTAATAATAGGAATAAACCCAACTCTTCTTAATTAATAAACTGAAAATGTGGAAAATCTCAGTTCTATATTTTGTCTTTTTTTTTTTTTAATGACACATACATGAGTTTCTGGTGCATCATTTGATCATGTCTTACAAACAACTTAAATACACTGAGATTTACAGAGATCTGTTTAGTTTATCCTTGCTTTGAGAGTCATACAGCATATAAGCATTATCAGAGGAACAAAACACTGTAAACTATGAGCTGTTTAACACAGACAAGAATAACACAGAAGAAAAATTAAGACTTAAAGCTTTATTAGCAATTAATACTATTTTAACAACACATGAGATGAGATCAGAACAGATTACCCAATGAAAATGGTGTCTTCTCCATTAGTTTTTGTCTTCAATCAGACACTTCAATGTCAAAGTGATAATGACCTCTTCTGCAATAGTCTTGTCTCTGGACCACACTGTGAGACTGAGGGAGACCTGAGGGAACCTGCTTTGGGGGAAAAGACCAGAACATTAAATTTTGCTCTTCTCCTAACACAATTCCCTAATCACCATTGAGCAGTTATCCCTTTCCATTTGCTCTAAAAGGAAAACAAGTGATAATGTAGATTAACTTAAATGGCTAATGATTATTCAGAGATGTAGAGTTGACAAGAACTTCCCTAAATTAAGCTGGCTAGATCCCACTGTGATATAAACACTTTTCTTTGTGGCCAAGGCCTCAGTATTTCTCCCCTCAATTCAGCTTTGCTCAGTCTTCCAAAGAGGCTGCACACAACACCACCTCTGGACTAGCAGCCTGGTACATTTAAAATAAACTTTGTTATTGGTGGGTAGTAGTAACTGTCACAGAATTTTAAAAAGTTACGTTTTCCTACAGCCCACTAGAGAGGTGTTAAGTCATTAAAATAATGCATGGCGTGTTTGCTTATTTCTTTATAAAGGACATATTAATTGCAGCTTAATGGACTGGGAAACTTTGTTGTTTCAAAACAAAAGCACATAACTGCTGAATATGCTTTCGAAAGCTGTTGCACTAGCATCTGCTATTCAGACTGTTAATACTTTAATATTTTTAAAAGCAAGTTAAATTAACTCTCCAGTGTTAATGCACATTGCACATACACAGGCATCCCAATTCTCTCACTTTGGGTGAGGCCATGACTGTATAAACAGAGACATTTCAGAGAAATATATTCACTGGTTTATCTTCAGCACAAAGCACCAAATAATGAGGAGCTAATATTTTGATTTTTCACATGAAGCACTGCAGTATGGTCCCACTCATTCCAAGATTGGTGCTGAGAGGAATAAGTCAGCTCTTGCAGGATGTACCTCCCTTGCTGTGTGTAGCTCATGGTGCCCCCCAGAAGCCTGTGCATTCTTGCTTTTCTTAGAATGGATGTTGAGTTATCTTTAATAAAGTGCACTCCTACTGAGATCCCTTTTAACGCAATGGTGGAAGTTTCCAAAAAGACATTTAAGCTGTAGAAATCTGTGGGAGTATCAATGCTTAAGGACTAAACCTTTCTACTGTGCCACTAATAAATTGCTTCACTTTCTGCATAGCTTGTGCTGCTGCTGAGGGCCATTTTGTACCACAGGAATCACTGAAAATAAACAGAGTCATTCTTATTTCTAAAGCCTTTCTTACTGGCCTTATTCCTAATGACTTTGGACATAACTCAGTAAACTTTTGTCACTTCCACTGTGCTCCCCAGTGTTCCCATTGCCTCTGTGCATCAGGTGAATTTGATTTTCCTGTGGGCTTTACTTATCCACATTTTGTTGTGCCTGGGCTGATGCAGCCTGAGTGGCACCAGGCTGGCTTTGGGAGCATCTGTGGTCCCTGTGAAAGGCTGAAAGCAGGACAACAAGGCAGGGTTTGAGTTTGAGGGATGCTGATGGGTTAGTTTGGAGTGTGGATCAATGAGGAGAAGTAGGCTGTGGTAATGGGAAGGCTACCTAGTGGTTCCAAGGTGCACAGGGGGATGGAAAATGTAGGACTGGAGGCATTCTACTGTCGTACTAAGGTTCTGCTAGAAAGAACATAAGCTTGGAGCACAGGATGAAGTAACTGGTATTTGTTTTGCTTTTTATTTACTTCATTTGACCTGTCTACACATGTCTAAACCTCAAATTCCAAACCACGACTTAATCCCTTCTCATCTGGAGACCTTGGAGGTAGAAAACAAAGTTGTGGTAAATCATATCATTAGACTCTAATAGCCAATATACGGTAAGTAACATTTTTTCCTCCCAAGGGAGTTATTTAATGTTTAATGAAAATACCAATTTGCATAATTCATTTGCAGTATAAAGGTCACCAACAGTCTGTCACTGGGATAACAAGGTAATTACTTAAGATAACTATCTTCCATCCACAAAAGAATGTTAATTTGTTGAAAAGGGCTATTTAAAATTATTGTATTTTAATTATTATATCATCTTTATTCTATTTTTAAGAATGTCAGAACTTCAGCAGAGCTCTCAAAGCTGCATATCACTTTCTCAAAGGCAATGGGTGTTGAGACCAGGCAGACCAGGCTTCTTGATTAGTTGGTAGATAAATGGCAACACTGTTCATAAATACCAGAAGTCTGAGGGAACCTGAGTGATGGACCAGCCTACAAGAAGGTGTCTGAGTCAAAGACACAGCAATCATACACCATGTCCTGTCCGTGCTGGGATCAGGAAGACCCTGCTTCAGGGAGGGTCATACTTCTCTCTGTCATACTCCATCACCAAAACTTCTTGGGTCACAAATAAAATATTATCCAAATAAGAGCCTTTTTTTTTAAAGGTTGTGGTCTAAGAGAAAATACAGAGTGGTTCTTAGTAAAGAACTACTAGGCCAAGCATTGGAAACCTCCTGAGCCTTTGCTTGTCCAAGTCCAGCCAAGGATTGGCCACCATGGCATTCACACAGGAGGAAGCAGATGATGGAAACATCTGCTGGGACAGTGTGTGAAGCCCAGCACTGATCCTGACAGCTGCACACCATGGGCTGCTTTGGGCCAGGGGCCACCAGGAATATTGTTTGCCAGCAAAATCCAAAACTGGCACCCAGCTGCCAGCTGTGCTGGAGCACCCTGCATTCCCACATAAACATGTGTCAGAACTGGCCTGTAACAAGGACTCCTGAATTGTGAGTCTGTGCAATGTAGCCACACTCATGCAGGAATACTGACGGCGTTGAAGCAAACTGTGTCACTTTGTATCTCAGAGTACATCCCACTGCTCCTCTGGCGAGATTCCTACCAGAGCCATCAGCAGGGTTGGTAAAGATGACTCACTCTAATAGACTCCTTTTCCCATTCACTGTAAAGCCAGGAGGATTTCTCTTATCCTATTGGTGCCCCATAAGGGTGTCTTTAATACAGGGAAGTGAGAGAGTGAGTGACACACTGATTGCAGAGGGACAAACTTACTTTTGCAACTCAGCACAACAGACAAAAACCACACTGTGTTTCATTTAATGATTACTCCTGCACAAAGCTTTCAAATAATAATAAGCACTAACATATTTACACCTGAGCAAGCTAAACATTTTAATTCATTATTCACTTGACTCCACTTTAGTTCATTAAAACCTCTGCAGCACTGGAGAAGGTGAAGAGGGCAATATGATTAAGATAGCATGATTAGGGCAGGGCAGAGGTTTCTCTCAGCTGAGAGCTGAGGGAATCTTGTTCTTTCTGTGAACACAGCAGTGCTGGCTCTCCTTGGCCAGGCCAGGATAGAGCTCCAGGCATCAAGTTTCCCTGCCTCTTGGGCACTCTGCAAGGTGATGCTTTGGGGATAAGCCTTGCATTGCACAGGATGACCCAGGATTACCTACACATCCCCAGAGAAGTATTTTCTAGGGATGTGATATTGATAACCCCTCAGCTTGCCTCTGCTGTGATTCAAAAGGCATTTGATTGCATTTGTACAAGTAATCATATACATATATATATTAGTGATTGTTGCCACTGTGAAGCAGAGCAGATGTACCAGGTTTATTAATAAAATCCTGGCAGCTTTGGAAAGATGGGGGATGCCAGCCTGTGCCACAGCAGCAGCAGTGAGGGTCTGCAGGTGTTAGGGCTGATGTTCTGCTCTGGCCTCAGTCTGACCCCAGCCCCAGGGAGGTGTCCAGTGCCAAGGGCTGTCCCCACTCCCCTCCCAGTTCTGCTTCCTCACAGGGACCTGAAGCACCACATACAGCCAAGGGCTGAATGTGCAATTTCTACAAAATCTGTCTTCTGCTTGCATTTAATCACAGAACTTCTTTTTCCACCTCCTCACAAATCAAGACCCAGGAAAACAGTATAAGATTCAATGCTGAATTTAGGCAGATTTCTGGTCAGAGACTTCTCTGCTCTGCAAGCCCTCCAACATCTGTAGTGAGCCAGGGTATGACCATTCCAGGTGTAGTTTCCACCTGCTTCCCAGCTACTGGAAGCCATCTCACTGGAGATCTGCATCTGGTCACTTCAGTTTTGAATTCAGGTTCTGTGTGATTTCCAAATGCAGAACTCTCATTAAAGAGAATTGGAGCACAATAAAAACAGGCTTTAGGGGACCAGCCTGTCTAGTCAGTCAAGAGGGTCCTTACAGGATGATTTTCTTGATACACAAAGGCACATAAATAGGCATTAGTGGCTTTTTGGTATCCTTCTTAAAAGTGGTCAGTAGCAGACATGCAGAAGAGAGCTTTCCAATAACAGACATATGGAAGAGCTTCCCAACAGCAGCATTTCCAGGCAGTATTCCAGCTTTAAGCTGTCTGAAGTTTAGGCCTCCTTAAACCACAAGTGGCATATTTGTCTTAAAAAAAATGAATGTAACACAGCATCTAAAAATAATCCCATGGAGTCATACATTCTCTTGTTCCTCAGCATTTGAATCACTGCAGCTGACTACACAGTGTCATAAAATACATTTTGAGGAAGAAAAATATCCAAAAATTTCCTAGAGCGAAATACTTAAAAATAAACACAATCTCTCACTCTGTAAGGCACATACCTAAGTCATGTTGTTTCAAAAAGTGCTGAAGGAAAACTTCCTCTGGATGAGGAAGTTTTGACCACTCCTTGGTGCCCAGAGGCCACACATGGCCAGAACTGTGGGCAGTCTGCAAGCAACTCAGCCTGCATCAAGCTCTTAGTCACAGTTGTTTTCCCACATGAACTTAAAACCTGAAAACAATTAAACTGCTAAAATTCTGATTATTCTCCCAAGCTGAGATCTGTGCTGGAAGTCCTGTGTGTGCTAGCAGAGGAGCAGTGCATCAGCACAGGGCTCAGAGCAAACACCAGAAGCGCTGCTGGGGGATCAGAGCCATCCCTGCTGTAACCATGCTCCCGCAGCCAAGAAAACTTACTCTAACTGGCAACGAGATGAGGTAGGGAAATTGTCTTCATTAATATTATGTATTTTTTTCTCTTCAACCAACAGTTTAAAGGAGGCACAGAGGCATGGCTGGACCCCAAATATTGTGTTAACTGAATCTACAAATAGGGAAGCCCTTGCTGTTCATATTCTGCTGCTCAGGTGGTTTCTTGTAGCCCCTAAAATGTTAAGACTCATCTCTGAAATGCTCAAATTATTAAAAATAAGAGTATCCTCTTCTCATATACTACAATTTCATATTAATTTTTATTTGGGAGTGTATAAAGGAAAAGAGGTTAAGCCAAGCCCTGGATTTAGGCACGCGATTTTCCTTGGACTACAAAAAGGAAAAGGTTGAGACACCTTCAATTTAGGTGCCTTTGATTTATGCCCCAGCGCTAGCTCTGAAGTGGCTGTGCATGGTCATCACTGTGTGTATGACAAATACTGCTGAACGCCCGGAGCACAGCCTGGACACAAGGACTGAGGCACCCTGCTTTGGGAAGCTGGGAAGCGTTGCCCTCAGAGAATGCAGGTTCTAAAACAAAACCCTCAGCGACTGCTGAAACCAAACCTGTCTGCAAGGTGCTCGTGGGGAAAAGGAGGCAGAAGTCAGATAGCATCTCCCCCTGCTCCACCCCCCCCACACTAATTATGTGACCTGAAAGCTCATGCCTTAATTAGCCGGGAAATAAATTACACTGGCTCCTCCTGGTGGCTGATCCCACCAAACTCAACACGCACGGCTGTGGATCTTAGGGATGAGCACTCATTCCCCTGGGACCAGTGGCCATGCGGTTTGCATGGAGCTGCAGCGGAGCCTCCGAGCTCACCCTGCCAGCCTCCAGCAGCATCCATCACAGCTCACTGCCACCCCTCTCCCCGTGTCGCTGTTAGGGTTTTGCTGCTCGTGGGCTGGTGGTGACAGTGTCCCTCAGCACCGCAGGAGGAGGGATGGGGGGCTGTGGGTGGTGCAGCCTGCTGAGGAGCCATCCCTGGTGTGTGCCTCTGGGACTCAGCCCCGCGCATTGGCTCCGGGAGGAAAGCTGGAATAACGCAGCTGGAAGGCTCGCTGATGCAGGGGGTACCACACACAGCCCAATGATAAAGGAAAGCAGCTGGAGTAGGAATCGAGCCAGTTTGTGTTCCCCAAGCCTACCCTGCATTCCTTTTTTGAATGGCACGACTCCCCTCTGCAGCACAGAGGAACCAGAATGCCCCACCTGGGGAGGATTGCCTCAGGAGAGGGGTGTGGGCAGGTCAGAGGACACTGTGCACTTTCATGGTAAAATTTGAATAAATATTCTGCACAGGAACAGGCCCAGTGACTGAGTGTGCTGGCAGGCTAGCCTGGAGACCTGGCTGCGTTTGAAGGACTGTGGTTATAATTACTGTCACCATTACTTGCATCAAGAATTACAACCACATGAATTTGGAGCCTCATCACTTTAGTCAGTGCTTTAAAGCTGCCTCTCTCTTATGCATGCCCAGTGGTTTCCTTGACCTATTTTTGGACAGTGAGAAATTATTTATTTTTATATACAGTCTTCCCTCTTAACCATGATAATACAGTAAACAGGAGGCTGTGAGGAACAAGGGAAGTATACGTGGCTCTTCACTATCACTCAGACTATACAACTCAACAGGGAGCAGCCCTGGATGTAATGCTGATTAGTGTCACAGAAATCCATCATACTGAAAATGCTAGTGCCACAAAATACAGAAAGGGGATGAGAATTACCTCAGGCTGGGTATTGTCAGATAATATGTATGAAAGATATTAACACAAGCCAGAACATTTACAGGTGTCAGATATGAAGCCTCTACCAGTTCCCTCTTCATCCCTCTCTTTCCTGACACCTGAAGTGTTCACTAATTGAACGGTATCAAAGGAATATCTGGTTCTTAGGGAGACATCATATAAAAGCCCAGTGGTGCATTTGTATTTGGTGCAGGAATAGGATAAGTTATTTGGCTTATAGTTAAACAAGAGGATCTGTGCTCCCTGTCTTGCATGGGAGAGAGGAGATTTATGTGCTTTTGCAGTTTGACAGGCTTTAAGATAGCTAGTTCCCCAAGACTTAGTCCCGTTCGCAAGATTCTTTGATATCTGGCCGATTTGTCTAAAAATACCATTTATTTGACACAGAACATAACAAACATACAAACATAGAACAGATTGACACACATAGACACACAATGAATACATAATTGCAACACTATGGTAAAAATGCAATTATGGGGTAAAACCTTGCTTGAACTATAAAGATAGTTAAAAACGCAAGAAATGCTTGCTTGAATGATAATGCAAGTTAAGAAATGCTTGCTTGAGCTAGCTGAAATGCAAGTTAAGAAAGGTACCTATAAGTTAGCCGGAATAATACAATTTAGGAAACTCAATGATCTCACCAAATCCAGTTTTTGGAGCTGGAGATACATCAGCGTCCTCACTCAATCCCTCGGGAAGTAACCGCACAACTCGCGTCCAAGCTGAGGGGAGAAACTTTTCCTCACGCTCCAGTATCCATGTACAAAAGCTTCTGATTTTACTGAGTTTTTCGTGGTGTTTTATAGGGAAAAGAGTGTGTATTTGTGGTCACGTGAAAATTCTTCACATTCTCTCAGTGTCTCGCTCTGAGTTCCAGACGCCAGCACTGATAGTCAGGATTAAGCCATTGACTTAATCTGAGCCATCGATCTTGGCTAGCAATCAGGGAGAGAGAGAAGGGCGGGGGGGGTGTCTGTCCTGCCACACTCCCCATTTCATCTGTATGTTCATCTGCAGCTCCAAGGTAAGTGCTATAGAGGCAGACCTTAAACACAGCGCACATTTGGGTTTCAGACAACCCTCTCCTGTTATGCCCTGATAAACAGCCACCTATGGGCACCTTTGACCTCCCAGGACTATATAATCTCCATGGACAGACAGGGCTGAGGAGCACAGTGACACAAGAGAAGCCAGAGGACACCAGAGTTTTCAACAAGTAAAAAAACCAAACAACAACAACCACAACAAAAAACCCCAGACAAGTCTCCCCTCTTCTGTCAAGTGCGAGGAAAAGGTCCAAGTGAAGCAGAAAAAATATAGAAAAATGTATAGATGTGGTCACACATCTTCTCCTGTATTTTTCTCAGTTTGGAGATCAGGCAACGGATGAAACATATACCCCAAAATGTATAAAAGAAAGAAGGCTTGAAATAATTTGGATATATATTTTAATGGGGTAGATGTAATTTAAACACGCAAATATGAACAGCCAGTGGGCTGCCCTCAGGAGTTAGGTGCATTTGTAAAAACTAGCATCCCCTGTGTGGTACAGGAGTGAACACCTCTTTGGATACAGTATCTCTGTGAGGAACATGAGCGTGGGCAGCCTGGGTCAGACTAAAGCTCTGTCTGGCCTTGTACTCTGCCTCTTTTACTGTTTTATAGCAGATCTCCAGAAGAGCTTGTGAGAACAAGATAACATGTAGCTTTGCCTTCCTGAATTGAATGTACTGTGGCTCAGCCTCCAGCAGTGTGCAGCTCAGGGACTTGCTGAGCCAGAGGTGGTGTCTTTACGTTCAGCAGTCACTCATGGACACCTGGCTGAGTCTGTTCTCCCAGAGCATGAATCCACACAGCTGTGCCAGCCCACTAAGCAATGCCCCACCGGTACTGCTGTCCTAGATAAGTGGCATGTGCTATATTTTCACTTTATCTAGGCTATAAAGTCAGTGTGAAATTTGTATAAAATGCAGCACAGAAAAAAATGAGAGGATTATTTCCAAAGGTGTAAAGACTTTGAAGGTGACAGTACTATATTTCTTTAAGACTGACTTTGTGTTTGTTCCTGCCTTGCCCATTATGAGGAGATCATAAAATATGTTGGGAATAGCTCTGTGCTGTAAAAGATCTCTTTTTCTCCAAAACATATCTGTATGTAGTTTCCTTCTTCTCCATATTTAAAGAAAATGGTTCTTTTTCATATAATTGTTATGTGGAGTCAGAGGCAAATATTGATAGATAGTGACAGAGTTGAATTTATTTCTTTGTTGAAGATTGATTTTTCTTGGGTTTCGACAGCACTGGCTGCCTTCCCAGAAGCGTTTCTGAATTTATCACTGCTGGGTGCCAAACTGAGACAGAAAGAACAGCTTTTAAATATAAAACTCCTCAAACTAGGGGGACATTTCAGCTTGGTGAAGTTCCAGCCATAACCCCGAGTGCCACAGAGTAAGGACAGCTGACAGGAATTGCAGCAGTGATTTATTTAACAGTGTCAATGGAGGGAAATCAGCCCTAGAGAGGTGTGCCCCTGTCTGCCACGGGGTAATTACTTCTCACTCCTAACTTTTGGTTCATGCTGAAGATCATTTCCTTCTCTGTCTCAGTTGTGTCTAGGCACTGAGTGAAAGAAACGAGAGTGTAAACTGAGACAGACTTGCCCATCTGCAGCATTTTGCAGTACTCCAACACTCAGAGCCACTGTGGGAATCCAGCTGCTCAAATCATTGATGGGCAAAAGTTTCAATTCACACTGCCTGGCAGAGGAAAGCTCCTGGCCTCAGTTTTTCAGTCTTTCTGCTGACGAACCTCATGAGCTTTAACAACTCCCTTCTGATGCCAGTTTCTGCAGAGGGCAGGGTGAAGCCCACTGCTGGGGCATGGGAGAGGTGACATTCCTTGGAGACAAGCAGGGATGCAGTTGCTGATGTGACTCGTGTAATTATCAACATCCCTGGAGCTGTACACGCTTGTACCACAGCTGAGTTCAGCCACGGTGCTCCTCTGGTGAAGTACAGCTGCCCTGTCTACTCAGCAGCATCCCACGAGACAAATCAGGAGCCAAGGCAAAGTAAGTTCAATTTCATATTAAACTGGAAAGATTAAATACCTTTATCGACTTCATCAGACTATACTCAGAGTTAAGCTATTTAGGTTTTGTGCCAGGGTCTGCGGGGTATGGCTCAGGCTCCCGACAGCAGTTCATGTAAGCTCCCCTGCACCGTTCAGCTGACGAAGTTACCACAGCTTCTCCCTGGGGGAAACCCCTTGTAGCAGCTACTCCCTTGTTGTACCGATCTGGCTGGGCAAGCTCTCCGCACATCCTCCACGAAGGGGTCACAGCAGGGGGACGAACAAACAGAAGTAGAGACGAGGCTATAGAGCAGTGTCAGGAGAAACACCCTCTTCCATCACAAAAAGATCAAGGCAGTTAACAAGAAGTCTGGGCACCCGGCAAGATCAAAGCAAGCTCCACTGCTCAGTCTGCTCAGAGATCCTCCCCTCCCTGCAGCAATGCGGCAGAGCCTCTCGCTCCCTCTAACGTTAAAACAATGCTTAATTTGAAAGAAAAGGCACTCCGATTGTTCTGATCTCTGGTTTCCACCACCTCAGGGAAAATGGAATGCCCCTCTGACTTCCCAGGTGGGAAAGCGAAAGCCCACAAACCAAGTTCTTCCCTGGTCCTTTCCCTTTGCAGTGAGCTGCCATCCTGGTGAACCCAATATCCTCTGAGACAGGAGAGGTCTTGGTGCTGGCAGGGGAACCTGGTGTCTCCTCGCAGAGGGAAGCACCTCCCAGCTGATTCATTCTGGGCTGAAGAGGAGAAACTCTCTTTGCACGAAGGATCTCACCTCTCTGAAGACTCTTTATAATGAATTCTCCTCCTCTCTGAGCTTGGCATCAATGGCTGGTGCTGTGAAGCACAGCAGCCTTTGCTGATAAGCCCAGCACCCTGCAAATCTTCGTTCTTTGGATGTTTTCTAGCAGGGAAGCACCGATTTTTATTTCCTATAGAAATTGCTTCTGGCTGCCGGGCTGGATGGGCTTTTCTCTGACAGAAGTGGAGATGTACTGTAATGTTCTTCTTCTGTGGCATCAAATGAAGCAGCATGTAATGTGGGAAAAGGACAAATGGGTACAAGGCCCCTGGTTCCTGCCTCCCTGCCAAGCAAAGGTGCCATGGAAGGAGCCTCCCTTTCCCTTTGCCCTTCCCAGCAGATGGTTCTTCCAAGTGAGCACAGGAGTGCCACAATGATGCTTTTTCTCTCCTCCCAGTGTTAGGTTCTTCCATCCAGTTTTGAATTTTGGCAGCACTCTGTTTTAAAGGAAGCACATTCCTCCTTTAACCTCTGCCCTGGTGATGGGAGCTGCAGACCCCACCAGTCCCTTCGAGGGGAATACAAGACACTCCTCATATTGGAAGGACTCACACACATTTCTGGCTTGAACTACCAGTGTGCTGGGTGGATTTCATCACATATGGAGGGGAAAGAAGTCTGTACTCCCACATCTTCAACTGTACATTGGCTTAAGTCCTACTGTGGTGCTCTTTGCAGCATGATAATACCATAGTGAAGAAGGTCTGAGGAGCTCAGGTTGAGTGTAGAGAGGTTTCTCTTCCCATCTAGCTAAATTCTAAAGCACAGGGTAAGATTTAAGCTGTTTGGGTAACAAATACATTTTCTGTATAAAAAAGACCCAATGGCTTGTCAACGCACTAGAGCACACCTTTGGGCAGGTTTAAAACTGCACAACATGTCCTAATGCTTCAGAGGTCATATAAAATACAGTATGTTCAAGAAAATAGGAATAAAGAGAGGGTAATACACTGTAATACCAAAGCACCTTTCAAAAAATTGATCTTGTGCATAATCTCTAATATCTTAAAACTTAACCTCAAGAATTAGCATTAAGAAGGATAATAATTCCCTAGCTATATCAGAGCATAGTTCACAAGCAAAAAATCATTAAGGAAAACTCTTTCTTGGTAAACGACAGTGAAAATGACTGAAGGGATTCACACATTTGCCCTTGAGATGTGTCAGTTCTCTGAAAATTTAATACAGAATTTAGTGTATGCAGACACCTTCCTCAGAAATAGCAACGAGAAATCACAGTAGAACCAGGATTTCACTTCAACTTGTACTGCTCTGTGAGTTCCTCTTGACATATATTTTACATAAATCTTAAGAACTTAGCACTTAATCATGATGGTTTCGTCACGGCCAAGGGGTAGGGCAGCTCAAGGCAAAGTCCTACTAAAACCTGTTTCTAGTGTGCAAAAAAGCAAAGCAAATGGTGCTGGTTAACCCCTAGGACCCGTGAGATTGCTGTGAGAATACAAATATTATATTTCTGAAGATTTATCTAGTTATCAGCATAGGTTGTTTTGTCACTATGTCATTTCTGTTGCAGACAACCTTCTGGAACAGGCTGTGTGTTCAGAGAATTCCACTCAAGGTGTCACAGTCCATACAGCTGATATCATTCTATCTGCACACACCTCTAGCCCAGAAACTTGTCCTGGAGCAGAGCATCATCTTCCAGATTCCTTTACACTAATCAATTGTCATAAAAAGCACTTTAGCTTAACTGATGCTCACACTCATCCAATATCCATCTCCCTTAGAGGTAATTGAGCAAGGGATGTATTCAACATGTACAGAATTTAAAATAAAAAGCCACTAGAATCCAGTGTTGTTTACTGGAAAATATTGTACCCATCTTCCAGCTGTTTCTAGTTACAAATATGTGTTATGACATATCCATTTATTTAGGCATTGTGGGTCACTTGACAGGGAAGATGAATGATGTCATAAGAATTCCTTTTATTTTTTCTGGATGAGGGATGTGGTATTCCTGACATTAATATGCACCCATTGTGCAAGATCCCTTCATAGGGATCTGTTGATCTGCACTTGAAAATGGACAAAATCAACACTGCCATAATTGTTCCGGGAGGAATTAATTGTAATTGGGCTTTTGTTGTGAGAATAGCAAAAGGTGACACTGACATTTGAGAATTTGCTTTAACTTGTAGCCATACCCAGAATTTAAATTGAGATCTCCCATATGGAGAGAAAAAAAAAAAAAAGAAAACCTCTAGGATATTGTATTGCCCACTCCATTATGTGGTAGTTAATAATTAAAAACATGCTGCAGTTCCTTTTATGAATTCATAATGTGGAGATGAAGGATTACTGCAAATTGTAATTTGACGTACAATAATCTTGACTGTATTTCAGTTATTTGCTAGCAAAGCCTAATTTCCCTTTTCAATTTTGATGATACAAAGAAAGAATTAACATCAGATGTTTCCTCTGCACTTGCACAGTTCTGAAGTGCCTTCATTTTAAAGAAAATAAAATTGCACACAGTTTGCTAGAGCACCTCTCCAAAGCCCAACTGATATGTTACACAACAGAGCTCATCATCCCTCGGGGACAGGACCATGACTGGCTGCCTTGGGGGCTGCTGCTGCTACTGATGTGATGCATTGCATCCCCTCAGATCTTGGGAACTCTGATCTGTCAGCAACTCGAGGGTGTGTGTGGCCTGCAATTTCCTTGGGTAGTCTCACTGTGTTTATGTCCCCAGCCACAGCAGCAGGCACCTAGCCCTGGGGACAACCAGGAGCTCGTCTCTCAGCTCTCTGTATCTGCTCAGTGCCTGGCCAAGCTGAGCTCAGGAGCAGCTGGCACAGAAACACCTCCTGCCCAGCAGCTTCCCTGCAGGGGAGGGAAGAGTGCAAAGTAAATGGACTCTGGGGTTAGCGAGAGAGCAGTGTTTTCCCAAGTGCATTTTCTGTGCTGGCTGTCACAAAGAGGAGTCCCAAAGGGAGAAATGCTGAAGCATGTGGAATTATACAGCTGGACTCTGGTACCTCAGAGAAGATGGGTGCAGTGAATCCTTGTGCTCCAGCCCCTTGGACAGCACAGCCCGTCAGCAGTGACTCCACTTACACAGAGGAGAGCATGGCACAGGAAACCACATCCAAAGCCTTTAGGGTTTTGTGGGTGAGAATCAGCTGTGCACTTACACTGAGCCTGGGCTGACAGGAGGAATCCCTTGGCTGTGCCCATATTGACAGGCATCCTGCAGTGCCCAGATCATCTGTGGCACTGAGCTGCTGAGGCCTGTGAGTGACACAGATGTTGGGCACATCTGTGCTGGTACACTGAACGGTGCCACGGAATGTACTCAGATACTGCACCTCCATCATTTATGATGGATGGCCCAAAGCATGCCTTCAGACATGCAAGGCAGTGCTCTCCCAACCCCAGTGCTTCTGCCTCATGAGCCGGACATGTGCTCTGAGCCAGTGTCTCCAAGTCTGCTTCCAAGGATGGTGGGGAGCAGAGAGACAGGATCTGCCTGGTCCTCTCTCTCTCCCTCCCTCTCTCTCTCTCCAGCTGCCATAGCAAGTGAAGAGTCTGAAATGGCAGCTGTCAGTCATTAGTAAAGGGCTGGCATGCAGCCCTAACTGCAAAAGTTTGCAGACCATGTGAGGTACCAACAAGGTGTCCCACTTGGGGACTGCGTGCAGTTTGTCACAAAAACTGGCATTTCCAGCTGCAGCCAAGGACTGTTTTCTGAACTTTCTATGTCTGTATACAGCTTCCAATACTTTGAATGCAAAACAGCACTGCTCAGTTGTAAAAAGCTGTCTGTACTTTGTATGTCTGCTATTTCTTCATGTTGCTGCTGGCAAATCTTCTTGCCAAAGAAGCTGTGGGTACAAGCATGGTCCTTGCAGATGTTGACCACAGGAATATCTGCTTCCTAGCCAGCCAGATGTGGCTTTTTGCAGTGCAACTCTGAATGTGAAGCATGAAGGTAATGGCATAGTGTATATAGGACTAGGGAGAGGCATGGGATGCTATGAGGCTTGTTTTAGATGGCAGATAGATAGGAAAGGGCAACAGGAGTTATTTTGAGCCAGACATATACTCCAAGCATCGGATTTTTCTGCTGTCCAGTCCATATCTCAGTTTCCCTGCTCAGGAGACAGCTTATTTCTCTCTGAGGTAAGACTGGATGTGAACTGGTGTAAGTGCAGTTCAGACACTGACACTGCCTGAGATGCAAGGCTCTGCAAAGACCTGTTCTTGTGTCCTGCATAGCATGGACCACACAGCTCATCAGGTAAGTGCTCCTCAGACCTGCAGGTTCTTCCAGAAAAAAACATGCCACATGAAAAGTTACTCATTATTTATTACATTGGGAGAGAATTCCCCACTAATGAGCTCTACTTTCAGTCTGAATTTGACACTTTCAGCTTCCAGTCTTTTCCCTATTAACTAAGAGTTTTTTACTGCTGGGTGTCTTTTGGTACAGGTATTTATAGGATTTTCTCCTCACTGAGATTTGGTCCCCTTGATTTCTCGCTGGAAGAAATTACCCAGATATCAAATGCTTATTACAGATTTCTCCTGAACTCTTTTCATGCTTGCCAATGTTGTTTTTAAGAAATGGAAATGAGAAGTGAGGAGCCAATACTCCAATCAGTACTGTTGCTTTCAGTGGAAATTACATCGTTTATACCTCACATTTTGCTGTTTGTTGCAACACACTGGGAACTCATGTGCTCTCAGTGACTCATCAGGCCTTCACAATTATTTTCTAAATCATTCTTTTCCAAGTACCCATCTAGAATTCTAGCCTACCTTTTTCTTTCATACATATGTGACCTTGCCTTTAACTTTCCTACAGTGCCTGCTGTTCAGGTGAGCCTTAATTTTCATGATCACTCATGGAATCTGACCTTATTAAATATGATCCCACTAACTTTTGGGTTGCCTACTAACTGTTATGGTTAATGGAGATGTCAGCTGGCTCTTAGTTGTCTGGCACATCCTTTTGCTCACACTAGAGGTCATAATTTATATCATTACAGCCTGCCTGACCCTTTGAGAGGTCTGAAAAAGCACTGTATTGCAGCAGAGCATCCCACACTTGAGCTTTCTGGGCAGGAAGCTGCTGAACCCTGCTCCACATGCTCCCCTTTGATGCTACAGCTTTCTGTTTGGGGTACCAGAAGTCTTCGAGATACCAGAGCTCATTCTGAGCTTGCTAGGACTCTCAGGCAGCTTGACTCACTACCAGGCTGTGCTTACAAGTGCTGCCAGAGCCCTTCCAGAGGTGCCTGCAGGCCTTGCTCTTTGGTCCAGAGAGCAACTGGACCCAGAGAGCAACTGGACCCAGTGCAGTGCCCCAAAGCCTGGGTGTGTGAAGGTCATGGGGCCACATGCCCACCCTAAAGCACCCCATTTACCTTCTGTGTGTCCTGACAAGGATTGCCCTCATTGTAGCCCTGTACCCTGAGAATACCTGGAGTGGGTCAGAGAACAGGGGCTTCACAGGAGGGCTTGAGACTGCTCTCCAAGTCCAGTGTAGATGAGGCCCAAATTCCTTCTTGTCACATTGAGTGTTTGAAGATTCCCTTACTTTGACTGGCACAGATCTATCTGCTGCACCCTCCTGGCGTGGTGGGTGTTCCTGGCTTGATTGTGCAATGTCAGCAGTGGGATTGTTCTGCTGCTGAGGAGAACAAAGTGGACACTGAGGCAGAGAGGCAGAGAGAGGCAGCGAAGCTGAATCCCAAACCCCACCTTCTAGACCAGTTTCATGAAGACAGTGGGTCTTTACAACCATGCTGCTGCCTCTCTGTCTCTTCCAGAGCCCACAGTGAGTGAGGTCTGTTGGTGAGCTTAAAGTGAACTCTCCATTGGGCTCTACTACAGAAATTAGTTTTCTACAAGCAACAAAAAGCAGTGGGTGGACGGAGGAGGGAGGTTCTGCACCCCACACTCAACACATACCTGTTGAGCTTGGCCTGCTGGCTATCTGCACACAAGCATCCATGGAGCTCAGGAGGAGCCACAGCACTTCTGCCTCCTGCACAGGGGAAGCTGGGGGGTGAGAGGCAGAGAAGAATGCTGTGCTTGGAGTGTGGAGGACAAGGAAAACCCCTGGAAATGGTCTGGTGTGAGAGCTTGCTGGAAGTTGACTGTGAGCAGGTGGCAAGCCAGGCTTTGCAACCTTCATAACCTCACAGAGCAGCAGATCTGGGATCAGCAGCACAGCACTCACCCACAGACTATAGCGAAGAGCTCCTCTCTATCAGTAACTTGCACACCAGTTGTCTCACTTCCAACAAAATGCCAGTGACTGAATGTTTCAGGATCAGTTCTCTGCATCACGGGATCCTTCCTGATCCTTGGTGTTAATACAGTGAAAACAGGAGTAACTGAACACTAATTACACAGACAGTGTTCTGTCTGCTCACTGTTGTCTGGGGGAGCTCATGCTCTGGGTCAGAGCACAAGCAAACAGCAGCATTGCTGTGCACCCCCTACAGCTCCAGCCCCAATCCCCTTGTCTCTGGAGCCCTCTGTTGCATCTCCTGTTGGGCTGTTTGGATATGTGCAATTCTTTGAGAACTATTTGAGCACTTACTATGTTGCAAAGATTAATTAATTAGATTTTTTTAAGAGTCGGGAAAATGCAAAGTGCTATGTAAATGTTCCAAAGTATTACCAAGTATTATAGAACAATGGTTCATAACGTTTTTTTTTTTCCTGGTACTTCTTTGCAGCTTTAACATCCTCTCTTGGTACCAGTACCACACTGGTTTCAATTACCAGTACTAGTCCAGTAGATCATGTGCCAAATGGTAATTCTCAAAATGTGTGAGAAATAAATTGTAAAGGCTAGGACTGTTTTGTCATTATAAAACTATGTACATTTTGATATGTCATTTATTATATAAAACATATATATAATCACACATGTATATATTACAAACAGGTATACAGGTGTGTATATACATAGGTATGCATGCATAGGGACAATATGATATATTAATATATCATAAATAGTAATTATTCACAGATAATGTTGTGATAATATAACCCCTAGAAATAACATGCAGGTCCCTTTAAGTTCAGTTTCTGTGTTTCTGACACTGCCTTAGTGGCAATGATTCATAGCAAATACGAGATTATATACTAAATTATACACATTAAATCAGTCACCATCATAATTTGCTATCAAAGGCTCTCCTGGATTTAGCTCACTACTATTTCAAGAACCTGTGAAAACATACAGGTACTGCTGAAAGGTTCTCTATCAGCACAGTGACAAGGTGACCTTATAAAAATCCAGTCAGAAACTGGTAAGGAAGGAGTTTCAATTTCCTCTGTCACACTGTGATACAAATGGCATCTTTTCACAGTACAGTGTGTTTGTGTGCCATATGCAAACACAGGAGAAGTGACAGCAAAGGAAAGCCCAAAATGATCAGTACCAAATCATATTTATGTCTCAGGGAGTTTTGCTGATTTAACGGCTAAGAAAAAATACTGCAAGGACACTCTCATTGAGCAAGAATCAATGAAACGCTTAAAAAATGAAAAAGAAATTAATTCTGAAAATAATGAGTGGTTCTACAGCCATGCAATTAGCAGGTATTTTTAGTTTTTCTTCAGAAAGAATGCCAGGCAGCATTCAAGTGATTGACAAGGACAATGCTGGTGTGAACGGTGTATGGATTTGTATAGCCAGGACTGAAAGATGTGAAAAGAAAGGGTTTGTGATGGGTGGAGAGACTGGCAGCTGAAGGACTGTGGGAGAGCAAGGTCAGTGACCTGAAAGTAACAAAAATACAACATTAAAACAGTGGAACATAGACTTGTTTGGTGGCCCTGTGTTCAGAGGAGCGAATCTCCCACCATCCAAGGGAGTTTCTGTTTTAACTCAGGAGAAATGTTCTGTCTTTTCTCTCACCTCTGTGGCTGCAAGAGTAGGGAACTGCAGAACTATTGCTGGCTGGCTAAAAACCAGCCTGCAACCAGCCTTTTCATGCTCTAGATTAGGACAGCTGAGTTGTCAGACCACTGGTGGCCTGACATGGTAGAGTGACTTGCAGAGCCAAAACCCAGTGATGCTGGCAGACTGGTGATCCTTTGGTGGGATCTGCACCAGGAACACAACTGACTGTTCCAGTACCTGGATAATCAACAATTACAACCCAGAAACATGAGGTGACAGGCATATGAGGTCCTGGGGCCACCCACAGAAGTTAGGTCCATAAAGAATGAGTCATTAGAGCAAATTGTAACAACATCAGTAGCTCAAAATACAGTACTTGGCAAAAATATTATTATTGTGCCTTACACTGAAACCAATAGATCCAGCAGAATGCCATAAATCTCTGAAACCACCCAGAGAATTGCAGTGTTGCTTTTGGCAGCATGACCACGCTGTGACTCCAAAGCCCCACCTGCTGAGCCCACACTATACAGAGCTTTCCCAGCTGCCACCTTCATCAAATATTGTTTTATCTACTTGCAGCTTCTTGGCTTTTTCAACGGGTTTAGCAATATCAGGGTGATATTTTTAAAATGTCATTGCTAATACATTTTAACTACATGCTGACAAAGACTTAGTATTATTATAAAACCTGAAACCTGCTATCTTCTGTGTAGCAATGTGAGGATGAAGGCATTACTTTT
The DNA here is from genome assembly GCF_008360975.1 of Lichenostomus cassidix. Taxonomy (NCBI): domain Eukaryota; kingdom Metazoa; phylum Chordata; class Aves; order Passeriformes; family Meliphagidae; genus Lichenostomus; species Lichenostomus cassidix. The sequence continues at coordinate 10,138,741 of NC_139482.1, forward strand.
GGAAAGGACATCAACTTCATTTCCAATTTTATGTCAAAAATACATCTGTAGAGAGAGTTTATGTCATAGATGACTGCAGGCACATTTAGATGTCAAACTGCTCATTTGCCAGACAAAACAAAATAGGCATCTAAGACAATAAAATGTGCCTGCAATTATATGTGCCAGCAAAAATGACACCTGCAGATGTTGTCAAGTACAAGCATCTAAAAACACTTGAAATAATTTCCAAGCATGTGAAGTTTGAAACAAGTAGGACATGAATATCTATTGAGAGTACAAAGCATATCCTGCTTCTGCCCTGGGAGGAATATCCACTCAGTAAACTTGAATACTTCTGATTTTTACATATCTGGATTGTAAAGTCCTTTAAACCTTAAACAAGATAAATAAAATAATAATTAAATAAAATCTTAGTATGGTCCTACTCTGTGTTACTTTCCAATACTGCTGTTGTTGTTTGTTCTTTTTTATTCTTTTCCTCTCTCTCTCTCTCTCTCATATGGTAAATGCTCCTAGGCTGATTCTTCCCATCACAATTCAGGGAAGGCTCACAGAAGTGATTAGCCTTTTGTGAGTGCAGTTGAATCATTAGTGCCAATAAATCCCACACCTTGGACCTCTCCGCCAAGAGCCTCTGATCACAAACAGTCTCACTGAGAGACCTCTGCCAACACTCCTTTTTCCATGGAGCTACCATGAGTCATGAATGGGTCAGCAGCCTAGGATGTAAAGTAATTTAAAATTAGGATGACAATTAAAAATTAGAAAGTGTGCTAGTGGAACACAAAAATAACTCTCTTGCACCTGAGATCCAGGCAATAGCCCACCATTCCCCTCAGGTGCCTTGGGGTGCTGCCCAGGGCACGCTGTGTTGCACTGTGCACCCTGAGCACTTTCTTCCAGTAAAGGAAGCCTGGATATGGCTCATTTTGAAAATGTAGCCCACTGGTGCCACTGTGTCGGGGCCAGAGCATTGACAAGGCTGACATGAGGCACTATTTTTGCAGAAGAATTACCTATTCCTTAAAGCATGACAAACCCTGCCAGCTCTAAGACTGTGTCCATATTCAGAAAGATTAGCAAAGCAACTCTTTCCCGACCATAAGAATCACCAAACTTCAGATGGTTCCAGGGGATTTTTAATTTATTTTTTTTTTTAGTATCAGGAATGTATAGTGTAGCAAGTGTGAGTATGATCTGCTGAAGCTCTTCACACTTTCAGTTCAGCTGTTTCCTCGGTGAAGGGAGGTGAGACAAGACACTTCAGAAGCTCACTTGGGGCTCTTTAAGGCTTTTAGAGGACTTTCCCAGCCCATGTTCTTGGCTGAATGCCCGCAGAGGATGCTGGAGAAGGCAGCTCTCCATGAGCTCTTTCTGCACATGTATCTCTGGCCCTCCCCTGGCAGCACCATGTGCCCCTGCTTATCCTGATGCTGGGGATGAGGGCTCCTTCCATAAGGGAGACTCCAGCAGGGGCTGCCAGGCACAGAGCAAATTCTCCACTTGCCACTGCTGTTCTCTGTAATGCTGCCATGGCAAATCATGGAACAAAAGGACATACTCCCCATCTCCATTTTGGTAAAGCTGTCCCTTTCCCCAAAAACCATGAAGAGGAGCAGCTGGGAAAGACAGAACTGTGTGTGTCTTTATTGTACTTCCTTAAAAAATTTCAACGTTTTCCCAGGATTACACAGTAACTACAGCTATTAACACTGCATTCCTGACTGTATTCCTAAGTGTGTCTGAGCCATGTTACTGTGATGCATTAGATGGCATTACCCTTCTGGGGCAGTATTGTCACTCTCCAAATCTCTTTGATCCATCACTGTGCACTCCCTTTGTAATGCTAATTGAGTAAGTGAGTCTGATCCTTAATCATTCAGTTTTGGAACTTCCCCTTTGTGTGTGCTTGTGCCTTTTGAGTGCTGATATGAAATGGCACTGCTTCAAAATAAAATCGTGCTCTTGATATTTCAGAACTGCAGGTAAGTGTAAGCACGATTGCCTGTTTATAGTTGTATTTTCTGTATTTAAACTGATACTGCTGGGTTGGCAGCGCAAAGATCAATGTTCTCTGATGAAGCCTGGAGGAGTTGCTAGAGAAGAAGCAGTAGTTTTTTGTACCTGCCATCTATCAGTGTCCCTTGGCCCTGACCTCTTGCATCCAATTTATAGAGCAAAAGGTTAGGGAAGCTGCCAGGTCTGTTCCAGGCCATGCCTCTTCATTCTGATTACTAGAGTGGGACTATTTTTCTCCAATTTGGCTACTGACACGGAGGAACTTTTCAAACTCAGGAAATTAAACTGAAGCAAAAATGCTTTCAGAAATAGCATTTTTGGACCAGCTTGCTAGTTGGCTTTTAGGCTGCTGAAATCAAAAGGTGAGGTGGACCGTATAACGCTGCCAGACCAGCAGGTTATTAAATAACCCCCTCTGAAAAGCATTTTCTGCTATGGAAACTGGAGAAGGGCAAGGAAGCTGGGGAAGGGTCTGAAGTCACATGAGGAACAGCTGAGGGAGCTGGGGGTGTTTAGCCTTGACAAAAGGAGGCTCAGGGTGACCTTCTCACTCTACAACTCCCTGAAAGGAGGCTGTAGCCAGGTTAGTCTCCTCCCAGGCAAGCAGCGACAAGATGAGAGGGCATGGCCACAAGCTGTGCCTGTAGAGGTTCAGGTTGGACATTAGGAGGAATTTCTTTGCAAAATGGGTGATTAGACATTGGAATGGGCTGCCCAGAGAGGTGGTGGAGTCACTGTCCCTGGGGGTGTTTAAGGGAAGACTAGACGTCGCACTCAGCGCCATGGTCTGGTTGCCAGGGTGATGTTCAGTCACAGGTTGAACTCGATGGTCTCAGAGGTCTTTTCCAACATAATTGATTCTGTGATTCTGTAATGCCACATCCAGTCATAATACCAATTCTTGCATGTGCCCTGCAGAAGCATTTCTCACAGATGAATGCATGGGTGGCCCCCTGGGCCTTGTCCATTCTTGTGCCTGTTTTACCAAGTTCCTCCCTGATTGATTGGCTCAGCACATGGTCTGAGTCTTGCTGGTGCCATTAGTTACCCTCGTACAATGTACAAGAAAAATTCTGTGTCATTCAACTTCAAATTGATATGAATTACAGTCTACTAGAATGGTGTTTTAAACATGAAATGGAGAATAAGTGTTACATGCCAGAAATTTATCATAAATATGAATGAGAATGTCTGAGTGTAGACAACCAGCTGGGATAAAGAATTTTCTGGACCAAAAGATACATAACTTGACTTGGTCTTCTCCTGACTTCTGAAATAAGTGGACACAATACCTAGAACAGTGCCCAAATTTTGTCCTGGAACTTGTTCTCTTGAAAACTGTCCAAGAAAGTAGTAATGTACAGGCAGCGTGAGAGCAATGCCGCAGGGCCTGCTCCTGGATAATCCAGGTGCCAAGGATCAGTTTCATGAGGGGGTGCACAGGGCGTGTCTGCATGTGAGTTTGGAGTACCTGCAATGGGCACATGGGACTTGAGGGCTCAAACCTAAAAGGGTCATGGACTGGGGAGGGCTGGGGCTGCTAGTCCCATTAGCTATTGGGCAGTCTGAGTATCCCAGGCCACCTCCTGGAGGGATCTTTCCAGAAACTGGGGGAATGTGGGGATATACTTCGAGAAAAGCTCCTTCTACTCTATAAAATGATGCATTTTCAGGCAAAATACAATATAAACATAGTGTGAAGTCAAATCTCACTGCTCAAGAACCCTTCAAGAAGGCAGACTGAAGCAGTCATATCAAAATGTTTAGGAAGCTGCACGTCCCTTCAGAACAGGGCAGCTGCAGCCCCACCGTGAGACTGGAGACAGAAATGGCTCTAACAGCATGTTTGTGATTGAATAGTGCTCACACAGTCATTACTGAAGTTAATTGCTGGAAAGGATTAACTACTGTCTGGCTGATAAAATGAATTCTTACTTTTCAAATACCTTACAAATTTCCACTGCATTTGACAGCTGTTTGGAGCATTTCAGCAAAACCAGGAGCGCAGTGAAATAAAGGAAATGTAAAAGGAGTTAAGCATTTAAATTTCTAGTACTGTACAAAAATGTGCAATGACAGATTAATACATAACTAAATTCTCTCAAGCGGAAAATGTCATGTTTTGTGTGGAGAAAAAAAATCCAACCAGGGTGGAAGCCAAGGGAATTTCTAATTTTTAATCTAATTTGCCTCCCAAAGTGTATCAAGTAATTTATACTTTATTAAAACTGATGTGCATGCCAGCTTACTAATACTGTCAAGTGGAAAACAGGGATAGACATGCAGACTGCAGGATGTGCCTGCATTCAGGTATCTTAGATCTCTGGATCTCATGTTTGCTGAAGATGCACAAAAAACCCCAGAGCACAGGCTACAGCCAGGTTCATAAACTGCTCCAGAATTCACTTGTGCTTTGCCTTATTAATCCCCTTGCTCTTCACAACTTTGATCTTTCCTCTAAACATTCCATATATCTTTCAAGACATTCTCCAAGACATTACGTTTTTCAATAAAGACACTGAGGTGCTGAATTGTGTCCAGAGAAGGGGGTCCAAAACACAAGTTTTTTGAGGAACAGGTGAGGGAGCTGAGGGTATTTAGCCTAGAGAACAGGAGGCTCAGGGGGTACCTTATGGCTCTCTACAACTCACTGAAAGGAGGGTGTATCCAGGTGGGGCTTGGCCTCTTCTCCCAGGCAACCAGCATTAGGACAAAAGGACATAGTCTCAATCTATCTGCGCCAGGGGAAGTTTAGACTGGACATTAGGATGAATTTCTTCAGAGAAAGGATCATCAGACATTGGGACAGGCTGCCCAGAGAGGTGGTGGAATCACTGTCCCTAGAAATGTTTAAGGGAAGATTTAAGGATGTGGCAAAGTGCCATTTAGTTGACACGGTGGTGGTTTGGACTCGATGACCTCAGAGGTCTTTTCCAACCCAACTGATCCTGTGATTCTTGCAGGTATCCCACGGGTGACCCAGAGAGCTGCTCCTGCAGACCCACCCGACGGGTGCCTCTCCTGGACCCCAATGCTGACTGCCACAAGTGACAGCACGGGGACGAGGACAGCCAGGGGCCCCTTGGCCTCGGTAAGGCTTTTGGAGTCCCTTCCCCCTTCCTTATTCTCTGCTCATGGAACTCAGCCCACAGCACATCCAGCAGTGTCAGGATGTACTTCACCTCCTCGGCCCTACGGGGCACAAGCCATGTCTGCCCTGAATCATCGCATCGAGGAGCCATTGTTCCACTCCTGCTGGCGGTCAAGTGTTTCTCTGGCAAGAGCCAGACTTAACCCCAAGCCCCTGTTTCCCTCCCTCTCTCCCTCTCCCCGTCCCTCCGTCTCTCCCTCCTCCTCCCCTCTCTCCCTTCCCCTCCCTCTCCCCTCAGTCTCGCGCCCTCCCGGGCCGGACGCGCGGAGATCTCGCGAGAGCTCCGGCCCCGTTCCCTTTCCGGCGCGTGGCGCGGCGGTGGCGGTGGCCATGGCGCTCTACAACTTCAAGAAGATCACGGTGGTTCCGTCTGCCAAGGTACGGCCGCGCTCCCTCGTTCCTGCCCCGGCCCCTGCCCCGGCCCTCAGCACCCTCCGCACCGGGCCGCCCCTCCCGTCCCTCCCGCCCGGCGGTTTCCGAGGACCGCGCTGCCCTCCTGCCCCGTCCGCGGTGCCGGCGTGGTGCCGGCCTTCGCCTCCTCCCCCTCCCGCGGGAGCCGTGGACTCGTCCTGGGCTGGTGCTGCTGGGCCCGGCGGCCCGTACCATGTGCAGTGTCGGGGGAGTCCTGTCAGAGGCGATCCTGAGCAGGGATCCCGAGGCCGCGCTTCTCCCTGCGGGGGTGTCAGGGTGGTCCCCACGAAAATCCCTCTTGTTTTCCAAACCTGACTCGTACCGAACCTAATCGCAGTGTGTTCCTTCAAGGTAAATCCTTTTGCAGTCCGAGGAAGGGGTTTTGAATGAAGCACGGTGAGGGGAGCTCCCCGCAGGGCTCGGACTCGAAATAGAAACTGGACGGGGAATGTGCAGACTTTATTACTTATTAGTGCTTATTACTGCCTGTCCTAAAGCCTACGTGTCAAACTGGGCATCAAATCACCTCGTCAGCTGCTCCTCCACCAAAATAAAATCGTTTTCTTTACAAGAACATGACGTTTTGTGTCATTAATCACGTTTTCTCGATTGCAGGACTTCATAGATTTGACATTGTCAAAGACTCAGCGGAAGACCCCGACTGTCATTCATAAACATTATCAGATCCATCGGATTCGACATTTTTATATGAGAAAAGTCAAATATACTCAGCAAAATTACCATGACAGGCTGACTCAGATCTTAACAGATTTCCCGAAATTAGATGTAAGTGTTTTCCCATTTGCTGATTTCACTGTGTAGACAATTTAGCCGATTTCCAGTAGGTTTTACTGTGAGTAGTTGTGGGCAAAACCTGTACTGCAAAAGTAGTATGTTCTTACTAAGAGGAGAAGTCTAAACTGTGCCCATGGGTGGTCATTAAAGGTTGAGTTTTTCAAGCTTTTAGCTGATCAAATATGTTTGCCAGAAGTTACTGTTGAATGAAGACAAAATGCAAGGTTTTTAAATTATGTTGTGCCAGCTAATTTTTTCTTTGGCTGTGCATATGGAAGTTTTACTTGTGGTTAGTCTTCCCTAGAAAATACATCCAGGAAGCAGGAAATACCATAATATATCACATTGCGTTCCATCTTCAGGAGTTACTTTGGCAATAAAAATGTTGTCCTCAGCCCCATAAAGTGTTGCATTGGAAACATAGTATTAACTTCCAACAACTGCAACTAGATCCATGTGTCCAGTGGGATGTTTTTATGGGCAGTTTTCTGCTCATGCTGAAATTGTTGACCTGTTAAATTGTTTTTCTTTATAATTTCATATCCAGTGAGTGTTGCTTCAGAATTCCCAGAAATATCTTCAGGGCTTTTTTTAACATCACATGATGAAATTTCTTCAGATAAATACCTAACTAGCTGAAATACTCTGTTTAAAAGATTTGTACCAGAGATGCCACTTCCTTGTAAAGATGAGGGCATTAAAAAACCCTTTTTATGCAGTCTTGAATAGAATTTAATGCTGCACTCAGGAAAAAAAGGGAATTAATAGTATTGCTGTGTTTCTGCTTTAATACAAATTTCCTTTTAGAGACAATTTCTGTTGGCTTCTTGCAGTTTTTTTACTCGAAAAAAAAGACTTTAAAATTGTAATATGAAGTATTTTAGAAAGCAAAAGATCAAATGGATATTCCACATGAAGAATTCAAAGATGTATTCGCAGAAGAAATTCAGAGCAATTAAGATTCGTGCAATTAATGACCAAGCAGATTATCTTTCTTACATAAGATAGTAATGAAAACTGCTTGGCTTTTAATGTCATTTGTGTTGCTGTATTGGAGAAAAAAAAAAGGACTTGTATAGTGTCCAAGAAATAGTTACCATAACGAAAGAAAATACAAGACTTAATCTAATTTTTGTGCTTTTGTTTTAGGATATTCATCCTTTTTACGCAGATCTGATGAATGTTCTGTATGACAAAGACCACTACAAGTTGGCTTTGGGACAGATCAATATTGCCAAGAATCTGATTGACAAGTAAGGGACATTGATTTCTTTGGTGTTGTTCATGCCTGGTGGATTGTTGGCTGAATTCTGCTTTGCTGTGCCCGCAGTGTTGCCAAGGACTATGTGCGGCTGATGAAGTACGGAGATTCTCTGTACCGCTGCAAGCAGCTCAAACGGGCGGCCCTGGGGCGCATGTGCACCATCATCAAGAGACAGAAACAGAGCCTGGAGTATTTGGAGCAAGGTTGGTGTTACATATGGGCTAAAAAAGGGTATGTGAATTGGATATAAAGTTTATTACGTTTAGTAACAATTAGAAGAATGTGTTTAGTACAGGTTACAGATCCAGGAAACACAGAAATAGTTTTAAAATCTTCAAATACTTGGAGTTTATTTTTCAACCAAATAGTTTTCTGTTTGAATGGTCTTTGAATTTTATGCTAGTCCTAACACTTGCAAAACTTTTTTCTTTGCTTAAAAGTCACAGCTATGCTTTTACTTACTTTTTTTTCACTAACATGCATGTGAAAAATGTTAGTAAAGATTTTGCAAACATTACTCTGTACTTCAGAGTTATTCCTTCAAGTTATGTTGCCTAATTTGGTGGAGTCATTCTAGCTATAAGACAGTGGTCTTCATTTTTTAAATATTTATGAAATTTTATTTTTGTTGTATGCAGATATTTGTGGAGTCTGCAAACTATTGCACACTTTGATAAATGATCCTATGGTATCAGAAATGTTACTAATTTTTTGTGTAATCTGTTCAGCATATGTATTTTTATTCCATCTCAGTAAAACTGATTGCAGATATTTAAAAAATCTTTTTAACATTTCAGTGCGACAACATTTGTCTCGTTTGCCAACCATTGACCCCAATACACGAACTCTTTTGCTGTGTGGCTACCCAAATGTTGGGAAATCCAGCTTTATAAATAAGGTATGTGAGTGTTTTTTCCAAAGATAATACTGAGATACATTTAATTAAAGTAACTTAAGTAACAACTTGATATCATTGTGGCAGTGTCTGATATGAGCAGTAGTAAGTTCAAATGTGTGAGGAGAGATTGAATGAAATTCGTGGAGGAATAAATGGAAAATTATGATAGATTTCACTCCTAAAAATCCTTATATTTTTCAAAATAGCATCACATTAGCATATTTTCTGATAGACAAATGCTTGCAGAGAAGCTAGAATAACCATTTTTTAGCACTTTTTTTTTCATCTGTAGCAAAGGAAGTGTATTATAATTATATACTTCTTGCAACTTCAGGAAATTTTAAGTAAAAATGTGTGACTAAATCTTGTTTCAAGGTTACAAGAGCAGATGTAGAAGTGCAGCCTTATGCCTTTACCACGAAATCTCTCTTTGTGGGACATATGGATTATAAGTATCTGCGTTGGCAGGTAAGAACTGTTGCTATTTTACATTTTCTTGAAAGAGTGAGCTGGTTATAGTCTGATTTGCTATTTTGCAAAGGGAGTTGCATTTTTGTGTCTTGATGAGACATGCTGTGGCTGACAGCTGCTGTGCAAGGTACAGTGTGCCAAATGAGGGCACCAGTCAAAACCTGTTCTAAAAATGTGCATGCATGGATGGGTCTGTTCTCGATAGGAGGGAAGATGGGAAATGGAATTATTGACTAAAGCCAGATCACTTTTTATTAGTTTCCAATTCTGGTCCAGGTTAGGGCAGCATTTTCCCTGCCTCTGCAATACTTGGAGTGTTGATTATGCTGAAACCTCATTCTTCTCCCCTGTCTTTACTTTCACATTCTCAGTTTCGCAGAGCTCACAGTCCTATTTGTGACTGAAAGGAAAAATCATCACTTTCTTAAAAAAGACAATATTGATGAACAATCAAGCACATGTCCTACAATAGCTGATCAGTAACACCTAACTTAATGACATTTATTTTAGGTAGTAGACACTCCTGGTATTTTGGATCACCCCCTGGAGGACAGGAACACCATTGAGATGCAGGCTATCACTGCCCTGGCACATCTGCGTGCTGCTGTGCTCTACGTGATGGATGTGTCTGAGCAGTGTGGGCATAGCCTGGAGGAGCAGGTGGAGCTCTTCAGAAATATTAAGCCATTGTTTGCTAACAAGGTGAGTTTGGTTCACATTATTAATAAAACCCAGGGGTTTTAACATGATAACTTGAATTAGGAATTTTTTTTTCCTTTTTATCAGCCACTTATAATCGTTGCAAACAAATGCGATGTGAAGAGGATTTCAGAGCTTCCTGAAGAGAGTCAGGTTAGGATACTTCTCTCACCTCTTTGTCTTCTGATGTTTACAAAAATACTGTGTCTGTTTGGATGGTTATAATTTGTACTGGGCAAAAACTTCTACGTGATCATTTCTTAATTGAACTTCTCTAATGGTGCAGTGGAAATTAGCTTTGCAGGTCTTGACCCCATCTTTCTTTAGTACTGTCTCATGTACTTCCTTGACTGAATATTGTAAATGCCAAAGAAAAGGCAGGTTCTTAATGGTTTCAGAAATCTCTGATGCTGTGAGAACTTTCGATTACTGCTGTAATTGGAAGTTAGCCAGTAGCCTTACTCACTCATCAGTTCAATGACAGTTCAGAGACAGTGAGCACTACACTGACAGGTGCTGAACAGTTGCAGTAGAAGGTCCTGCAGGCCTAATTCTTTTGTATCTGCAGGTTAAAGCACACAGAATTTGTTTTTCTCTCACTCTCTTTATAGGTCGTTTGCTTATAGTTATTTATATAGTTATTATATATAACTATTTATAGTTATTAAATAGTTCTTTGCTTATAAAATAAGAAAGAGTTTAAATAGATCTGTGGTTGTAAACTTTCTGTCACCTTTTTAGAAACACCTTCTAATAAAATAGTAACACATTGCATGTATTGATACTGGATTAAGATTTCTGTTCCTAATGTATTGGTATATTAGTAAATGCACAGGATGTCATTGTTTGGGATAATTTTTCAATTTTAGAAAATATTTGAAGCTTTTGAAGCAGAAGGATTTTCTGTAATCGAGACAAGTACTCTAACTGAAGAAGGTGTAATCCAAGTTAAAACAGAGGTAGGTGCCTTCTCTTAGTTTCCTCCCAAATGAACAGCTAACATTTTGCCTCATTTGTATGAATTTAATCTCAGTTAAACTGCACCGTAGTGAGTACCTTTAAAAATGTTTTTCTTGTTGCATCTCAGTGAGCCTGGGTGAAAATGGAAAATAATGTCATAATTTTTTTTTCTAAATTGTGATTTTTTTCTGAGTCGTGTTAAAAATATGTATCTGATGTATGTGCATATGCATTTTCCTATAATACTTTTTATATAAAATAATTCAATGCTTTCTAGAGAGTTAGCAGTATAAAACAATAAGAGAATAAGATGTGAAGCTAGATGTTTAGGGTTGAATGCATGCAGTGTCATTTGCTGTATCTAAAAGGCTCTGTTCCTCACCTTGCATTGCTGTGTGCACTTTCAGGCCTGTGACAGACTGTTGGCCTATCGTGTTGATACTAAAATGAAAGGAAACAAAGTGAATGAAGTATTGAATAGATTACACTTGGCCATGCCAACCAAAAGAGATAACAAGGTAAGCTACATGTTTACATTATTTAATGTATTTCCCAGTATTTCTTAAGTACTCTTATTGTTAATCTGGGAACAGATTCATGTGGTGAAATATTCTAATGAATTATCTGTAAGTGCCTTTCCTAGTGGGAGCTTGGCATTTTGTATTCTTCAAAAATATATTACAGTGCAGCTGGTGATTTATAGCAGTGTAAAAAAAATTGATGTGAACTTCTTTTCCCTTTTTTATTGGGGTGGATTAATTCCAGGAGCGACTGCCTTTTATACCTGAGGGAGTAGTAGCACGTAAGAAACGCATGGAAGTAGACACTCCCAAGAGGAAATTGGTAAGTGGCATCTCTAAATCAGGAAATCAGGAGATGAATTTCAAATTTGCTATATTAGTCTGTAGTTTCTAAATCAGATGGTATCTAAACCCATGTGTGTCTTTGCAGGAGAGAGATATTGAACTTGAAATGGGAGATGATTATATTTTGGATCTGCAGAGTAAGTATGAGATAAGAATTGGTAGTATTATTACTATTCCTGAGCAGTAAAGTGTGGCTATTTCAGCCTTAAGGGGGAATATCTAAACCTGACTCCTTTCAACTAAATTCCAGTGGCACCATTTCATTCCATACTATCCTCCTGTTCCAGAGCTGGTGTTCTTTACTGATGTGTTTTGTGATGTCACTCAGTTGTTTCCCATTTATGTCACAGACATAAAATGACTGTTCTGATGATTCAAGTAGTTTTTTTCTTCCCATTCTCTATTGTAGTACTTCATTAATTTTTGATGCTCTCTTTGTTAAGAAAGTATCAGTATGAGAGAGACTGCACGTGTATTGTGTTTCAGCTGGATATTTGTAGCCTAGTGTATCTTGGGTCATGCCATTGGTGAACAATCTTTGGCAGTGGGATGGAGATCAGAAATATTTGTAAATATGGCAGAGGGGCTGCCAAATTCTTGGGGATATGGCACTTCTTTGGTGTCTGTGTTCTGGGTGTTGATTTTTGTCATGGAACATTCTTTGAAATTAATTTTTGTCTTTCTATTGTGTTTTTTTATATTTTTAAGAATACTGGGACTTAATGAATTCATCTGAGAAATATGATAAGATACCAGAGATATGGGAAGGCCATAATATACTTGACTACATTGATCCAGATATAATGAGAGTGAGTTTTTCCATTTTTTGCTTTCCACTTTTCTTTCCTCTTTATCTCTTACTTGTTTAATATCTGTTACTATATGTAGACTAAGAACAATGAATCATGAGAACCTGTTCTTTTTTACATTGTCTGCGCTTGCCGTGGGAAAAGATAATATTTTAGAATGATTAAGGACAGAATTTCAGAAGAATGGAAAATTGCTTCACCTTGTCAGAATGGTGGCGATCTTATTTGTTCCATTCTAAAATGTGAGGTTTGCACTAGAAGTTGTATTTCTTCATTCTTTGACTACAGCTACAGGAATGTAGCTATCAAACTTTATGTATTTTTAATAATACAAAATTCATCCATCAAATTTACTTCTGCTGGTGCAAATGGACTGAATGCTCAAATCGTAACATTTTTATTTAATAACAATCACTGTTTGGATTTCCTGCTGGTTGTTAAGGAGCAGAGATGAGTGCAGCCCACGGAGCCTGCTAGTTATGCATTTGGGTTCCTCTGAATTTCAGGTGTTCTGGACTCATGCTGAATGTCAAAATAGAAGGGTTTTTCAGAGTCTGTTTCCAGAAACGGCATGGCAAGCACAGCTCACAGGACAGTACAGCTGCTGTCACACACTGGGCAGCTTTGGGCAGCCACACAAATTTAGCCAAGTGATAATGTAGAGTGATGAAGTTAGTCTGCACAATGGTGTTTCCATAGGTTCACAGTGATTGGTATCACCAACTGTGATTAGGTGTGGAGGATTGTTATCAGGGAATGTAGTTCCTTCTTCGAAGGGCCTAAATGCTGTCATGGCCCAGGACCATGCAGAAATGTAATGTTGAGGATTGTAAGTCAAGGATCTGATCTCCGGTTTATCTCTTCAAAATTAAGAAATTGGAAGAATTGGAGAAAGAGGAAGAGCTGAGAGAAGCTGCTGGAGAATATGACAGTGAATTAGAAAGTGAAGATGAAGAAATGATGGAAATCCGACAATTGGCAAGAAAGATCCGAGAAAAGAAGAAACTGAAAATCCTGCAGTCAAAGGAAAAAGATATTCATGGTCCAAGGATGCCTCGAACAGCTAAGAAGGTGAGTATAGAACATGATCTGTAACAGAATCTTGCTGATGTGTAACAACATATTGAAAGCATGTAACATTATCAGGTAGTGGAACTGGTAACTTTTTCTCATACTTGGCCCTCTCACTGCTTGCTTCTTTCTCTTCTCCCAGGAGTTCTGGTCACTGCTTAGCTGTGGGGGCCACACCAAGTGAGGGATAGTAGCCCTGACTGTCCCAAGTGCATCTTGTGTAAAATTCCATATATATTGCAGAAAAGGTTTATAATATGATTTAGTTTGTTTAAGTGGGTTGTTTCATTGTATATTATTGTTGTTTGTTTGCTTTAAATTCAAATAATTATAATAATTAGATAATTACTTAAAATGACAATCATATAAAGTTTTTTATGGGTTTGGGAAAAGGTCATGTTTCTCTTTTGGAAGCCAGGTATTAGTCTTTCTGACGGCAGAGTCTTTTCTGACCAGTCCAGGACAATTGCAAAATAGTATCCTGATTACTAGACATTTTGATAAAATGAATCCAGCTGCTGTTGCCCCCAGGATCTCTTACCTTCTCTAAATTGTGTGCCTTTTGGGAGGAAAGGAAACATTTTTGACCAAAGTACCTCTCCTTGTCAGCTTCCTCACAAAAAGGCAAACTATTTATATGATCTTTTGGAAATGCTGGGCAATTGCAGTCCTGTGAAGCAGAATTTATGGGTGAAGAGAATTAAGTTGCAAAAAATTAATTGTGAACGTAGGGCTTCAGTTATCTGGTTGTGGATGTGATAAAGCTAAAAATATATAGTGAATGTAATGAACTTGTGGTGGTGTATTGAGACAAAAAATAAGGTGGAACCATTCTTTTTTGAAAGAACCATGTTTTAACTGTGTTTTTACAGGTCCAGCGGAAGGTGCTAGAGAAAGAAATGACTGATCTTGGACTTGACATGACTGATAAAGATGATGTAAGTATTTTCTAATTAAACACAATATTTATCTAAAAGAGATTTAAATTTCTTTGAGCAGAGTTGAAATGCTTATTATAGTTGGCACGAGAGAGAGGTGGGATCTATTAACGATGAAATAGGAATCGCAGATGGGGCAGTTGGCACTGGAATATTTTTAGCAATGTGATCAAAACACATTGGGTAAGCTGAAAAAATAAACTAATATTTATCAAGAATCATATATATGTATATGTGCACTGCTTTCTTGGGATTTGTGTAGGATTCAAGAACAGGCTTGGCTAAACATACTTCTTAATTTTCAAGTCTGCTTTGTTAGATGAGGCTCTACTATATCAGAAATAGTAAATAACGATAGATCAGGCTTGTCTTTTTACAGCTCATTAATTCCATGGGCTGTAATTGAAGTTTTTGAAGGCAGTTGGCATCTTTAAATGTAGGGAAGCTAAAGTATTTTAAACAGAGATTGGCCTTCAGGAGGCATTTCATTTTAACAGAAATGAAAAAAAATTCCATTTTGTACAGCACATCCAGCAGTATTAGAACTCCCTGGGTCTTGAGACCTCTAATTCTGTAGCTAAACAAGGAGTTAGGAAACAAGGACTGTCAACACTACACACCTGAAGCATTTGTGGTTCTCAGAGCTGCCATGCCATGTTGATGTAGGAGCGATCTCAGTGAGAAGGAATTTAACACTTGCGCTATAACATGATAAGTCTTCATGTCTGAAATTCTTTAGGGCTTTGCCCTGTGCACAGGACACTAATCAGGGTAGGTTTCTTCATTGCTTTTTTGCTGTTGCAAAATTACCTCAGTGTTACTATCCATTAATTTGTCTTTTTATTGATTACTTGTGAGTCTACTCACAAAAAAAAAAAAAATAGAAAAATAGAAAACCAGAGTTAGTAATTCTGGAGGGAAAAAGCTAATATTCACTGAAATTTGAGTGTTCCTGTCAGACAGAGAGGCAGTGACCAACAGCTGTCAAGGTCTCTACGTTACTGTGGAATAACCAATAGAATTTATCACAGCAATCCACTTCCTGTTTTTCCTGTTACTCTGATTAGAAATGAGTTGTTTTAATGGTTCAATGATGTTTTCAATTTCAGGCTCATTATGTGAGAAGGTCCCGCAGTACCACACGGAAACGCAAGCGGGATGAATCTGAAACGCCCAAGTCGGTGTCGCGCAGTCGCAGCTGCTCTCGCACACCCCGGGATGTGTCTGGCCTTCGGGATGAAAAGGTTTGTTATTTACACGTATTTACCTGCATGTGTGGCAGCTAAACCAGCATGATTGTACTAGACCAGCTCCTGGGAAACTTCAGAGGTTAAGTTTGTCCAGAGTTCATGTTTGGTCTCTCCGCAGCTTCATCATCTTTTCATTTGAACTCTATACTTCTATACTTCCTTTATTCAAATAATATGTAATAATACAGGCCAAGGAAGGACATTTTAATTTGTGTCTCTAAATGCAAGTCTGAAGGAAGAATTCTGCAAAGTGTGGAGTTCCACTTTTAGGAAGTGAGGAATTCCAGGGATAGCACAATCCCATGTTAGTGTACTGGAAAAAGTTTTCCTAAGGAGAGTTAGTGCCACTTGTAGTGATACTGCTCTGGAGTTGGTGTTAATGTCCTTGACAAAATCATCCATCTTAGGGTTTTTTTAAAGGTAAAGCTTGTTACCTGAGTTACTGAGGAAGTTACTCTGCATGTTTATTTGTTTTTAAATAGATGGTGAAGAAGGTCAAGATCATGGCAAAGAAAGCTCAAAAGAAAATGAATCGCCTGGGCAGGAAAGGAGAGGCAGACAGGCACATATTCAACTTGAAGCCCAAACATCTGCTGGCTGGAAAGAGAAAATCTGGTAAAACACAGAGAAGATAAGCACTCTTCTGAATCAAAATTAAAAACTAAGTTCATAAAAACTAATTTCTAGTCTTGTCATCCTTTTTGATAATACTTGGTGTTTAGTGTGCGGTTTGTCTTTGTAGCTAAAGATACATCAGTGTTTCAATACTTTGATGTTGCAGTTCCAAGCAGTACTGTGAGAAATTTCTCAATACCAGTGGCAGAAATCATTTATAAACAGACATAAATAGTATTTTCTTCCATGTTCTTATTCCTGACTTCCATGCATCATTAAAGCACTTATATTTCTATGCAAAACTAATTTAAAATGAGGTTAAATCTGGAAATGTGAACACTTTGTTAAACTACCATTAATTAAAAATGCCCAGGTCCAGTAAGGTTTGGGTTGCTGCATGCAAGTAATTCTTTGTAAAGAGTTTATGTTGCTGGTGAATGCTGAATTGGGTGGGGAAGTAATGGGAGACCAACAAAGACTGCACAAAGTTTGTATTTGTGCACTGAAGCACAGGAGAAATGCTGCCACTTCACTAAGATAAAGGGTGACTGGAGGAGAAACTGCAGTTCTAGTACTGACCTGCCATCTGTAATAACCTAAAAAAGCATGGGCAGGGAAGGTTACACCTTACAACCTTGAATATTTCAGATATGTAGAGGATGAGGATCAGACTGAAATTTTGTCCCAAGTACATGCTACTGTCATGCTTGGCTTGAAGAAGCTCTATTAGCTTCTTCAGAAGCTAATAGACAAAATTCTCTATTTGCTCAAGGCAAAATATATTGTTAGATGTGAAATACTTCCTTTTCATCCCTGCTTGATCAATGGTTACCTAGAGGTTTTTAAACTGATGCATTATAAATGCGTTGCTTGAACAGTACACCTAAAATCCATGTTAAAAACACACACACTGCAAAACAATAAGGGGGAAGAGCCCTTAAATTACTACTTTTTTAAATACAACCAGTAACTGTTCAGATGTCAGCTTTTTTTCATCATGTGTAAATCTGTATTGTTTCTCTCATCTACTTTGTGTAATAAATTGAGAACTAAAGCATATTGTAATGCTGTAAAGACCAGTATCAAGAGAAACTTTTAAGGGACTTTGAGGAACTGTTAAGCAAAACTTGTTCTTCCAGCTTCCTTATGCACAGTGTTTCTACTTCAGGGTATGCTTTTGCTGCAAGCTGAACTAGAAAAACAGAACTTTTTTGCAGTAGATCTGTGCCCTGCTGCCCTGCCCATATCATGCTGCTTCAGTGGTGTCTAATGGGCACGGGTGGTGCTTACAGTGTGGCAATGACAGAGATTATTCTCCAGGTGATTTCACGTCTGAAAAGAAAACAGTCCAAGGATTTAGGTAAGGTGTTTTAATTATAAAGTTAGATTTAAAAAGTATTTGAGAACTACTCCATTACTTACAGCTGGGTAACATAGAAGATTGCACTGAATTCAAGAGAGCTGCTACATCACATCACTGTTCCCTCACCCAGTATTTGCTTTAAGACAGTACATCAGTTCTGGCAAACACACAACAAACTTGGCTCTACAACCTAAGTGTTGAACCACTGGAGGTGCTGCAGTCACAACTGGGATGAGAAAGAGAAACCCTGATGACCAGAAAAAGTTAACTTTACCCCAAACCCAGCCACAGATTTGTTACAACCATGTTTTACTTGCAATGAAAGGTGGTATGACAAACATTTCATCAAGACACGTCTGGGAAAAGTTAACTTACACAGTTTAGTTTGGGTAGTGTGCTAACAGAAGAAATCACAAGTAAGCTTTTTTGGGGAAAAAAACCCCAAATCTATAATTAAAATCAAAGCACCCTTAAGTATTTGTCTTACTGAAAAAGCCTTCCATGTTACTAACAATTGACTGCAAGATCAAAAAGGATTAGCTCTGGCACTCTGGTACAATTTCTGATTAACCAGTGTAAGCCCACAGATTGTAAGTCTTGATTTCTGGGGTCAGTGGGTTTGAGTTGTCTGCGAATGACTATTACTGATGCCTAAAATGCTGGTAAAAACTGAGACACAGACACCGCAGTATAGGGAAAAGGGTATTACCTTGGTTTAATAGGATCCCAGGTGCACCACGACCAAAAGAGTCCCCAGGTACAACAAGTGTATAATTTTATGGACCTCACCAATTAGCATACCTATCTAAAATTCCCCAGTAAGAAACCTAACAAATGAAGTAATTGCCCCCTTATTCAAATTACCTCCACCTAAAAAGGTTACAACTTAGTTTACAAAAACATGTCCCAGGGATGGGGCTCTTTCAAGGTTGGTGCCTCATGTTCTTGAGATTGTGGAGATTGTTTTGTCTTCTCCAAAGAATTCTGAACAAGGCTAGAGTACAAGGGTTATAAACATGTGGGCTAAGATATAGGGAATGAAAAGTACAGGAATGGGAAAGGGCAAAGAGTATACATAGAAGGGTATAAAAGTATAATGAAAAAGGACAAAAAACCCATCAGGCATCATTACAGGAAAAAAAAGCCCTTGTATCAAGATGCCTTTGTTTTCTGGAAAATGGAGAAGAGACATTTAGTGCATATCCTGTCTCCAAAGACAGACTATTAGCATTAGGGCCCATTTACATTTGATGTAATTAACCCTTTTTTTAAATTTAAGGGATGTCCAGTACTCAGCCATCAGCTAAGCAGAAAACCCTGGTGGATTAAAAAACCCCAAAAACTGTTTATTATCTACAGCTTTAACAAATATGTCAGCACTTCAAAGTCAAACCCACTCCACACAGACAATCCAATTACTTAAGCTTTTATGGGTTTGGTTAATTATAGAGTACAGTAGCTGAAGAGATTTGCTTTCTGCAATTAAAAATTATCCTGATTACTTTGAAATGTTTTTTTTCTCCTGGCAACTGGTCTTCTCAACATCACTGCAGAGCCCAGTCATGTGTAATCACAATTTAAGGTGTGGTCAAGTTCAGGGGTTACCCATTTTATATGAGATCAAGCTTAACTCCCTGAAGAGAACCAAGGATGAGGGGGAAGAGGAGGTGACAAAGACAGAATGAAAAACATTGGCTATAACAACATCTGCATAAATTAAACATACTCCATGTGGACCAATTTTCTGCATTTAAGTCATGATTTTTCAGTGTTAATGAGACAACACATTGTTGCTAGCCTTCAGCACCTTTTATCCCAGCTATTCACATTCGGTGTATTTTTTCATGCTCAACAAATTTGTTCAAGTTATTCAAGTTATCCCACCACTTAAAAAGGAAGGTCTCTGCTATCAGCTTGAACCATGGAGTGATCTTGACTTCGTTCTTGGCAGCTTTGTCCAAGAGCTGTTTCAGTTCTTTCTGTGTCACATAGCAGTAGCTTTTGATCTCGTTGGGGTCGGGATTCAGTGTCACATCCTTCTGCACAAATAAGATATAGTCTATCTCGTGTTCTCCCCAGATCCCATCAGACTTGGCCTTGTAGTGAATTCGTGTCAGATAGGAGATTTCTTCTGGGGTTACCTGCAACCAAAACACTTGTCAAAACTGGTGCCAGACCAGGAGAATTGCCCTGCTGGGTATTGCAGTACAATTTATCAGCTATCATCCTCTTCCTTAGAAATTATTTTTTCCCAAGTGTCCAACTGCAATGTTCTTTTTCACAAAGAATTATTAGGAAAAAAAATTTAAAGTGCTGTGATGGCATGAATTGCACAGCATTTCTCTAGCCAGACTCACCCTGTAATACTTCAAGTGTATTTCTCCTATATGGTATGTTTTAAATAATGTTTACCAGACTTTACTGCACACTCACTGAGCAGTGGTGAACACAAACACTTGGACCTACCTCTCACCTCCCAAGGAAAAGACTTGACAACTACTTGAAGCCAAGGTCTGAACCACATACTAACAGACCATGTGTAACCCTGCCCTCCAAGGATTCCTGGAAGCTGATTCAGTTCTCTGCATCTCCAAAGATAAGTTCATTTTTAGGTTTGAGGCTGACTCTGTCTGCCAGACACAGTTGGTCTGTAAACTGGCGAAAGCTGGCAAGAATTCCTGTTTCTCTCTCCTTCCTTTACCTGCTCCATGGGAATTCCCAACTCGGCTTTCAGTCGTCTCTGTGCTGCTCTCCGAACACCAATGGCATCATTTTCTTCCAGTTCTAGTGGATGGCTTAGAGGATGACTGCAACAAGTGTTGGTAAAACAATCTGCAAGAAGTTTGCATCAGTCCATTTTTGACACATAGAAAGACTTGGGGAAAGAAAACAACAAAAACAAACCCACAACACCAAAATCCCCCAGAGACAAAGGCTAGTTATTCAATACATCACAGCTTTGTTTCTCTTTTGCAGTGAAGGGTCACAGAAGGAGGATATTTGCACCTGTTTTTCTTCACATATTTTGCACTGGGATTTGCCTCTGCCAAGCACTACTTTGCAGGATAGCATTTGATACATATGAGGACAGGCACTCTGATCCCCAAGACATCTACTTAGAGAGCTATTCTTTAAAGACCTTGTTTATCTCTCAAATGCTAATTAAATCTACTTTTGGGAGTTTATATGTAACAGGATATTGAAAATATTCCCAGAGCTTCAAGACCAGCTGTCAGGAAGTAGAATTAAATACAAAATTTATACCTGGGTTTAAAGGACAACCTGTCCATACTCTGTTTCAACCTTTTGTAAAAGTTGAGCTCAAAAGCATCCAAAATAGCTAGAATACCTACAAACCACACTTGAGCATTTTGACTGGTTCGCAGTGAAGGAAAAAATTAAAAACAATCTCCAAAGTAAAGATTCCTTTGGAAGGAAAAGGACTTCCTGCCTCAAGCTGGAAACACTTAGTTCTGTTTTCCCTTGAAAATTCTGCAATAGACAACTTCATGCTCCCTCCAGCATGTCTCATGTAAGCTATTTCTATTTCATTCCCCTCCTTATTTTCATGCCTCTCTATTTGCATTTGAAAGCAATAGTTCAAGAGTGTTCAAAAGTCACGCACTGCAGACTTTGGCCACACAGTCTCACTTCTTGCATAGGTAAAGAAGAGTTTGTTAAGACAACACAGACAAATGTCTGCAGATTTCCCAAGCACCAGGGCTCTGCTGCACATCAGCTTTTACCAGAGGAATGGGACACGCTCCACAGCCACCAGAGCCATTTCTTCAACTCCAATAAATGTGTCTTGCAGCAGAGGGAGTAAACACCACACCCTCTTGATCCTCGCATGAACAGGATCAAACACGTCAGGGAACAATCATCTTCCAAAAGTTACAATACACTAGTGATCCCATTATCCTACTTCACCCACAAGATATCTTGAACTCTCAAAAGTATTAGAAGTATCTCCTCTCCAAAGCAGTAAATTCTAAAAACTCAGAATGAGTTACAGTGCAGGATTGGATTGACATATTTCATATTTTTTTAAAATATTCGTCTAAATAAAACATTTATATAAATACAGTGTTTCAGTACTAACCTGGAAATGTAATTTTTGCATTTGACCTCTGCTGCAGCAACAGTTTATTTTCTGTATTAAATAAGAAAACACTGAAAGCTCGGTGCAGTAAACCTACAAATAAAAAAAAAATATATATTTAACAGAAGAGAAAAAAAACGTATGAAAACAGTTTAAGGGCTTAGAATGGCCTCATTTTTGGGTAATCCAATTAAAAATTAATACATGTTAAAAACCAAGGATTTGATAAATAACTCAAGAGCTATTATTCAGGTTTCTATGTCAGCTTATGCAAAAAATGGAATTAGAAAAGTGCTTAGAACAAAAATGCAACAGAAGAGCTCTAAACTCAGTCACTTCACCATTCTGAATATGCACATTTGGGCAAGCTTCCAAGGACAGCTTGGTATCCATAAATTTACAATCAAAAAGAGATCACTCAGAAATTCCTTAAAAACTGTATGAATTTCAAGACCCTTCAAGAATTGCAGAAGTACAAGGAAAATAGCTCAATTAAGAACAGTTTAATTGCTGTTTTCTTCACCTTTTAAGTCTGTTATTCCTCACTGCTCAGAAAGATGCCTTCCCCAAGTACATAAAAAGAGGTCACACACTACTATGAGAGACTGATGAATCTGACCAGCCACAAATAAATCCACAATCAGTTAAACCCTTTTCTATCAGCAGTGTTTGAAGTAGAACTTTGGGTGAGCTACTTTAAAATGAAAGCCTCTTCTACTTGAAAAGAACTCTGCAAAGAGCAAGTGGCATTCTTCACAAAAGCTACACAGAATCAGGTATCAATAATAGGAAAAAATACTATTTTACCTTCAAAATGCAATTAAAAATATTTATCAAGCTTGTATGTGAAATAACACATTTCTCTCCTTTGCAACTGCCTCCAACTGACTGTTCCTCCATATTGCAGAATTTTAACATTAAATATTTTAAGCTGGGGAGGAGGGAGCTGTGGGGAAGTACTTGTTCTGGTTTGATCCAACACTCACCTGAGATTAGGGATTTAATTTAATCATGACTGTGCTTCTGAAAATATTTAATCAACTTAATGGTTCAATTAGAAGATAAGCAAACCGTACCTTTATCAATGTTCTCATTCAAATGACAGTTTTTCTTTGTATCTGCTCCAATCTTATTGTCATTTTCATCGATAAGGATGCACATCTCTGCCAGGAGCTGCACCTGCTGCTCATCCAGGTGATCTGTGTTTACTTCAGGCATGGTGATGGTAGCACACGTTCTGCTGAAGACAGACAATGAAGAGTCATTCACTAAAAACAACATCCATAAGGCTCTGGGCAGAGTGTGAGAAATAATCAAATGGCTTTTCTGACGTGGTGTAAATTGTGCACCAACTGCTTTTGGATTCCTGAAATTTCCTATCCACAACACAAATCACATAGCAACTCTAGGCAGGTGCTTGAAACATTTCTATTTCTCAGGAAGGCCTTGCAGCAGCTGCTGCAGAACAGCCAGGCTGCGCCTAACATTTTTAAGGGCTGCCAGTGGCAGGAATTCCAATTCCTAACTTCACCTCGCCTCACCCCACCACCTGTGCATGCTGTGCACACTAACTGGCTACATTTATAAGGCCGGGCATCCTGTGCAGGAGGATTTCTCCTCTCCACACGACTTTAAAGGCTCAGCAACAGGGCTTCAACCCAAGGCACCTCCAAAGCAGCACCTCCCCTGCCCCGAGCCTCTGCTGACTGGGCGTGCTCCGGGCAGCCCGGAGAATGCCAGGATGGTCAGGCTGGAAGGGGCAGAGAGAGTCACTGGTGACTCTCCCTGCTCAGCCTGGGTCATCCCAGAGCACAGGGCACAGGATTGCATCCCGATGGTTCTGAACTATCGCCAGTGAAGAACACTCCGTGCCAGCTCCGGGCAACCTGTTCCAGCGCACGGCCACCTGCACAGTAAAGCAGTCCTTCCTCAGTTCAGGTGCAAATCCCTGTGCGTCAGTTGCTGCCCGCTGTCTCTTGTCCTATTGCTCAGCAATGAGGAGCATCCTCTCGGCACCCTCCCGCAGGTATTTATAGATATTAACCATGTCCCCTCTCAGCTATCTCTTCTCGAGGCTGAACAGACCCTCAGCTCCCTCAGCCTTTCCTTGCAAGAGAGACTCCAGTCCCTTCATCCCCTTCGTTGCCCTCCGCTGAACCCGCTCCGGGAGCTCCACCTCTCTCCGGTACTGCGGCGTCCAGAACTGGGCACAGCGCTCCAGCTGCGCGTCAGCAGGGCTGAGCGGAAGGATGACCGCCCCGGGCCCCGGAGCCCCCGAGCCCGCCGGGCAGCGCCGCTCCCGCTCACCTGGCCGTCCGAGCGCCCGGCTCCCGCCGCTCTCCCCTCACGCCCGGCCCGCACCAAGGGGCCGCGCTCCCGGCCCGGCGCAGCGCGCGCCACATCGCTCGTCACGCCCCGCCCGCCAATGGCGCAGCCGCCCGCCGCTGACGTCACCGCATCGCCCGATCGCCCCACTGCGGCGTGGAGGGCGGGGCCAGCAGTGACAGGTGGGGGAGGTGGCGCTCGCGGCCAATCGCGACACAGCCAGAGAGCGGAGCTGGCCAATAGGAACAGGCAGCGGAAGAGAGCTGGCCAATAGGAGCGGCGTAGCGCGGTGGGCGGGGCGTGCGGCGGCGCCCACAGCCGGCCCCGGGAGAGGATCCGCAGCTTGGTTGGGATCGCTGAGCAGGGAGAAGCCTTGAGCCTCTCATGGCAACCGGGAATCACCGGATCAGGCAGGCTGGAAAAGGCCTCTGAGAAACCTTGAGCCTCTCATGGCAACCGGGAATCACCGGATCAGGCAGGCTGGGAAAGGCCTCTGAGATCATCGAGTCCGACCTATGACCGGACACTACCATATCAACCAGACCGTGGCATTGAGTGCCACATACATCCTTCCCTTAAACACCTCCAGGGATGGGAGATCCCTGTACGGCCAGATCCAAAGCTTAAATATTTCTGACATTCAGCGCTGATTACTGTCTTTTCCCCCACCCACGACATGCGAAGGACTGTGCCCAAGCCCTGGCTCCTCCGAATGTGGCGGTGTTTGTGGCAAACAGCTCCTGGACTGAATTTCTGCTCGGTTCTGGGAGTGTTCCAGGCGGCGGCCATAAGCCCAGGACTGCAGAGTAACAGGGCTTTTTGGCACATTTAGTCCTGGATGCTTTCCTTCCATCCACAACAGCATCCTTTGAGCTAAAGAGGAGCAGCGTGTGCAGCACAGATCCCAGCCTGTGGCACTGGGAGTGGGGCAATGCTGGCTCCCCTCCTGCACTGACAGCTACAGCTGGTGGGAAGCAGTTCCTGTGCTAGTCGGGCTCTGAAACTGCCTGCTCGGTGAGCTCCTGAGGGACAGAGAAGGAAACAGCTCCTGGGTAGGAATGGAGCACAGGTAGGATGTCAAGATGAACTGGTCAGATAGGGCAGTTCAGAGATGCACAGGTACCAAAACAGAAAAACTTCAATACCAGCCTCTAGACACTTCACACCACCATAGCTAAGTACCTTCTCAGCAAGACTTTTGCTGGTTTATTGCTCATCCACAGATTTGGGTTTATGACTGGATGCCACAAAAGAAGTGACATTTAACATGTCTTGGAGGCATGGCTCGCTCTGATTCCCTCTCAGGTCAAGTTCCAGCATTTCAGTCTGGTTTGTTTGATTTTTCCTGTGAACAGGACAGATGGCCTGTCATTTAGAGATATCATTAGCAGCACAAATGTTTTAATGGACAGTTAATATTTTACAAGGAGGGTATCTTACAGCATTCCTCTGTGCAGAGCTTGGTGAAAGAAAGAGGAGTGGAAGTGTGTGAAAGCCACTTAAAACCAGCAGAGCATCAACAGTGAAAAAAAAGAATGTAACAACATCCCAGCTACTATATATCCATAAAACATAACACGAAAGTATTAGAATTAATGTTAATACTGTGTTATTCATTAATATACTACAAATTTAATGATATCACAAGAATGTTAACAATAAATGTGTACTCTCAGAAAGGACTGAAATATACACCAATTACTTTTTATTGAGTTTACTTTTCATTACTATACAGATTACTTATTGCTGAGTCACTGGCACAAAAACACAGTAACTGGAGACTGAGCTTTGTAGAAATACTGAGAACATGATTCACCACATTGATCACTTGCTTGTTTCATTGATCCAGATTCAAAAATAAACCTATCATTTTTTCCTTCTGTCATTTTCCTGAAGTAACAAAACAAGTTGTATCAGATGCACAGATGTATCAAAAATGTAACTACTGAGATGGATGTACAAAGCAGCATTTCATGTGATGACAGAGTTAACGAGCAGCTCTCCTGCAAGGGAAGCTCTTTTGGAGTAGAAACTTCTCCCCTGGGAGGCAGAGATGGGTCTGTGCCTGGGGCACAGCTGGCTTGGGACATGAGCAGGTGTACACAGTGACCTTCAGGCTACACAGCAGAGGGAAACCAGGAAAAATGTTCTAACAGATGATAGAGAAAAGAGGGTTTTCTTCCGAGTAAAAACTACCAAAAATTTCTATACAGGCACTTTAGAACCTGACAGTCAGAAACAATTACTGTTCCTGTCTTGCGCAGACAAACAAGCACTTCAACTAGGTCAATGCCGGTGAGCAGCAACAATTGACAACAAATGACAGAGACAAAACAAACCATTTTCACAAAACAAACAAGGGAGTGACTCCCCAAGCCTTTAACAAAGATACTTTCACAATCAGGTGTTTTATGTCACCTGTATCGTCTTTCCTTTTGCTCCCCTTCAGACTTGCTCTGCACCTTCAAAGCTCTTTGTGTTGAAAATCAAGCAGGCTAATTTTTGTAACGGCATGCACTTCACTGAAACCTCAGAACTTCTATTCCACCCTGCATAAACAGAATGGCTGAAGTGACATATAGATGTTTTTGAGACTTAATTTATGCATCTCCTGAAGTCTGCTGACTGTTTTGAAACACTCAGCTAACAAGGAAAGAAGTTTCCTGTAACAGTTGGAAAATCTTTAATTTTACCTGAAAATCCAACCAGCAGCAAACCACGGACAGACTTTCAGTGTCTACCAAGAGAAAAGGAAGTGCAACCCACAGCAAATCAAAGGAAAACCTTTTAATTCTCCAGTTAAACAAGATGATTACAAACTACAAGACAAAATAAAAGCTGAACAAACCTGGGATTTGACCCTGGCCTAGAATGCATAAACAACTGAAAGAGGCTTGTCCTCAGTTTTCAGATTTGCCAAGGAAAATTTAGGGGTTTCTTTTCCCCGCTTCACATCCAAACTTCTTTTTCAGCTTCCTGATCACTGGTTCTGATGTTTAAGACTTCACCCTGCTCAGTTATAGAGCTATCCTTGTTCCTGGTCTCCCTAGACAATTCCTCTCAGGAGCCTTTTCCTGCTCTGGAGTCATAGCTCTTCAGAGAATATTTGTCTAAATGATCCACTTATGTGCTGAGCGAAAAACATCCTGGGTTTTAGCTGAAATGAGAGGTAAATACTTCCCAGTCTGAACTAATCTGCTGTTCACTTGACTCTTCTTTCTTAAAAGGCCTCTTTCAGGGAAGTGGGTTGGCTTCAGCTCACTTCAGAGAAGACAGATGTCTTTGTAGTAAGAATGTAATACATATATGCTAAATATATAAGTAGGATGTTGTATTTGCATTTAGTTCTGCTATCGCAAGCTGATGGAAAGAGTGCTGTGATGGATGACTTCCAAATGTTTTTATACAGCATAAGGTGAATGAATGATGGTATAAGAAACTGCTCTTCTAGGAAGGAGTTATTAGGAGCTTTCCCATATGAATCAAGAAATAACCCCTGAGTCCTTTTCTCCCTTAGATTTTTTGTTTGTTTTGCTTTGGGTTTGTTTTTCTTTCTTTTGGTTTGAGCTCTGGACAGGATGCTTTGCCTTTTCCTGCTACTTTTACAGGTTTGAAAAATACAAATTTGGGAGATTCAGCTATTATTCTGTTCTGTTGCTGACTTCCCAAGCCTTGTATTTTGTCTTTTCAAGTCCAGCCATGGGTGCAGAAGTAGATTTGTCCAGGACAACTTAACTTTTGCTACTCTATTAACTGTGAAGCTTATTAAAAAACTTCTTAGTTGTTGAAAAGATGCTGACTAGTATTGTCCTGTTTCCCTAGGATCCTCTATTGCTATGTCCCCTGTTTTGTATCAGGTAGTTTGTGAAAAGCAGGTCAGTCTTTTGTTCTGCACTTGCTCCCATACATTACACACTGCCTGCTACTCTTGCAGCACCATGACAAAACCAAACTGGTGGCAGAGCTAAAGTGACAACAGGCCACTTGCCGTTCTCTTCTCATGAAAAAGCAACTGCATCCATACAGGGCCTGTTAATTTTCAGGTGAGGCACCCTGTACCAAAGAAAAAGTTGTTTAAGCCCCTGTCTTTCCTCAGCTCAGTATTTTGCATTTCTTCAGGTAGAAAATTGTCATCTCTGTAATGTGCCCTGCTCCTAGGGAGTGAATTGCTCCAAAAGGACAAGAAGGTTGCCAAGCGTTCTCCCCAGGAAATTTCTAACATGGATCTTTGTACTTCTGTTGGATATTTTTTTCTTTTTACTTATAGCTAAAATTGTTACAGCACAGTAGTATTATACTAGGGTAAAGTAATTTTGGTAGGGATAATGAGGTTTAAAAATGTTTTGTTAGAAACTGAACAGCTGAAAACTTGAATTGTCACTTGGCTGAGATGGCTGAGCCACCCACAACTGCACCAACTGTAAAGAGAATTCAAAGCATTGAACAGGGGCATTTGGTCAGGTTGTGTTCCACTTCTTGTCCCTCTCCTTTTGCCTGTGCAGTCTCCCCTCTTTTCCACCCCTTAAAGCTGTCTAGCTACTCAGTTTGCTCCCTTTTAGTGGCCTTGAAGAAGGGAATAGGCTAAAATTATGGGATGTTCTCAACCAGTTAGGCTGGTGATCTTGGAGAATGACCTCCAGTAATGAAAAATATGCTAGTAAATAGGTAAACCATTATTTTTGTCATTGTTTAATACAGAGTTTAAAGACATGACTGCACAGAAGTGGGTAGAAAGGAAAAAAGACAAATGAGAACTGCAGGCAGACTTGTAGTTGGGAAGCACATTAAAAGAAAATGTAATATTTCCAGCTCTCACTGGCACATGTTCTTCTGGCCTTTTTACAGACCTCTTCTAAGGCAGTTAAGATAATCTGCCGGAAGAGAGAAAATAATTAGGCAAAGGCCTCTTTTGACTTTCACTATCTGCTACAATGAATAAGAATTTTAGGTGGAGGTTTATTCTAAATGTTAATCAGCAGTGGAATTAATCACATTTCAATTACACGTTGTAGGCTTCAGAGCGAACAGCCTACTTGCAGAACACTGTAGTTAGCTTTGATGCGCTGCTTCTGCCATTCCATCTGCAGACACAGTAGAAAAATTCCACATTCGGTATTTCCCAACCATTCTGTATTTAAAAAAAAATACGGGATTCCAGCGGTGTTTCAGGGAAGTTTCACCTCCCTTGTCAGTCCACCATACCCAGTGTTACTGGAGGTACCTGGAGGTAACTAACTAACCACTAAAGTAGCAGCAGTTTTAATTCCGTAACAGTAACAATAAACTAACAGCTTTACCCCCGAGGGGCGACAGTCGGGGATAGAAAACACCTCAGCTGTTCAAACCCCAGCGCTGCGGTGACCGGGGGAGCAGCGGGGCTGACCAGTGGGGTGGCGGCGGGGCAGCTCCTGCCCGGTGCCCGGCGGCATTGCCGAGCTGTGCCGGGCGGGAGCATCTCCCGGTGCCCCGGGGCATTGCCGAGCCCGCGGGCGTGGCGGGCGGGAGGCTCTCCCGGGGCAGTCCCGGGCCGTGGCGGGCGGGAGGCTCTCCCGGGGCACTCCTGGGCCGTCCCCGGCGGGAGGCTGTCCCGGTGCGCGGCCCGTCACATCGCGGCTCGGAGCGGGGGCCGCGCCGCTTCCGCCGGATGTCGCCGCGAGGGCTCGGCACCGGGGAGGCGCGTCCTGCCCGAGCGGCGCCGCGATCGTCGCTGCTGCTGCTGCCTCCTCTGCTGCCCCTCCCGCCTTCTCCTCCTCCTCCTCCTCGTTGTCCTCGTCCTTCCCCTCCTCCTTCTCCGCGCCGCCTGCGGCTCTGCCCCTCCCCGCCCGCCGCCGCGGCTGTGGCTGACAGGTGAGTGCGGGGGCAGCGGGGCGCGGACCCTCCGCCATCTTCGCGGCCGCCCGGGGGCTGCGGGGCTCCGGGGGGCTCCGGGGCAGCGGCGCCGCTGCCATCGCGGTGCTACCTGCGCCGTGCCGCCGCCGCCGCCCAGGCCCGCCGCGCCACCCGGGGCTCCCGCCCGGGCATCCCCGCCCTGCCCGCCTTATTCCGCTTGATTTCCGCGTGAAATGACTTGCACGTTCTTCTGTAAAAACCCGAAAGAACCGAAAATAAGCCCTCTTTCCTCTTGCGTGTGTCGCGGTTTTTTAGCGCTTCCAGCCCGAGGCTGTAGGGATGGGTCTAGGTCTGCGGGTAGGGAAGCCGAGGGTGCTGCTGAGGAGACTCCTCTCGCTAACTTTGTTCCTCTGTTGCTGCATATCCTAAGGACAGGCCAAGCCTCGAGACTCATTAGTTTACAGGTGGAGTTCAGATCCTCTGACACCTGTACGAAGAGAGCAAAAATAAAACGCCCACATTTCCTGAAGTGGGGCACAGCTAAATGAGGAAGGGAAGCGCTGTTTGGGGTGGCATGGGGTAAAACTGGCCTTCAGCAGTGGGAGGGTGACATGGAAGTGTCCAAGATGGATAAAAATTCACCGTAAAGAGCCATTTTCTTTAGTCTTCTCTTTTTCTGAGCTAAAACCCTCTGAAAATAAGTTTGAGGGATGCATTGATATGCTTAACGTATTCAGAGGTTGAGTGGATGTTAGGTTCTATTCCTTATGCAAAGATGAGGAAAAGTAATTTCAGGGTTAAGTGTTGATCTGTGGTTCAAGGACACCTTGGTGTTTGTGAGAAAAGAGAAACTTCTGTGTGTGTTTTTATCTCTCTTGTCCAGCTTGTCAAATTTATTTTGTTATTGTGGTTAAAATGGACTTTCTATAACAGTAATATCATGGAAGGTTTACGTAAGGAACTGGTGGAACAGCTTCTTTGAAGTGGTTCAGTGTCATTGAGTACACCTTCAGATGATACAAACGTCTGCTATTCAGGCACCCATTTTACAACATTACAACTGCATCGTTCTTCTTAAGCAAATTTCTGAAGCTGCTTTCCAAGCAAGTCTGCTTGCTTGGCGTTTCTTGATGTTTTTGAAAGAGAACTGGTAACCCCAAGAACCCACAAGTATGTTTTCTAATGAGTAATTTAGATTAGATAACAATCTTCGTGTGTGGTGTCAGCTCTAACCTTTCTTGTAATAACTTTAGATGTAGCTTTGTGTGTTGTGGACTTGGACAATTATTAAGAGAAGGTGCTGGCATCAAACATTAGGATTTAAGGCAGAGGCCAACTGTGATGTTGATTGCCTTTTTAATGCCATTTGTTTATGTGTGTGTTTGTCCCTGAACTGGGTTTATTATGTTAAATCTAAAGATTCTAAGATGAGACTGCCTCTTTAATGTAGACAGGCCTTTCCACCACCTATTTCTTAAATTTAGGCCTTGTTTAAAGCATGCAGCCTTTAGTATGGACTGAAATGCTTAAGTTTGTTGGTACGGTCAGAAGACTAATAACATATATTGTGAGTGTGGTGATAATGTCTTGCAAGAGGAACTTACTTCTATAAAACGCTGAAACTGCAAGGCAGAACTAGTATGTGCCAAGTAAGGAGGAATTAAGTGGTATTGCATTCTATAAATTCGAGATGAGATTAGGATAATTCCATTTTATGTCATGGAATTTTAAGTCTTGAAGCTAAGACTAGTAGGTTGTCTTGTGAGGCGAAAGCTGGGGTGAGTGGCTTCTTCTGGAGGCCACCCCTTCAAAACTCTGTGGGGAGAGGTTGTTAGTACTCTGAATGACCACTGAGGAATGGATAGGAATTGGGATGGTCTCCTTGCAAGCCAGAGTGATTTGTATTTTCTCATCCTTGGGTGTAATACTGACTATTTTTAGGCTTAGTGTTCAAGATGGTAGGCTGGGTGCTCAAAATGCTCTTACACGGGCTGTTGGTAGGTTCTGTAGTTGTCTGTGCTAGACCCTATGAGGTAATGCTTCAAGAATGTGCTGTACAGAGTTATTTATTGGTGCTTCAGAAGAGCTGGCTAAATGTAGTATAGTTAGAGTCAAAATTACTTGCTTTTGTTCAAGTCTTAAGTCTTAATCTTAAAAGATTCTAGTTTACTGGCAAGTAATACATTCCCAGATGAAGAGCAATGATATTAGAGGTCACTCTGCTTCAATGAAACCGTAACAGCAATTCATCTAATACATCCATAACAAGTACGTAAATGTTGTTTGGTTAGAGACTAGCACAGTAAGATTCTGGCAGTAAGAGTCTGGTGCAGTGCTTCCTTAAACAAACACCCGGTTAAATCACCTTTGCTCTTGAACTTCCTTACGATTCCTCACCCTCAGGTCCTGTATTTGCATGCCTGGGCCTCCATGTAGGCTACTTGTAGGCTATTAGGGATTTACTAATACAGAAAAGGGAAGCTGCAGTGTCTGTGAAACAGCTGAGGAAATAGAGTAGCCTTCAAACATATTTTAGGATTTAAACAGCTGTAAGTAATTTAGCAGGACTTGATGCTGTCTGTTTAATTCTTCAATAAAGTCAGTTCATCAATACCTACAAATAAAAGAAAGTACAATTACATTCCTAGGTAACTAACTAGTGTTGAATATGAGATTGTATTGTACCTTGTGCCGTTCAAACACTGAGCACCCTCAGCAAGCACAGATGGCACAGGTTTCAAAGGGAAGCTTTCAGGACATCAGAAATTTCACTAAATAGGTCTTAGTCTGATGATTATTAGAGGACCCAGGAAGGTTTCTACTGTATCTAGAAAAAAAAAGTAAAAAAATAAATCCAAGTCTGATAATTATTGTTTTTTAGTGTTAGGTAATATAAGCTTGGATGGTGAGATGCTTTAGCAGACTGTATGGCAGGCTAGGTCAGCCCTGCATTTTGGTGTGACTGCAGCTTTTGCTGACATAGTTGAATTAGCAAGATCAAAGCTTGCTAGCAGCAAAAGTGGGCTGGCTTACATTTGGATATTGGTGTTAGAAGCTTGTTTAGAGTAGGTACTCACTAATGTGTTAGAGCTTTTATCCTTGATTTCAGCTGTATAACATACTTGAAAGTCATTGGTGCAGCTTCTTTACTCTGCTTTCTGTTGAAAGGAGGTTGGCACCTTCAGTGGTGGATGCCTGCTTTCCCCTTTTACATTTCGAGGAACATCCAGTTTCATTTGAAAGGAAACTGCACTAAATTTAGTAAAAAATCAATGCTGTAATGCTTGAGTGGGTTTCAGAAGGTTTGAGCACACTCATTAGTGTTTCTAGCATAATCTGTGATGATCTGGAATGGTTTTGTTTCCTAAATATTTACCTTTAACAAAACAACCAGTCTTACAAAGCAGTCTCTTTAACCTGATCTTTCTCAGGTGTGCTGTAGTCTTCTGGCTTGCATTGAATCAATTGCACTTGAATGTACAGCACCATTGAAGCAAATTGTTCACTGAAGACCTCAAAATGGAAGTTTTACTTCTTTAAGTATGATTTCTTTGCATATTAATAGAGAGTGTAGTGGCGTATGTTGATACTTAAATTCCCTTAACTCATGAATAATTCTGTCAAACTGAGTTCCATGTAATTAAGAACTTAATAACTGTAATCATTCTCCTCTCTTTCTCCTTTTCCTCCCCGCTTTGTGGAAAAGAAACCCCAAAAAACCCACACACTCTCCCACGTTATTGGGCATCTTTGTATTGTAAGGTTTTAATGCTGCAGTAGACAATAATTATTATTGTACAATGCCTTTGTGTTTTATGTAGTATACACTGAAATGTTATTCTAAGCCATGTTTGAAAATGGGAGACATGAGATGAAGAGATTTAAGAACACATAAATACACTAAAATAGTATTTTAAAAAAAAATTTGACACAATCATTTAAATAGGAACTATTAATATTTCTAAACAAAATGGAGCAGGGAGATGCTGGGCAAGATGTTGCTGAATCTTCCTGATGCTTTCCCTTCACAGACTTGTTGTGTTGTGTTGAATGAACAAAAAAGGAAATGCAACACTGTAGCCATTCTGTCTGTGCTCTGACACATCTTGAAACAGATTTTCTCCCTGCCTTCAGCAACATGCATACCCCAGGAATTCTTTCCTTTCAGCAGCTTTCTTGTTCTGTGTTCAAGAGCAGAAGTAGGCAAGTAAGATTAGTTGATTGCTGCAGTGAGTTTTTAAATCTGGTAAGGCCAGTGTGAGCACTCTTTGTTGGTGCCATTTCTCTGTTGTAGCTGACTAGAACAGTAATTGTTTACACATCTGCTCTTTACTGTTGCACTGATGAAATATTTCCTGTGACTGAGTACATCTGTTAGAGAAAGGTAGGTGGCGGAACTTTAATTTAACACACTGTAAAATATCCTGTGAGTTTAATTAAACAGCATATCTGAAATAGCAAAGTATCTTTGCATTCAGCAAGTACTAATCACCTGTGGTCTAGATGTCCTAGAAAACATCTTTTCCTCCCTACTTCTGCAGATTTACATTGACAGAAAGGTTCTCTCAAGGCTTTGACAGATCATTGTGTGAAGAACTCTATGAAAACATAGTGTTTTCCAAAACGATTGAGCAGAACAACTCAGTATGTCTTTTAATCTCACTTAGTAATACAGTACTTGTGAATTGCCACCCTTAGCGAATATAGTTTAGTAATACAATACACTTCCTCCTTCTCCCCATCTCCCCTTTTTTCTCAGAAAGTACTTTTTGTTCAGCTTTTTTTACTCTTGATTGCTATTTTTTAGGTTCTGTGAATTTAGATTTGTTTCTTCAGGAAGCAAGATCCCAATACTTGGTGATTTTTCCATCCTACTGAAGTAAAGTGAATTTAATGATTTTTTTCTTTTCAGAACCCATTTGGAACACTTAAAAGTTAACTATATCTGACCAATAATATATAATGTGTTGTTTTAAAGCACTTCTTTCTTACTTGGTTTGACTGGGATTTGGTGCCTAGCCTTGACTTGCATTTATGTTTTCCCTCATGTCCCCTTTCCTGTTGTCTGGTGTGCTCTAACTACGTAAGTTTCAAAAAATTGAAAGACTGACTGGTTTGTGTACTACTGACTGTTTCACTAATCAATATTTAATATGGTTTTCATAGGATATGTAACATGACACTGATATTCTGGACAGGTAATTTTCATTGTTTGAAAACCTTACATAATAAGGGGAATCAGGTAACCGCTAGAAATGAGCACCTTATTTTTTAGCATCATATTGCCAAGGATCTGTTTTGTGAAATCTACTCTTGAAAAACTTATAGCTTCTTACTGTTGCAATTAGAATTGAAAGGATTCTGAAATTGTCAGAGTGAAGTTAATATTTAAAGGGACACTGTCACTTTTTAAAAACTAAATTTAAATCCTTGTTCTAAAAAAACTCTTTAATTATTGCTCCCTTACTCCACAAAGTTTGTAAGGCTGTTTGGTGGGATTCAGAACAATAATATTAAAAGCAGTGAAGCTCTTCCCCTTGGCTTCTCCTTCCCATCCTCTGTATGCACATGCCTGCTCGTGGCCTCTTTGGTTTCAGCTTTGCTGTGGCTGTGTGCACCCTCCTGCCGAGCCTGAGAACAGCTGCATGTTTGCCCTCTCCAGAACGTGCATGGGTGGTGTGTCATGCTGCTGCATGGGGAGAGGGCAGTCCCTGGCAGTGACACTGGCTGCAGGTGAAGTGCTGCTACCAAATAGAGACAGGAATGGATGTGTTTCCTACCCAATCTGCTCTGTCTGCTCATGAGCTGCTAAAGTAGGAACTTCTATGTAGCTAATGTGAGAATTTCACTCTTTTAAAGATGTAATCTCATGCATATGACTGTGTCCCTTTAAATTCTATGTGCTAGAGTGTATAGCTGCCAAATCTGTATGTGCTGATGCTGAGTGCTGCAGTTGATTCCTTGAGGGAAGGGATAACACACAGAGGGACCATGACAGGCTTCAGGAGTGGGCCCATGCAAACCTCAAGTTCAACAGGGCCAAGCACAAAGTCCTTGGAGCTGTCCCCAATATCAGTGCAGGCTGGAGGGTGAATGGATTGAGAGCAGTTCAGCAGAGAGGGAGCTGGGGATACTGGGGCATGAAAAACCAGATGTGAGGTAGCAATGTGTGCGTGCAACACAGGAAGCTAACCACAGGCAATGGCACAAGAAAGATGTAGACCTGTTAGAGCTGGTCCAGAGGAGAGCCACAAAAGTTATCAGAGTTCTGCAAACTTCTTCTGTGAAGAAAAGCTGAGAGAGTTGGGGGTTTTAGCCCAAGAGGATTCCTTTGGGGACCTTGTCAAGGTCTTTCAATACTTGAAGGAAACTTTAGAAGAAAGATGAGGAGAGACTTTTTACCAGGGCCTGTAGTGATATGACAAAGGATAATGGTTTTAACCTAAAAGGGGGTAGGTTTAGATTAACTAGAAGGAAGAATTTTTTACAATGAGAGTGGTGAATCAAGCACAAGATTGCCCAGAGAAGTGATGGATGCACCATCCCTGGAAACATTCAAGGGCAGGTTGGACAGGGCTCTGAGCAACCTGAAGCAGATGAAGATGTCCCTGCCCATTGCAGACGAGTTGGACTACATGACCTTTAAAGGTCCCTTCCAATGCAATCATTCCATGATTTTATGAGGCACTCAGAAAAAGGGTATTTCTTGGTAAAGTCCTCCAAAATGAAGTAGCTTGGCAGAAAGGGCAAGCAGAAACTAATGTTCTTAGAGCAATGCCTGGTAAGGCTTAACCCACATTAACATCTTCATGTACAACTGCAGTTCAGGAGCTGCATCTGGCAGGGATTAGAAATTGCCTTTTGTTTTTTTTTACCCCCCCTCACCCCAGATCTTAAGTGAAACGGTGTTAATGGATTTATGGGATTATATGTAGCTATGTTGTCCCGTTCCGCTCCAAAAGGGGGACTTGGGAAGAATTCTTTTAATGGATTTCTCGGAAAAAAAAACCCCGAAGCACCAACGAAGCAATATTATATCTGAAAACTGTGTATTGGTAAAGAAACCCAAGGGGGACAGGGAAAGGAACAAAGAGGGGAAGAGAGACAGAGACAGAAAGAGAATACCGGGCAAATCGCTCCCGCTGTACCCCGGGCGCCCCGTCGGTGAGCGTTTGGCAGGTGGAGTGTGCGCGGCGAGCTGCGAGAGTCTGCGTGGCTCGAGGGGCGGAAGATCAGGAAGAAAACTCGAGGGCGGTCAGGGTCGGAGCACGGTGGCTGCAGGCAGCGGCGGCTCCGGGCAGGGTGCAGGCGGCGGCAGCTCAGGGCAGGGTGCAGGCGGCGGCAGTGGCTCCGTGGTCGGAGAAGCAGCTAGCACGAGGCTGTCGCGGCGACGGAGCTGCCTCGGGCAAGCAGCGAAGCAGAGCAGGACACGAGCAGACAGGACAGCCGGGAAAAGAGCGGATTGCAGGGAGAAAAATGCGAAGGGGGCGAAGGGGACAGAGCTGACCCTCCGGGCGAGCCTCAGCTCCCTCCAAGAAACCCAAAGAAAATGGCCCCGGGTTGTGTCGCACGTAACTGCTTTTATGTGCTTGGTGTGACTTCCCGCGCACTCTTCCCGCGCGTTTTTTCCAGAGCATCCGGGGATCTGTCCCACCAGTGAGCGGGACGTGGCTTGCAGACCAGCAGCGGCAGTTTTCTCTCTCTTGACTGGCTGCCAGGCGAAGCCTCTCGGGGGACAGAGCTCTCGCGGGACAGAGCTCCCAGACGTATATAGCCCTCAAAGTAATTTTTGCACTTCACGTAGAATACATGTTGAGGCATAAATAAAAATTAGATTGGGCTCTCACACATGTGTATGAATAAAACTGTCTGAACAAATCTGCCTGTGTGCACACTGATGCTTCGGGCCTTAAAAAATAAAGCCAAACTGCCGAATATGATAACTGAAAGCCATTGAAAGAGTGGTTCCCAAGGGAGATAGGAAGGAGGATGGAAGAAGGGAGAATAAACATATGTGATAGGATCTGATCCTTTTTTGAAAAGAAATAGAAATGTGATGAGCAAGGAAAACCTGTTCCTCATTCTTGACCATATGTCCATGAATAGGAAGATACTTAGTGAAGCCCAGAAAATTGGCAATAACTGTTTATGGGACGGGCTTTTTAAAATTTTGGTCCTGTCTTTCCACAGTAGAGGAATCTAGCCACAGTGAATAGAGGAATCTAGGCAAATAAGAAACTACCCAATGGTAGTTCTTTCTAGTATTTCTTCTTTAATTTGTGAATATAGCTAATTAGTTACTACTGATTAATCACACATAAAAAGCTCTGATGGGATTAGGTGCAGGGGAGGACTCTGTGGAGTCTAGAGGATATGAAAAAAATAATTTTAGTGCAGTACAGGTCACTGATGCAACCTGAATTTTATTTTAGATTCACTGTGGAATTGGTGTCAGGTTACTGGAACTCAGTTGTTCTAAGAGCTAATTAAAATACCAAGTCTTTTAATAAGGATGGATGGGCACTAAAACCTTAACTAAATCTAGTCTCATTTTGATACAAATTTCTGTATCTTTATACATTTTCATTTTGTGATATAAAACCCAAAGGAGATTTCGAGCTGTTGTTATTCGTGGTGCATACTGTGTTTTTAGTAAGGTATGCTTTTCCTTGGCTTTATGATCTGTTAAAAAGCTGAAAACACCATGTCAAAGCTGAACTGGTTAATGCCTGATCTTGTTAATAGCGATGGTGCTCATTCCTAGCGTGAGATCCAGCGTGTTGGTGGATCTTAAATTGGAAGTGGCCCTGGGTTTGGTTTAAATTTTCTCTGATCAACTTATTTAAAAGGAAGCTCAGTTGCCTGGTTAGCTTTGCCAACTCTGCTCTCCTATTTCTCTGCAGACTATTGCACCTATTTTAAGTTGTAATTGTTTCAAAAATGATTTATGCTGGAGAATGAATTTTTATTTTGTTTTCAGTGTGCATGATTGAAAAAATTTGGGTAATCAATCCTAAAACATTTGAAATGTTTGACAACTGGTACCCCATGAAACAAAAAATAATTTCTGTTGAATGTTTCGTTTAAATTTTAAAACCCCTGTAATTTAATGTTTGTAAAAGTAAGATTTTGACAGTAAAGAACATATTCTCCATATTTATGCAATCAAACATAATTTGATTTTTCTTACGTATTCTCCACATTTATGCAATAAATCAGACATAATTTGATTTTCTTAAACAGGCGAAGCAGTAGCTCATACATGGTAATACTGTTTGGTGATACTGTCAGGTGTTTTTAGGCATATAAAAATGCATATCTTTGGCTTTAACAAGGTGACAGATATGAACCACATAAACAGCAGCCTGTTAAGTCAGGTGCACTTTCACTATTCTCATAAGCTCATGGGCACTTTCACTATTAAGGAAAGTCAAACCATGAGCTGCCAAAATTGGTGGAAAATAGTTTTCAGGACTTCAGTAATGAAAATTAATTTCTGCTTGTGTCTTAACAAGGACATCTGTTGAATTTTGTATAGTAACACTTGAAGTTGAATAATACATTTTTAACCTGACAGTGTCCCTAAATTACCATGTTTGCTTTCATTTTCCAGCTGGGTTTTAATTTTGCATGCATTTCAGTAAACTATAGTATGCATAACAGTTGTTTCCTGGAAGCATTTTGGGGCTGTCTCTGCTGGTGTTCTCCAAAATGAGCAAGGAAGTGGAATTTATTTTCCTTTTGTGGAGGTTTGTTAGCTAATGAATAAGTAATACAGAAGTGATTCCAGTCTATTTACTTATATGCCTGTAGTTTTGAGCTTAATGTTGTTGGAAGAACAGCTGTAAGTAAGAAGGATCTCTTCTTTTAATAACAACCCAAACAACTCCAAAGTTTAGTAGAACTAAATATTTCCATTTTGAGAAAAATATTTAAATTGTGGTTTGTTCGTTGAAGCAATTTGTAATGTGTAATGCTTGTCCTTAGTTTACCATAGGAGCCTCTGTGAAGCTGTTTTTTTGAAGTAATGCCAATAGAAAGTGGAAGTTGTGCATCTGCTCGCCAAGCAAAGCAGAAACGTAAATCACACAGCCTTTCCATTCGAAGAACCAACAGTTCCGAGCAGGAACGGGCGGGACTGCAGAGAGACATGTTGGAAGGGCAGGTAAGGTGATGTTTGGCAGCTTACATAACATTTTTCTGTGTGTTTTCTATGGGGAGAAGCTAAACAGATCTAAAGGTTGAAATATGTCCAGTAAAGCTGCAGGAACAACAGATTTTGTTGCTTCTAAGTGCACCCTGCCTTTGGAGATCATTGATGTGGATGTTGACAGTGTTTCACGTTGTGTTGAGACTTGTGGAGTTTGTCAGGTTCTGTGTAGTCTTACATGGATGATAAAACCATAAAACAACATAAAACCCAGCCTGTTTATTTCACTGCAACCTTCCCCCTCTCTGCAAAAAAAAAAAAAAAAAAAGAAAAAGTTCACGATTGATTCTTGGTTTCGTAAATTTGCATTTAGAATAGTAGCAAAGCAGAAATATGAATAAACCAAAATACTTCTTATGATGACTCTGATAGGGAAAGTATTAGTTGGAACACTGTTCTGCATTCCTTTCCATAAAGTAAACAAATACTGCCTGCCTGCCAGAAGTGTGAGCTAACTCAGATTTTCATTTGTGTGGGTGGGTTTTTTTTTTTTTTTGTTTGGCTCAGAGGAAGGTGGGCTCCTCTGTGGATTAAACTTAAGGGAAAGAACTGCAGCCACTGCTTCTGTAGCTTTCTTAATCATGTCAGTGTAGTGGGTGCAATCTGGACTTGGGAGTGTTGCACCCAGCAGTTCTGAGATTACCTGTAGGTAAGACTTCTGTCAGAAGTAGTGCTGGCAAAGATAAGCAAACGCCAGTTTAAAAACCATTTATTGTCAAATTGACTACATGGTGTTAGTATGGGCCTGGCAAAGATGATGAAAAACTATTTTTATCAGAGAGGTTTGAAATACGAAGGGAGTTTGCCTATGAGGAACCTAACACTAGAGTCTGCAGATACTCTGAAGGGAAAACCTGGTGTTTTCTCAGTGTTGTGACTGGGTTTTTAAAACTGAATCTATTTTACAGTAAACCATGACATTAGTTTCTGAGAATTAACAGAGCCTAAGTTATTGTTTCTAGTCATCTAGGAGTTGGAGAATGCAAGTACTTGGCTAGAAAAGTGTTCATGCATTTGGAACTACTGCAGCCTTCAGGAAAGGAGTGAAGGGCAGCAGAGAGGTCAAGACATGTTTTCACCCCTGCCTGGTAAACCAAAATGTTAAGCTGTTTTAGTATTTCTTAGCAAACTCTAAGTGTATTATCCTGTAATACATAGATGTTTAAAATGTTTTGTCTATCATCTTGTTTAATTTTGTTCATCTTGAACAGCCAGCTGGCAGATTCTAACGAGTAGAGAGTATTACTGTCCCTTCACAGTGGAGCTATAAACCTCATGAGATCCAGCTAGGGACTTTTGCAGATAAGGAGGTACCGTTATTACGTGCTATTTTAATAAACTAAATTAAATAATGCCAACTTTGGAGAGAATAAAGGAAGTGGATGCATTTTACTATGCTGGTTATTTCATTACAAGTTTAGATTTGCTTATGCTTTCAGGCCTTGAAAAGTGGTTGGAAAACCTTTTCTACAACTCCTTTTTGATTGCGGAATTTATAGGATAAGTTAGTTTCTTACATAATCTTGCTGTATGAGCTCATTGGGTAATTGAATCAGAAATAATTCTTCTAACTTCAATATTTCTCTAAATAGTGTTTCATTTATTTAGTATTGTTGTTTAATCAATTTTGTTTCAAGTTGGTTTTAATTCGGATCTGTTTTGCTTCTGGTTGTCTGTGAATGCCTGAACAAAAGTACCCTGTCAAGGAACAAAGAATTGATGTAGAGGGGCATAAGGTGCACAGTCCCACTTCTGCCAGCACAGTGCCACAGCTTAAACCAGCTGTGAACTTTTGTAAAACTGAATTGTGCACGAAGCAGGTGTGCTCCGTATCATGGCTGTGAGGGGTTTCTCTTACTCTCTCTTTAAAACTTTGGAAATAACTTACACAGCCAGGGTCATGGCAGGTCTTTCCCGCTCTGCCTGCAGACAATTCCCGGGGCTGTGGCGGAAGGTGACTCAGTTACGTGAAAACTTTTTTTGAAAGAAGTTTATAGCTAGCTACCTAGGTAAATGGCTTAGTAAGCCAGTTTACATATTGTAGTCTATGAGCAGCTGAAGAATAGAATGCTAGAGTAATATCTGGCGAGGGAAGGATTAGAAACTGTAGTTTTCTTTACACTTATGGTTAGTGATGAAAGTAAGCAAATGTTAAAAATACATTTATAATGTTAGTTTTTCTCAAGCTTTGGTAATAAGGTGCATTGTGTTGGCAACTTTCTCACTTGTATAGTTAACTTCTGATTTACTTTATCAACTGAAGGTATTCTTTTTTTTCTTGAACTGGAAACATCTTGACATTAAAAAAAGAAATTCCCCACTTTTAATTTTTTTAAATGAATTGTTCATGTATTCCAGTTTTATAATTTTTCTCTAGAAAAGAAAACCCAAACAAATCTCACAGGTGATTTGAATTGTGTCCCTTGAAAGAGAAAGAATATTTAAAAGGAATAATTTTGTATGCATAGAGCTGTTTTGTGTTTTACGCTAGCAGTAGTCTTAATTTCCCTCCTTGCTGGGATATTGAGATAACTATTAAAATCAGTTCAAGATTAAAGAATAATTGTGTAAAATATAAGTAAAGAAAAATATAACCCCCAATATTTTGCCTTGTAGGATTCTAAGCTACCATCTGCTGTCCGGAATACACTCCTTGAACTTTTTGGACAAATAGAGCGGGAATTTGAAAACCTGTATATTGAAAATTTGGAATGTGAGTATCTATTTTTTTTCTGGAAACTTATGAATTGTTTAGTTTTAGGTTAAAGTAACACTAATTTAAGCACTTACCTTGGACATTGTAGTATAATTAGTGTAGCTTTTCTGAGAGGAATTTAGGAATTGTTTTGAACTTGCAGCCAAAGATGGAGTTTCTACCTTTTCAGAAAAATCACTTTCTTAGTGCTTTGAAACAAGCAGTGAGAACTGATATGTATCATCCCACCCTGACTCTTGGGCAAAGCCAGTGAAGGGTCTGTCTCCTTATCATTGTAGGCTCTGGTGGATTTCATGTTAATCTGGCAGTAACTCCATTCAGCCTTTGGAGTTTGTGGCTTTGCTATATATTTACAACAGGCTTATTTTTAGTGA
The DNA here is from genome assembly GCF_008360975.1 of Lichenostomus cassidix. NCBI lineage: Eukaryota > Metazoa > Chordata > Aves > Passeriformes > Meliphagidae > Lichenostomus > Lichenostomus cassidix. Next base: position 10,181,880 of record NC_139482.1, read on the forward strand.
TGTAATATTAGTAAATAAAATTGGAAAATCTACTTACCTGAAAAAGTGTACAGTGGGGTCATTTTGGATCAAATGACTTATACATTGCATAACCAGCACCTGCAGCTGTTCAGGAGTTTTGAACTCAAGCAATGAGATAAAAATTCCAGATGTTATCTGAAAAAGATGTTGTTTGTTTAATGACAGTGCAGTTGTCTGATAATGTAAGTGATCCAAGGTGATGTAAGAGGATCCCAAGTTAAATAACAAAGGCTTGTACAGTAATACAGTAAAGCCTCAGCTCAATTTCCCTCTCTGAAATTTTAAGCTGAATTTTAATTTCAGCTTGGCTTCTGAATTGTGGAATCTGTCTGATTTGGCTCCAAGTCAATTTTTTTTCCTCACCTAATCAGTTTCCACAGTTAAACAGACACTTATGTTACCCCAAAAAAAAAAAAAAATCTTGCCTGTTTTTTTGGAAATGTTCAGGGCTTTTTTATTCTCTTAAAACCTGAGATTGTGTTGGTTAAAGGCTGTCATCAAAAGTACACATTTTTTAGTGACAATTTGCACAACTGAATTCTCTGCCTGCTGCTGGGAAGTTGGCTGGTAGCAAGAAAAGTAGAGTTTTCCCTCCCCAGCCTTCAGAAATGCTTGTCAGTAAACATGTGGTGGATTTGTACCCTTCAGAGTAGGATTATTTTCCTCCATTTCCATTTCCATTTCTTTATCTACTTTTTTCACTTCACAGCTCCAGTTGTGATTGTGATCTCTTTTCACTCCTGTGACGATTTCTAAATTTTTCTCTTCTCATGCTCAGTCTAGTATTTTTTGTTCTTGGTTTAATTCCTATGCTAGTGCTGCAGTTACTGTACACATATTAAAAAAAATAAAATTCCAAAGAATAAAAAAAATACTCATTTGCTTCACTATCTTTCTTGTGAGGCTCTAGTAGTAGACAAGTATTCAGGGAGAATCCTATTTTGTGATTAATAAAACCTTTGCTAAGAAAGGATGTGCTAATTCTGTGGCTAAAATGATTTTGATGCCACAAGTTTTCTCTCTTCTGCTGGATTTAATTCAATACAGATGGGCCATGTGTTTCTCAGCAACAGTTTTGTTAATCCTTAGCTTCATTTATTAGTGAGAGTGATTAGAAGCCACCAATACTTTCTGTGGAATCTGGGGCAAGGTTGATCTCTGGACAATTCAGCAAGAGTCTTGGTCTATATCTTGGTGAGACCTGCTTTTATGAAATCCTGCTTGATCCCTCTTCCTTTCCTTAGTGTGAACTAGCTTACTTACTAACCATAACAGTTCTTAAATAGTATGTTAATGCTGTTATTAATGATAGTACATTTTTTGTAGTAATGTGAATTTTCGGTTTTGTTAGTGCGTAGGGAGATTGATACACTGAATGAGCGCTTAGCAGGCGAAGGACAGACAATCGATGGGGCTGAACTGAGCAAAGGACAACTGAAAACAAAAGGTAAGAGAGCCACAAAGAATCCTTAACCAGTATTTTTGAATTCCCTTTTCTGTACTTTGTTGACCAAAACGTAGAATGTTACTGGAGGAATTAATACCTGTTACTTATACAAAGAAGCTTATGCTGTATTTGAAATGTCTTCCTTTGAATTTATTTTTCTCAACAGCCAGTCATAGTACGAGTCAGCTTTCTCAGAAATTAAAGACAACTTACAAGGCATCTACTAGCAAGGTATGAGACAAATTAATTCTCTACTCATCCATGTGTACTCGTGAGACTAATGTGACTGTCTTTGAAGTTGTAAATTGTGGTTTCTTTAAGCTGGGTAGTGCTGGGCCATAAGTAAATATGCCTCCTTAGGAGTAGTATGTTTTTCTTGGATTCATCAATTACCCATTATCCAACCATACCATATGATATTTTTACAATAATTACTTGCCTTTTTTGAAGAAGGGATGCTGGAGGGGCGAGAGTGTGCACATGTGTATGTGGGAGTGCTGTTTTGTAAATAGAGCTAAGAAAAATAATTCTTTTTCATGAAGCAAATAAGTGAACTTGCTAGTGGATTTCTGAATAAAGATTTGGGTATTGCAGTTGAAATGGGGATTTAAATAGGCACCTCTATGTATACTATTATAGATTGTGTTTTTAAGGTTGTTTTTATTTTTTAGCTATGACACTAGAACATTTTGTTTCTTTTATGTTGCAAGACTTGCTCATCAGTAGCTAGTGATCTTTTTTTTTCTTGGTGTTTTGGCACAGTTAACCTTTCTGATGCTTTTCATTTTGTACATCTGCATCAGCCTGGTATTTTTGTTTTCCTTGCTCTCTCCCCTTTTTCAGTTTTTGCAGCGAGTTTACCTGCTGTTCTTTCCCCCTCCCCCTTCTCACAGTCATTTCATGATACATTATTAACGTTAAATAAAATGTGAGGAAACCACAGTGGAATCTGGTATGTGAATTAGCTGTATGGTATGTAAATTAGCTCTGTGGTGACCTGTAATGCAGGCTGGTGTGTGGAAATAACCTTTTGTTAAGCATGAAAGTTTGTGAGTAAGTGTCTTGATTTGAAAGACAAGTGTCTGCCAAGGAAGGTCAGAACCTCCCTTAGAACAGAGAATATGACCCCCTTCCCTCCGAATTATTATAACTTTGAAATGTAGTGGACTTTCAGGCAAAGATATGGGAAAAGGAATAACAGTTCTTTACTAGTATTTATAACGAGGCAAACAAGCAACAACAACAGCAGCAACAACAAACAACCCAAAAACTCAGCGGCAGCTCACTCTGGGCTGCCAGAGCACCTTCCCTGCGGTGCAGTTCCGCTCACAGCCAGCAGGGGCGCTGGTGGCTCCCGGCAGGGCAGGACGATGATTCCGCCGCTCCTGCAGGGGGCGCTATGGCGGCGGGGCGGTCGCGTCTCCCCTCAGGCGGCGATGGAGGGTGCAGCTGGGGGGGCAGATGAGCTGGAGCAGGAGCCTCGCAGCGGCGGCTGGAACGGCACAGCCAGGCGCGCCTCGGAGCTCAAACGAAATGTAACAGGAAACTCCGCAGCCTTAGCAGGAGCCCTGGCAGTTGGGTGGACAGGGGGTGTGGGGTTGGAGCGTAGAGAAAAAGGCCGAGGCAGAAGCTGCCGTGCTTCTCTGTAGCAGCTGCTGCATGGAGCTGGGAAGATACACTCTCCGGGAAGGGTTCCTGGGTGTTCCCCTGAGGCACTTGAGTAGATGGTGAGGGTCCTTGGCAGTGAGCTTGGCTGTTGAAAAGGTCCCACTTCAACGGCCACTCTCAGGAGCAAAGGCTCGCTGACAGTAAGGAAGGAGCCGTGCAGGGCTGCGCTCCGCAGGGGCAGTGGATTCTCGCCGTGGGAAGCAGCAGCTCCACTGTTCCTTCTGGTCTTGAGGGTAAGAGGGAGAGACAGGAGCCAAGCCCAGCTAGAATCTCCCTTGGGAGGTATCTCTGCCCTTCCCAACAAAATGCCCCTCAGCTAGGAGAGTGCAGCCAACTGCTGTGCCCTTCTCCTTTTCTACATCTTTTGTCTCTCTTAAGTACCAATGGTTATTGTTTCTTAGCAACAGTTGGGACAAAATTCCATGAGAGAAAAGAAAGGAAAAATCTTAACCTCCAACCACAAGGTAGTGAAATAGACTGAAGCTACAGTGGTTTATTTGGTCTCCTTTTTATTTTATTGTTTTCCAAACTTTTATTCTTGCCAATGTGGTACACAGAATGCCTCTTTTAAGAGTTAATGGCTTGCAAATTCTTTATCAAGACCACTCATATAGGGACAACATGATATTAATAGTTTTGGTACACCTAGCATGTAGCTATGAATTAGTACCCTCTAGTGTAGCGGGGGTTTTTTTTGTGGGTTTTTTTTTTTTTTTTGGGTTTTGAGGCAGATATTGAATCCTTGTCTTTTACTTTTTACAATGTAGCACTCGTATTTATTCCTGGGCAAGACAGGCACACCTCACAGCTTCAGCATGGAAGCTGGGAGGTATAGGTGGAGACTCCTGGGTAACTGATATGCATGCACAGCAAAGCAGACATGAGTAGTGAGTAGTGGAGCGTGAAGAATTTAATACCTGAACATTATGCACAACAGATGTCTGAATGTGCTGATGTATTTCTTTTCACTACTTTGAGTCAGAATTTGCTGGGGAGTAGACAAGAGCTGAGGGCAATTACAGCACTGCAAGCATCTCTGTCCAGTGTGTTCTTTGAAATCTTAATGCACTTCATGGAAGTGCTTTATCTTGACCTCTTCTACCTTCCTACACAGAAGAGTCAAAGCTGTAACCTTTTGTCTCTTGACCCACAGAGAGACTATAGCAAAGAGTTAGAAAAGAGTATAATTTTCTAAAAACCATGATTTTTCCATCTGTACCCTGACCGGATATAGTTAAGAGTTCCCCAATACCCTCTCTTGGAAAAAAGACATTCTGAGTTTTAAGAATTCAACAGCTTTGAAATTCTTATGTCTGTACTTTCCATGAGTACTGAATGAACAATGCTGTTTCCCAAAATGGTTCTGTTCCAAACTCACTGGGGTAGTAGATCACAAGTTTTCTCTGTTTTACAAACCAATTGTTCTATGTAATTGCACACAATTACATTTTTCAGATTGGCTGCATATATAGATTTTTTTTTTTCTGAAAAGACCTTTCACTATTTGCTGAATCTAATGAGAAGGCTGGTCCTTGACTGCTTTAATATTGTCAAAAAATACTAGGACTAAAGCAATCTGTCTATTCTCTTGGGGGAAATGCTGAGGTCAATGTTCTTAATTCAAGTCCTTCATATGAAGTTTCCATACTGGAATACTTTTCATCACTTAGCTGTGTATAAAGTTGGCAAAACTCAGAAAAGCATGATTTTAGCAGCAAGGTTTATCCCCCAGTGTCCAAATCCTGAAGAGATAGAGTAGATTTAACACTTGGTACTCTTAAAACTAATTTTTTGTTAATGGACAAGGTTCTGTAATTTAACTGCAGTTGGTTTTAGATGCAGGAATCACTATATGAAATCCACGTTTTGATGTTAACAAAGTGTTATGGCTGCTGTTAATGATCCCTGCCTTATGAAAGTTGTTACAACATCAGGAAAGCATCAATTGTTTATGCAGAGTCCTAAAATAAACTGAAATGATGTCACTTGGTCCATCCAAACTAAATTCCGGGATCTCTGATTTGTCTAGATCAGGATTAAGACTCTTAAAAGAATGTATTTATTCACCCAGCAATTGAAAGGAATAATTTTTGAACTATGTAGTTTTTGTACTCACTGCCTAAAGTTGCTTCACAGGACATTCTGTTCATCAGGGACAGTGTAATGCTGCTGGACTGGTCCCTAGTAGATCAAATTTTCATTCTTACTTCTAAAGTGCCCTGTCTGTGTAAGAAACGCTTTTGTTGGGTTTCTCACTCTGCCGTGCAATTGTTTCAGTTTGTATTCAATTTTCACTTGTTTAAATAGTAAACAATGTTTCCCCATTAACAAATCTTTTTGTAGAAAGAACATGAAACTGTATCAATTTAAGAAAGGACAGGCAAAGGTGAAACACACTCAGGATATGGTTGCCCATTTACTTGTACATGATGATCTGCTGGTTACTTCAGAAATTTTCCACAGTACAGAGACTTCTTTTAAGCAAGTTGTGTGTTCTTTAAATATTTCCTTTCCCAGCCTGGGACATTGTTTATGTGTGTTTAACAGAGCAGGAAGTAATCCAGGCCCTCTCTAGTTTATCCAATTACTGGTATGCAAAGTGAAGGACAGCAAAAAAAGGTTAAAAAGATAGCATGGAAAAAGCGTGTGTTGAGTAAATATCTGTATCAGGACATTCACTGTTGGATAGTGTTCTTGAACTCTTCTGTGTGTTAATTAAAGACTGCTAATACTCCAAAAGGAGTTTTATATCCTTGCCATTAAATGATCAGTGAAACTGCTGTCTAATGGTTTTGCAAATTCTGTACTTGTTGATGGGAAGGGAATAGTTTCTCTAAGAAAACTTATGCATGAGGGTTTGACTCAGCATCAGAAAGACAGAATGCAAGCATAGTCTGAGTGTGGGGTTGAGAGCAGCAAAATACCAAGTTAAGAGTTTGACCTGAGTGCTGTGTTAGTCCTTTTCTGCCAATACTTAATTCAGCCGTTCCACTTCTCATACACAAGTCCTTTTAGTTTCAGTGTGAAAGTTGCATCTGTAGGATGGTTTTTAAAACTTAGGAAATTCTGCAGTATGGTTGAACTAATAATCTTTTAGCCCATTTTCTTTTCAGTGCATCTGTAATGACTGTTCCTTCTGCTGCTGTGAAACCAAAATGCATATTAGTTGATAATTTGGAATTCAAGTAGGGCATTATCATTTCATCATTGGAGAGTTGACATGCTCAGGATTTGGAATGCTCTTGCAGATTTTCTTCTAGCTTTAAAAACCTTTTTTGAAGTAATTTGCTTTAATGACATACTTAAGACCTTCTATTTTAATACCAGAAACTAATGGGATTTTAATCTTAGTTTATTGTATCTGAAATGTAGACTTAATTAACTTGCTAACTTTTACTAAGCTGTAGATAAGTCTTAATGTGATTTGTGTTGAAGTATTTAAAGATTTTGATTTAACTGGTTAGATACCTGCCTGTAATTCCATGCCAAGGAAAACACTGATAAATTGAAGTTTTCTTTTTGTTTCAGTTTAACAAAGCTTTTGAGGTAGTCGTTCTCAAAGAACAGCTATGAGCTTCAAGACTTGTGGGGTAAAAATAGGGCATTTGTAATGGTGGTCTTATTTTTTTAAGCCATCTTTCATGACTCTTGGTTTCAATTGTCTCTAAAAGCGTTCAGCAAGGCAAACTTTTTTTTTAATATCTGAAAATATTTATCTTCATCTGAAAATGTAGAATTTCTGAAATTTGGTTCCTTTCTGTAGATACTGAGTGTTTTCAGCATTTCTGCACTGTAGTTACTTGTAGTTTTACTGTTTTACTAGACTTTTCTTCCTTTCATTTCATATTACTTATGCACATACTAATTTGGATTTAATGAATCTTCTCTGTTTTTCCCCTAATAGCTTCATTTTGAGGGAACATGCTTATCAAATATTTAGATGAGTGTGACTTTTTTTTTAAAAAGCTTCATTACACAAATAAACAGGCATATGCACTCAGGTTAATGTTTGATTTGATTAGCTTCATGCAGTTTTAAAGAAAAAACAGCAGTGAGTGTTTTAAATTGGAATGTTTCTGGGTTTTGCTAGAATTATATAATAAATTCATTTTTTTCAAAGACATTACACTGGCTAGCAGGGATTGCTTAAGTTGTCAGATGTACTTGTTTGGAAATTCGCAAGGAAAGTTTTAAGGTTTTTTGCTTGATGAGACCAAATGGGAAGTGCACTCTACACTTGTACAAGTCATTATTCCAGAAAGATTGCATTATTGTACTACAGAATAGTTTGTCTTGCATTCTGTAAAAGTGGGGCTGCTATTAAAAAAGAAGTGAGAGGTATATTTTTATCCAAACTCACTTTCCTACCATCAAATGTCAATTTTTTGGCATTAGTGAACTGTCAGAACATTAAAGAATCATGGCAAAGTTAATATCTGTTTTTATTTGTGAGATAATGACTTCATCTTGAACCAATGTGGAAAAAAATATTGATGCCTTTGCTGTTTCAGATTGTATCCAGTTTTAAGACTACAACATCAAGGGCAATCTGTCAACTGGTAAAGGAATACGTTGGCCACAGGGATGGTATCTGGGATGTCAGTGTCGCGAAAACTCAGCCAGTGGTCTTGGGAACTGCATCTGCTGGTAAAGTTTTGTGTGGCTTGAATAGTTAGAAAATTCTGGTTTAGTCCGTAATCTATAGCAAATATAGATCCAAAGCATACTTGAATAATGAGCTCCACACTGAAAGAGTCCTTTTAAAGAAGATCTGTAGCCAAAAAAATTCTTAAAATTGGGACTTTCCTGAAATGCATTTAACTTTTAGAAATTTCAAGCATGCTTGTTAGTCTTCCTAAAGTATGTGCCAGTTAACTTGCATGCAGGGCACTCTCTCCTTAGGCAGCACTGGCATGTTGGGTGGTGTGAATGTGTGGGATGGGGGGGCTGCTTGCTTGGGGAGGCCTCTGGCACAGAATTCCATATGGCTGGGGACAGAGATCCCTGCAGGCTTTCTATCCTAGTACTGTTTAGTCTTTGTTTTATAGAAGTTGTACATGTGATCATGGTTTGCATATTCCTGTATTCTTGCATTCTGTCTTGTGTCTACGGACATGGGGCAGCTAAAAATTTTAATTTTCAGTCCTTTTTACTTTATTTACTTACTTTAGATTTATTCCTTCACACTTGAGGAGGAACAAGTACTAATGAATCAGTCACTAAATCTATTAAAGTCCAAAAATCAATCTACAGACTTGTGTAGTTTTGGAAAATTAATAGGGAAAAAAACAGAACCAGATAGAATTGATCAGTCTGAAATGACAGTCTTTTGAAGATGGAACAGAATCTGAAGGTACTGACTGGGCTTTTATATTATGGACCAGAAGCCTTGGCTTCTTGAACTGAACTGTTATAATTTTTATGTGCCTGCTGAGGGGCACATTCTGTCTTTGTGTAGGACATTTTGTCTTTGTCCTGATTTAACTTGGAAACAGCTATTCTCCAATTCAGCTTGAGGTACTACCCACTTAAATACTTAACTGTTTATTTTTGGGTGTGGCAGGATAAGGGAGTGGCATTTGGAGTGATTTCCTTTTTAAATAATTTTTTTAGTGCTCTGCAGTGACTTGTATGCATTTGGGACTTCCATGCAGGAAGTAAATAGATTGTACATAGAATTCCTGTTTGTAGTGACTGCCTTTTTCACCATGGAATGCTTTCTCTGTTTTTTTCTGAAACTCATGATACACAGTTGGAGCTTTATACAGAAGCATATAACCAAGATAGGAAAAATATCAAAAGTAGAATTTGCCTTTCAGTACTTACTGGAAATTATTCTGATTAGGACAGCACCTTTACTTTTTTTTGGGGAGATGTGTACAATGGCAAGAAACTTTTATGTTTTATATATAAGGTGGTAGTCAAGTGGGTTTGGTCTGTTCTACATTTAAAATCTATTTCATATGGTATGTGCTACAGTGGAAGATTACTTGTTTGTTAAAAGGGTAAAAATGAAAAACATATGTTTTTAACTATTTACAGCTGCTTTTTAATCTTTGTAGATCACACTGCTTTGCTGTGGAGCATCGAAACAGGGAAGTGCCTTGTCAAGTATGTAGGGCATGTCGGCTCAGGTAAGATAAGGGCATGTTGTGAAAACTGGGAACAGAGCATGGGAGGGGAAATGTGTTTTGGCCAACTTCAGAAATGTTTGTTGTGGTTTCACTTGCAGGTTTGCCAACATCATTAACAAGTCAATTGTGAAGTTCCACTAATTTTCATACAGAGAATGTTTTGGAATATGATTTTTTATTGGAGAGGCACATTAAGACAGTTCTGCAAATGCTAAATGAATAAACAAGTCCATATAAAGAAATTCACAGGCACAGTTATGACACTCAGAAGTTAAATGTCAGAACTCATCGAAGTCTCGTGTATGTGCAGAGCAAAAGAAGCTTATATAATCAGAAATTAGCAGTCTTGCAGAATCTTTGTTATATTTGGGGTATAAACTACAGATGCTGGATGAATACCTATTTGCACTTCTTTGTTTAAGATCCCATATATAATTTGGTGCATAATACTAAGATCTTGCTTTTAAGACAGTTATTTAAATATAGGTGTTTGTCTTCCTTTATACCAGCATGAATATTTTGGAAATAGTCTTTCTAAAACCCCTCTTTGGGTGGAGAGGTGCAGTCCAGTAAGTGTTTTTGATGTTAATCCTAATTTTTGGTGTCCAGTTTGATAAGAACCTGATTAGGCTCCTTCTGTCTCATAATGAGTTACAATACAGGATTTTATAGACCAGAATTGGAGAGGTTTTCCATAGCTTTAACTTGCTGTTGAGAATTGAACACTTTGAGTGATCATACCCTGGGAAAGTAGGGAATGCAGTTCCTGACCAGGATTGTTTCATTAAGTAACTCATCACATCACATGAACTTTGTGGCAAGGATAAAAATAGAATTAAGTTCTGTAGAACTGCTTCAGCCATGAGCTGTACTTTTTCTTCCTGCTACATTACTTCTAGCTTGTACAGCACAAAGTTAAATGCATAGAAACAACTGGTAACACATTAATGTGTTCAGATATCTCAGGTTGTTTGCTGCATGGATCTCTAAGTTCTATAAAGTCATGTTTGAAAACTTCACTCACTTTAACTTTCATGCTAGTGGTTTTCCTTTAAAATTGGTATTTGAATAACTATGAAAATAAAGAGTTCTAACCTGTGTGTAAACAGTTGTGATTAAACAACTGTGTTTGAACAACAAAAAGATAAATTATACTGCATATAAATTTTATATGACTATATAAATCTATACATTATATTAGAAAAAATGTATTTTTCTTTTAGTAAAGCTTCTTTTTTTGTTTGACAGTTGATTTGAAATGGTGCAAAGCTGTTGGGTGCCAGCAGCTGGTGCACCATAGAGTTAGTTCATTTAAGGGGTATCTTTTCAGACTCATTCCACCATGCTCTCCCAACAACATAGGCATCTATTTTACTTGTATAATGGATGGAAATGACTTCTAAGTTCTGTCTTGAATTGAATCTTGTGAAATGAAGAGTTTTTGTTAGTTGATAGAATTCTTGCAGGACTATTTTAAAGCCATCATGTTTTGATTACATATGGTTGCAGGACTGAAAGCTGATTTGTGTTACTTGCATCAGGTTTTCAGGCATTTGTTCTTGCAATCCTAAGTAATGAGCAGAAAGTTTATTCTTTCTGGTAACATATAGTAAGTTTTCATAAAGCTAGAAATAATTATGAATACTTAAATTCTCTTTATGGAAGTCCAGAGCATTATCCCCTGCCAGGTTACATATGCTTATTTGAATGGGGTTTGTTTATCCTCTCTAACATGAACCACTTGTACTAGGTTCAGGAAATAATTTGCTAGAAAATATGTGGTGTCATATAATGAACTATAGCTGCTTTTGTTGATACTTCTCTTTTATGTCACTGAAGAGATTACTACCAAAAATTGCTTAAAACTTAATATGATTTGATTTTTCAATGCTTTTAATGATAAATCATTGTGGAAGAATTCTTTTGGTATACTAACTTAAAATTTTACTTTGTTTCATACAGTAAACTCCATAAAGTTTCATCCCACTGAGCAAGTGGCTCTTACAGGTAGGTAAGGTTTTTTCACATGTTAAATTTATTCATCTTGATGGAAACAAAGTGTGATTTACTAATTTGTTCTGGTTGTATTTTCTCTCCCTATTGCTTTGTCAGCATCCTTTTTGATTGAATTATTTTTATATTTCAAGATATAACAAATCAGACCTAGATCTTGCCATCTGTGTTTTTCATGTCGTATTGTCATTTGTGCTTGCCTGCTCCAAACCAGACACATAGAATCATACATCAGCTGAATGTTCTGGAATTCATCCCAGGGTACTGAAAGAATTAGTGGGTGTTATGACAGCATACCTCCTGATCATCTTCCAAAGGTCTTGGGAGTCTGGAGAGGTCTCTTCTGACTAGAAACCATCCAGTGTTAGTCCAATATTACAGGAAGGGTGTGAGGAAAGACCCATGGAACTACAGACCTGTTAATCCAACCTTGGTTCCTGAAAAAATTACAGAGATTATACTGAGGACTGCTGAAAGGCATTTAAAGAATAATGCAGTCTTCAGGCACAGTCAACATGGATTCATAAAGGGAAGGTCCTTTTTAACTAATTTAGTATCCTTCCAGGATAGCGTCACCTGCCTAGTGGATGAAGGGAATGTGGTGGGTGTAGTTTTTCTGGTTTTTAGTAAGGGTTTTGATGCAGTCCCTGAGCATCCTTCTGGACAAGTTGTCCAGCTGTGGGCTGAGCAGTTTCACAGTGTGCTGGGTGGGCAGCTGGCTAAAGGGCAGAGCTCGTAGCATTGTAGTGAATGGAGCTACATCTGGCTGGCAAAGGGTCACCAGTGGTGTTCCTCAGAGATCAATTCTAGGGCCAGCCCTGTTCAATATATTTATCAATAACCTGTATGCAGGAGTTGAATGCATCATTAGCAAGTTTGTTGGTGATACCAAACTGGGAGGTGCTGCTGACTCTGGTGAGGGACAAGAGGCCTTTCAGATGGATCTAAATAAGTGAGAGCATTGGGCAATGATTAATGGGATGAAATTTAACAAGTTCACATGCCAGATGCTGTGGCTAAAACAGAGTAATGCTGAGCACATGGATAAATTGGGAGAGGAGAAGCTGAAGAGTAGCCCTGCAGAAAGGGCTCTGGGGGTGCTGGTTGTCAGCAGGCTTGATGTGAGTCAGTAATGTGCCTGGGCTGCCTAGAGGACAAACCTCACCAAACACCCCACAACCCGCTGGTCAAAAAAGGTGATTCAGCACTGGTGCAGCCTCACCTGGAGTGCTGTGTGCAGTTCTGGGCCCCACAATTTAAAAAGGTTGTGAAGGTTCTTTAATGTGTCCAGAGGAGACCAACAAAGCTGTGAAAGGGCTGGAAGGTATTTCATGGAGCAGGTAAGGACTTTTGTTCGTCTGGTTTGGAATAAAGAAGCCTGAGGGGTGACCTTGTTGCTCTCTACAGCTTCCTGAGGCAGGGAATTGGAAAGGGATGTGCTGAGCTCTTCTTCTTGGGATCCAGTGATGGAATGCATGAGAATGGCTCAAAGCTGTGCTGGGAAGGTTTAGACTGGACATTAGGAAGCATGTTTTTACCAAGAGGATGGTCAGATCGTGCCACAGGCTCTCTAGAGAGATGGTTGATGCTCCAAGCCTGTCAGCGTTTAAGAGGCATTTGGACAATGCCCTTAACAACCTGCTTGTACTTCTGATCAACCCTGAAGTGCTCACAGAGTTGGAATGGATATTTGTTGCAGGTCTCTTGCAACTGAAATAGTCTGTTTATCTATGTCTGTTTATCTATCTATATATATCTATTTCTATATAATCTCTATCATCTATATCTATATCATCTAGATCTATATCTATACATGATATTTCCAGAAGGAAATGAATATTGTGTTATTGAGTGTGCAGGAAAAGCAGTGTGAAAATATGACTGTGCATGTAAAGGCGTTTTCAGGCCTGAGCTTACCATCAGTGCAGCTTCAGGTTTGAAAACTGTCTGATTGGTCTAATCCTGTGATTCATATAGCTCAGCAATTAGGACATTAGCTTTGGGATTAAAGAGGTCTGGGTTCAATTTTCTGCTATTAGGTAAGTAATTGTAAAATGAGGATAATTGTTAGTGAGGTTAGAAATTAAAACACTTCTGCTTTCTGCATCTACAGTGATGACTTAAAGGGAAGATAGGGAGTAGCAGGCCTTTTGTCTAGGATTTAAGTTTGTCTGTTTGGATTTTCCTGTTTTCATCTGCTAACTGTAGCCATTATTTTGGTACCATAAACAATTTTGCTATGTAAACTGACTTACAAAACCCAAACCAACCAAACAAAAGCTGTCTATAGCTGGATTCTTGTTCTGCCATTATTTTTTGAGAGAGAGTTCTGCAAAGTATTTCAAATGAAACTTTTCAGGGGTCTTGCTCTTCAGTGATAATTAATTTAGAACTGGTTAAAATAAAAAAATCTTTCTCCCTGATTCAGATAGTAAAACCAGAAATAATGCAAGGTTGACCTTTCTTCTAGCCTTCCTACTTGGTTATTAGATGAGACATATTTCCTAGTACTTTAATGTACATTGCAATTGCCAGAGCTTTGCATACGTATTACAAACTGTCTTTCTCTATCTAAAACATTCAGCTTGGTACCCCTCAGGTATTAGAACGTGTTTTTTTCTGACTATAACAAGGACAATCTTGAGTTTCTCCTTAATTAATAATAAATAAGTCTATTTCAAAACAAATTGAGTTTAAAATCAAATGGCACTTGCTGAGCTGTAAACTGCTATTAGTTATGCTGAGCTGTTAAAGGCAGAAGAGGAATAGCTTCAAACTTGCTATTTTGGGTTTCTCATTAAAACCATGGCAAAAACATTTAGTGGAAGAAATCATTGAATGAAGACTCCCAGTATTTTGAGAAACAGTAAATGAATACCTGGTGATATATTAAATGCCTTCTTCAAATGTTACATATGGAACAGCAGTGAGATTCATGTTCTGATGTGTAGTATTTAAATGTATATTTCACTGTAGGAGTGATTAATTTGGTAGCTACTAATGTCTTGCATAATGAGTTATGTTTGAGATGTTGAGACTTGCTTACCATAAAGTTTATAATGGTATCTGTTAGGAAAAGATGCAACTTAGAGAATATTGCTAAATATAATATTAAAGCTTGTTTTTATTGCCCATGGAAAAGCTCTTATTTACTCTCTCTCTCTCTCTTACCTCTCTTCTCCCCATGCAGCATCTGGAGACCAGACAGCTCACATCTGGAGATACATAGTACAGTTGCCTACACCTCAGCCAACTGCAGACAGCAATGTAAGCAATCAATTTACTGCAACTAAACTAATTGCACAGCAGTTTCATCACATACAGGTTTTTTGATAAGACTGAATGTTAAATTTACACATAATTTAAAAATTACATGATTTCAGGATTGTCAAAGGTGGAATTTCAAGGTTGTAGTTTAACAGCTGTATTTCAGCTTTTCTCTGAAAATAGATTCTCTTCATGTTTTCAAAGGCATTTAGTGCAGAATAGAGTTTACCAGCTGCAAGTAGATGAATCGACTTTTTGTTCAAGGTAGTGAATGTGTAAATAAACTGTAAGTGAACAGTCTAATAACTTCTTTTTTGTAATACTGAAGTTCTTTTTAAACTAGTTAGGCTTTTGTAGCTTAACTTACTAGGCACCTGTTTTAGCTATAGTTGCTGTGGATTGAAAACTGATGGTAAGGACTTGTAATTTTAGCATTTATTTAATTGTGTCTTTATTGATTTCTAATCAACCCTTGCCAGCACACATCACACTGTCTGATGATGTCCCCAGGCCTTTAGTCAGTATTTATTCTAGCCTGACAAATATTCATTTTACTTAAAAGCACCCTTACTAAATTGTGACAAAAACATAGGTTATAGCATAAGCTTCTCAGTAGGCTAAGTAGGGGCAAGAGTTGGCTGTGTAATATGAGATAGATTTCTGAATAGAAAATGATTGATTCAGTTTATTTGATTGGGCATTTCCATTTTGAAAGAAAACACAAATATTATGTTTTCCTCACCCAAGTAACATAAAAGAATGATGTTTTTGTCTTGTGTAAATGAAAAGGGAATTCAGAGAATGATGTTTCATGGTGAGCAAAAGATTTTATTTTGCATCCAGTTTACATCAGCACTGCATGATGACTGTTTACTGACCAACAGACAAATATTGATGTGATGATTTGATTTTAATGGATAAAAATGTCTGTAAATTATTGCCTTCCCAACGATTAACATAATCAATGTCCTGTTAGATGCTTCCTACCTTTAAAAATTGAAAGGAAAGAAGTCCCTTGATAATGTGCTGCAATGAAACTCTAGGGTAATACACTTGCCAAATAGTAAAGGGGACAGATACTCAGAGCTGAAGAGTTTGGAGACCATTTTAAGATGAAGTAGAATCACAGAATCATTTAGATTGGAAAAAAACTCTTAAGATCATCAAGTCCAGCTGTTAACCCAGTACTGCCACAGGTCTTCACTAAACCACTTCCTAAAGGGCCATATCTACACATCTTTTAAATACCTCCAGGGATGTTGATTTCGCCATTTCCCTGGGCAGCCTGTTCCAATGCTTGATAACCCATTTGGTGAAGAAATTTTTCCTAAAATCCAGTATAAACCCCTCCATGTGCAACTTGAGAACAGTTCCTCTTGTCCTATCACTTGTTCCTTGGGAGAACAGACTGACACCCACCTGGCTACAGCCTCCTTTCAGGTGGTTGCAGAGAGCAATGGGGTCTCTCCTGAGCCTCCGTTTCTCCAGGCTGAACAACTTCAGTTCTCTCAGCTGCTCCTCAGCAAGTTGTTAAAAGGAATTATTAAAACTGTATTTAACTCACTGGTTATATTCCTTCAACTAAGTTTATGATAGTGAGTACTGGAATAGGCTGGGTGCAGAAGAATTAATTTACCCACATTCATGTTAAGGGGATTGGGAACATTTACACTGCAAAATGCAACTTAGAGACATTAATTCCCTTTTATTCTGAATCTTTTTTCCTCTTGCATTTTGCAGCAGGTGTCTGGAGAAGACGAAGTTGAGTTCTCAGATAAAGATGAACCTGATGGAGATGGAGATGGTTCTAGTGATTGCCCCACTGTCAGAATCCCGCTAACGTCACTGAAAAGCCATCAAGGAGTGGTCATAGCAGCTGACTGGCTTGTTGGGGGAAAGCAAGCTGTGACAGCATCGTGGGACAGGACAGCAAATCTCTATGATGTAGAGACTTCTGAACTTGTCCATTCTCTTACAGGTATTTGTTTACTCACAAAAATGAAATTGGTGGTTTGTTTTTATGTGTGGGATTACTTGTTGATACTAAGACATTGGGAAAAGTAAGTGTTTCTCTGGAGCAGGATGTGAGTGTGTACCATCTGCTGCTCAGTATTGTAATAGTTTCTAAAATTGCAGTCTTGTAAATCCTCTGAGCATGAATTTGTCTTCTTTTAAGCATATGATTTAACCTATAGTAGTTGTGTTTAAATTGAATGTACCCAAATTTTAGTTCTTGCAAAAGGTTTTTGCTATGTTCATGGTGTGTTAAGCAGCAATAACCTGCACTACTGAATGTGAAATCAGTAGTGTGGCTTTTGCCTTCAAATACATTCCCAAACTTTTACAGCAGTAACAGGATTAAGGTTCAGAATGATCGTTACTCCTTTCTGTTTGGGAAAAAGAGAAAAAATCATCAGCATTTCATTCCAAGCGTATGTGGAAATGAAATGTCTTATTTTCATTACCTTACATGTTCTCATGTGTGATTGTAGGGCACGACCAAGAGCTCACGCATTGTTGTACACATCCCACCCAGCGTCTCGTGGTGACATCGTCCCGTGACACCACCTTTCGTCTGTGGGATTTCAGAGATCCTTCTATCCATTCTGTGAATGTCTTTCAGGGTCACACAGAGTAAGTGACAGCTCCTTCACAGGTTTTTACAAGTTCTAAAAGTTGCAAATCTGGCCAGAACTGCTCCCGTGCGCTTTTTGAGGTACTAAGTTAATTCCTGTTTTGTGAGACTGATTTTCACAGAAACCCCCAATTGTCCTCCTTCAAATGTAGCGCAGCAGTAAGTAATTTCCAAACCAGCAGCCAGGGCTCTTGGTGTGCTGTTGCTCATGTGGTAAGTGTTGATAAAAATTGTTACAATTAAAGGTGATTTAAGGTATGAGGTTGTCTTTGGCTTTGGTTATGCCTGCAGTTGGGGGTTATTGCTGTGATGCAGTGGATCAAGCAGATTGCCTCTGCTTGTCTTGATACTCACTGTGAAGTAAAGGTTACTTCTTTGAAACCAGTGGATAAAAAAGGATTAATTTTTACTCTTAAAAGCTTCTAATTTTTACATAAAATAAGAAATAAAAGTACGGGCACTGGTTGCCATGTTGTGTCAAAACAGTGATTTTGATGTAACATTTTTAGTTACTAATTTAGGCTTAATGTTATATTGACTGCTATTGAATATGGACAAATGTAGTCATGAGAATCTGTGTTATGGTGTTAACTTACCTTTCTGTTTTTTGGAGCTTTGATATGTGGAAAATGCAGGTGTAGCTTGGAAATACTTTACCCAAGGAAACAAATATTTTTTTGAGACTTGAGAATGTTTGAGCTTTTCTATTTCAGAAAAGATTTCACCTCTGTTCTTTGGAATAAAAGATGATTGTTAATCCTAGCTCAAAATAGAAACCACAAGTATTTATTGATGTTTCTTCTTTTTGTTAATTCAAATATGTTATTTACATTATGACTGAGTTTCAGTATCCACTTTTTAATTTTCTCAGTGTTTGACTAGCCTATATCTAAACTAAAATCTCTTTGACCCCCCCCTGCCCCAGACTCCTGAGGTTAATAAATTGCTTGGTGCTTCACAATCATCCTGTGTAAGTAGCCATCTTCTCCTGATAGAGCAGTAAACTTGATTTTGTGGCCTACATCCTAGAATTGTTTCATCTCAGCACTTCTGTACTCTTCTATCACTTTTCCTAGAATGTCTTATAAAGTTGGAAGGTTTTATATCCCTTGGTGCTTGCATTTTTTCCCAAGCTGATTAACTGCTTTGTCCCAGGACATCTTTTCAGAGGAATGACCAAGATCGACATTTGTGTTTTCCCATATGTTTGCTGAGATCAAATGATGTTGATCTTGGGTGATAGTGCATACAGTAAAAACTGTTAGCTGGTGTTTTGGCTTCTGTTGCTGAGACCAATAAACTAGCAGGGAGTTTATTTTTTAGGAGTGGAATAGACCTTGTGCAACCTCTTCAGTCACTCTTACTCTAGCTTTTAATCGTCTTCATATTTGTGTTTGTCTGCTTTATCAGCTGTGTCCACTTTGTACTTTGAAGGTATAAGTTTTTGTATAAGGTATAAGTATTGACATATAGGCTTTTTCACCAAACACACCATAACTGTAAGGGTCTCAAAACTGACTTTACATTTCAGTGGCCAGGGCTGCTGGGGTCTCTGATTTGTGGAAGAGGTGATTCTGGTACAGCAGGTGTTTCACTGAGTTCAGTCATACCAGAGATGGGGGGTCGGTATTTTTGTGGTTGAGACATACTTTGAGGAATTTTCTTTTTGTTCCTTTATGATACTGCCTCCTGGCAGAATATATTTAAATCACTCTCTAATCAACTCTGTAACAATATCCTCACTTTAAGCAGTATAGATGAAACTGTTTTAACTCTTGACTGGAAAATCCTTACACATGAGATATTTTTTTGGCTTTTCTGAACTTCTATTTGAATAATTTGCCAAGTATTTAATATTTTGATGGGCCCTTGGCATCAGTTCTGTAAATTGGATGTTACAGTTATTAATTCTGATGATTTAAAGTCCTCAACCATAAGTTTTAACACCCTCTGGCTGAGTAGTACCTGATGAGTCTGGAGCTCGTAAAGTACCTATTTTCTTCCCTGTGTATTTCACCAGATCAACTCCTACTGCATTCAGCCAATATAACTAGAAGCCGAACATCTCAATCACGAGGCCAGCATTCCGTGTTTGTTGTGTTGTAGCACCCAAAATCTCATTCCGTTGTTTCTCTTCCTCCCGGAAGGGGATCCGAGCCACAGCCGCTCACCAGCAGGTGGCAGCACCGCGCCGCGTCAAGAGCCCGTCCTGTCCCAAAGACAGCGGCGCGCTCTCAGCTTCCTCTAATTAGCTCAATGAGCGAGACTGAAGGTTTGCTCGAAATGGCTCATTATCGTGGGAAACATATAACTGATGCTGATGTGTTGAGAGGCTAGACAATCCTGTTAGAGACAGAGTATATAAAGCTTTTATAAGGTTAATTGACATCAAAAAGTGAAGAGCTGCAGTGCGTTGTCATGTAGTATAAAGTGATGTTGTGTCAAAAGTGGAGTACATGAGCTGTCATCTATAAGAGACTATTTGTGTTTTAAGTTGATTAAGACATCACCTATTATTTTGGTGATCATAGCTTTATTAAAAGCAGAACGTTTATCTACTACTAAGACAATTTACGAAAATAAATTCTCTTCCAGTAAGGCCAGAGGGAATCATTGTGACCAACGTGTCTGTCTTGAGCTGCTTGCATTGATATCTGTTTTGAATTAGGAGACAATTTCAGAATTCAGTATGTATGTTACACTGTTCCAATGATAAAGATTTCAACTTATCTCTTGGTAAATTCTATATGTTGCTTTTTGCAGTATTTAATTAAATTCCCTGTTAAACTTTTTGTGTCTCCATAGTCTGTCTAGCTTCAGTTTCTATCTTCTGGTTTTTTATCTTCAGGAGTTTTGTTTCCTATGTTAATTATAGAAGTTTTCTGTATTTTTTTTCCTATATTTTCTGTTCATATTTAGAAGTTACCTATTTTGCCTCAAAGTGTGTTTTTGAATATATTTTGATGTTTATAGACTAAACAGTAGTACTTTTGTGCTTCAAGACTGCATTCAGCTGAGGTCTTTTTTGAAGTTATATCTTCCCATGGAAGTTTCCAGTTCTGCAAACATTGCTTGTGTATGTTTTATATATATACATGTTTGTGTCTGTGTATGTAAATGTGACTGTTTCAGTTCAATACATGCTTACTTGCCTGTGCCCTGCTCACATAGTGATAAAAGTATCTTGTCACTTACTGTTTTAGGTATGCCATGCCCCCAGTTCATCTCACTTATTCTCTGCTGTTGAAAACAATATCCAATGGTTTGGAAATGAGACTGATGTTTGCTTAAATAGAAATCTTCATTATTGTCTGGTTTTGTGTGAGCACCATTAGGAATTTGTCTTACTAGTGCTGTGAATCCCCAGTCACATCCCTGTATGAGAAATTTAACAGAGCCCTGGGAAAAGGCTACATTTATGTTCTAATCCAGGCACTAACTTGTTGCCTGTTAAATTGATTTCCTGAGTTAAAGCCTCCAAAAATTATACCGGTGACTCAAATTCCAATACCTTTTTTCCAGCAGATACTGCTTTGAAATCCATGATTGATAATAGCAGCTCTTCTCCTGTTGAGAAATTATTCAATTTAGAGGTTATTGATTAGAGCTCTTCAAATTGATCTAAGGTTTTGTTCTGAGGAGCAAAATGGTTCTGGCATCTACATGGCAGTTCTCATTCCACTTCACTTGTTCATTCCTTTGCCAACACATGCACAGCTGTGTCTTGTCCTGGCTGTGAAGGCCTTGCTTTTCCCAACACGGTGGCCTAGTTGAATAATTTTGGTGTTGACATGCTCTTGATGAGCTTTGCTGTCCCTTTAAGCACTCTGCACATGCTGAGGTCTGTCTTGATGTGTGGAGCCTTCTGAAATGTTAGTGTTGGAAATGTTCACTATTTGTAGCTTTAAAAAAAAAAAATCTTAGTCCTTACAGGTCTACCCAGCACTTTACAGATTTTATCCATTTGTTCTGACAATTTAGTAACACTAGAAATAAATTAATCCCCCATGGGCAACAGAATGTTTATTAGCTAGTGGATTCTTACACAACTTTTAAACTGAATAGTGATTTTGCTATACATTTGTAGTATATTGATACTTATATGAAGCTAAAAAATTACTTGGTAAATAATAAAGGGTTTTTTTTTCTTTAGTGACTGTCATAGGTACACAGTGGTTGGGGACATTGCTCTTGAAATGCTTAGAAAAATTTTACAGCACTTTCAACTCTGGACTTGCAAATACCATCCTTCAAAGAATAAAATGATGGCTTCAGAAAGAGCTTTTGTTTGCTATCCCTAAGTAAACATCTTTTGTGTTGATGCTTCTTGATTGTTCAGTATATAGTTATGCATCATCTTGTCATGGCAATTAAATGCGTTTTTGGCTTTAAAAATACTCCATAAATGTGAGTGTATACTTTTGTTCCAGCCCAAAAAAATCACTAAGTTTGTTTGCTACTTTTCAGACTTACTGATCTTTGTGGCTAGATTGAGCCAGTGCATCAAACATGAATGTGCACTAGCTGTGGAATGTGTATCCTTGTGTTACTTTCTGGGCAAACTCAGAAAAAAAATTGCTGATCATGGATCTTCTGTTATTTCTTGCAAAGAGCTTATAGCTCTGTTGGACTGCAGCATATTCCATCTCTTTTCACTCTGCTTGTGGCTCTAAGAGACCAGAAGGGAAAGTTCCTGTTCATTTGCTGCCTGTATGTCTCTGAATATGCAGCTGGATGGCAAGTTATGCTTCATCTTGAGAACCTTGAAATTAGAGAATTGCAAATATGTCTTGTTTCAACTTTTCATTTTCCAGCTCCTATGCTTGCTGAAGAATCTGCATTAAAAAATACAAAAATTACTAAGCAGCTGCTGGTCAGGATGCTAGGCTGAATTCTGTCATTTAGTAAATTGAGAGTTAATGTCAAAATGGCATTCTGTTTCAAGAGACTAATACTTGCTTTAGTTTTTGTGGACACTTGGGTTTGCCAAAGTCATCTGGCTTTCTCAGATTTTTGGGTCTGCAAGATTTAATTCTCATACCTTATTTGTGTCTGTCTTGAATATATTGTTCTTGAAAGAGCAAGTCATGACAGAAGGGGGAAGTGCCTTTTCTCCAGGCAGTGATGTCATGAGACATCCCTGCTGGAAAGCAGTCATATTCTAGATATGCCTAACATTACAAGGTCACTTTTAGATCTTCTTATTCAATCTCACTTTCTTGGCAAAGTTAAAACATGTGTAGATGTAGTCCTAAAAATGCAAGCTTTGCACCTTTTATTAAGTCTGTGATTGGGCTTTTAGTCAAAACCTTTTGTGCCAAACAAAATGTAACAAGTTGAATACTATCAGTGGAGTTTGATCAGTCTAACACATCTGTTCTTTTCAAGATAGTCCTGTTCTTGCTTCAGCTGTTAATGACTTTAGTGATGCTTTGTCTACCATTTTTCTGTTGTTCCTCATCAAAGAATGCCTTAGGCAATCACCATGTGTGGATATCTCAATCTAGCTTTTTAAGAAATGCAAAATTTTTGTGATGAAACATTCAGCTTTCTCCCCAAGCCTCACTGATTAGCTAGATGGTTCTGATATTGTAAATATTCCTACCTTGTTTTGTCTGCTGAGGTTTTTTTTTTCAATAAAGTCTCCAAACTTGTGTTTCTCACACTGTTCTGATCCCACATTTGCATGCTGAGTATTCTTTAAATGAAGATTATGGCCTGGGCTTGAAGCTCTAGGTTTAGCTTTTTTAAAATGCTTTTAATGCTTCTGAACATGTTTACAAAACCTTATGCTTTACATTTAAGACAGACATGTAACAGAGCATGGTAAGAATTCAACACTTCTCTTAGACTTTGTTAGCAGCCTTAATAGGTGATAGCTGAGGTATCCAGCTTTGAATTTGCCTCACTTCCCACGCTGAATGCTTATTCATTAATCTGTTTCAGGACACTCTAGGGCCACCATGTTTTACATGCCTTCAGCCCATCCAAGTTACCTTTCCTTGTTCTCTTGCACAGCTTGAGTTCCCAATTTTCTCTTGTAACAACTTCCTCCAACCCGATACTGTCACGGATTTATCAAAGTGCCAAAAAAAGGCAATTTGAAAGTGAATATTCTTTTGATAATTTTGTTTCCTTATTGTTCTTGAACATTTTCTGGTGTCAGATGGACTTCCTCAAGGCAAAAATTGCTTCCTAATTAATAGAGAAATACAAGAAATTTTGAATAATCTATTCTTTAAGGTGTAAGAGTAAGTGCTTAAAATTAAAAGCTCTGTAGCTAAAAGAAAAAAAAATCCTTTAAGTGTTTATTTTGGGGAATGGGTTATGTAACATACAAAGTTTGTTTGCACTCACTGTTGGCCTTTAGAGTTTTGTCAGTCACTTTAAAAAAGATGTAGATGATAAGTCTGTATCCAGTTGCTTTTGAGTGCTTTAAGCCTCACTACAATAGATAGAGGGAATCTTAATTCCATTCTTGAATGCATGCACTAAAAAATGCTATGATTTTTTTTTTAACTGATCCACAGAGGAGGATAGCAAGAGGCCTTTTTTTGTATCCTATCTTGAGCTTAGATAACAAATGCAGCTGTGGTGCAGGGATAAATGGAACTTTTGAATTCCATCATAAATGTGATGGAATGGATTTAAAAATATTTGCACCTTAACTAACTTCCTAACTTAGCATTGAGTAATTCTTATAAAAGCTAGTTACTGTTTTCAATCCTGTATAATTTTATGATTTTATGGCAGATAGTGAGAAAGGCAGATAATGGCAATTTTCTGTAAATATCATGAAACACATATCTCTGGAACAGACATTGTTGGTTTAAAGGCTAAAGCTGTGTTAATTCCTGGAGAAGAGGAGGCTCAGGGTGGACTTTATTGCTCTCTGCAACTCCCAAAAGGAGGTTGCAGCCAGGTGGGGCTCAGCCTCTTCTCCCAGGCAAGCAGAGACAGGATGAGAGGACATGGCTGCAAGCTGTGCCCATAGAGATTTAGGTTGGACATGAGGCAGAATTTCTTCACAGAAAAGGTGATCAGACATTGGAATGGGCTGTCCAGGGAGGTGGTGGAGTCACTGCTTCTGGAGGTGTTTAAGGAAAGACTGGATGTCGCACTCAGTGCCATGGTCAGTTGACCTGGTGGTGTTCAGTCATAGGTTAGACTCGATCTCAGAGGCCTTTTCGAATGTAGTTGATTCTGTGATTTGTTTGTTTCTTACTGTTGCTCAAGTTGAAGAGAAAAGCTCTGTTGATATTTGGAGTTATATCCACAGGCAGACTCTGGGAATTATATGTGTAGCTCTTTGGAAATTGAGTGCTTTTAGCATTTCTGAAACCTGAATGCTCTTAAATGTGGAGGTGCTGGTGTGCTCTTTCCATGGGAGTTCTGTGGCTATCTCCTGCTGAGGTGGGCAGTGGGGTTGTACATATCTGGAGGTTTTAAACACAGGTCTGGCTTCCCCTCAGGCTGCAGACTGCTTGTTGTGGGGATATGCTTTGTTCCCCTAAAAGAAAGGAAACTTGTGCAGAAAATGTGATCCCAAACAGAGCTTCCTTTAGGTTTGGCTTCTGAATTTTGCTACTTAAAATGAGAGAATGATATTCAAGCCCTCAAATTTTGCTGTTTACATACAATTTGATGTACCTTGAATAAATGTATCTGAAAGCTCTGGTTCAGTCCATTTGCATCCCACACACAGGTTAATGCATGTATGCAAATGCCTTTTCAAGGGCACAAAAACATGTTGTCCCGCAGTGTTTGAAGGTAAATCTCAGTTTAGGTTTCAGATCAAAATGGAAAGAGCAGTGTTAACTTTTTTTTTGGTGCATTGCCAGTGAGGGTTCTGCATCAGCATTTCATGGTCCAACATTTTCAATGTTTTTTCTTCCCCCTCTTCCCCTATGTGTGAAATTTCAGCAGATTGTTATGCAAAGCAGTTTTGTGTCTCAGTGTGACTGGGGAGACAGCTGTTCGGCCTAATGAGGAGTGCGAGCACCACAGCATTTCTGGTGATTGAGACCCACGGAGGGAGCAGGATGTTCGGGGCCAGCCAGTGGTGTGTGGTGAGGAAGTGCCACGCTGTCAGCTGGAAGTACACGCTCGGCTGCTCCCTATGACAAGATAAATGAGTTTTGCTGGGGTTTGGCGGAGGCTGAAGCTTTTTTGGAGAATAGTTGTAGCACACCAAACTCCCTGTGGGACCCACAGTTTGAAGTGTCATAAGACTGCTTCCTCTTTGCCTGTTTCTTGTTTTTTAATGTCCTATAATACCTGTCATCTTTTTGAGTTATTAAAAATCTAATGTCTTCTAGCATTCAATTAACATGGGGGCTGATGATCTTTTGTTGACACTTTTTATTAATTTAGCCAAGGGGATGTTAACCAGAGGTTTATCTGGGTTAGAACAAACTGAAGACTAATACAAACAAAAATTAAATCTAGCCACATGAAAATAGAGGGGAAAGCTTTTAATTTTTGTGATATGGATAGGTTTATGGAGACAATGCTTTTGAAAGGTTTTTGTTTATTGTTCGCTTCTGTTAACTTCTTTCTTCCCACATAGACCTTGCTTCCCTTTCTTTCTTCTAACCATCCGCCTTTAGTTGGGCTGAAACCTTGGTTTAGTTTGTAAGTAGGATGTGGCCTTTCTTCTTGTTGCTATTTTGTTTTAATTAAAAGACAAAACCAAGAAAAAAAATTGGTGAAATGTATCTGTCATAATAAGAGATGTCTTAGCTGGAATATCAGAGGAGACACAATGTGATTTGTACTGCATAAGATCTATGAGCGTGGCACTTGCTCATGTTTTAAGTCAGTAGTGTTGAGCATGTTTTTGAATTTAGATGCATGGGATTTTTTAAAATATGAACTCAATATGTTCCACTTTAAAATAAAAAAAAAACAAAACAAAAAAAACCCCTTGGTCTTTACTCAGATGATAGCGAAGTGCTGACAACACTCCCCAGAGTTGTCAGGTTTGTGGGAATTATATTGTTTTGACCTTTCGAGACTTGTTAAGTTACTTAAAACGTCAAGCCTTGCAATCTTACTTGGAAAATAAGATATCTTTGAGAATTGAATTGAGTGTTCCCCTTAGAAGAGTCATGCTTCATTTTTTAAAAAGCACAGGGAGTGTTATGCAGACATCCATAACTCTGTTTGCTTTGGAACTGGGACCAAAATTCTTCATCATAAACACTGGGTTCAGTAAGAAGTGCTTTTATATTTAGCCATTAAGTTCAAAGTTCCTTATGTAAAAGGTTGTTTTCATAGTCACATGTACTTGGAAATAGTGCACATCCCTGCCTGCAGTGCCTTGCAGGGCTGAGCTGAGGATGAACGTAGGGCTGAGACCACTAAACACCTTTAAAGTTGTCACTAAAAACAGACCAGCAGCCTTCCCTTTGCCTTTCTATCCCTTGCCCTATTTCCAGAGAGCTACAGCAGAATTTCATTGCATTTTTATTTTACAAACTTTTGCTTAGTGTACGCATTAAATATCTGAACAGTTAAGCTGAAAAGAGTAAGTTAAGCTGGAAAGGATTTTGTTATCATTTGAGAGTCTTCGTAGGAGCAGGAAGGATCGAGCTAACCTAGGGCTGGCATTCTGTTTTCCTGGCAGTAGTTTTGAATGTTTTCATTTTAAAAATGATAAATCTAAGGATTAGAGAACCTTATGCGGTCAAAGAAACTTAACCATGTTTGAAAGTGATAAATGATAAAGCAAAACCAATATGAGATCCAAGAAGCTGGAAAGCGCTTTATAGTTTTGAAAAAAAGCACCAAAAGTGGAGGGTTATTTTAAGACAGTTTCACAACATATTCCAGCTGTAATTGGAATAAAATGTATGATGGGAAAACGGATCAGATTTGTTTGTTGGCAGCAGAATACTACAGTGCAGTATATTCACTCACCTGGAGATTTTCTGTGACTTGAATTCCTTATGCTGTTGTGTGCTAAGAAGTCTCCCAATGCATGTGCAAGTTAAGGAGACTGAATAGAGTATTTTTTTTAAACTTATAAACATTGTTTCAAATGTCTTGCAGCAGCACATATAGTTTTAGTGAAAGCCTGAAATACTTTTTCTGAGTTATTTTGCAGCCTGTGTAAAGAACTACTGGGAAGAGAAGTGCAGATGTTGATAAATTTAAAGGTGGTTGGGCTGGTAGAAGACAAGTTTTGTGTTAAGAACATTCAAACTGTATTGTGCAGCAGCTTGACTGCATGAGTGAGTCTTCTTCCCAAATGTGAAGGTGCCTCATGAAAGAAACTCAGCAGTTATGGCCTTCATGTATGTTTTAACTTTTTGACTTTTTGTTCATAAAGTCCAGAAGATTAGTTGAAGACCTCCTGGTTCTTACTGTAATCATCTCCCTGGCGGCTTAGCTGCACTCTAATAATGTGTTAGGAAACTTGGTATCATGAATAAAGTGGGCCTTCATCCTAATTAAAACTTAATTTGGTGTCAATTTAAATTAAGAGGCTTGCATAAACTGGTCCATTGTGACCTGGCTTGTGCTAATCTCAATCAGCAGCTTGGATAGGACATGAATTCAAATTTCTGCAGAACAACCAAAGTGACAGTAACAACTGACAACTTAAATTAAAATTACTAAATTCTAAGAAACTGATGTGCATGACCCAAGTTACAAGATAGGTCATTAAATCAAATCTGTAGAAACAGAATTGAGAAGCCTTCCCTAATGATTGTAAGGAGAGACAAAAATGCTTTGTTAGTACATTATGAGGGTAGAAAATAACTGGCTTTGAGTTGAGAATTGACACAATTACAACGAAAATAGTAGTAGAAAACCTTTTAATTGGTTAATATGAAGTAAAGGTAAAATATTTTAAAGTAATCATAGAATCATCATGACAATTGTTCATTTAAGCCTAGTATATTGATGATATACTGTTATTTGAAGCTGTAAAATACAAAGATAATAAAATTATAAAATAAAGTTCTTTGTAAAATATCTTCTGGAAGTAATATGTTGCACTTTCAGTTGCTAGAAATATTCTCATGAATCTTTCTCTGACTGCCCCTTTGCATTTCTAGGCCTAATGGGTAAAATTAGAAGAACTGTATGGTTGTGCTTCTTACCACTACTTGCCATTTTTTATCTCACTCTCAGACTTTAGCTGCTTGTAAAGCAGGAATAGAAATCACAATTAGAGATTGTTAGATTGCTGTAGCTGTTGGTAGTGGAGCAATGCTGGATGCTCTGTGTGTGGATTACAGCACATTTATGTGTGTGTGCTTAATAGCTTTAGGTACATCTCAGGTGTTTGGGACCTCCCCAGTGTCAGTGCAGTGAACAAATGTCTGCGATAGTTCTACAGAAATCTTTGGATGGAAAGAAAAGAACTTGACTACTTGTCTGAAATCACTTAAGAAGATGATTTGTACTCTATGCTACTAATTCAATTGGGGTCATGTGACAAGCCTACTGGACATTAGTGCAGAATTTCAAAAGGGAAGTATGGTTTCAAGATTGGGCATGTTTAGCTTGTATCAGGATCAATGGAATATTAAAGATGCCTCCAGAGTGAGTTTCTGCTGTTGGGCTGCTTCTCTTAGCATTTGGGCCAGTCAAACCCTGTTCTCCTAAAGTGTCATAGGTTCTTGTAAGAATAATTTGTTTTTTATTCAAAAATACCCATTTAATATTTCAGATTATTTTGCCTAAAAATAAATAGAAAAGGCAAGCTACAAATGCTAAAGGAAACATGGGAACAGAAATTAGAACTTTAAATCAGATGCTAGTTTGATAAAGAAGTTTAGAGCTTGACATCTTTCTCTTTACTTCTGATTGTTTAGCACTGTGACATCTGCAGTTTTCACTGTGGGAGACAATGTTGTTTCTGGTAGTGATGACCGTACAGTAAAAGTGTGGGATTTGAAAAACATGAGGTCTCCTATTGCAACAATCCGCACAGATTCTGCAGTCAACAGGTAAGCAGATCTCTGAGTTACTGTTTTGCTTAATTCATGCTTTCTTAATTAATTCTTAATTTCTTTCACGTGTGGGAATGGTATAAAGCTGTGCCACAGAGGTTTAGACTAGAGCGTGTGTTCAAATCCTGGAACAGGCTTCCTAGAGAGGTGGTTGATACACCAAGCTTTCCAGTATTGAAGAAGTATTTGGACAATGCCCTGAATAAACATTCTTTAAGCATTGGTCAGGCCTGAATTGGTCAGGCAGCTGGACTGGATGATTGTTGCAGGTACTTTTTAACTGAAATAGACAATTCGATTAATTCATTGAATAAACATTTAATTTTTGTCCCTGAAATTAAAGTTGAGATTTATAAGAATTAGAAAAATATCTGAAGTGGCTTTAAAAAATGCAGGTGTAGTCAACATTAATTTTCAGTAAATATACAGTATTGTTTTTCAGATATTTTCTGTAAGGGATGCAGATGTTAAGGCTGTCTGAGGATCTACTACAATAGAAAACACCTTAATGCTTCAATATTTTTTTTCTCTTTCCATTTGTGAGTTCTAACCAGGAAAAATCCAGCTGCGTATTTGTGCTGTCAGTTTCTATTTGCCAGGCTCATTGTTTCCCACACAGCCTCCTTTTGTCTCTTCCCTGCAGGATTAACGTGTGTGTTGGCCAAAGAATCATCGCCCTCCCCCACGACAACCGGCAGGTTCGATTGTTTGACATGTCAGGGGTGCGGCTGGCTCGACTCCCTCGCAGCAACAGACAGGTAACTGCAGAGCTGCACCTCCAGTGTGCCTGTCCTTCCTCATGCAGGGTTAAAAGTGGGGTTTATCTCTCTAGCTTCAGCTGAGCAAATGCTGAACAACACTTGGCTGAATGAATACGCTGTGTTAGTTATTAAATATAACCAACGTGCAAATATGAAATATTTTTGACTTTTTTTATTGGAGGTGGAAATGGTGTTTCAAGTGGATTTTATCATCGTTATTCCCCTTACTAAAGTGAAACACCTATCTGCCCTCTCTATGAAATGGAAAAAGCATGCAAGAGTGTTTCAGATGTGTCTTAATGTCTTAATGTGAATTGTGTCAGAAAAGTGGCTCACTGTGAAGTTTAATGGTGGTTTTCTCATGTTTGTTTTCTGTTTTTTGTTTTTTTTAAATTACACAGTGTTTAATTTGTTTGTATATTCCAGGCTGGGCTGGAATATATGGGGCTCTGAGTAACTTGGTCTAGTGGAAAGTGTCCCTGCCCATGGCAGGAAGGTTAGAACTGGATGACCTTTTAAGGTCCCTGCCAGCCCAAAACAGTCTGTGATTCTATGATGTAGAAACATAGCAGGAAAAAGTGAGGATCAGTTTCATGAGTTCACCTTGTATGATTTGGTGATAAATTCCAACCTTTTTTTCTTCTGTGTGTATACACATGCATTCTAGATGTATCATACCACATGCTGCAGCCATTGAATTTTGTGCATTTGCTGTGCTACTTGGCATGGCAAGCATCACTAGTGGAGCAAATCAGACTAAGTGAAATTAATTGGATTATGTCACTTAAATAGGCCCTTTTTGGGTTGATTCAGCAGTTCTTGACAGAATTTAGGAAGCAGTTTTAAGACTTATTTAACCTTTTTTAGTTTTTTCTCTAATTTATTTGGGTTTTAGTTCATTGTAGTCTGGGGGGATTGTGTATGTGCATGTCTTTTATATTTTCCCTTAGTAGTTCCATTCAGACTGACTCTACTGAAATCAAAGCAATTTTAAAGTTCTTTTTTTAAACTTGAATGTTGGTAAGAACCCTGTTTTGGACATTGTTGTCACTATTGGACTATTTTCCTCAGTATGACATTCCTCCTGCTGCAGTATTGTCCCTTCTGAATTATGAATATTATGGACACTTAGTCTTTCAGGCCTGTTACAAACTAGATGCCAGCAAGTAGTTCCTTATTTTAAGATTGCTTTTATAAATAAAAATTCTAAAATCAAAATTTCATTTGCTTTTGTCATTAAATGTAGCTAGATAGCAAACAGACCTTGGAAAAATCAAAGGTTTTGATGCATCTTTTTGTATGGTCCTGTCCTTCTGGGTCCAGTCTTGGTGTTAAGGAGTGTCATCATTATAAAGACTTCAACCTTGCAGCTGAAGGTAACAATGACCTTTAGGATGCTCAAGGACTGTTTGCAAAGAGTAGGCTGAGCATTGCCAGGTTTGCATTTTGAGTTGCAGTGAGTTGTTGCCCCAGCAGTTCCCAAATCCATGTCAGTAATGATACTTTCTCCCATGCTGTGGCAGGGGCACAGGAGGATGGTTTGCTGCTCTGCCTGGTGCGAGGATCATCCCATATGCAACCTCTTCACCTGTGGGTTTGACCGTCAGGCCATTGGCTGGAACATCAACATCCCTGCTTTGCTACAAGAGAAATGAAATGCTGAGAGAGTTTCTACATTTGCATCGCTGTGGACTTCTACACCTGGGCAGGCTTTTCTGAACACTGGTCTGCTGTCGCTGTAAAAGCTCTTCCATGAGGGGAGACTTGAGCAAATGTTGTTCTTGTTACCACATTGTGCACAGTTTGCATGGGTTGTACAGAAAATGTGATTTTTTAAAAATTAGTTTGTCTTGTGTATGAACTTTTATATTTTGGCATCCACTGGTCAATATGTTCACTGTTGCATAGAGCACATAAATGTTCATAAGTTATTTAGCATTTAGTAGTTACACAGTAGGGCATTACATTTGTGACATAAATGTGAAACGTATGTAATTACTGTAGAGAGTGTATACAGTCTGTTACTTTTTTCCATGACTCTACATATCTGCCTTGTGTTAAAAGGAATCTGCAGGGCTAAAACTTTGAAATGAAGTGTGAATTTCACTAGTTGTATGATTGTAAACATTTTCCTGTTTGCATCTGATTTGAATACTTTTTTTAGTGCTGCGGTATAGTGCAACTTCAACTCCATTTTTATTCCAGTTACTAGAGAAATAGTAGATTTGAGAAGGAAAATGCAAGAAACTTGTAGTGAGTATAGACTGCCAGGTTTATTTGTAATGCTTTTTGTACTTTTTATTTTGAAAAAAGAAGAATACTCATTCTGCCCTTCTTATATAAAGTGATTCTGAAACCTCATCACATTTCATACTAGCAGAAATCCAGAATATTACGATTCTAATCACTGAAATCTAGTCAAGCAAATTCTGAAGCACTTTAGTTTATAGCTATTGTTATAAACCATTTATGAAAGTTTGACTTTACCAGTGAATGTGAGCTAACCTTTGTAAGAAGGATTAATTCCTTTTGGTGATCTGCCCGGAAAGGAAATAGTTTTTTGGGGGTTGATGTTTTTGTTTATGTACCTACAATGAGCATACTTTTAATTGTATTCACTTCCCATATTTTTATTTTGAGCCAGCAATACAAAGTAAATGAGTACTACCTCAAACATTAATGTCGGTCAGGATGCATCAAATCTCTCTGTAGCCTAGATAAAAGCACTTTTGGTCTCTGGCTGAAGTACTAGCTCTGACAGGAGAGGAAAGACAATCATTCTACATGTGATCCTTAAGGTAGTTAACATGAAAAGCTAGTGGAGCAATACAGTAAGTCAACATCATTTGTCACCTTTCTGTTCTCAGCCACAGCAGGGGTGCTGCAGTCCCTGTCCTGTTCCAAAAGGGGTAATTATCATAGCTCTCCCTTCTTTCTCCCAAATGATCTTACTCTGGTTTTGCTCCTCACATTGTTTAGCTGTTTTTGCACTGGCAGTGGGGTGTTACACTGCAGCTGCTGATGATAGCAGTAAATGCAGGTGGCAGCTGGTGTCTTTGAAAGAACAGAAAGGCTGCTTCAGACAGACACTTCTTTTTGGCTAAAGGGAGATGCTGCCCCTGACTGTCTGACATATCACAGTATCAGATGAAGGGTGAGGATAAGGAAGGGTTCACTCTGACAGTGGCAATCTTGGGGTTTACGGTGAGTTGGCAGAAGTATTAGGAGCTTTTTATCTCATCATCATGATTCTGTGCAACTACAGCTGTGCTCGTGTCCTCTACAGCACTGTTTATGATGACATTAAAACATGTGTTAGCTGTTCTCCTGTTAACTAACATTTATGTGGCATGGGAGTACAGTGGAATGGGATGGAGTAATGAATGCATCAGTGAGGAATGAAGGGAAAACAGGAGTCCTAGACGTAGTTTTGGACTGTAACATTAAGGAAACTCAAAATATGTAATGGAGAGTATATGTAGTATCTATATAGTACAGGTCATCATAGTAGTTTGATCCCTTGTTTTTTTCTGTTGTGGGGTTTGGTTTGTTTTTTTTGAGACAGAAGATACACAGTTGTGTTGAAATAATCTTAAATACTAAAACTAGTGAGGTTACAGAAAGCAGCTGCACAGTTTTAAGTCTTCTGATGATAAGAGTTGGTGTCAATGTTTATTTTCACTTTTTTTTTCCCCCCTGGGTTTTTAACTCTGGGTTAAAGCCATTTGATGTTGTGTTAGAGGTTTTGTTCCTTAAGAAAACAAGACTCACTTTCTTTTAGTTGGTAACAGAGAGAATTTTACAAAGGTTTATGCTGTTTAAAAAAAAGAGAAAAATGTCTGGCCAGTACAAGCAGTTTCTCCAGCATGGCCTGCATGTATTATCTTGAGCAATGGCTCTCCTTTATTACCTGAGGCAGAGGAGAGGGTCACTGGTTTTGGTCCTGCTAAACTAAAGTGTCTAAGCTTCTTTCATACATATGTAATACAGGACCACTGGACTCTATGCAGTTTAATCATCATTGCTGCAAACTTTTTATATCACCAGAGGGACCATCCTCTGGCACCAGGAATGGGTGATTACATGGTTTCATTTTGAAAAAAATCAACCAAACAAGGTGCTAGAGCCAAGTTCTTATGAGCAGGCTAATATTTAAATCAGCTGAACACTGAACTATCACTTAGCTTAGTTTTCTATACTGTACTGAAGGGTAAGCCAAACTGCCATTCCCCTTGAAGCAAAACATGTGAGCAGGGGCAGTGAATAATACTACATTGACTAAATATGTGGAAAACATTTCATGGCTCTAAATGTTCTAAAGAGTGTTTTTTCAGCACTGAACAATGTCCATCATTTCATTAAATGGAGGAGAGTTGCAGTTACAGTTTCAGTATTGTGCAGAATTTCACAGAAAACTCATCACTGGGCGAAACCAAGCTTCTGTGTCTTTCAAGCAATGCACATCAATGTTCACGAAGTTTGTGTATATTTTACAATCAGAAAGATCTGGAATGAAACATCTTATTTGTTGCCTAAATCTGTGAAACCTACCTTTTGGGAAAAAGAATTTATAAGTTATGTGGAACCACTTTTTATTATTCTGCTAATTTGTTTTTAGATGTAAAATGGTTTTCTTCATTGCAATTCAAAATGCATTAAAACATTCAACAACTTTTTTTTTTTTTGCAATTTGCTGTTCTGTGTTTTGTTAAGGTTGCTATGGACATCAGTATATCAATTTGTTAGTAGTCAAAGGATTTTCCTATCCAATTTCCACTCTTTTCTACTCAAAAAAGTGTGTTTCTGAGGCATCGATAAGCACAGTTCTAGAAGAGAAGGCCAAGTCTGTTTATTACAGTAGGTCTTCTGTAGCACTAATGGTCATGCTGCCAGTAAAGTACCTAGACTGAAAAGGTGTTCAGGACTGCATTTATACTGTGTTCTCCACTTCTGTATGGAAAAAAATTGTAATTGCATTTTGTTATGCAGATTATGTGACTCCATGTGATTTTCACACCATTTTACAAATTGACATTTTGAAATGAAATCTAAGAATGGGTTTTTATGTTTAGAATACATTGAAGGTATTGCTATATTACTCTGTTGAGGAAAACTCACCATCAATTTTTTCTGTAGGTTAAAGTAAAGGTTGATTGCTTATTGCACCTATATTCAAACCAAAGCTGTGTTGGAATAAAACCCAAAGCACTATGTGTTGTAGAAAGCCTTGCCCTGGGGTTTCAGAAGCCAAGGCAAAGTTGTGGCTGGTACCTGAGTGCATGACCTCGCTTTTCGTGGCTGGTACCTGTGTGCAGGACCTTGCTTTATGTGCACCTTATCCTTCTTCAGTGTACTTTAGGACCCCTCATTGCCATATTTGGAATTTATCAGGATTGCTGGTGATATGGACCAAAAATAAAAGACCAGAGTTCCAAGGTGGCACAACTGACATAAGGGCTGGGTTGACATGGGATGCCAAACCCTGGGTTTTAGTTGATTTTAGCAGAGGGATTCAAATCAGGTCAAGCCTTAGTGCCAACTGACTTAAACTTAATATTTCTAGTATTATTTTAAACTCATGACTAAATATCATGCACAACTAGTGGTTTTAGGAGTATGTCTGTGTTCAAACCTGAAGATGAGCTGCAGGAGAACCACTCTGTCATGCACCATGGTTTGCTCTTTAGACCGGCATAGAAATTTTATTTAATGCTCTGTTGAGACCTGAGTATGTCATCGAAAAATTACTCAGCCTTGTGATATTTTATTTTTAAGGAGTGTTGTTACCTCTTCTAATTCCCACAGGTCAGAGTTTTCTGAACATAAGTAATTTGCAGGAGCTTACAGAGGAAATCCTGTTTAATTCAGACTGTAAATCCTGGTCAAAACATACCATTAACTGGGAGAGGTGTCATACTGGAGCAGTGTGGGATTTTGTGGATGTGCTGCCTGTCAGTGTCCTCTGAGTGAGAATATTCAGTAGTACCAGGATGGGCTGTTTCTCAGAGGTGCAGGGTTGAGGCTGGTGAGCGTTGGCAGCATTGAACCCAAGTTCCTCAATTAGCAGCTTGGATGCCTCATACGGGTCTGGGGAGTTTCTGGCATGGTTCAGCATGTCATGTAGAAGTTAGAATTTAAGCATTCAGAGCTACTGCTGGAAAATGGAAATGATGAGAACTGTCAGTGGTGGCATGTACAGCAGAAGAGAGTTAATAGTAGAAAAAAAATAGTTCTGCCTTGAATTGTTTTGAAAATGGAAACTTCAGTCTGGCTGGCGACTGCTGCGCAGTGGAATAATACCACTGTGTGTTAATTGTGTTGCTTGACTCAACTTGAAGCTTCATTTCCATTTGTTGGAAACTGCACAGTTCTACCTTCTTCCACCAAAACTTGCCATACTTGGCATTTGCTTGAATTTAGCACTAATTTTGTGTGGTTCCCCTCTCCCACTTGCATCTGTAATCTTCTTTCCCCAGGGCAGAACAAATTTAGATATGTCTTTATTTCAAAGCCTTGTACCAATGAAATGAGACCATCTAGCAGTGCTGTGCTGGGAGCAGAGATCTGACTGATCTCAGTGTGCATTTTGCCATCTTCATGATGTTTTTTTAATTGTTCAAATGAAAATTTTTTATAATGGAATTTTCCTGAGGGCTGTATGCATTAATGGTCTGGGGTTAGTGAAGGGTGAATCCAGTCTGTGCACCCTAACCGACAAGAGAAAATAGACTTGCAGTGATGTTGTTGGTGACTTGGGGCTTTGGAAAGGAGTGTACAGTGATGTCAAGTGCTACTGAAGAGTTATGGAGAAAGACTTTTCCCTTAGTCTGGAGCTTCTGTGCTGTATGCAAGAGTAGTGACCCAGCATTTGAGAAGGAAATAAGATTGTATGAGAAGCATAAAGAGGCACATCTGTGGTGAAAGCATTTGGACTGCAGATGAGGAACACGGAGGAAGCATAATGAAGGGAAAGGAGAAATTGGAATAAAATTGGGACAGCTGAGGGAGGCAGGTAGAACGAAAAAGCAAAGTGGTTCAGAGGAATGCGTGTCTAAAAGATGGAATTTATTGGTCAGTTGGGGATAAACTGCTAGGAAGTCAGTGTCTAGTGAATGTCCCTGACTTAGTGAGGAGAAGGGAGATGGGAGCAGGGCAAGGACAGCCTGCAAAGGGGAAAACAGCAGGACTGAGCTCACTGGGAAATATGGATATTAGGATATGCTTATGGCCAGAGCCTGGCATGGAAATGACTGAAAATTAAAGATTTCCTTTGCATTTTTAAAGCACTTGTTTCCATGTCCTTGGTTTGGGGAAAAAGCTTATTGCATATATAGAAACAAATTCAACTGTATATATTGAATTTTCTATTTCAAGTGTTGCAATGGTGCAGAGATCACTCAGCAGCTGATGCATTCCTAGGATTACAAATGACAAAGATTTGTGATCTTAGCAGAGGATTGCAGATGTTACACACAAACTCCAGGTATGGCAGCAGTGGCAGGAGTCACTCCTGGGCTGGAAGTTTCTTGAGTGAATAATCCGTTCAAAAGAAGGAGATGATTTGCACAATGCTTTTGAGAATATGTTGCCAATCCAGAAAAAAAACAGAGTGGTTTTGGCTTGAAGGGACCTTTAAAGGCCACCTAGTCCAAACACCCTGCAATAACCAGGGACATTTTCAACTAGATCAGGTTGCTCAGATTCCTGTCCAACCTGACCTTAAATGTTTCCAGAGATGGGGCATCCACAGCCTCCCTGTGCAGCCTGTGCCAGTGTTTCACCACTGGCACAGGTGAAGTTTTATAAAAATCTTCTTCCTTATATCTAGTCTAAATAGACCCTTTTTAAATTTAGAGTCATTACCCCTTGCCCTATCACAACAGGCCTTCTAAAAATCTTGTCTCCAACTTTCTTAGAGGCCCCATTCAAGCCATGGAAAGTTCAGTATTTTAAGTCTGAACAGTCTGAATTGACTAGGCAATCTCTAACTGAGCCAAAACAGAGGCATCCAAGTATATAGATTACATCAGGGGATACTGCTGGGTTTTCAGTAGTGTCTTCGTTCTGGGAAAGGCAAAACTGGTTTTTCCTTCAAATTTTCACCTTGTTGAGATGTCAAAATTTGACATTCTCCTTCACAAATCCAAGTAAAAAAGATGTATAGATATTGGCTTCAGTGATCAAAATTCTGACTCCAATTGTCCCCAATGATTTTGTTCAAAGTATACACCTTAACACAGATGGGATCAGTCTTACACAGAGGTGGCATTTTGACAGAAAGGAGAACAAATAACTGGCTGACTTCACCAAATTAATGTTATAAACTTATGTGGGTTTAGCATTTAATATTTTAATGAATCTTTCTCCTCAACATGCTTAATTTGGATAAAGGCAAGAAATCTCAATTTTCTTGTTAGTTTTTTTTAACCTTATCTAAATCTTTGCTGTGTCACTGAGATCAGCCCTGTACAGATGAAAAACCAAACCTGAGTATTTTGTGGAACAATGTGTGTCCTCTGAGGCTGTAATTGCTAAGCATATAGAAAGGTGAGTAATCCTAATGATAAGAGAGAGTAAAATCTGACACAGCACACAACAAACACCACTGAAATCAGGTTGATGGCACGATAAAAACTTGAAGTACAGGATTAAGTGTTAGAAGGGAGAGAGATGAAGGAAAAGCAAAACTTTTCAGTGGCACTTTAAGGGTAGAGGGAGTAGTGGTGATATCATTATTAATTAAGATTGTTCTTCAGTGTGGATAATTGTAGGACATGTTGTTTTGGCCTTTTGTGTTTTATGAAGCTTGTGAAAACTGTCTCTGCCAGAAGGCTGTCAGAATGTTGGATGCTGTCGTTGAGAGGTGCCACCTTCAGAAGTGCTGAGCTCCCATCAGCGCTCTGCGCAGTCTGGCGGGTGGTTGGTAGCTCGGAAAATCAGATTCATGGGCCTAAATATGGATCTAGAAACTTCATTTTAGCTGCCTGTTTTTGAAAATGATACCCTAATTTTGTATATATTTTATATTGCTGCTGAATTAATGAGCTGAAAAGTTCTTGGACACAGATGCATGGTTTACTGAAATATAAGAAAAGCAGAGAGATGATTTTCCCTCCCAAATTATATAAGGCTACTTAGAGTTTACTGTTGGAAAACTGAAGCTACGTTGCGTCAGTTCCAGATATAACTACTTACTGCTCAGTGAATAAACACTTTCCTTCAGATGCTCATTTTTCATCTTGCAAAAATCTTACAATTGCAGATTTCATAGCATGAGCTTTCCATAGCAACGCAAACTGAAGGACTAATTGATAATATACGTGTATGTATATTAAAAAAAAAAATTAAAAATCTGACACATTTCTGCCATTACCAGCAAAACTGAGGAAATCAAGCCTGGCTCTGATGGCTCTGACCATCCAAACTGGTGCTGTATTTCTGTGAAAACATGATATTTTGTTCAGATCTCTCCTGTGCTTACCTGAGGCCACCACTGGATGCCCATCTGCAGATGAGCTACCACAAGGATCTTTGATGTCCAGAAACAAGTGTAAAAACAAGGTGACGAAGGAGATATATACTTCTGTCTCCAAATGTTTTTTGACCAGAAAATATAATTTCCTTGAACTATGCAAGTGCACAGCATTTATTTACTTTGGTGCAAGCACAGGACTTTGTCCTGGACCTTGACCTTGCATTTGAAATAGCCTCAAATGAAATTTGGTAGTCAATTTTTGTGCCAGCAAGAGATGGACCCACCTTCTAAACCCTGAATTTTTTGTTCTCTTTTTCTTGCTCAACTGCAGCGTCTTCCTTGTGTTCATGCAGGTGTGTGTTTGCAACAGCATTTTTAATGATTTGATTTATTTCATCAAACTAGTGTTTTGCTTTTGAAAAGCATTCTGGCAGGCCTTAAAAGAAGCAAGCATAAACAGATCAACTGGGAACAGTGAGTTAAAGGAAAGTTTAAGAACAAGAGCCCATTAGAGCCATATCCCTGTGGAGATTAGCTGTGGTCCACATAAAGCCAGCAGTCATGAGACAAATATAAGTATCAGCAGGCAAGACTCCAAAATCCTGGAGTTTTGCTGTGCTGAAAGGAGAGACAAAGAGGTAGAGCTACTTGTGGAGAATAAAGCAAGTGTGGGAGTTACTGGGCAAGACACCCTGCAAGCACAAGGGTTGCTCCTGCTCCACAGATGAAGCTGTTAGACAGCGAGTGGGAGCTCACAGACACACACAGATGTTGGTGGTTTCTCCTTCACATTTTTCAGGCTTCTCAGAACTTTGCAAGTTCCCTCTTTCCCCTTCCACCTCTTCACACCAGCTCTTTGCACTGTGCCAGGCTGTGTGGGAACCATGGGGACAGAAGAAGGTGGAGGAGAATAACAAGGGATTTGCAAAGGAAATTGCCAGGATGAGGCACTGGACAGAAATGTTTGCTTGGAAAGATATTGAGTGTCTGTAATTCCCAGGGTCTGGTCAGGGTGGGCCTCCAAACAGCTGAGAGAGAGGTGGGAGGAAACAGTTGCAAAGGGCCTTTGCACTGAAAACAAGAACCTTGTGAGGTTGTGCAGCCTTAAAAAAAAAAAAAAAGGAAAAAAATAAAGAAAAAAAAAGAAAACAACATTTGATGTCGCAGAGCTCTTAAAGAGATGTTTGATATGGTCAGAGGAGAATGTAATTTTCAGGTATATCAACTGTGAGACATAAGGAAAGGAGTTTGTAGGAAGCTGGGGTGTAACCAGAACCATCATTTTAGTTTGGCTGAAGAGGGAAAAATCACAAAAAATTGTGATTCACTGATGGTGTAAAATAACATAAATGAAAAAATCCAAGACTAAACTCTGAAATAAAGGTAACATCTAACAGCAAGCAGAATGTAAGGAGAAGCAGCTCTGCTCTACTTCAGTATCAGGTGAGTGGTGGGAGAGACTGGGAAAATAGGAATTTGAATAGAAGTAAAAGGTCTGGGGACAGGCAGCTTTGTGAGCACCTGAGTTGAGCTGGGGCTTGCAAAGAGACCAAAGACAGAGCCCTGTGGTGCTGCAGGAGTCCTGCATCCAACACTCCCCAGGAGCTCTGTGGGAGTGTCAGGGCTGGGGCTGGTGACAGTGGATGGCTGTGCAGGGAGAAGGGCCCCAGGGAAGGTCACATCAGCTTGAAATGAATGTTTGTCACATCAGCATGAAATCACAGGAGAGGGTGAGAGGGTGTGAAGCTTATGGGCTTTAGACACTAAAGTGAGCGACGGAGTTGAGAAGAGGAAAAAACTGACTTAAGTCAGCGTCTGTGACAGCAGAAAGAGGAACAGGGAAGGTGACATTATGGTTTTGCCACTTTTCTTTTGGAGCAGCTGATTTGATTCAGAGCAGTGAGCAAGAACACTGAGTGTTTGAGGAGGACTCAGCTGAGGCTGTGGGTGTGAGTCTCAGTTCAGCCAGATCCTGACTGCTGTTGTCACAGGTTGAGAAATCAGGTTCTTCTGAGTTTTAAAAACAGACTCACTTCCCCAAACTCCTAAAAGGTTTCCCTTGTAGCTGAAGTTTAAGAAAGACTGGAATACCTTCCTTACCAGAGAGGCCTCGGTTTGTATGATTGAATACAAAAGGCTTTGCCACAAGGTCGAGCATTCATTCCAGTCACCTCTCTGTGCATAAGGTCTCCTCAGCAAGATACTGTGTTTGCAGCAGTGCTGTGCATTGCCCTGAGTGCTCCAGGAACACCATGTTTAGTATTATATATATATGTAAGATTCCTATTTTGGGGTCTTAAGTGTCCAAATGCACTCTGGCTCTTCCACACTCCATCCCTCCATGAGGCCATCTGGCCTCAACAAACCTTCAGCAATCAAGTGTTTGCAAAAGTTTCATCTGCTTGTTTGGCATTTTACCTTGAGCCACCTACCACTGTCTTTGGAATATCACTTATTCCTGTTCTCCTACCAGAGATCCACAGCCACTGGGATGTCCTCTTCCACTGTCCTCTCTGCCTTGCTGAAAAAAGGTATTTTTTCCCCCCTGCCTTCAGCATCTTCTTGTCTCAAAGTGACTTGAGTGTACACAGAAAGGTAAAGCCAAATGCACAAATAAAGATTTTTCCATGTCAGGCTTTTTCCTAAGCAGCTTCTGTGATGCCACAACCAAGCTGCTCTGTCAATAGCCTTTATATTTGTTTTCCCATACTGAAGGCCAAAGATTAATTTATCTGGACGTCCATTCCACCTTGCAACACAGCCTTGTGTTATACTTGATAACACGTAGAGCTATTTTAATACAGCTTAATTTGATTGTGATCTTTAGTTAATATCCTTTTGATTTTCCCTCTAACCTGTTTTCCTGAAATTTACAAGTATAAAATCATAGGAGAAATGGTATCTGACTTCTGATCCACTTTGTTAGTAAGCTGATTACAAGTATTTAAAGTTATCTCCTCTTCTCCAGATGCAACAGAACAAATGACCTCTAAACACTATTAGCCTTGCCAACAAGTTTCAGAGCTCTTGCTGGAAATAAACAATGTCAAAATGCAGATGGAGACCTTGATCCTTCAAGTTGAACCATTGTGCAATTCCAGCTGAGCTCAGTGGAGCCCCATCAAGGCATAGATTTTCACTCCTGTAGTTCCATCAAATGTGCAAGGTTTGACTTGGAGAAACTGCCAATAATGTGGGAGGGAGGGAGGGAGGGAGGGAGGGAGGGAGGAAGGAAGGAAGGAAGGAAGGAAGGAAGGAAGGAAGGAAGGAAGGAAGGAAGGAAGGAAGGAAGGAAGGAAGGAAGGAAGGAAGGAAGGAGCTTGTCCATTGTTTTTTAGGTCCACAAATTATCTTGAATTGCCAGACTTGTAGGTGAGCTCTGGCTATCAGAGAGCTGCACTGGGAGTGTTATGTGCTTGCTGAGTGATTGCCTCTTGCAGATGTGTTGGGAATATCTCTTGTCCAAGGGCTTTCCACAGCAAATGTGCCAAGAGTGCTGCTCGAGGGCTGCACCATTTTTCCCCTCCAAGGGAACCCATCTCTTCTCTGTGACACTGATTTTATACTGATGTTCCTCTATTAAAAACAACAGCTTTGCATGGGGTATCTGAGAGCAGAGACAGATTCTTTTGCTTATTTGGGAAGAAAACAAGTATTTTCTTCTTCACTAGGAATGGCTCTGTAGGGAAAAGATGGAGTTTCCTGCTCATGTGGTCCCAGGTTCTTTCAGTGTAAAAATTCTGTTTTGAAAAAGAGCAATTCTTCAGGAGTCAACATAGACTTAAAACACATTAAATGAGAAATCTCTGACACTACCCCTAGAACTCCATAATTCAACAAATAATACGCCAGAATGAATTCTTAGTTTTTGTTATTTAGGTTCCACTTTTCCCCCCATTAAACTGATTTTCAAAGTATAAATCAGCACCAAGCTTCTGTGAAAACCTGTGGCAAGAATGAAAGAAATGTTCTGGTTGTTTAAGGACAGGAGGTGCATGGTGGATTTGTGCCAGAACATGGTGTTTGTCAGTGGCTGCCAAACCAT
Organism: Lichenostomus cassidix; assembly: GCF_008360975.1. Classification (NCBI taxonomy): domain Eukaryota; kingdom Metazoa; phylum Chordata; class Aves; order Passeriformes; family Meliphagidae; genus Lichenostomus; species Lichenostomus cassidix. Next base: position 10,225,312 of record NC_139482.1, read on the forward strand.
GTCTCCTACATGTCACAGACTTGCTGATGAACCATTGGGTGGGAACGTTTGGGATTGGCATGTTTGGGAGCACCACCTCCAGCCGCCCCACCCACTCTCCCTGGAGCCTTAGTTGTAGGGCTGGGGAGAACAATTTCGATGCTCACATCATATCTGCTCTCATCTCGCAGCTCTACAAGAGTTCTGCTCTGTTACTAATGCTAATGCCTTAATTTTCTTATTTTTCTATCACAAATTTCGTATCATGTGTGTTTACCAAAAGCTCTCTTTGAGTGAGCAGGGCTGCTGCCCCCAGCTGTCTCTCGGGGAGGAAGGTTTGGACACACAGGGATGTGTTGTTAGGAATAAATGCCAGCAGAGGGCATGCCAAGATATGCAGACAGGAAAAAATAAAATTGTGCCTGTTCGTTTTGTCTGAGGAGTTAAGCAAAACTCTGTTGGTTCATAATTCATGTGCCTGTAGGACATTGTAAAGGAATATAATTGATCTTTCAGGGCAGTAGTGGTATTTTGCTTTGCAAAAGCAATCAGCAAAATATCTTAAAAGATCTATGAATGTAACATGATTTTAGATGTGCTGATGGAAAGAAAAAAGCCTCCCTTCCCCTGGCTCACCTGGTTCCCTTCCATTAACCTTTCCCCCACCACATTTAGAGGCAATAATGCAAGCAGTTTTGCTGTTTGAAAGGTCCAAAAACATTTCTGATTTTTGCTAAGTATATAAATTCTTAGTCTTATTTTGCTATAATTTTAGTTAGCTTGCTTCTCTTGCATTTCAGGGCTAGATTTACACTGGTTTGTGGTGTGCAGTGTTTTCCACCTTATTGTGCTAATCTAGGTGGGATTGTGTATATGGAAATCACCCAAATGTGAATCTTCCCCAATAATAGAACATCCTCAGAGGTTTGTCCAACAGCAGATGCAAGCAGCTATCTAGCACCAGTATACAACCAACTGCAAAGGAAATATTGATGACCTCCAGTGATACTCAGCCCTAAGGACCCCATGGAAAGTCACTGAGTCCAGACTGTCCCCTGCCTGGGGCTCTAGGCTGGTGTTTGCCTCCTGCTGTACTTCCACTGCTGCTGCTGAGACAAGGTGGGGGGTGAAAAAAACCACCCTAAGATAATAAAGTGTTTTAGCTAATCAGGTAAATTGTTTAATCAAAATCTCCTACACTTTTGTTGCTCATGGATTAAGAACAAGACTCTCACTTTGGAGTCACTGAAATATGATTTTATTTGGAAGGTGGCTACAGGGAGGTTGGTTCTTGCTTGCCCCAAGCTGAGACCAGTCTGGAGCAGACACTGCATTGCTTGGGGCTGTGCTGCAAACCCAGGGAGGGGTCAGGCTTGGAGATCCCTGCTCAGTCCCTGTTCACCTGTGCTGGGTCATGGTGGCAGTGCAACTGGCAAAATGGTCAGAAACCCCTGCTGGAGAGCACAGTGGTGCCTGCAGCTACCCTGAGATGCCAAAATGCAGGGAACTTTAACCCACCAGTGGATGGCCAGGGGCAGCACTGGTCCCAGGTCAGCTCTTCCTGTCTGGTGGGATGGGGCTCATTAAGGGCTTTGCTAAGGGAAAATCTCTCTCCAGGGAGAACAAATAATGTAAAAAATTCAAATTCCCTCAAGAGAGCGAGATCTCTCCACCAGGAAAGCCTGGTGTGCTGGAATGGACACCTGGAATCAGCTGGAGGCAGCTGATACAACGCCACAGGTCCTTCAGGGGGGTGGCAACTCCAACACCTCCAGTGGCTCTTTTTGGCTTGAATTGAGCACTTTATTGCAGAAACCTAATAGGTAAAGCAGCCTGTGTGTAGCCTCTCCCTAAGCATGGTGGTGATATAAAATACACAGCAGAATGTGACTTAGGTTTTTCAGGAATTTTTTTAATAGTCTGGTGGGAGGTTACTGGTGCAAGTCCATGGATGAAAGCAACTCCAAGGTGTTTGTCATTATTCACTTAGGATTTCCTTCAAGAACAGTGTCAAGTTTTTTCTTTGCTGTGTTTTTAGGTAATATTTCTTTGAAAAACACTTTGTCACCCAAAACTACATGTTGTGGTTAAGGTTGACCAACATAGTTTGCAAATACATCAAGTAACTTTTACCCCTCAAAAGTTGCATTGCTTTGAAGTAATGTGTTTTTCCAAAGTAACTGAGCAGCTTTTGATTCTTTCAGCTAAGCAGCAAAAAGATTCCCAAATGAAATGGGTTTGAAGTCAACCAAAACACCTTTTCCAATACAGTAAAAAATTTGTTGTTTTTCCTTTCAGAAAGGAAATAACCTGACAGATATATTTGGATAGTCCAAGCTGCCTGTAAAAGCAATGCATAGATGAAAGGCAAAATTGAGGTTTTGAGAAGATTTCTTAAGATACAGTAATATTTCCAATACTGCCTTTGGTACCTGATCAATCTCCCAACAAAAGCCTTCTGCTGAATTACAACCACTACAAAAAACTCCTCAAAAAGCTTGCTTTGTTTGGCCAAAACAGGTATAAACTCTGACAGAGAACTGGTGGAGCAATAAATAAACATGTTTAACACCTAAGGCACTGGTACCCTCCGTGGACTCCAAGAGTTCATTAAACCTTGCCCTGTAAACTTATGGACCAATTTTGTCTCATGCTGTCTGCTCTGCCAAACTCTTGCTCTGTAATTCCCTAAACAGGATAAACTCCTATCCATTCAGCCAGCAGCCAGAGGAGCAGCAGCTGAGTGTAACCAGCAGTCCCCAGCACCTCCATAGCTGCTGTGCCTGCAGCTTGCCTCAATCCCTGCTTTCCATGATCACTGCAATCAATGGAACAATCAGGAAAACAGCCTGTGTTGCTGCTGTTCCTCTCTGCCAGGCATTCACTGCGTGCCCCAAGCCATTCCTCCCGCCAGGATGCCTCTGCTCCTGCTCTGGGCACCTGGGATGGCTTGGAATGACAGCACATGCTGGCGAGGGGCTGTGCTGAGCTGTGCTAGCAGATCATTCATCCCAGCTCTCTCCCTCCGAAACGGAGGTGTGATAGCAATAGGTGCCTACACCCAGCTCACACCAAATGTGTGCCTTTTGGGTGGCAAATGCCACAGGGGATAAATTCCCACATACGCTCCAGAGATATATATGCAAAGTTTCAAGTTGGCATGTTGCTCCCAAGGAGTGAGGAAGGGAGGGCTTTATGAAACGTTTGCAAAGTAACAAAGTTAAATTGAAAAGCCTGTTGTATTCTTATGTCTCTTCCCATTATAGCAAAAAATTCAGCAAAATGGAAGTTCTAAAGTGTAGGAGACAATAATGGTTTTTCCAGCATGAGAGAAAGTCTAAAGAAGCAAAGTATCTACCTAAAATTATTTCATTTTTCCCCCACCCTTCATATATTTGTTTTCTTCCCTGTGAGCTGGGTATGTGTTTATCACAACTTAGTGCCAGATGAAGTAGCAGACACTCTATGCTATTAACCTAAGATATCCTATATTCTTTACAGTTTACAGATCTCCGAAAACAGATCTCAGAAAACTTGGAATACGATTATTAGACCTATTCTATGCACCTCTAGCTAACAAATCATGCAAGATCCTAGAAAGAGACATATGTAGGTTAACAGTTCACAAGCAGTCCTTGTAAATAGCTTTTCAGCCCTCAGAAAGTCTCTCTTTAAAGTCCAGTGGCTGTTCCCAAGGGGGATCTATGAAAGGCTGTTCTAGAATGAAGCCTCCATTCCCACCTGCCCTGGACACCAGATGGGTGAGGGTTTAACTGGAGACACAGCTGGTGCTAGAAAGGCTGTGCTGAGCAGGACCCAGAAGTTCCCCTTTCAGGTTTCAGGCAGAGAAGAGGGGATGGGGAACACTTGTGCTGAGGGTGAGCAATAAGAGTTGACCTGTTTTACAAGGATGATGCTGTTCCAAAACAGTCCCACTTTGCTGCTGGCAGTAGGGAGGTGGGAACCAGGCAGCACTATCAGGACCCAGGGAGGGTGACCAGAGGCACATGGTGTGTCCTCCCTTGGCTGCCCATCTCCAAATGCTCATTTCTGATAATTGGTTTATTATAAAAAGAGTGTCAGTACCTCTCCTGCCCCCTCAGCCCTGTTTGCAAACATGCTGACCACTGGAGCCCAGCTGGTGGCTGTGGAGTAGGGGAGCAGCCTGGTCCTGCACCCCCTGGCTGACCAGAGGTGGTGGGTTTGGTGCCAAGGAACTGTGCTGAATTTAGGTTATTTGGGATTTGAATGTTTCCCACTCATATCAACACCAGGCTCCAGCTAGCTTCAGTCACAAAATCTGTAACAAAATGTAGAAGTATTCATGTTTGTCACTAGGTGGGAATGAAGCACTTGACTGTGCTCTGGATATTGTGTTCTGCTCAGAATTTTGCAGTAGTTACTTCTGAGCTGACACACATTTTCAGTAAATTTCAAATAGCTGGAATAAATATATATGCAGTTCTAGTAAATGGTTAATACAAATGATATATTCCTACAGAGAAAGAATGATAACAAGTTCGGTAATTATGGGGAATGGGAATTAAACTTGACAAACTGCATGGGCACAGTAGAATTGCAGTCATGAATTTTGCTTTTGATTGATACCAAGAACACATAGTTGCTAGAAATTAATAATAGCACTGAAATATGCATCATCCCAAGCAGTAGTATAACTTTGTGTACTTGTGTGTCAAATTTAGGTTAAGTGTCTGTCTTGAAGTATATAATTATTAAAGAAATATATACTTTGGTCTGCAGAGATCAAACATGAATATTGAGTATATTTTGAAAAAATGTGCAGCAATCTATTTCAAACTGGACACCTGCTATAGCTAAATTAATAAATATAAATGAATTATTTTTTCAAATAACTTCTCCAGAACGTTCTTTCCCCAGTTTTTGAGTTTCAGAACTTCTGGTGCAGCATCTCATACAGGGAATGATGGCAGGACACCCTCTTAGAGCAAGCACAGAGCTAAACCATGATGAAGTTCATCCCATGGCTTTTCCAAGTGTGTTGTTCAGGTGCTGCTGCAGGACCCCTACAGCTCTGCCCAGCCCATGGCCATCATCCCATGGTGACATCAGCCCACGGTGACATCAGCCCATGGTGACATCACCCCACAGTGACAGCTCTGCCTGAGCTTCCCTGTCATGGATCTCAGGCAAGTGGTCACACAGAGGGGAAAAGTGTACATTGCTGCTCCTGAAAGCTGGCTCTGGACAGACAGCCTGTTGTCTGTCCCTAAATATTTCTGGTTTTGTGCCTGCTCCACTCCTGCCTTGCAGTGAACTGGGCTGTTCTCTTCTTTCTCAGCCCCTTGCAGCCCAAACCCCATTTCTAGGTGATCTGTGTCCCAGTGTCAGTGGGCAGCTGGTGTGACTTGTTGGCCCTGCACATTTTGGAACTGATTTTGTACCGTGTCTTTCTTTAAAGCCTCTTTTGGAGAAGTGGCTGCTGCTAATTAATCTTGTGAAGGGCCAGGCTCACTCTTGGTTCTTAATGGTCAATAACATTTGATCAATTTTGTGCTGATTAGTGTTGGTCATTCCTGGCTTAAAAAGGGTAACTTCTGTCTGAATCACTAATGTTTTGGGGCTGTAAAATCTCTTTTAGCACATTAGCACTGTTTTGTGGTGTGATATTTGATGGATGAACATGTGTGTTATCTATAACCTATTTTCTCCAAGCTCAGCCCAGAAAAGCAGCATGTTCTGCTCTCCCTGGGAATATTGCAGCATACCTTCATTTTCAGTCATAACCACATTTAGACATAGTGCTGCTGTTTTAAATTGGGGTAATGAAATCTTGACAAGTGGTTTGGACAAACACAACACAAGCAATAACAGAAGCTTTAATAAAATGAAAGGATTTCCAGGGAATACCTTCATTTCTTCCATCCTCCAATTTAATTCTTTTTGAGAATAATCAGACCATAACATAAGACTAAATTCAAGAGATGAAGTTCAGCTGGAGAGGAAATAATGTCCATAAAATGTTTTTAAAGGTTGTTCATTTGTTTGAAATGAGTTCTGTGAGTAGAACTGATGTGCCTTAAATACTTTATAAGCAAAAATACGTTGCACTTGAAGTACATTTTCATCTGGGGATCTCAGGGCATTTTACAGGGAGGGGGAAGAATAACTGATATTACTGCTTGTTCCCAGCTAACTGCATATGGCTGAGTCTTCCAAGACAACTCCTCCAGACCTGGTTCCAGTGGGGATGAATTTGGTATGTCCATCTCATGAGCTGGGGTAGGCACCAGATGGACACATCTGCCTTCCATGTCCTTCTCACCACCCTGAGCTCTCACATCATCTTGAATCCGTGATAAGGGAAAAGTAAAAAGGCTTTGTGGTGTCTTTTAGGGCTTTTGGCTGGAGAAACAGAGTTATTGTGTCAAAAGAGCAACTGACTTATGAAGGGACTCTCAGTCAGAGTGAGCTACAGTTCAGATACCAAAGTAACCTTCATGCAGGTCCAGAGAAACTCCAGATGCCTCCCTTCCCACACTGCTGCATTAATAGCAACTGCTCTGCAACACCAGGACCCCTCTGTTGTCAAACCTCTGCTCTGAAGACACATTCTCCTTACCTGCCTTGGCCTTTGGTCATGGTAACCCTGGTGAAAACTCACAGGAGTGTGTCACAGCTCATCCCTTCTGCAGGGTGGGTACGTGGAGTGACAGCCAGCAAAACCCCCAAAGCTCCAGGGATAACAACTTGTCCCACAGAAAACAATTACAGAGTAAAAATAATCCACCTTTCTCTCTCCTGCTGCTGGGAAATCTTAAACATTAGTGGCATACAAGGAAGTGATGGCTTGGGAGGGACTGGGGACATTATGCACCACCTTTTAATTTGAGAAAGAATTGAGGAATATTCCTTCTGGCTGTTGGCCCACAGTGCTGGCAGTTCTGCTTGGCTGAGATGGCCAGTTTGAGTCAGGCCCCAGTGAAGGACATTACACTCCCAGGTGAGAGATGAGCCCTTTACTGGACTTCCATGCATCCCACAGTTTCTCCTGGGCACGTAACTTTAGGCAGAGGCTTAGCAAAGTCAGTCAGGGGTGATGAGACTGAGTGCTTCATTAGTACCTTTTGTGTTTCATTGGACAGTGGGGCAATTAACACAGGGCTCATTACACAGGGATTTTGATCATTTTCTCTGCTTATTCATCATAGTATTTCCTCTGAGAGTAGCGGAGACTGTGATTAAGCACAGGAATAATTCATGTAGTTTCTTATTTGAGATTTCTATCACCTTTTTGGGGTCTAATTGTTTTACGGCCTTCATTCCTGAGGTGCTTATGGTAGATCTGCATAGAGCCCTGTACATAAACTGTGCTCTTCAGTTTCTGGTCGAGGTTATTTTCCATTTCCAACACAGACCAGTCGCTCCACTAGGAAAAAACTCAAAGCTGCAGCCTCAAGGTCAAGCAAGGTCTAATAAAATATTATGAGAACCACAAAACAAGTCAGAATAAGCCCAAGGGGATGCCTGCTTTGGTCCTGATCCTTAAGATTAATGTGAAAACATTATAGAATGTCTTTATTAGGCCAAGACCCCTCCAATTACCCAGTTTGTTATTGACAACAGACAACGGATGCCCTTAGAGAAGAGTGTAGGAGCAGGACAAGCAGGCAGTGATACCTCTCAACAAATACTGCCCCAGCCTCCAGCAGCAGGACCTTCCTGAGATGTTTACCATGTCTTTATACTTCATAGCTTTAGATGGATTTTTCCTGTATTCATTTGTTCAATATATGCATGAGAGGAGTAATTCACAGTCCTTTGCGAGGCCAGGAGAGAGATCTAGAATATTCAGTTCTACAAGGAGCAATATGATGCTCTGCCCACAGTCCCAGCCTGCAGGCTAGGAGTTGCAGTGTCCATTTCCATCACTGTCACTTGGTGGCACTGGGGTGGATCACTGCCCTGTCTGCCCTGGGGCTGCTGTTTGCCTTTCTCCCCATCTTCCTCTCCCATCACTTTTTATAAGCTTGACTGCAAAATCTCTCTCTGCAGAAGCTAGACCTGCTCTGCTGGAAATGTCAGACATGGAGGCATAGTTGCCTTTGTCCAAAATGTGCCTAAGGAGCTCTCTAGACACACCAAAGAGGGACACAGAAGAGAAAAGGACATTAGATAGCTTTAATTTTTGGGCAACTAGCTCCTCTGGACCTCTCTTTCCTGCACCCATAAAATCTTCTCACTAGGATGTCAATGGATGCTATTGCAAAACCTCTGCCAATTGTCATACACCACACAGCACTATGACTCTGTAAAGGGTAGTTTTGAAATTCTGAAGAGTGAAATTGCATAGAAAAGTTGTAATAAATACTTTGCCATTGGAAAGTTGGCTTTTAAGATGTGGGTGCTCTATAGGATTTTAAAAATCTGAGGAAATACAAACGCTTTTATTTCCAAGTGGCAGGATAATATCAGAGACAAAATATTTTGTTCATTAGAATACGGGGAATGAAACTTTGAGAACAGTTTTCAACAGCTTTGACCAAAAATCAGTTTTAGGTTCCTAAGTCACTTAATCTTTACCTCCATTTCAAAGTATTGACAGCAGTTACTGTGTAGCTGAAGGTCTGCACTGCAGAGATATGGGTCATTCCTGCTAAAATCCATGCAATTATTAAAGTTTTCAAACATTCAGAATATATTAAATGAGTAACTGCTGAATGTTCACACACAGAATCTTTTATTTTTTAGGAAACTGGAATGCATTTTGTCCACTTTTTAATGAGTATGTTAACAACTCAGGTTTCCCATTATTTGGTTAACATGGGCACTAATATTTTCTGCCTATGAAGCTGATGCAAAGAGGAATGCTGAGCCCAGTCAGTTCAGCACTGGAAGAAGCAAAGATTTAATTTCCTTTTCCTGCTCAGCACCAAGCTGATACAAAGGCCTCTCAGTGAGAAAAATAATTGAGCTTAGGGCTTGGCATCCGGAGACACAGGGTGTAGAGTGTGCAAACATCCCAGCTGGTGGGAGATGTTAATGCCTGGAGAGGATCCAGCTTTCCAGCCTTATCCCTGCTGAAAGCAGCCACTTCCCTGCCTGCAGAGCTTTGCTTCAGCACTCTCCTGCACCTGGCTTGTGCTCAGTGAGCAGGATCACAAAAAAGCCACCAACCCCACTCACTGGGATGGCTGGTCTTGGCTTGGCAGGGAGGGAGCAGCACAACTCCTGGGGTGGGCACCCCCTCCTCAGCCCCACAGGAACAGGAGCAGGCTTTGGAGGGAGAACCAGAACCCAGCTGTACATGCTCAACAGCCCAGGCAAAGTCCTAAAATGATGCCCTCTGGTCTAGGGCAGACTTCTGCTTGTGTCTGCCTGTGAGCTCTGCCCTGGACCTGTGTGTGTGGTGTGGTGACCCCTGGGAGTATTCAGATTGTGATGAACCAGCAGTTTCTAATCTGAAAAATATTTGTTTCAGTAAGTGTTTCCTGGCTGGTGCTGCTGGAGTATTTTTGTCTGTGCTAACAGTATCATATTGCTGGGAGGGGAAGCTCATTCCACCTAATTGTACTAAGTGTGTGGTGATGGAGATGGGAACCTAATTATCTTCATCAAATTGATTTCATTTTGGTTACCACATGGCTATTAGAGGAATGACAATAAATTTTGGTCTCTTTGATCAGGACTGGAGTTTAACCAACATTTCTAAAGTCATTAATGTGTTATGCCTCCCCCAGGCTAATGATTTGATTACCATGTAAATGTACTGAAGCCAAACACTTCAGCTATACATTGTGGATGATGGATAGAAAGTTTTGAGAAAATACATGTACTAAATACACCTGAAACACAGAGGATGTCAGATAGCTCCTGGCAGGCAGGGAGAGACAGAGAGCTGTAGAATCACAGAAGATCTCAGGCAGGAATGGTTCCATAAGGGTCATCAAGTCCAGCTCCCTGCTACTTGCAGGGCTACCTAAAACCGAACCATGTGACTAAGAGGATCATCCAGAATATTTATGAAAAACTTCACAGATGCCTCTTTGTAGCTTATCTCTCCTCATGACTAAATCCTTGCACTGTGGGGCTGATGATCTCTCTGTGAGATGAGAGAAAGCTGTCTCAGCCCCTCAGGCCCATAGTGGTGGTGTCAGCAGATGTAGGAACAAAGTACACCCAGAAGCTTTATTTTAGATCAGTCCTGAGCCTAGAAGTGTTGAGGAACCATTGAGAGGCAAGTCCAGCTCCCACCAGCTTGGATGTTTCCCCACAGCTTGCCTGTGTGATGGGGACTGAAGTGCTGAACTGCCACCAGGGAGAAACTGGAATGTGTTTGTCTTCTTATCTTTTGTTTTTCTGTACATATATAAGCAGTTATGTGTGCCAAAAAACTCCATGGAATTTTATCTTTGTGAGGTTTTATGTGAGGTTTTAGTCTTTTTTTTTCTGATATGCCAAAAATATGGCTTACATCATGATATGTTAGTATTTGTGCTTATTAGAAGGTATGTGTGTGTATGTAGACATTGATAATATACTTGTTACAAGTGTGCTATAGCTATCACATAACAAAATATGACAAATTAATAGATTTTACAGTTAAATATTCCACACTGTATTTTAAAGTGTTTTATCTTAAACTCTTTCTGGCTTGCTGTCATATTTTTTTTTCTCTCCTAGGTCAATTTGTATTGAAAAGAAGCACTTTATTGCTTTAGCTCAGGAGACTTAGGGCACCAGTTCAAAAGATGCAGTGTGGTCTTGCCATTGTGCTGAGTCAGACATTGTGTTCCTCATAGGTTTTTGTCTGAAAGTCCTGCAAAATCAGGATCCCCCAGCCTTCCCAGGCAATTGGTTCCCGAGGCAATTAAAGAAATTATGGTACTTGAGCTGATCAGGAGCATTGCACACCATCTGTAGCTCACCAGGGCAGAGCCTTTCTCCTCACTAGGTCCCATGCTGGTGGCTCAGGAAGGTTAATGGAGGAGGAAGGTGTTTGCCCAAGGGGTGCATGGCCTGTCAGAGGCTCTCCTCACCTGCAGGACTTTGCTGGGGCCACCTTGGCCCTCTGTGCCTCAGTTTCCCATCAGTAGGGGATCAGCAAATGTACTATCCCCTGCTCTGGTAAGGACAGGGGATGGATCGGATGTACTACACGTTTATTGGGAGCAATAAACGTGTGTGTTATTCCAGTGCTATTTGTAAGTTATTTATAAGTTATGTGTGTTCACAGGGAGGTGAGGGATGATGGTCTGCATGCAGACAGAAGGGGACAGGGGGAGCTCTGTTTGCAGTGTCACCATCACTGCACAGAGTGGTCCCTTTGCCTGCCTTCCTCTGAGCCCCCTCCACCATGTCATCTACTCTGGAACATCTCCCAGGAGAAAAAAGAGAAACAAAAGGGTACCAGGTGTTCAGCAGGATCAGCTTCCCTGCTCTGCATTGCTGGGCACCTGTCTGGACTCCAGTGTTGGATTTGGGGGGAAGTACTTTTTTCAGAGGCAGTCCTGGCTTAAATGCAAGTAAAACTACAGCTTAAACAGCAGGACACACAGTCTTGTACCCCCTTTTCTGGGAAAGGAGTCACTGGCCAGCTGATGGGCCACTGAGCACCAATGTCCTGGTTCAGCACATAGAATGGAGACCTTAAGCAAATGTATATAAATATAGATACATAAATACACACATATAAATATACATACATACCAAAGTTACCAGCCCATGGGCTGCAGCAGCTCCTTGGATACAGGGAAGGTTTTTCCCTTTGGAAAGCAAACCAAAGGCCAGCCCTGCCAAGCTGGAGGCAGCTGGTTTGTTTGCTCACTTTTCCTGGGCAGCTCCTGCCATTTCCCCAGCACAGACTGCTGCTGCCAGGGCTTGGGGAAAAGGATGCGAATGACTGAAGTGCTCTAGTCTGTTAATTTATATTAATGAATATAAATTAATGCAGTTTTCTTTTCTCTGGCTTGCAGATATTAAAGGCCACTGTGACTCATAAGCACGATTTATCTCATCAGGGGTGGCAATAACACGTTAATCACCTCTGATGGAGGCTCCTGTTGCAGGCTGGGGAGCTGGCATGCAGGGCTGGGTGAAGGCAAAGGATCCTGCTGCAGGCACAAGACAGGCAGCATTTGGAAACCCAAGTAATTTCCACACCCAGCATCCTTGTAGCAACCTGTCCCTGTGTGGCTTAGGACCCTTCTAGCAGGAAAAAAGTCAGGTTAGAGATAGAAAGAGTGTCAAACTGTACAACCAGTAATGAGAGTTACACTGGAACTATTGCAAACCTCCCTGTAAAAGATGCAGGGAGCTGCCCTGTTTAAGCTGTATTTTTAGTTTGGTTTGCTGTTTCTCTGTGAGTTGTTCTACATTTATCTCTATTAGCAGTAGGCACTTGGCAGTGCTAGCAGGAAAACTCAAAAGCGCCTGACCTTCGTGGCACCATGGCTCTGAAAACAGTTGATTTGGGACATCATTGTGCATCTTTCTGCCAGGTAAATTTGTAATGAGCGTTGGCAAGGAGAAAGACTCAGGAGCAAAAACGGAGTGTGTTTATGGAAAATTAAGTCAATTGTATGGATCTGGTCCTGGGACAGAGGTGCTGCACCACTGTGAGGGAGGGGGGAAACCATTCCAAATTGTCCTTTCTGCCTTTCCAGGAAGGTTTGTCTAATCTTACCTGCAGTGACTGAATAGAGCTTTTCCCCCCTGAAAACTGCGGGAAGAATGACAAAGGAGGGGAGAAATTAGCAGCAGGACTAAAGTGTGGCACTCCCTGGCCAATCCCATAAGCACTAAAATGCTTCAGCAGTTTAATGTCATTTCACAGGGTAATCTCGAGGCAGCCTTGTCTGGAGACACTCACAGGCTGATTCGGCGCCCAGTGGTGCAAATCACTGAGTTGCTCTGTGAAAGCACAAGGAGAGGGAGTGATGAAGTCTTTTCTTGTACCTTTTTCCTGTGACCTTAACCCCCCAATTCCCTTCATAAACTGAATTCTGCTCAGTTGCACTGTTCTAAGTCCTTTAAAGTCCTTTGCATTTTGGTGGCAGATGAACAATCCCATAGTGTAGTGAGCCAAAATGATTTCTTTTGCATTTCCCTGATATTCTTGGGATAGAGTTATCTTTGCATCCCTCCTTGAGTGAAAAAGGGGTTATTTTCAGAATGATTCACTCTTCACTTTTGCCACAGTTTTTCAAGAAAGACCAGCAGGTGATGAGACAAATAGATGTACAATTTAGCTACTTCTGATCTCTGCCTCACCCCTTAAGTAACTGCAAAAGAAGATAAAAGAATATTTTAGGAAAGCTGCACACAGAAACCAGAGCTGAACCTGCACAGCAAATGTTCTAAATAATGAGAAAGGTTCTTCAAATGTATTTTCACTTGTTAGAGGGTCAAAGAGGTACTGGGTCAGATGAAAAAAATAGGTCTGGGGAATGCTGAGCCACCACAAGGAGTCTGTAATGCAAAGGCTCAGATGGCAGTGATGTATGATTTTGGTTTTCCAGTGTGTACCAAAGTGTCAGCGCTAGGAACAAAGATTTGGCACAAAGAAAGGATTCACATGGATTTAATACTCTTAGCTCTCAAGTTGAAACAAGAATTTGGTATTTACCTAAATCTTGTTGCCGGTAAGGACCTTTTCAATGTTTTCAATGGCAGCAAAGTCATGTTAAGAATAAACTCCTTCAACAAACCTCTAAATAGGTACAGAATACATTAATTTAGTTAGCCACTAAAACTTATGACTGGATCAGCTTTTTTCCAAAATTTGAAAATGTTCCCACAATGTTAAAAATGTTAAAAATATATATATGTGTGTGTGTGTGTGTGTGTATCCTTTTCTTCAAGCCTGATACTTTAATTAATTAATTAATACTCAAAAGGCATCTTTCTGTGACAAGGAATAGTCTCTGGTTTTTAAAACGGAGAAGCAGAAAGTCCTGTGGCTTGCAGATGCTTTGACTGGAGTCACCTCTCCATGCACATCCCTCTGGATGCAGGAGCCTGGATTCCCTCCCTCCCATCAGTGGGGACAGGCCAGACCCTTGAGAAGAAAAGTTCTCCACATCTCTTTGACACTGTTTTAAGGGGCATGAATCATCTTATGGAGCCAGTTTTCTCTGTCCAGGGAGCTTAGGAAATGGATTCAAGCTAAACACTTGTCCCCTGGGTGGGTGAAGTGGTTAAGGTGGAAATGATGCTGGAACAAAGGAGATTTTTCCTGTGCTGTGAACTCGTTGCTTGGAGGGAAACTGCTCCCTCCCCTGGGGATCTTCACTTGTTCATCTCCTCCTCACTTCTGAGGGTAAAATCTAGACAAGAACCTAGGTCTGCTCTGTTCCCAGGTGAGCATCCCCAAATCAGCTATGTTATCAAGTCTTTTTGTTCACTCTCATGCCAATGGGTTATTAAATAATGACAAATAATTTAGCTTTTTCTGTATATTGTGAAATGATATAAACATGAGACACATCCTCTGCACACAGGTGCCTGTGCCTCTTGCCAGCAGCCTGAGGGTTTATCAGTTGATAATCTCCCACTGAAACCTGAGATTTAGGAGCCAAGTTTCACTTTACCATGTGATGGTCAGGATTTTAGGAGCCTGTGGTGTCAAGGGGATGCTGTTGTTATTCCAGAAAATACTTCCCTTTACCACTGAGATCAGACTGTGAGCAAACCATTTGAATGAATAAACAGTTCACTTTAGAACCCACAGTAGAAATGTATTGTCTTACAGATGAAAGAGTTAACACTCCTAAGTGTGTGAAAAACTGGAATTTACTTGTTAAAATAAAATGAAATAAAAGCAATTAGTAGCTAACAGTGTACCATGGAGGGTAGGGCTGGGGGTAGGTGGGCTGGTGGTGCTGGGAAGGAAGGGAAATGCACCTAAAGCACTTCCCTTAGGGTATGTCAAACACAGCCTGTGCTAACACCTGAGCATGGCTTTGAGGTTGCAAGAGATGGAGGATAGCAGTTAGCTGGACAGAAAAGCAGATCAAACCTGGCAGTGTGTACCATTCTCCACATCTTTATTTTTCTTTGCAGGAGGTATTTTTTGGTAACGTTGTGTGTAAAGGCAGGAGCTGTCTCCTCTTGACTTGGATCATTTCATGGCGTTATAGGCTGTAAAGGCATCTGTTCAGGGCCAGAGGAGAATGAACAGGACCTTTTCCTTTCTGTGGCAGAACAAGACTTTAATGGTCTGGTGGAAGTAATTCTGTATTGCAAAGGAAGTTGATAAAAGAGAACATAAACTTCTCTAATAGAGGATTTAATTACCAGGAAAGCCAGGCTGAATAAAGCATTTGAGCAGAACTATTTCATTGCTGAAAAGACAATAATTATTAATCTCCCCTTTCCAAGGCCATGTCATTTATTCAGGAGGCCTTGGAGTACTAAGAAACCACATTTGTCTATGTGTGTTTATTTGTTTATATGTCTTTGAGTTGTTTGGATTTTTTTTTGTTTTGTTTTGTTTTCTGTTTGCATCCAAGAGGACTATAACTACCCTTAAAAAAAATCTCAGATTTTTTCTGTCTTTATTCAGATTTCCAACTAAAGTGGTCTATCCAGATGATCGAGTTGAAACCAGCCAAACTAATCAGGTCTCAGGGCTGGACAATAGGCACAAAGCTAATGAATCAAAAACCTTAAAAACTCTTAGATTTCTGTTTCATTCTTCAACACAAGAGTGTGGCTATCAAGGTTTAACTGCAGCAGAAGGACTTATTTATTTTATTTGAGAAACAGACACTTCTGTGAAGCCCTCTATTAGTCAATATATGAACTTCTTCATGCTTTATTCTGTTGTTTTTCCAATATATAGTTGAAAAAGAATTAACTGTGCCTGGTGGTGCTGGGGTGTACACTGTAAAGTTTTAAATGCAGTTCAGGTATTTACCCTTTAAACTTAATGAGACTAAACATGGAACCCATCCATACAGTTTGCCCTAATGACTGCTCCATAGTTTGTGTCACAGTGTGTGCCATGGTCAGGCAGCAGCAGCAACTTTTGGAGGAGGAAACAGGCTGTGAGCCTCCTGCTGTGTTCTCAGCCATGACCAAAGTGCCCAGGGCTGGGCTGAGGGACTGCCAGGCTGTGGGAAGCACCTGCAGAAAGCTCTTTACCTCCACCTTCCCAGTGTCTGCATTGGGGGTGCTCATAGCACGTCCCCTCCAGGGTCCCTCTGTGAAGAGCACTGATGCTGTTCACAGCTTTTGCCAAGTGAAGACTTTGGGTATTCACATGTTTAACACAAAAATGATAAGCTGATCATCTTGACGGGTGGAAAAAGTCACAAAGTGCTTTTCCAGTGGTGTTCTCTCCTGCCTGTTTAGGGCAGGGTTACTCTGCTGTGACCATTTCTACTGGTAAGGGAAGTGACCACTGTGTCTGGGGCCGTGGTGAGGAAGAGACCAGGGGGTTTGCTTTACCCATATCCAGTTAAAGCAGTAAAACTGATGCATGCAAATACACTGAGATTGACAAATACCCAGAATCCGTGGCTTTTTTTGCTCAAGACAAGAGTCCACATTGGCTGATGGAATTGGGTCAGCTCACAGTGACTTTTTTTCTGCACAAGCAACTTCACCCTGCCAATGTTTTCTTCTCCCCACTTCTCTTTATCCTGTCCCAATACTTAGCGACATAGATCCAAGCTGAGGAAATGCAACTGCAGCAAAGTGTTAGCTTGAGAATAGAGCTATGCATAACCCCTGCTGGGGAAGGAAACCCATGGGAGGGTCTGTGAGGGTCTGGCACTGACTTCTTCAACATGAGCAAGGAAAGAGCTGTGGGGCCAGTGAGCTGATGGGACTCCCTGTGAGCTGTCAGGCTCAATTGCATCTTGGAACCAAATCTTCACAAGGAGACAGACAGGAAATCTTTCTTGACAATTTTTGCTGTTAGTGTGTTCCTATTTTCCCAGTGGCTGCTAAAAAGCTTTGGATGTTTTGGTAACACCAGTGATCTCTACAAGGACTGGCCAAGGGAAATCATCTCAAGGCACATGCATTGTTGTTTCACACCCAACAATGCATGTGAAACTTTGTGGGGATGGTGTTGTTTGGGCTCAGTGTGAGTTTAGTTTGCTGTGACAGAATACTGATTGTTCAAAGCAAGAACAATCCAAGGCCACCCCATCAATGAAGAAGAAATCTGCAGAGATGTTCTGACCTTTAGTTCATCACTTCCATTTTCTTAAGCAGCTTTATGCAGTAAGTCCCATGCAGTGTGGGTTTGCAAAAACGTATAAATTTTTATTAGGAAAGATCTTGGAGATTAACCTGGAAGGGTCAAATTAGAGGTGCAGCCAGTTCACTCTTCTTCCAGGACAACACTGTGTCCCTTTGTGGCTTCATCTACACCAGCAGGCACATCCCTCTCTCAATACAGATGTGTGATTCCTGCAATGCATCACATCCAAACTGAATAAGAACATGTCTGTAGATTGACAGTAAGTATGTGTAAAAACACATATTAACATTCTGGAGCACAGTCCAATTGATTTCTAAGTCATAGTGAAGAATGGTCAATAAACAGTGAAAGAACAATTTTACTTGGCATTTTATTCACTTAACAGAAACATTCACTTATCAGGTATCACTGAAGTGCAATTTACAGAACTTAGCAGCAAATTCACATATGTAAATTCGGATTTATTTTCTTTTGTTGTCTTTTTTGTTTCTTTTTTTTTACAAATATTACAAATGTACATCCATTAGTACAGTATTGCCATTCACTCATGCGTGTTATGTACAGAATCTTCACTAAAGAATTACTACTGAGCAACTTTTCCTTTGCTTCAGGAAGTGCTGTATGTAGGTCATGTGTGCTTCTGGGATGGGGTCCCATCACACTGTTGTTGCACATAATGAGAAGAAATAGATATTTAAGGTCATATCCAACCAGCAGGTGCAACTCCACTGAGATCAGCTGATGCCCACTTGCAGTGGGGACTCAGTTTGGTCCCCAGTACTAAACTCATTCTGCCAGCTGAATCCACGGTTGCATTTATGTATTTCTTGCAGCAAAGGATCGTTTAATCCTGCCACACTTTTTTCTATGTCCTTAAAAATCACCAGGCATGATGCTTTGTTGTCACAGTAGCTGCAACACCAGCCTGGCGGAACTATTATGCATTAGTTGGGTTGACATCATGCCGTGGCTGGAGGGGATGGATGAGGGCAGGGAGATGTAAGAAGAGCCATTGAGGTCTGGTGTGTGCTAAATAAGGACTAACTTGGAGAGGCAAAGCAGAAGACATGCTCCCCCCTGCCCTGTGGATCTCTGCATGAGAAACATTGTCCTCCTCTCTGGTTGCCCTGTGGTTTCTCTCCCATGGTGGGAGTAGCCAGAGCCCCTGGGGC
This sequence comes from Lichenostomus cassidix, assembly GCF_008360975.1. NCBI lineage: Eukaryota > Metazoa > Chordata > Aves > Passeriformes > Meliphagidae > Lichenostomus > Lichenostomus cassidix. The sequence goes on from NC_139482.1 coordinate 10,243,657, forward strand.
CACCACTGGCAGTGTCCCCTGCAGCCTCTTCCACACCTCCAGCCATGGGCTGACCCCTGCCTGCTGCCCCTCGGGCACATCTGCTGCCCAGGTCACACTGGAGGTCTGCAGCGACAGCTGTGTTAGAGGACAGGACCATATGCAGGTACCTGGGAGCTCCAGAAGGTACCAAAAGTATTCAAATGTTAATCAGAAGAGCTGTCAAAGTGGTCAAAGTATTGACAAAGTGGTTACCACAAAGTGTTTCCATTATTGAAAAGTCTCAAGTTTTTGGTTTTTTTTCTTTCCTTTTTTTTTTTTCTTTTTTTAAGCTATTTCTACTCTAAGGATATTTTAAATATTTTTGGTAGTTAATATGGAATGTATTATTTTGCTGAAAAGGTTTCTGGAAGGGGAGAGCTTTGTTTTATCTAATTTAAAAACTAGTTTATCACAATTGTTTTTATACAAGACACTATAGATACATCTTGTAGTTTATAATCTAAAAATAAAATCTCATCAAAATACTGTAGCTATTCTATTGTGGGCATCAATAAACAATGTATTTACTGTATATGGCTCTCCAAACATGATAAACCCTATACAAAGAGCACCTATCTTTATTGATAGGAACAGTTTCCTGTGTAAAGGAAATTACATGGAAAAATATGAGCCTTGTGTTGTTTGAAAAGTAACTCAGCTTGACAGTTCTGAGAAAATACCAAGACAATTATCACAAATCAGTAGCAGCATGTTATATACAGATTTAAAGAGAATCACAGGAATAAAAAGAAAACAATAGTTATATACCCGCAAATCCTGTCATCTAAAAACCCAGAAACTTAGAGAAATGTACAGGGCGTTGGAAGGTTGGTTTTGCAGTGGGACTATCAAAGCTCAGTTCTCCCATGACTGTATCTTTTGCATCCTGATGAAGTTTGGGATGGTTCAAAGATGAGAGCGTATCAGACCCAGCCCAGTTATGAAGAAAATATTTAAATGTTGGGTGATGCTTGTCTCCTAAGTGAAAAGAGCCATCTGCTTTTCAGGCTGCAGATGAGCATGAATAATAATAATACCACTTGGCATTTACACAGAGCTAGAATCTGAAAGTTCATGCATTGAGTAAGACCTTACCCAAACCTGTGGTTGCATCCGCTGTGCTTATGTCAGCTGGACTGTGTGGAGAGGTAAAACTCACTGCAAGAGTGACAAAATCTGACTTTCACTGTTGCATATGACCAGAGCATTTTGATCCTGCCAAGTTCCTTAGATGTGAAGCATTTATTATTATCCCCATTTGACAGGTGGAGAAACTGAGGCAGGGAAGAGCCAAGTATCAAATGTGCTCTCATTTGGGGATGTCTTATTTGTGGGTACCAAATTCAGTGATTGTTCAGATGCATGGAGCATCCTGAGCTCACACCCTCTCAATTCAGAGCTGTGGGTCATCAGAAGCTTGGAGATCTGAGGCTCTGGGTCCTGGCTGCAGCCTGCTTGATTTTAGGTGGCTTACTGAAGACCTAGAGCCAGGAGCATGGTCACACTGGTCCTCACTAGCAGCCCCTGCAGTGCAGTGCATCTCTGCAGGCAGCACAGGGGTGAATTGCCCCCTTGACAAGGCTCTGCATCCTGGCTGGTGTCTAAAAGGCATGTGTGATGAACTGGGCCCAGACAAGTAAAATTTGCAGCATGCAAATTGTGAGTAGAGTTGAAGATTTGGTGGAAGGTGGTTTGTCCAAGGTGTCAGAGGGAATAAGGGTAAAAACCAGGGGCATCCTGATGCCTGGCTTTGTGCTCAGAGCCAGCAGTGAAAAATCAGTTTAAAAATGCTGCATTTCTTTGAGGTCCAAATTTTTTTCACAGATTTAGGCAGCTGACAGGATGATTTTTGCATAGAGGTTAGAAACCTTTTTTTGTGGATGATTATGGATGCTCTGAGACCTGCTGTCATGCTGTGTGCCTGGGGTACTTCCATCTCTGCTCACTATTTTCCATTATTCAGTGATGACTTTGCACTGATTGTGTGAGGGAAAACAAAGCTCTATTTTGGATCAGACAGGTGGCCCACTAACACCTCAAATCAGTAATAACCAACAGCAATAAACAATAAAAAGCAGAATCTTGGTGGGGGTGGCATTATAATTTGGGCAGGTACATTCTTGGGAAGGGATCATGAAAAAGCAATTTTCTAAGGTTGAGTTCAGTGCATCAGACACATTTCTACTTATGTATTTCCAATACAGAATTAAAATCAAATATTCCCATGGAGATTGCTATTAAATGTCAAACTGCTCACACGTCCTGCCTCGCCTTCTCTCCAGTTGGTTTGATCCAGTCGTGTAGAAAAGGTGTGGAGTGATTTACACAGTTAGTAGGAACTGATCTTGCTCTGGGGGTTTCTTCACCCAGGTGCCCAGGCCAGTTTTCTGAAATGCTTTAAACAGCTGCTGCTTAACAGACTGGTACGTCTGAGCCACCAGCTTTGCCTCGCTGTACACTGATGGCATCTCTCCATGGCTTGGTACTCGTGTGCTCAGCTGCAGAACAAAAATCAGGGAAGGGGAAAATAAATAAATAAATAAACCAACCTATGAGCCAAAAGAAACAGGAGACTTCAGTAGCTGTATAATCTTCCTGTCCACATTTCATAAGCAACAAACAATCACTCTGCTCTGTGTGTTTGCTTTTGGTATAACAACTAAAAAAAACCAGGGGAGCAATAAATGCTGGTGACATGGTTTTGAGCCATTGTGAGTAGGAAAGGGGTGAACAGCTCTGCCTTGGAGTAGGAATAGGCAGTAGCAACTCTGGGTGTGTTCTACAAAGGCAGAATGCTACTTCTCAGTTAAGATAGTTTTTAGGGATGAAAATGAAAAAAAATTGTTTCTTTACTTCCAAGTAAAGCCAAGAGACAGAAAAAGAATGGATGCCATCCACAACCTCTCATTTCCCCTCTGTAGTCTGTTATTGTTGGAAATGCTGTGAAATATATCCAGGACAGGGCAGAAGTCAGGCATCAGGGTTTGTGTGGGAAATCTGAGTGCCTTGTTGGAACACTGGAGCCACCCACCAGGAGCTACCTCGAGCAACGTCACATGTCCAGTGTCCCTGGAAGGACATGCAAGAGGGAGCACACTTTGCTCTGCAGAAAGACAAAAGAAATTCCTCTGACCTGCCCAAGTCTCTGGTTTGGTCTGCCAAACCAGAAGTGAGGATTTGATGTTATACAAAAGAAACCAAAATCTGAAAAATGCCTTAGAACAAGCAGTTGGGTGAATGCCCAGTGCTTCCAAGACAGGGGAATAGCACCCTGTAGGGAAAGGCACCCTCAAGGCACAGCCTGGAGAGCAAACAGCTCTCTTTTCCTTGTCTCTAAACAGGAGACATGCTGAGAGACAGATGAAAGGAGAAGGTGAAGGTGCAGCCTGCAATGAGCTGCTCCTGTCTGCGTGTGCCAGCACTCCATGGGGCCGTACTGGCTGGAGCTCTACTGGCCCAGCCAGCGAGGGAGGGTGACCTTGCCAGCCTGGCTGTCAGTGAGCCACAAGCTGGCCTGGCAGCAGTGGCTTCTCTCTGGCTGCCTCTTTGTTCCCTTTGTTTCCCAGGGGTGGAGAGTGATGACATTATCAAATCCCTGGTTTTGTCAAGAGCAAAGTGCCCTGCTCAGATACAAGTTACTCTCTCCTGCTCACTACAGCCTCATCCTTGGTGTGACCCAGATGCAGTCCGGCTCTCTCAGCCATAGTTCACCTCAATTTTTTTGCTGTGAGGACCCCTCCATTCTGGGGGTGGCAGGAGTGCTTCCTGCCTCACTTCCCACCTGCTGTGAAGGAACTAGACTGGGACCTGTGTCACCAAACTGTGACCGAGCCCTAGGCACAAAGCCCAGGTTGGTCTCTTCTGCTCCCCAAAAAGCTCAGGGTCCCCCCTAGCACTGATCAGGCCATGGCCAGGAATAGACTGAGTCCCACCATGCTCCTTGCTCTGTGGTGTCCTGCAGAGCAGAACAGCCCCTTTGGGCTTGTCCTCAAACTTGCCCACCCTGCCAGCTCCTTGGCCTTCCCTAATGACTCTGTGGGTGGAAGTATCTCCAGACTTCCCCGCCATCACTCTGTCTTGCTTGTTTCCACTCATTTCTGAATGGGAAAGAAGTTTTAGCACTTAATAAAATAATTTTTTTTCTCGTCTTCGTTTTCTCTCACTGCAGAACAGCGACTGACAAGGCTCCCCGTGCAGCAGGCCTACCTTGCCGTGCAGCTTGGCCCAGCGCGTGAAGAACATGTGCTTGCAGAGCCGCGAGGGACTCCCGCAGGTCCTCTTCCCCGTGGTGGCATTGATGACCTCCAGGTCTGTGTTCCCCACAATCCAGTTCACACTGAAGCTGGGAGACTTTCCAGGCTGCCGGGCGTCAGCGTGGCTCACCCCTGGAGAAGAGAGGGACACCAGTGAGCTCCAGTGCTCCTCCAGAGGCTGCTCACGCTGGTGGGTTGTTGTGGCACAGGAGACACCCCCAGCAACCTGCTGGCATTGTGCTCTTGTCACCATTGGTAATATTACCAGACCAAGCACCTTGGAAAGATGTAACTTAGCAATTCCTGCAGATTGTTTTCCAGCTTGCAGGCAAACCTTTCATTAGCCTAAGGAAAGCCTTTGGACTGTAGTGTGAGCTGTTGACAGCATTGCGACAGTTGCTGAGTGAAACCTTTCAGAAATGCTTTAATTGGATAACAGGTTTTTAAAAGGAGCTAAGCGGTAAAGTGCTTTGGCCATGAATTCCTTCAGGTGAGCTTTCCACAGTCCAGAATATTTATCTGCTATGAACTCCTGGGCTCTTTGCTGTGAGAGGATGCCTAGATCCCAGAGGATAAGAAAATACAAAACAATACACTTCATCATCACAGAGAGATTATTAGATCCAAGTTAATAATGACCTTGTAGACATCAGACCTAAACAGAATGCTTGGTCTTCACCTTGTGTCTGTCTGCAAGATTCCTACCCTGTATTGGAGCACCAATTTCTTCAACAACTAGTTAGTGTCCTAACAGTGATATTTTGGACATCTTTAAGCGGAATGAATCATATGTAGTTTTAGACAGCTACAATAATGATGTTTACAGTCACCTGGGATGACTGCATGACCTTAGTGTCATTCACATGGCCAGTTCTGGACATCTGAGACATATACTGAGCCACTGCCTTCATGGGTGAAATCTCCCTTGGCTCTAAATGCAGACCAGGGCTATAAGGTCAGGTGTGGGTGTGTACATGAGTTATTTTTAATCAGGTAAATTCCTGTCTCTTTTTAACCATTTAGTGTAGCTCAACCTTTCCATGACTGCTGTCGCTTTTTCATTTATTTTACCGGAAACAGGAGAAGGATTAGTCTTTCCAAGAAAATAAGAGGAATAAAGAGAGTGGTTGGTTTATTTTCCAGCACAGTACAAATGCAAACAAGTGAGCTCTGCCTTGCCCTGCTCATTAGTGCTTTTGTAGCAAAGAGTCAATGCTGGGAGCTTCCAAGGCTGGGAAAGACCCAGTGACCTGAAGCAGTCTGAATATTTTTGAAAACATGGACATTGGATAATGTGCCTGGATCCAGCTGTTGAGCCCCTCTCTGCTAATTTGCCTGCAAACCTGGACAACAAAAGCCGCGATGGTGAGCAGCAGGTGGGGACTGGTAGGCAGGAGCTGCCTGGAAAAGCCATGCCAGCACAGCCCAGTGCCAGGACAGGTCTCTGCTTCCAAATGGCAGCTCCTGCTGGAGCCTCTGCCTGCAGCAGCTCCAGCGACAGCTCATGGTTTGCACTGCTTTCATTGCTGCTGGGTGGAGGGCAGCAGAGAAAGGTCCTTTGCATTTTCTGCTGAGAGGGTTTCAAAGAATTTTGCAGAGAGCGAGAAGTACCAATATGGGCTGTTCAGAGAGAAGGAGATTAAAGAAAAGAGATCAAAGCCCCTCCTTTCCAAAGTGCCCGTTTTTGCCCAGGATCTCATTTTCGAAACAGATGCACGCCATGAGCATCTGCTGGTCTGAGGCAGGATGGGAGGAGATGGGAGCTGGTGGGAATGCAGCATCTGTCCCTAAATGTGTTGAGCTTGGAAAGCTCCTGAGAGACACCTCGGGAGCAGTGGAGGGTTGTGCAGGGTCTGTCTGCCAGGATGCTGCCTCCGTAGGCAGCTGCTGCATCCTGCCTGGAGCCTCTCAGCATCATGGAAAACACTGCCAGGGAAGGACATGCCCCCTCTCTCCTCTGTGCCCTCTGCCCTGGGAGGGAGCTGCAAGAGCCAGATGGAACTCAGCATGCACAGAGAGAGAAAGGTGGCTATTGAAGGGAAAAAATTATATGGCAAACTCACTTTGTGCTGGTGACAAAGCTGTAACTGCAGAAATCATCTCAGTCACTGGGACTGAATTCGCTACCGTGTGTAGAAGAGAATTACAGCTAAGTCATAACCTCACCCAGGATTTGTAAACACATTCATGTCGTATTAATACCTCTTTCAATTTTTTTCCCCCCAGAGATAACAGATCAGTCTGCATCTAAAACTCCAGTTCACCTAGGCAACAGGATTTAAACTGAGAGCTTGAGAATCAGATAGCTCTGCAGCGCTGCTCGAGCGTCTCTACACAGAACAAGATGCAAACAGATCAAAATCAGCTGTTTGACACCATGCACCACTCTCTGTCAAGATAGCACCCAAAAGCTTAGAGGATTTGAGTGCCAAAAAACATGATAGCAAACACCCTGCCATGCAAAGTTGCCACAGGACACTAAATAAATAAAAATGTTTAGAGGAAGAGAAGGAAAGGCTGCACAGAGGGGAGAGCAGGTTGTGGGTGCCCATCAGATGGGGGTTGTGAGAGTAGCCCAGGCTTGTCCCAGTGCCTGGAAACCCCTCTGGGCTCATTTGGCTTTCATGATTTCTTTTCCCAGCTATCATATGATATAAGTACATGTATTTAGATAAAGAGAAGAGATTTTCACATCATTTTCTGAATGCAAAAGAAGACATTTTAAAGAAAAAAACATGAGAGTCATAACAAACACAGAGATCATGGATATCTTCACTGATGGTTGATTTTTTTATAATTTTAAAAATTTTCATCCATATTTTTCTTTTGACAAGTAATTGTTTTGATTTTATTTAGAAGATAACACTCAAATAATCTAGGTTACTTTCTCTCCTCTATGTAAAACATCCTTCTTAAAAACCACACAATAAAGAGTACATCAGAAGACAGTAGGATCTGGAAGAAAAAGAAAAGTCTTTGCACAAATAATATGAGTTAGAGTATTGTGGGATATGAACTGAAATCTGTCTTCACTCTCCTCTCTCTCCCAGCAAAACCTCACACCCCTTCAGGAGACCCTTTAGAACAGAGTCAGTATTAAGAGAACAGGATATAAAAAAGGCTATTCTTTCTTCTAAAAATTACACCCAAGAGTAATCTCAGTGAAAGTGGAGTTCCATCTGGCTGGGACTGGTGTGAGTAGAAAACCTCACTGATTATTTTTCAGTGGAGCCGAGGAGTTGATCTCAGGATATCTCATCACACACTGTGACTCTCCTCTCCATTGGAATGTTTGTACTGCCATGATCAAGTGGCAAAATAATTGACACCCTTATAATTTAAGGACTCCTACAGTCCTTGGCTGGTCTGATCTCCAAGACAAGTGTGGGAGGTGGAGTTGCCTGGCTGAGGCTGTGCAGGTCTGGTCTCCCATGCATTCGGAGTAGCTTTTTCTAGGTGCTCATCTCCTCAGTCACTGGATATGCTGCTGGCACAACTTCCCAGGAAAAAGAATTCCTGCATAAGCCTCAGCAATGTAAGTTTTAATCAGCATTGGCTCCCTGGGGTTTGTGGGGGAGGGAATGTTACAAATAATAGCATTAGTGACAAAAACAATGCAGAGAGATAGGTTTCTCCCACTGCTTCTCCTGGGCTGAGGAACACCCACTAACAGAACCAAAAAGTGAAGCAAATGCTTTTCCAAACAGAAACCTCTGGAAAGGAGGAAGACAGCCCTGAAATATGCAGGTATTTAAACTGACACAAGGGCCCCTCTGATGCATTTCTTATTCCCTCGAAATCTTTGACAACAACTCTTGGACATACACAAAATCTGGCCAAGTATGAGCCATTGCATTTACTCTGCGAGGCCAACCCAGCAAAGCAATAACTGTTCTGTGGTGAAAACTCCTATAAAATCCCTTTTTGTGTTTTCAATCCTTCAGCAGTTGAAGAGGGCTTCTGTACATCCTGCAGACACAGTGAAATTGTGTGTGCCTTTGATCTTAATATAAGGGTGCATTTACACTGTGTTAGGGCTGGCACAGGATGAGATCCTCCTTCCCAGTGGGAGATGCAGAGGCTTCTGGCAGCCAGGGCTGTCAAAATAACAGCCAGGTTTGGGAAATGGGGAGATATTTCCTGGCCAGCTGTGAGTTCTTCCCTCCCTACCACAATGTCATGTGGGAAGGAAGATGGGGCTGAGCCATGCCCATGCCAGACCAGAGAGGAGGGACAGGTGGGGATATAAACTGGAGGGAGAATGTGGATCACAGCTTCCTGCCTACTTGCATTGCAGTCTTTTGGCCAGCTGCACTGAAGAGTTAAAAACTGGAGATAAGCTGTTCCAAAAAGGATAAGCCCTTTGACCTGTTCACCTTATAACACATACATGCACATTACACTTGCCAGATGTACTAAACCACACAGAACCTGAGAATTTCCCCAGTGGCTAAACTATCACTTCTGCCTCAGCGAAACAAGTTTTGTCACAAGGACATATTAAAAAAAACCCAAACCAACTGTGAAATAGATAAGGGATGAAGTAGCACTCTCCTGAGTGAGGAACCTAGAGGATTTTGAAAGGCAATGGGGTACTACACTAAAGCTACCTGACTTTTAACACTGTAGCACAGACATCATATTGATGTCTAAGGGACCCCTCCCCAAGAGCAATTATCAAAGTCTAAAATTAAAGTAAGTATCTAATCTGCTGCAGAGCTGGTGTCCCTTAGCATTGACATAACTCACGAGGACCTAAAGACAGTTAAACCTAAAATTTACTGAAAGCTTCCTTCTGGTTTTACTTAGAAATGTTTTACTTAGTCATACTTCCCCCCCTCCATCCCCACCCTGAGTGTTCAATGTACAGTGGTTTCTTTCCTTATCAACTTGTATCCACTACTGATCCTTTCTATGGCCACTGCATATGGAAAAGAAACTGGATTTAAACACATCAGTTTCTTCATTCTACAAATTCAAGCTCTTCAGAAAAAAAAAAGAACACGTGAGTTAATAGTTTACTTGTAAACAAAACACATTCCTGTTGGTAAGCAGCACGATTAGTGGTGGGAGGGGGGATTTTCTGTCTTGCAAGCAGGTGCAAGAACTGCTAGCAAATTGAACCTTTGCTTACCACTGAGGAGCAGCTGATTGCGCCTGTATGAAGCTGGCAGCTGACCAATGTCTTCTATCCTATGGCTCATGACCCGGGAGAGGTGACCAGTGTGGTACAGGCTTCCCACAATGATGCTGTGCAAGTACATGGGCTCGATGAAGGAGCTGAGGAGAGCACCTTGGAGCCCAAGGATGTTCCACCTGAAAAAAAATTCAGGAGCAATAAGACACACATGGAAGAATGGCCACAATAGAGCTGCCCTGGGAAAATCAGCAAAGGCCAGCACACGGGTTAGAGGGATGAGGGAAGAAAATATTCCTGTCCCTGCCCTATGATAGAGGAAGCACTGTTGGGTTATTTACACCCATGGGCTGATTCCCCCTCTAGGAGGATTTTAGATTACTGTGGTGCCATTGACTTAAGGGATGTTTCTGTCTTGTGTTGCTGCAAACAGAGGCTTCTTATGAAGAGCTGTTCTTTCTAAAAGCATTTAGTGTTTGATGGATGTTCATTTAGCATGTCTCTAGCAGAATTTTATTTTTTTCCCCTGCATCCATAGTTTTTCACTTGCAATGGTAGAGCCAGAATGAGAATTTTTTATTCTACCTTTATCTGCTACTTGTCATACATAAGTACCATCTCCATGTTATATAGCACAGTTAACACATGACTTAGGCAGCCAAAATTCCCACAAAATCTTTCAATGTCTCATAGGCTGACATTTCTTTGCACAAATGACTATGAAGATATGGAGGCATTCATGAGAATTAAACCCTGGTCCTGAACAGGGAAAAAATGAAGACTTAGACTCATAGGAAATTTACTTGTAACTGATAGTTTGACCTGCTCTAAAGTGTTCAGAGTGATGGATACAACTCACCCTTTGCTGTGTCAAAGGTGCAGCAGAGTGATGGTGGAAACCTTGGGACTTTCCACCTGTTGATGACTGCTGTTGGATTAGTTGCCAGAACAGTTCTGCATTTTAATAGCCTATGAATTTTTACATCAAGCTAGGCACAAATGTGACAGCATGCTCACTCTAAATTCTTTAGGGGACAGCTAATTGGTTAAAGAGTGGAAAAATTAAAAAGGAGAAGGAAGTCATGATGCAGTTATCTTCTTGACAAACCTTTTTAGCTCAGCTCATCGAAGAAGTTGTTTCCCAATACACAAATGCTAACAGGCTCTCTTACACTTGGATAATATTTTTACGTAAGTTGAACACTGTCAATCTGTCTGAGTAGTTTTGAGTTCAGGAGTTCAAAATGAAAATGCTGCAGAAAATGTAGTTTGGAGAGCATATTTTGGCTCATTAAAACCCAAAACACCGGCAACATTTGGAACTCGGTAGCTGACTGAAGGAAAGGGTATGAGGTGCCTGCTATTTAAGGCATCATCCAGTGGCTGCCATGCTAAATAATGTGTTTAAAGCAGAATTTCCATCAGCAGCCAGCATTATGGTGCTAATTTCTTACATCATTGTTCTTTTCATTAATTAACATTTCTCAACCGTTAGTGCAATTATTGCAGTGCCTCCGTACTGTATGTCTCTTTTCATGATTAATAAGGAGTCATTATATTTCCCTTTCCTGAAGCAGTCAATTAACACGGAATACTTTCCATTAATTACTGAATGTTTAAAATCAGCATGCTGTACCTGGAGAGCAATCTGCTCTAGGAACCTGTGACACCAATTGCTTTTAAAAGTTCTCTTTAAATTTTATTCCAAAAACACAAGCAATTTAGCTGGCTGTATTAATTTGCCTCCGAAGCAGGGCTGTGAATGAGAAACATCTTTTAATCTCATGCAAGAAAAGGCAGCCATCTGGCTGCTGAGGATTTCAGAGTCAGATTCTCCCTGTCTCCCTCTGTAAATGCAGGCCATTAAAGTAATGTGTTCATCTACATAAAACTCAAATGAAATATAAAAGGTAATATTTATATACAAACAATTTAGTCTCACAATTTAAACAGTCATTGGTTTTATGAAACATTTACTTTAGTCGATCAGATTTGCATAACTTCATTTGGGGGAAAAAAAGTGTGGTCATTTTTGCAAATAACATCACTTTTAAAGGAAAAAACTAGCTGCCTCTTTGAGTAAATAACTTATCATGATGCAAAATTAATAATGCAAGCGTAAGAAACAGAGCTGAATTCAGCTAACAGTACTATGCCTCCAACCAGCATCTAAGGTAAGCAAAAAAACTAGACATATATCTTTGTCCAGATGGAAACTTGTAAGATATCAGTGCTGTTTTCAGCATTTAAAATTTCCCTTAAAGAGCCTTGCACATTTGATTGAAGGAGAGAAGAAAAGCAGCTAAACAGAAAAACAACATATGTTCAACAATATTGGCATTTCAGCAATATGCACATCACAAGAAATCATCTGAGTTTTATTTACCAAAATAAGGGATTGTGTTCAGGTCATAAATTACAAGGTAATAATGATTGTGTAATTTAAATTCGTCACAAGGGACCTGCCTTTTCTTTAGAGATATTTCTCTGCCTAATTCTGGACATATTCATCCTAGTGTAAAAAGGGATTCAAATGTCAATGGAATTACATTATTGGAAATCATAATAAAAGCATGATCAGGTCACCCCCTATGTATTGAAAGCATTCCATAACATGAATTAATCCTTGCAGTGTTCCTGTAAGGTAAAGCCCCATCTTTGGACCCTGAGCAACCAGGACAGAAAGGCAGTAAGATCTGCAGAAGTCTGGAAGAGTTTACGGCTTCTGGATGCAATAGCTGTGCCTTGAAAGAATCCTGTTCTCCCATTCCAAAAGAAGTAACAGGCAGGTGTAGGGGATGATGAAGCTTCTGTTTCAACCATGGTGGGTTTTGACTCCAGGGTATAAGTTTGACTCCAAGACAAATTGGACAGAGCAACAAGACTGAAAAAACCCAAATGGGAAGAAACCTATGAAAGAATACGGGCACAAGAGCAAGGCCTGCCTGATGTGTAGAATGTGGTGCAAAAAGACATTGTCCCAGGACCAGACAGCATCCTAAGGTAGCAAGGACAGAGAAATCAGGAAAGGTGCTGACCCCAAGAGGGCAGTATTTGGTGGGGACCTCTTTCTGTGTCTTTTTGAGCTGGTGTCTCCCATGGCAGTGTGAGAAGGGACAAGGGTGATGGCATTGCCACCTGTAAGTGGCTGCTTTCCAGTTCAGCATTGGTTTACCAAAATCCTGTTGAAGACATGAGATGAAGAAACAAAGAAGGAATTTTACTTTCAAATTTAGCCCAGGTTTGTCAGTTTGTCAGTGTTTAGAGAGTAGTTTCTCTCTGGAAAGCAGACCTGAGCACATATGTGAGTCCCACTAACTCAGCACAAGTCCTGGGAAAGGAGGGGTCCTGTGCTGAAATGGCCAAAACAAGATCCTTGCACCACTGACTTTGTCCTTAGAGCACAGTCAAAGCACATTCATGTCGGGGGAAATTTTCAGTCTCTCATTCTGCTCCTGCTCTGTGGGTGAACAGGCCTACCTTGGAGGGCAGTCAGTGCAGTAGTGTGCGGAAACAATAGATTGTTTCTGACAGTTATTTGGGGGAAGGTCTTTTATCCTGTGTGTTGTTGCTCCCTTGACCAACACACATGGCTAATGTACTGACTTGGTCCTTTGATACATGAACATCTATGGAATTATTTGTAGGTAGATGATAGGGAAAGATCCATCTAGGCAACAATGAAACTATCAATAAGGGTGTTCATTTTGAAGGAGCTATTTCTCTGTAGCCTAATTTAGGTCCATGAAAGTAGCTGTGTTCCCATCTGTAACAAAGTGCTCTCTTCAAACGTGGCTTTTCAAAATAAAATTATTATTCAAAGCAATGCAGTGTTACATTTTGGGTTCTCAATATATCAAAGTGACTTTTCTTGCTATGAGGAAATATGCTGGATCATTCTGAATTTTCCTAATCGTGCAGGATTTTAAGGGCTGTTTTCAAGGACATGCATCTCTCTAATAACTCATATGCTGTGTGCTCTGTAATAACCCTTCCAATAAAGTGAAAATCAACCCACTGCTCCCTTAGTCACAGATCTTATTTAAAAATCCCCAAATCTTCAGCAAGCAGGATCAATAAAACAGAATGTCTCCCCTTTTCACTCAAATATGGGAGATTTTGGAGCTTTAAATGGAAGGAAAGTATGCCCTTCCTTTTGTTCAAACAGCAGATATTACTGCACTGTTTACAAAGACAAAATCCTGCGTCCAGTTTTCAATATAGATAATCCCTGAATAAATATATTTTTGCCTGTTTGTCAATCACAGAAATGCCAGTGACAAGCTGGGAGGCATCCCAGAGCAGGCAGCCTTTCTTTAATTAAATGCTGTGCTCCCCCAGTCCTGGACAAGCAGCAGGCAGGGCATGACCCCCCCATAGAGCCCCCCCCCAATTCCCATGCTCCTGACAGCCTGGGACCACCAGCAAGGTGTGCAGGGAAATGTGTCCCCATGTCAGAGCCACATCACAGCCTCACCACAGGAGTCAGCTGTGGCTCCTCTCTGGGACCAACAGGAAATGATGGAAATGATGGGGATGATGGAAATACTGAGGAAGGGGTTTGGAGGCAAACCCAAGGAGCTGCAGCCTTGCTCAGGTCAGCACAAGGCGCCCTGCCTGCTGCTGAGATGTGATGTGACAGCTGGAGACTCTTTGCTGGTGTTCCTAGCATTGGTTTGCACATTGGTTAGAGCTGAAGGCTGACATTTGAACCCCTTGGTAACTGAGATGTAGAGAAATTCACAGGAGGCTTCAAAACATCTCAGGGAGCTGTGTCCACCTGCCATGGATACTCAGAGACTGAAGTGTCTCCTCAGGACCTTTGGACTTGCCCATTAAAGGCACTCTGATGAATTTCAAATCTTGTTTTGATAAGGCTTTTTGTAAAATACTTTTTTTTTATTTTATTAAGAGCTTTAAGTCTTATCCACTTGGTGTGTTGTTAACCTCCTGTACCACAGTTTCTATTATCAATATTTCCAGCTATGCTTCACACAACATAAATTGTTATTCAGGGTGGCATGTGCTCAGCAGGACACCTGTGGTGTTCCTATTTATACGACCATTTAGCTATTATTGGTTTGGAAACTGGAACTAGTGTATTAGTTTTTGATCTGTATTTTAGCAGTGGGTGGTTTATATATGTTTTCTGGAACATACCTTGTGGTGAAAGATTGAAATTGAACTCTCAGTCACACAGAAAGGGGTTAAGAGGGAGAATTACAAACCGTGTGCACAAATCATCTCTAATTGAAGATCTAGCTGTGTTAATTGATTTTCATTTGCATTAATATGTAGCCTTTGAAGTAGCTTTTCTTAAGAGTTACCTTGTCGGGCTCAGCCTTCTGTTAACAATGGCTCTGGTCGACAGGCTAACACTAAAATAGATCTAAGAATGCCAATTTCTAACACTGACTACTAGTCTTGCATTTTTATATGCTACATTTAAATACAGCTTAATGTGCTCAACTCATTTTATAAAATGCTACTTCAGACTCCCACTGCTAAATCCTGAAACTGTGCCTGAAAGCAACAGTACCTTGCAATACTCTGAACATATTCTCAATAAAGATTCCTTACTATTCTCTTGCTTGTGGGTCCAAATAATCCAAAAACCTTATCCACAGGACATGGGTAAACTGCTTATGCTGTAATGCAAAGTTTGGAAATATTTGTTACCATTTGTGTTGCAGGTGAGGTATAACTTAGATATTCAAGGTCTTATTTTACTTCTGGGCTTAATGTCACTTTTTTGGTGAAGTTTGAGGAAGTGGATGACCATTAACCTGGTGGCAAGAAAATACACAGTATTTTAAAGGTGACCTTTTGAGAAGTGGTAGTAAGAAAACAATTTTAAGGCCAGAGCTTATAAAACAAATACTGAATTCTGGCTTTTATGTGCTGTATAAAGACAGTGTTTGTGAGGATTGTTCCCTGCAAATCCTGCGCAATGCAAAGTGCATTCCTCAGCCTTCAGCCTGCAAGGGGACTTCTGGAAAAGGACAGTGCCACTGCTCATCCATTTACAAATAAATTCATACACTCTTTGTGTTTGTAGATGCAAATTTGCTGCAGAGAAGGCTGGCAACTCCCCAAAGTAAATATATCAACTCAGTGTCTAGTGAGCAACAACATGCTCTGCCCTGGCCAAAGTGTGAGGTGTCCCCCTGGCTGAGTAAGGGACCTTCCTCTAGTGAGGAAGAGGGTTTGGGGAAGAGCAGAGCAATGCAGAACTCTCTCCTGTGACACCCAGGTAAGAACTAATTTCTGCAATAAACCTGAGTGTGAATGCTTGCATCAAGATCCTCAAAATGATTTGCACGCATGGTGTCAGAGGTGGAGTGGTGACATGGGACCTGAGAACTGTCCATGCCATGGGTCTGCCCTGCTGTGGGGTGCTGTGGTGGCGTCCTCCCTGTGCTCCCAGCACCACTGCCATTCTCCAAGCACCAAACCCTTCTGTGCAGCTGCACAGGGCAGAACACGCTGCTATTTCAGAATGGTTGGCTCCGGGAGAAATCATTTCTCTAGTTTTCTGCATGGAAGAAGAAGGAACCCTGGTGCTGGTGATGAGATAGATAAACTTGATGAGCTCAGAGCATGAAACAGGAAACTTTATACAGAAAGGAGGTGTGCATACTGCTAAATCTGAGTTATGCTGGGCCCACAGGAAGAGCCAAGGTGGAAGGAGACTGGCTGGAAGCTCAGACAGTATTTCCATGAGTCAGAGGACAAAGTGTATGGAAGGGAATGTGGTTGCTCTACTCTGTGACAGAGAGAATTTCCCTTGTAAGTCTGTCCAGAGAGGTGACAGTCTTAAGAGAAATTCACAGACATTTGATATTTTGTCCAGACTTTCATATTTCTTCAGCTGTAGGAATAAGAAGCAGAGACATTTGGAAATTCTGATTTTCTATATGCAATCATGTGATTGTGTGAAGTGTCACCTGCAAATCTGGCACACACTGGGTGCTGTGGGAAGACAGCAGGGAGGAGAGGCTCTGTGCTGGGCTGGCTTTGTGCACCTGGAGACCACATCACTGAAGGGGACACAGAGAGCCAGCATCCCTGAGGCCCTGGGGCACCAAGGGGGTGCTGCAAATCCCACGTTTTTCCCCTAACTGTGTGTGTTTATATGTGTGTCTGCCTGTGTGTGTATGTGTGTGCATATGACAATTTTCCTTCAAACATTTGTCTGCTCCCAAACAGCAACAGCAGAGACTTCCATTAGCATCAGCATTAACCTTGCACTGACCTTGTAATAAGCAAGGTACGAGCTGGTCCTGCATCTAGCCTGAGTGTGAGACAGGGAGATGAAAAGAGGTTTAATTTGGCCCATTGTATGAATTTTGCTGTCACAAAAAGCCTGAATTCTCTTAGGGCTGTAATGTCTCTGTCGATATAAAGGTTTTAATATAGGCTATGATTAGCATCAAGAAAATATTAAACAACATAAATTTTCCCCCAAACAGATGATTATTTTCAAAATTATTTTTCCTATGTTATTTCTGCTTTTTTGCAAATGTATATGATATATGTTACAGAGGAGAATGAAGGGCAAAAGGTGTTAGTGTAATTAATGAACTATGAGCTAAAAATGTGGTTTAATCCTAAATCCTGTGGCACTGAGAGGCTGAAGTCACTCCAGCTGCACTGTGAGGCTCACAGGAGCTGTGAGTGTATAAGCTGACACTCTCTTAGGATGGGTTATTTTGGGATTCACAGATCCTGAACTTTAAATTTACACATATAAATGCACAGGTTTTAAAGCCAGAAGGAACCACCAAGATGTAGTGTGACCTCCTTTATAATGAAGTTGCAGAATTTCACCTCGTAATTTCCTGCCTGAGCCAGATAAAATGACTATTCATACCAAAAGAGCTTTTGCTTTAATTCAGTGAGGGAACAGGTATGATGCCAGGGTGTTTATCTTGAGATCTCAACAAAGCCACAGAGCCCAAATAATGCATACCAAGCATCAAATTCTCTTAAACTTGTGGTGAGAGTAATAAAAATGGCTAAATGTCTCTGAATAACAAATAAATCTGATTAAACCACTCTCTGCTTATAGCTTTCCTGTGAGCAAGAAAGAACATAAATCGTTAGATACATGATTTATAGAATATTATTCGCTTTTCTCAGTAACTCTGTGCATTCTTGGGTCTTTGATATTCTGATAGCAATGTTCTTTGCAAATAATGCAAAATGATGTATATTTTAGCAGCTACTGGCTAGATTCTCAAGAGGAAACATTCTCTAATAGCACAGTGCTCCTGAGGGACTTTTACAAGCAATAAAATCCAAAGCACACAAGCCAGATTTTTTTGTCAAATCTTGCTTATACAAACATGAAGTTCAGCTTCAGAGATCTCTTTTCTTCTCACTGCAAGACAAGCCCAGATAAGGTGGAACCAGATTCCTGCATCCTGCAGACATTTAAAGAGTCAGCTACCTATTTGGTGGGGCAAATATTTGGAGTCTGAAACGTGGCACTGGTGCCACCCACTGATCTCTTCAGTGGGGCAGGAGTGGGAAAGGACCTCACACAGAAATCTCCTTTTCCACTGAGCTCCTTTCCTGCCTCTGCTTTCTATGATCAGAGGGGAAGAAGGCAGAAAACAGTCCTATATGTGCTGAAAAAAAGGGTCAGGTGAAAAAAATCTTTGATTTCTCCCCCTAACACTTGAGCATAATAATGATAAAAATCATCATACTTTAATGTGGTAAACTGAAATTTGGGATGAAGTATAATGCAGATGTCATATCCCCTTTTCTCAGCCTCTTTTTTAACTGCACCCTACTGGTGATAGTAAACATTTGCTGTTTAAAGCAGGGAATAATGATTGCTGATTTTTTTAAATCTAGGAAAATCCCAACCTCATTTGAATTACATTGCAAATAAATAATAAAAATTGCAGTTTTTCATTCAATATTGAAATAATATTGACAATGATGAGAGCTGCAAGATTTTTTTTTTTAAACCTTGGAAACACTTTGTGGTGTATTACTTTTTTCTTCACAGACTTTAATGCTGTTTAGATGTATGTCAACAATGAAAGGATTCACTGAAAGTGCTTAGCAGCTGTGCTTGGAGAAAACCCAACTCCTGAGACTGTGCATTACTGTCAACATCCCCATCAACAGGAAATGTAATAGTGTTTGCAAAGCTGATATTTAATTCACTGGCTAATGACATTCAAAACCACAGAGAGTGCAATATTTCTATTCTTGAACTTAAATTTGTTTAGTTTTTTCAGTCCATATTATTTTGAATTGGGAAATCCCACCTGCATTTACAAACAGTGCAGGAGATCCACAGAATATAGTTTGGGTTTTCTGTTATCTCCTTATGAATAAATGAAAATATTAGAGCAGAAGTTGCTCTTTATCCTTCATGCAAGCACAACAGATGTAATGATTACACTTAGCAGAGGGTGGATTTTGTGAGTCTGGTACTACTTCACTTGCTAGTTCACTTGTACATTTTTGTGACAAAATGGCAGGCTTTGCTAAGCCAACAGACTAATTTAGCTTTGGTAGGGCATGCAGTTAAGAGCAGAATTTATGCATTTGGATTAAACAAAATTGTTATGATTTGGGAAAGATTATGTCTATGTTGGCCTTTAATAATTGGGCCAAATTTTTGACTGATGTAATGTACTGAGTTCTTAGGCATGGTATTCCAGCAGAGGATTTGATCATAGCATTTATGCATTTATAGTTATAATGTGTTATCTTTTATATGTAGAGTTGCCTCTACAGATAATGTACATTATGTATATATATTTATGTAAATAATTATGAAGAAAATTATACATACATGTGTAGATATAATCTAATAGTGCAATAACTGTGCAACCAAGCACACACACTTTAACTTCAGTTTGTTTTATCCATCGCTTCCTCTTAGTTAACACCATAAACTGAGAATGGTGAATGCATTTACATTTTATTTGTCACCAGGGAATAATTATGAAATATTTATTACATGGAAATTATTCTACATAAATATATGTTGTATTTACAGGACAGAACAGAAACCCACAGAGGGGGCTGTGACATGAGAGTTCTTCAATGACATTCAAAAAGGTAGAGATATTCCTGGTGGCTTTTAGGCCACTTTATTCAATTGGGTGCAGACGAGCTGAGTTTATCTGTATGATAGTTGGTTTGCAAGTTTTGGGGTAAATGACCCAAGAACAGCAGAGTGGATGTATTTTATTTGCACAGTGAAATTCTAGTGGCAAAAAAAGCTGCAAAGACAGTTTATATTTTTGTCACACTGTAATAAGCAACTAACGACCCACAGAGAATTTGGAAAAATGTCCTATTTACATTCCCTCCTATTTATATGGCCTGTTTTTGCATACAAAGGAGGTCTTTGTTTCTGCAGGGCTTGCCAGCACCTGCTGGCTGCTTCCCACCAGTCACCATAACCCTCTGTGGCATCCAACTTCCACATGCAAAGACTTTTCCAGTGTGTATCCACCACGTACCTGGCGATTTTGTCTGTGCAGGACATGGTGATGAGCTGCTCTCCCAGCAAGACTCCGTCCCACGTCTGCGCCGCGTTGTGGCACCGCACGGGAATGGTCCCTTCTCCAGACTCAATCTTTGTCCGTAGGTGCCCGCGGTATTTCCTCACTATGTGCTTGCTGCTGTTCACTGGGCAAAATAAACACAAGAATGACAATAATTGAGTGTTTTTCAAAAGGACTGGAGATGCTGTGTTGATGCCATAGTTTGTATTTGCAGAACCACCTGTGGAAGTTCTTTAAATTGGATGCAGAATTAGATGAGATAACAGCCCAAGAAAGCAGCATAGTGCAGAAAAGAAGGTGCTCCTAGCATGGTTCTCTTTTCACATCAATCAAAGCTTACACAAAGCACACACTGAGCTCATATTCCCCTTCTATTTCCCTTACACGTTTAAAAAGAAGAGAGGTGCTCTATTTTTTAAAGAACCAGTACAATTCCTTGTTTTAGGATTGAGATGTGATGGAGGACTATCTGAAAAGCTTGGTTCAATGGGTGTCATCAAAGACTCAGCTGCATGATGCAGACCAGTTCAATACTCTACTGTGATATTCAGTGACATTTCCCAAATAATTTAATAATTGAGGTTTTGTTTTGTTATCACAAAATTTCACTGAAAATTCTGAAAAGCTAAAGGTTTTTACTCTGGGTCAAAGGCAAATCAAAACTTGCTAGTTGTTCATTGCTGGCTGAAATTCCATCGACAGTCTCCCTGAAGCCAGGTACCCTCCTGCTTTGTGTCATACCAAGACTTTTTATCACTTCTGTGACAAAATACATAATGTTTGAGTGCAAGGCAGCTGCTGCTAGGGGGGCACAGGGCAAGCAGCTAAAGCACTTGTCCTGCAGCACAATGAACTGAGTCCTGCAGATAGGCAGTAAATACAGAAGATAATGACATTTCAAAAGTGCTTCACCTTCATTTTTATGAAAAGAGAAAAACTGAAGTTCATTATCAAAATCACTCTTACACTCTTTACACTGTTACTTTACCCCTGGGTATTTTGGCTGTAAAGGAACAGGAAGGAGCAGCAAGGAAATCCTCTGGGTCTGCTCACTGCCTCACCCTTGAGTGTTTCACTGGAGGTCACCTTCTCCCTGAAGCACACCTTTCACAGTTTCCCTCTAGCCCAAAGCAAAATAATGAAAGGCAGTACATGATGGACTCTGCATTCAAGCAAAAAGAGTACTACATTTGCAGACATGAGGCTTTGGCCCACATTGCCAACTGTCCTGTGCATTTCTCCATGCCAGCTCATCTGCACCAGAAGACTTCTCCTTGTGAAGGTGATGTTCCTCAATGGGCTATAGGGCTGCCTGTGCTCCTGCCACTGAGCAACACCAGAGTGTCAGAGGCTGTGGGGCTGATGGAACCTCTGGCTGTGAGCAGCTGGCTCTGTGCATGATCCCCAGTGCTGGTGGAAGCAATGGATTGACTGTCTGCTGCCAGTGGACTGTTTGCAAAAAGGGAGAGGAATAATAAATAGCTTTGGCCCACTGGGAATAGCAGAGGCAGTAAAGACATGTAGAAGAGCAAAGTCAGCTGTGACCTGCCAGCAGATGGGTGGCTGGGCCCCAGCAACCACTGTCTCTTCTCTCCATTCCTGCTTTTTCAGAATTTGAGATGGGTGTGGTGTGCCAGCAGCAGGCTGGACCAGGTATCAGATGGAATTCTTGGCCACAGCCAAAACTGGTTTCCACCCAAAGTCAGTCTCCATCATACCCAAAATACTGTTTGCAAATACTGTTACAGTATTGCTGCTGCAGGATCTGAGTTCGGGCAGGAGTGATTGTTGCACTGCCATCCCCACCAGCAGCCATGTCCCAGCGGCAGGGGATGTGGAGGGTCCTTGTCCCCAGTTGTCAGCACCTCTCAAATCCACACAATGCAGTAACCACCAGACTTGGAGTACAGTAACATTTAGAACTTGGGTTATGGGGGAAACTGTGAACAGCCAATGGAGAAATAAAAAATTCAATAAGCAAAAATGCCAAAGACTCAGGAATGTCTCAGATCCCTCTGCTCTCAAATTTACTGGTTGTGCCAACACTGTCAGGAAACCATTTCCATGATGGTGTGTGCTGATCCCTTGTACATCCCTCTTCTCTGGGATGCTAAGTGCAGTGTCATTCAGAGGATGCTCTTTGGATGGCATTAGCTATCTGGGAACTGGTCCATATTTTTCTTGGGACTCTGTGGGGAACATTTTTTAAAAACCTGAAACAGTGGTGAGCAGCATTTTTTATTATTAAACCACAGAGTCGTGGGAAAGGTACCATGAAATTTGGACAACAAAAGTAGAAAGTGATCACTTCTGCTTAGCCAACACATCGAGCTGAACAATAGTGACAAATGTCTACCAAAACCACTTTGCCTTTGTCTGCACATACTGAGAACTGATGGCACAGCAGAGCAGGATCTCTGCCAGGAAAGCAGTGAAGAGTGACTCAAGAGGCTATTGCTGCTTCGGCTGGTGGAAAGTTTGACTTTAAGCAAATCAGTTCTCTTTTACTAAGCTTTCCCACAGGTATAATGAAGATAATGATGCTTCCTTCTTATGCAAATTCATTTAAAGGTACTGCTTAACAACTATTTATGAAAAACAGATGTTATCCTTCCAGGAAAGATCTACCATAGGAGTCCACCTAGTGGAAATCCCTCAGGATAAAATGATTTTTTGGTATTTCCTTCTCCAACTTTTAAGAAAAATATTTTCCCTTGTTACACTTTTCTCATTTCCCATCTCTCTAGATTCTTCTCTCTTTCTCAGCTCCTGCTCTGAGCCTCCCCTCTAGGTGCCTTGATCTCCTAGATTACTCTCTTTTTCAGGCAATTCAGTGTGTTGGTACACCCATATTGCCCATACATGCAATGGAACATGTAACTGCTAGGGAATTTTAGTGACTGCAGTATAAGGTGAGCAGCCCATCATCTATGTGGCTTTGATTTCACTATATAAATGTAACCTCAGTGAGGGGCAAAGCCTCCCACAATATGCAGACAGAGATAAGGAGTGAGTTCAGGGGAAAAACAGCAGCAGGATTGCAAACAACTGCTGAGCAGCTGGGGAATTTAATGCATAGGCCAACAATTTTTGGGGAGAGGGATCCAAAAAACTTCAGTGAGTTTGGGGATCTGCTTATTTAATTTGCCATTTGTCTGTCTGATCTTCTCAGGACTGAAGGAAGTACAAAGGCCAAAGTACTCCACATCTGCTTGTTCTCACAGCATCTCAACCCTAGACTTCTGGTATCTGCAAGTACCAGAAACTGAACAATAAAGTTTCTAAAAGCACTTAGGAAGTGTGTGCAAGTGCACTGATAGTCTCAGTTTCTGAATGCTGATATCGACTCAGCCTTGAGTTCAGCTTTGCTCCCTGTCAGGGTGCAGCCGAGCAGCCAGGGTTGGCTGATAGGATGCAGGCAGCCGTGGCCAGTGTACCCTCACCCCAGGACACACTCCCACAGCTCTGATAAGGGGGTTTAGCTGCTCAGCTGCGATTAAATTCAATGAACAGGGTGTGACTCAAACCTTGTTCCGTGCTGCCTGTCTCAGGCTGCTCACATTGCTGGGGTAGTTGGGACACATGCTCCAAAGGATCATCTGTGGCATTTATATAAAATACTAATAACTCAAAGCTCTGAATGCTTTCAGGTTGCCAATGATTAAATAAATCTAAATCTGCAACTGGAACACACTGAATTTTAAAAAAAATGTCATTAAGTAGCACAGGAAGATATAAACAAAAGAAAAGATGAGGCTCTGTGAGTTTTGCACTGAAGCTGCAGACAGACTCCAGCACATAAGCTGCTTGTCAGCAGTAAAAAACGTGGTCCACTTGCTGGCACAGCCTGCTATGGATCATTTTACAGCAGTCTCAGAAATACATTTATTTATGCATTTTAAAGTCACAAACTACAGCATACTGCTGTTCTGCTGTTCAATATGATCAAAACATCAGTGACTATAAGCATTTCTGATCTTTGCTGTGCTGCTTCTCCAACTGCTTAATCTCAACTAATTGCAGGGGAGAAGGCGTCTGTGGATGCCACTTCAACCAGAACAAAATGTCAATTCAAACCGGAATGGGAAAGGACAAATTTAAAAATCATTTGGAGTGGATTTATGATGTGTGCTACACTCAGATGTGGAAATTACTCCTGAGAGTTCCTCAGATAAAAAGGTGCTGGATTAATTACTGGATTAGAAATGTACACAGACAGGTGCCTTGTATTTAAAATCAGTGAAACCCTCTGATTTCAAGGCTCGCCCCTTATTTTCATATTTGCTCCAGGACCAGTTCTAGCTCACATGGTAATGAAAAAAGCCACTCCATATTTATTATTTAGTTAAAGAGTGAAGAGGAAATGGATGGTGATTAAACAGAATCACACGAGTAAGGCTCCGTCTGAAATTTTGCATGACTGCCTTGGAGGCTCATTTTCTGTTTCCCTGCTTCAGTGAAGGCTGTTCTCTCTTCAGGAAGGAAAACCAGCATATCTTGCATTTTTTTCAGTGCTGGACCCTCTACTCCTTATCATGGTTTATAAAGCTTCCTTAGGGCAGTTTGAGACAAAGGGGTGGAAAGAGGAGTATTAACATCTGACTGCCTTTGGTTTTTGATGGTTATTAGAGATGTACTTTCCTCAACCAGATGCTGAATAAATATACAATATTACTATTTCTGGAAGAGTTGGAGTGAGAATCACAGTGCAATGTGATTTGGTTGTGTCTCCTCTGCTGGGTAGGGCAACTGGTCAGATAAATCACTGCTGCCTGTCCTTTGGTGACCAGCACAGAGCTAGGCTGAAACACCATGGGCCAGCTTTGGAAAGCAAGCAACTTTAGGAGTATTCTGAAAGAAATCTGGATTTCTGAAAAGAAGGGTCTACAGAGCTGTCCCTGTGGTGACTTCAGGGATGTGTCCTCCCCAGGAGGGAGCACAAGCCTTGTACAGGTTAAATGGGATACAAGCATGTTGAGATGAATCCCCAAAACTCAAGATATGACTTTTAAATATAGGCAATGAAGGCTCTTGCATCTGAAGGCAGTCCTAGAAGAGATTTGCTTGCTCCCAGAGCCATTTGGCACCACATTGCAGCAGAGTTCAGCTCAGAGCTATGGTTTGAACCATAGTTTTGAAGCATGTTACAAAACCTGGGACACCTGTAATTTTTGGAACTGAAATTAACATTGGAGATTGAACTCTTTGTCTTTTCCCTTCTCCCTGCATCTTTCCTGGCTGAAATACTGTCTTTGGACAGTAGTCCCTAACCTGACAATATCCATGACCTGATAAATGATGTTACCTTTGGCATGTTATTCTTTCTCCTTTTCATTAACCTTCAAATAACAATTTTCACTCTTTCTACTTCTTCCATAATTTTTCATCTGCCAATAGTGATGTCCTGACAAGGTGTGAAAGCAAAGTCAATTTGCCCATCCATAGGTTATCAATATGTGACATTCAATACAGAGGAAGTGAAGAGAAAAACTTGAAGTTTGAATCCACAAACACAGAAAGGAAGTGACTGCATTATTTTTCCTTATCTGCTTTAAGTACCTATTAATTAAATTGTTATTTTTTGATTGAATTGTGATATTAGAGACAGTAACTGTAGAAAGGGGGTAATAATGGTATTTCAGCATATTAAAGTTTATCATTGAGTGTTTTAAAGAAAACTTTTCATTTTGGTCCATCAAAATGCCTCCATATATGACTAGTGAGGGGAAAAAATTCATCTGTTCTGATAACATAGCACTTTTACACAGAGTTTTTATTATTTTTGTAGGTTAATTGAAATGTATTGAAAGCTCATCCTTGGGAGAGGTGCCAAAATTCCTTTATTGAACTTATGGTAGAGCAGAGAACAGCACTCTAACACATGAAACCCATTTTACAATCAGACTAATTTCTAAGTAAGCCGTGGACTCTGAGCAGATTTTAATACCCCGAGAGGAAAAAAAAAATGTGAGAAAAATTGCTCAAAGCCCACAGATTTTCTCTAATGTCTGTCTTCGAGGAATGCCTGGGATCAAAACGTGAACAACTAGTTAAGATTCACTCTAAAACAATTTGTTGGCAGCAGAGTCATGCACAGCTTCCTCTGAGAGTTATAAATGACTGTTCCAGGCAGGGAGGAATGAGCAGTACTGGGCCAGGTGTCAGGGAGATCCTTTGTGCCACCTACAAACCTGGGCTGCAGACTCCAGCCTGCTCTGGAGTAGAAAAGCATTAGTCTGTTGAAGCCAAAAGTACAGGATTTATCAGCTGGATTAAGATTCTATGCATGTGGCAATCAAGGAAAGTACAACTCAAACACTCCAAGATTATTATTTTTAATTAGTAATTGCTCCTCTTGTCTAAAATCAGACATGTCCTGCCGTGGCTTTGGAAGTGCAGCTGCTCCTGCAGAGCAAACTAGAGACCTGGCAAAGGGCTGCACTGATGCTGGGAACTCTGATGGAGAGGACTTCTGCCTCTGGAGCCTCCATAAGCCTTGTCTGCTCTGCTAATTTTTGCCAATTGCTCATTTTTTAAAATAAGAAATGTTTTCTCTTAAAGCTAGGCTTTATCTTTCAAATATACTTTGTGTGAAAAAATATATCAACATCACTGGAATTGCCTCTTTGGTGACAATTCTCTCGCCTGCCATGTTTTAATCAAAAAGTTTACACAAACATAAAGAGAATGTGTTATTCATGATAACCCCCTTTCTTTTATCAACAAAACATACTGCTATTCATGTGGCTTTGGGATTTTGTTGCTGTTGGGAAATTGAAATCTTCAAGGATGATTTAGGAAAAATGTTGTGAAAGAAGTCAGCAAAATATGAAAACAGAAGATGAACCCCATGAGACAGAAACAAGTGCAATCTGTCAATGATGTCAACAGATTTTCAGCCCCACTGTGGTTGGTATGAGTCTAGAGAGGCTGTGGTTCCTGATGCATCACCAGATATATTAGAGTTCAGCTTCTGGAGCTGTAGAGTCCTAGGGTCTCTGGCTGAAGAAATTAAATCTTGATCACCAGGAAATGGTTCCAGCTGGCCTAAAAAATCTATGGATTGTAGTTGCTGAATTATTCAGAATAATTTTCTAATAGTGCAGAGAATATACAATGTTTTCCATCTTAATATTCCACTCTCAGTATTAATTACCCTTTCTCAGAGCTGTCATTGTTGGACAGTTTTTATTCTCCTTTTACAGGTATAGAAATAGAAATTACCAGAATGAGGTGAGTTGCCCAAGACTGGCTAGAGCAGGCATCTCACAGAATCATGGTTAGAATTAAATTGTTTGTAACTCATACAGATGTCTTCACATTTCTCTCCTAAGACTCTAAGAAACTCCCCAGAAGTCTAAGGACTTCCAGAAGTGCCACAGAGATCTTAACTGGATCTGGAGCTGCCTGATAAGCTCTATAAAACTCAGCTTATGAGTTTTACCTTTGATTCCAGCTCAGTGAAAGGGTAAATTAGACTAAATTAGATCTGAGTGGGTGTACTTTTCACCCACAGAGATTTTTCCCAACTATGGTTTGATATTTTTCACCAAAAAAATCCCCGTGCCTTATATAGGTGCATATCTGTAGTAGGCTATGGGATGTTGGGGTGGAATAGGGGAATGTCCAGGAGCATGTGGTCTCTTTTTCCCTGCTGCAGGGAAATTCTCAGACACCACTGTTCCTTGGGCTGGACAAATCTGGGGACAAGCAGCTTTTCTTGGTGAAATTTTCTACTGCTATTCTGAAAACTTCTCAGGCATGGTCTTTTGCTGATTAATGTAGCCTTTTTATCACACCTGAACATTGCATCCGAATGCAGTGTTTTACAAAGCAGCAAAACCCATAACAAAGCAGAATCAATAAATACAGTGCAGTGCCCTTCGGCAATTCAAGCATTCTGTTAAAATTAGAATCTGATTATAGCTGTGGAAACCTGTTTTCCTGAATCCTAACAAACACATTTTGCTTTACATGAAAGCTTTTCAAAGCTGTGGCCAATGCTGGCTCTGAGCAATCCATAGTTTTCAGCATTTTCTTTCTCTTTTCCTGGACAGACACACACTGCACTGACATATACTTCTAGAAATCTTATTTTCTACTTTAAACTCCCCCTGAAACGACAAAACTCAAATAAGCAAAAGCAGCCAAGAATATCACAAGGAGAAGGAATTGGGACATTTTCACTGCATTGTCAAAGGCAAAGAGTTTTCTCATGATGTGTCAGTTCTGACAAAGTTTTAAAACAGAGAGTTAAGAAAGGGAGCTGTCTAGCTCAGCTGATAGGGAATTCACTGATCCAGGACTTGGGAGACACAGATTCAAGTTTTTATTTGATTCTAAGTGGCCTTGAATGAAAAAGCTTACCCTGAACTAGGCATGGGAGGAAATGAAACAGGGTTTTTCTACCCCTTTTTACTGTGCTGATGACCAGGGGATATGAGAAATAGAAGATGCAATCCCAGTTTCACAAAATCATTTTCTTTAAAAAATTTGCCCAACAGGTTTGGATTTTTTTCAAGGCAGTCAGTACTTTGAGATCTGAAAATTGTCCATGAAGTGAAGTTGTTATTCATCAGTCAGTCACCTTTAGCAAAACTCCACTAAAAACCTAACTACCCAGCTTGGTGGAGATTAATAATGGAATATAAAGGAAGAGCAAACTTTTACAGGTTGATTAATTGCACTGAAAGCTTCAGGACTCTAGTGTAGTGAAATGAGAGCCTCTTTCCAAGGTGCATTCTGGGCTCTAGCATGATAAAACCAACAATAAAACCATGAGAGCTTTCACAGCTCTCCTAAGCCTGGACATCACTGGTTTCTCTGGCAGGTCTAGGGGCTAGAACTGACTTTTGGGATTGCCAAAAGGTTTAGCAGGACAGGCTTTGTGAAGCATCAGACATCTCCTTTGGGTGATCAAAGGTGATGGGATTTCCAGAACATGTGGAACACATATTTGCAGACCCTCTGGCACTGCTGCTCTGTTTGAGCAATGAGTCCATCTGAGCACTGAGAGGCAGCTGCTGCTGCTTCTGCAGCTTTTCCCTCAGGTGGCATCAGAAGGGCTCAGGGTTCACAGTAAAGGGCTTGGGCCAGTCACCATCTCCATTCTGGCACCCCTGACGTGAGTCTTACCCTCCTTTTCTATTCTCTCCCTTCTCTGCAGCCTTGGATGAGCAGAGAGTAGGAGAGGCAGGGGGAGGAAAAGCTTCTTGCAGCCCTGGAGATGGCTCCAACCAGTGCCTGCAGGTCCTGTGTGGGTGCTGTGCAGAAAGCAGAGGGGCTCTACTCATCTCCAAGAGTTCCCCCACCCCTCACAGGCTTTGTGTCTCTTGCCCACTTCCCCATCACAGCTGACCATCATAGACCCACTCTCCCTCAAACTCTCCCATCCTCACTGTGGCCCTCCTGTCCCAGGGTCCCACTGATTCCACTCAGCCACACTTCCTTCTGAAATCCCCTTCCCCATCTTCCCCAGAAGAAGAAAGCTCCCCCACAGTCCCAGCATGGATTTATTTTAGACACTGGGAAGAAATCTTTGAACTGTCTACATGCAGCACCAACTCCACACCTGGAAAGCCCTGAGCTAAGTCAGACCACTGCTCAGACCTGTAGTGCTTTTGGGGACAGAGAAGCACCACAGCTGGGCTGGGCTCTGCTGTCATCTTTGTCCATCTGGCCAGGAGCACATTTAACCTCTGCTCCCAGCCATGGGTGAAGTGTGTAAAAGATGGAGAGAATTAACCAGAGGGAACTGTCCTGTGACCATGCTTTTCCTGCCAAGCTAACTTGAGTGAAAGCAATCACAATGAAACAGCATTTCAGCAGCCTGGGAAGATTGAGTTAGAAAACAGGGCAAGTTCATACAAACCTAATGCCTGCTAACAGCCCTGAGCAGGCACACAAGCTCCTTGACAGACCAGTTGCAGAAAGTCACTGCATTTCCTCTGTGTTTACTTTGGTAAATTGAGGCTGGGTCAGTGGCACAAGCAGAAGGGACCATTGCTTCTATGGAACTTGACCTCAAAGGAGGCTGACAAAGGGTGCTGTGCTCATACCTGAACCCAAACCTTTTGGATAAGACCCAGTCCAGTCTTAATGAAGTGAAAGGACAATTTCCTTCCACCTTCTCTAATACCAATTCCCTAGCCTGTGAAGTAATGCAAGAGCCTCTTGCTGTATCTGCAATTTCTGCAGCATCCTTTATATGACAAAGCAATCTGGGCTGACCACAATAATTTATCCAGTGCTAGGATTATTTCTCCTGAGGCAGTATTCAGCACTACAAGCTACAGTGGTGTATGCATTTTTTTAGTTTTGTGTTACTTCTGGGCATGGTTCTCCATGATAATTTTGTTCTGGGATCCCCCAAGGTATTGTTCTGCTCAGTCATATGAAAAATAGGAAAATAATGCACCTTCATCCCAGTTTCACAGATGGGCCATTCATCAGCATAAAACCAACTTTACAGCCTAGGAGGAAGCTGCTCCATGCACCAAATAGCTACGAATTTCCAAGATGGTTTCTGAAGCTGCATCAGGCCAGCAGCCGTGATGGAGAGATGGGAACACTTGTGCAATGGAAACAAATAATAGTGTCCAAGTCCAAGGGATGACCTATGGTTACCCTCAATTTTTGTAATGGGAAAGTATATCACTTTGTTAGAACCTGAATTTTCTTGTAGTTCCAGGTATCCAATTTCTTTTCAGATCACTGAATTACTTAGATGGTTCTTCTTTAAGTGCTTTCCCCTACTCACAAGAACGGAATTTGTCCATTTAAACAAAACACAGGATTGGCAAAAGGAAGGCAAGGATGTCTTCCCCTTGCACACCCAGAAATTTTCACCAAACCCAATGGTTTTGGGGAGTGATTCTAGCCCAGTTACTGCCATAAACACCCTCATTTTATTTCTCTCCTGGTAGCTCCCTGCAGGACACTGAATGCTGAGACTATCATAACAGCTTTAGGAGATCATTTAGGTCTATCTCTCGGAGATGGATAAACCCCTTAGAGGGTCTCTGTGTGAATCTGCCCTTCTCCAGCCAGTCTGCTCAGGATGTGACTTTCAGGGATCTGCTCTGGGAATGATGCAACTTGGGTGAGCCCCATCTGAGCACAGAGTGCTGAGTTACTGATGTGAGCAGGGCAACCCTTCACAGCAGCCCTGGGTTTGGGGGTTAACAGAGAGCATTTTTTTCTGAGAATGGAGTGTAGAGTCCAGCAGCCAGAATCACGAGCAGGGAAAGCACAGGTCTGCACAGTGAAAGCACACTTGAAGTAGAGAGCACAACCTTGTCTTCCTGGGTACTCTTCAGTCCCCCAGCTCTCTGAAAACTGCAGTGCACATCATCTCCTCATCACATCACCTACCAAGGCAATGATGTGTCTCACGTGGTTGCAAGTGGATCCTGCTCAGATGAGAGCTCTGTCAAATGTGTGTGCATGAGAGCTTCAGCACAGCTGTAGGTTAATAGACAAGCAGGAGAAAAACCCCATGTGGAGCAGATGCAATGGTGTGTTTCAGACCTAAAGGAAGTGTGGAATAAAACAGGAGCTGGGCTATCAAGGAGTCAATGGCACAAGGCAATACAGCATGTTAGCAAGAGATAGAAAAGCAGCCCAGGGGAGAAGAACTGAGACAAGCCCTGGGGCAGATTCTGTTTGTCTCTTTGGCAATCCATGTAGTGAAAAAGAAAGAGCACATCTCTAGAAAAAAGGACAATGGTAAAATACTGGATGGGCAATGAGGTAAAATACTGCCAGGGAAGGAGGAGTGGGGAAGTAGAGGATTTTATTTAGCTCAAATTTTCAAGCAATTCATTTTGCTTTTCAAGAGACTTAAAAAAAAAAAAAAAGCCAATGAGTCAAGAAGCACTAAATTAGCTAGGATGGTGCTCTAGCAAATCAAGGGCTTGATTATTCTGTGGTTTGCCCTAGATTTAGGAGAAAGTGTAAGATGTGCAACAAATGCTACTGGGTGAGCAGCCCTCAGGGCTCCACCTCACCAGCTGGAGCATGTGTGCCACAATGAGAACCCTTCAGGAAACCCACGTTAAATGGGTGCTGTGACACTGCCCTCAGGAGAGGTCAGGAACCCAGGCACACATTGCTCAGATGTACACAAAGGGAGAAGGCATCAGAAAGGAGATGTCCCAGGCTTCCTGACCTGCAGCACTGGACTGAAGCAGAGGAAGAAGGTGAGTCTGGGAAGGAGCAATTAGGGTTGTGAGGACATCGGGAACATGCTGCCTTTTTGCCATGTAGCTGTGCTACAACCTTGAGGCTGACCTTGGAAAATGATGGAAAGTGTCTTGGGAAGGAGACTGACTGGAGAGGATGAGCCAGGACAAACAAAAAGCATCTGCAACCCCTCTGGCATTTCCCAGTCTCATATTCCCGCAACACCACTGACCCTGGCTGCTCTCCTCTCCTGCTCTCAGCTGTTCCTGCCCCTCTCCCCTCAGCCTCTTCCCCTACTCTCTCAGATTGTACCTTCTTCCAAACTCTGATTTCACTTCCTGTCAGCTCTTCCAACATCCAAAAAAGAGTTAGAAAACCCCTCCATGCTCAGAGCAGCTCCAGTCCAGCTGGGTTTTGTCTCTCTTTTAGAGCTGCTTAAGAATGCATCAACAAACAAGTCAGCTTACCTCTGATTCAAGAAGGGCATCTCTGCAAATTAAAGTGAGATTTTATCTCTTTCTCCCTAATCTCTTACTTTGCTGCACGAAGCTGGCATGGGTGTGAGCTCCCTGGACATCTCCTCCGCATTGCAGCTGTCAGACTTTTACACTTGTCACAAACTTGGTACTCTGCTCTAGCCAGTAAGAAGTAAACTGGGTTTCAAAAGCATGCTAGCTTACCTCCTCCCTTACCAGAACAAAGCTCATAAGAAGGAAATGTGAGGCCTCCCTGAGGGTGCTGGAAAGACACGGTGGATAATAGGAAATTTTTGGAAAGAGATTTGAGAAGTGGATTTTGCTTACTCCCTATATTGATAAAGGCTTATCATATTCCTTCTCAAAACCAGGAACCACATGGTGAGACACCGTTTTTAAATGTTAATGCATCTTTAGAGAATAATCAGCAACGTTTGATGGCTTGTGCTAGCTCTAGGAGAGGTTTCTTTGTTGTTTAAGAAATGAAACAGCATTCATCTGGAGTTTCTTGTCATTACTGGATGAAAGAAAGGTTATTTCTTTGGGAAAAAAAAAGAGGAAAGAGAAGATCTGAATGATAAACATTATAAAATACTTATCTTCCCAGATGTCTCTGGGATAATGTGAGCTGAAAGGAAATGCTTATCTCACTGAAGGACAGCTTTCGGCAACATGGCTTTCTACACAGTGCTAAATTATTTTAAGAGCACAGGACAAAGGTATAGTGATCTGTTTAAAAGAGTGAATTATGAGCCAGGTGTAGCATCTCTTTAGGTGCTGCTACTGAATCACTGTGTAACCCTGGCTAACCCACACAGACCTTTTGGCCTCAGCTTCTGCTTGGGATAATAACTGGTGTAATAGCCAACAGGAAAATAATTTTTGTGATTATGTACAAGTTTACTGCTTACTGTCTGTGTCAGGTACTGCATGATTATGCATTTTTAAACACAGCTTCTTGTATATCTTGTTATCGAAAGGATAACATTCCCTCATTAGCAGGGAGATTTATCTGCTCTCTGAAGAAATCCGTGAGCCAGGCAGGGTTCACCTCCAGGGCTGGGTTCAGCTGCACATAAACAGGCAGCACTGGCTGTCAGCTGCCCAAAGCACCGACTTCTCATGCAAAGAGCAGAATCCAGCCTGGACAGCCTCCGGTTGCACTTGAGAATGGACCACGTTTTAAAAATAATTGCAGATTTTGGTGCTTCCAATTGTGATGTCAGGTAAGGGGTGCCCCAGGAAGCCTGCCTTCTGAAAACATGAGTGCCTTTAACCAAACATAAAGCCTTTTCAGATATCTCTTGATGCATCTATAAAGCAGGAGGCCAAAGATCACTATCATTTGGTGATATTCATAAGCAACCCCTTTTTTATTTTTAATTTTGATTTAAAAAGATGCTATGTCTTTTAATTTTGTTAACTTATCAGGAATTTGACAATTTGATTTTGTGTTTTAAGCATTTACTTGCTTTCATTCATTTTATAAACCCTGCTGACAGAATGCAGAAATCATATCAGCCAAGGACCGCATTTCCTTCCTGAATAGGTGCATTCTGCTTTCTCGCCCCAACAAGCTGCTGTTTCACACATGAAAAAAAATTCCAGTCTGGGCAGAATAATACCTAATCGTTAATAAATAACTTATACAAATAAGAAATCACAAAGGAGTGAAACTGCCGTCTGATGGATTTGCCTGTGAGGAAGTGAGGTCGTTGTGTGACCTTGGGTGATTAATTTTACATTCCCATTTCTATGCTTCCTCCTCCATCCATTCTTTTGTCTTGCCTGCTTCACATTCAAGGTAGTCAGGGCAGAACTATTTCTCATTATGTGTACATTTGGCAGCAGCACTATGGGCTTTGCAGCACTGTAAAATGCACATACGAGAAGCAGGACCTGGGTCAGAGATAAGAGAGTACCTCATGCCTTATTGGGTCACGGGGTGACAGGCATGTGACAACAAGCCATGGATCTCTGGAGTCCCCTGTCCCCTGCTGGGGGCACACCATGTGGACAGGCAGGGACAAAGCTGGGGCAGTGGAAATGCAGCAAGGATGTGCCTCTGCCATGGCGGGGCAAGGACAGGGACATGTTTAGGGGAGGGACAAGGTGAGCGTGGGTCATGTGGGGAGATGGGATTTGTTGTCATGGACAACAAGCTCTGCAGGTCTGTTGGTGGCACACACCAGCTGAAGACCCAATCTGGGATCACCTCTAGAGAAGAAATCCCTGGAAAATCATGTGTTTGCTTGAATGCCACACTATGGCTCTGGGGTCTCTAAGGCTGACCTGGTGGACTCCAGCTAACCCATCTGCCATGCACTGATCGTGCAGTATATCTGACACAGGCAGGATGGCCTGGGAAGGATCCTTTCCATAAGGGTCTTGACATTATTTGCTGCAAGTGCATGTGATACTTGGAGAGAGTCTGACAAACCATCATCACTACAGATGAGCTGTGCCATTTCCCATGATATCATGTCATGTCATTGCTCTACTTCAGACTCCAGCTGTTGCAGCCTGG
Organism: Lichenostomus cassidix; assembly: GCF_008360975.1. Taxonomy (NCBI): domain Eukaryota; kingdom Metazoa; phylum Chordata; class Aves; order Passeriformes; family Meliphagidae; genus Lichenostomus; species Lichenostomus cassidix. The sequence goes on from NC_139482.1 coordinate 10,278,795, forward strand.
TTCAGTGTAAATGCAGCCCTTCAACCCCTAAGTACTGTGTGAACCATTAGAAGAGTCTATGCATCTCCATCTAGAGTCCTGATCCTCTGGTCCAGCCTTTGGCCATGGCTTCAAGGATCTCTTTGATCATGGGGACCTTTCCCAAAGCATTTATCTACAGTTAGGGCTGCATGTTCTAGCAGGAACTGTTGACTATTAGGGATGTATTCCTCAACAGAGCCATGGATCCCCAAGTGTGCAGAGCTGCCTTGCCCAGCTCTGATTTTCCCTGCACACCTTCCCCCTGCACATGGGACCAAGCACCAGTTGCACACACACACACTCTCCAAAGCCTGTAGTGTTTTTGCCCTCAAGTGAAACCCTTTCTGCCAGCAAACAAAGAGCATAAGAGGGACTGATCCTAAAAAAAAAAAAAAGACAAAACGCACACAAAAGAGGAAAAGGAGAGGGAAGATTTTTTTCCTTACAGTCGGTTGTGATTTCGTAGGGGGAGTTGAGGCGTGCGTCTCCGCAGGGCGAGGTGCTCACGTACAGATGGAACAGGATGTTCTCCCGCAGCCTGTAGCCTCCTTCTTTTAATCGCACGAAGATTGATCGCTCCCAGTCTTCTCGCCGCTTGCTATGATCACAAAAGAGGTTCCAGGTCATTTGTTACATGCCAAATCAGAAACATTTCTGCGCTCTTTCTCTCTCTCCTTTTTTCCCTCTGCTTGTTTGTTTGTTTTTATTAGCACCTGGCATCATATATTTTGCCTAGTGACAACAAGAGAAAAACAATAAGCTTTTCCAAGTGAAGAGATGTGTGAAGGAGGTCAAAACTGCCAAAGGGCTTTTGGCTTGCTTGCTTGAGATATATTCTAATGCTAAAATGTGGGTTTTTGAAGGGTAACTCTCCTTCCTCACATACACGGATGCATAAACACTGATTTTAAAGTGGTTCTGGTGCATGAGAAATGGAAAAATTCTCTTAGCCTCTCATATGAACACATCAGCTCTGCTGATCACAATGCCTAGGCACATGTTTAAATCCCATTAACATCAATCACCTCAGTAAAGATGTGTGTTCATATGCTCCACTGAAAAGGGCCTCTAACGAAGCACCCAGATTTCATGACCACTGCCAGCCCTGCCTGCTCCCCGGGTGTTGGTCTTTTCCCCCATTCAATGACAGCCACCTACAAGTGCTCCACCTAGTCCAGCAGGGTCAGGGTGGACAAAACTTGTGCAGGCTTTTCTCAGCTGAGTTGAAAAAGATACTTATCAAGATGGAGCTTTTATCTTTGCAGCGGTTCAGCAGCTAGATGGGGATGCAGTGCACATATTCCATTAGCAACAGCTGCCCGGGAGGCCAAACCCTCCCAGTGCTGCCGTTTGCAGCAACAGCACAGCATTAAGGCTCTGCTGCTGTGCAGCTCCTCCAATGAGTTACATTTGGGAAGATATGGGTGATTTCTCTGACAGACAGCTGCCTCTAATACGTGTATTTGGCTGATGGTCACGATTATAATTTTGAAGGTGAAAATGTGATTGGTGAAATTATGATGAGACTCCTTTCCCTCTGATGGCCTGGTCCTTCCCTCAAAAACTCAAGGGTCTTTTTGTAGGAATATCTCTGAACAGAATGGCACCTGCAGGTAATGATTTTCCTAGGATGCCGTTAATAAGCAGGAATCCCACCCGTTTAATTCACTCCAGGACAGCCCATTAACCAATGTGATTTCTGCCTGTCTCTCTGCCTCCTGATAGTGCAAACAGGGGTGCTTTTTACTCAGCCTTTGAGCGAGTCCTTGGCTTTCATCCAAGCTGCCTCTGCCTGTTTTCTCCCAGTGCAGCCTCTGTGCTATTGAAGCTGTTTGGCTGTCACTCTTCCATGGTTTGGGTGTTTTGTCATTTTTTGATGCCAGGATGCGTTTGCTGTCAGGAGGAATTTACAGGCACATTAGCTCGCCTGTCAGGGACAGGGAGTCACACTGGCTGCCGAGCTGGGGCTGCCACATGCAGCTCCTTCATTTTCTGCTGGCTGTGGTGGAATTTCCCAACTGCACTAATTATATTATCACCCTCATACAAGCCCCTGAAATAGCAAAATATCTGTAAGTCCTGCTGCTTGGACTTTAGAGCAATTGCAGGTAGTTTTAAATAATTCACTGCAAAATCAGCTGGGAGAATACAAAGCTGTGCAGTCCAAATGCCTGCTATTATTATGTTAAACCTCACCAGAGTGTGGGGGGGCAGCTTGCAGTACTTGGAGACAGTTGCTATGTAGGGTTGGAGCAGTCATGCTTTGGGCTGGATTTCAGGAGTTCAGCTTCCATCCTGTTTTCACTGGTCATTGTTTTTCACTGATTAACCTTGCTCTCTTACCTCTTCCTGAGCACCAAGAAGGGTCTGTGGCCAGTGTGGCTGCCGGGCTGGGTGATAGACAGCTGCTCTAAAAATAGTTGGCAGGGCTGGAGGGCAAGGCAGCTTGACTCTCTCCTCCAGGAGGCTGAGGTTCTTCATATCATATAGGGTCCTGACCTGCCTTTGGGATGGTTTTTTAGGAGCTGAACTCAAACATGAGGTTCATTCTTGCACTGTGGCTGAATAGGTTTAATAATAAAACTCAGACAGTATTGTTGGAAAAGAGTTTGGGTTACAGCAACATCTGCCATGGTTTAGCAAAGATTATTGTGCATAGTATATTTGGGGTATTTTAAAGCCCAGGGAAACCCAGGAATCTTGTAAAAATGATCCAGGAGAAGCATGAGATGCACTTTTGCAAAGTCACCTCTACTCCAGCACCAGTGCCCTTGTGCCTTGCCTCTGGGACAGGCATTTTGAGCAGTGAGGGGGAAGATGACTTTGCAGCAGCAGTCCTTTACAATGTCCTTTGCACAGCCATACACAACCTGCACAAGGTAATAGAGAGAGGAGCCCACGGTGAGCCTATAGATCCCATTCATTCAGGGGGTGACATTAAAGTGTCATTTCTGCATGCTGGCAGTGGCTAAAAGGGTAGAATTCATCCCTAAACCTTTGCCTGTTACGAATTTCTGTGGGAGAGTTAGGATTTGAGGCTGATTCAAGAGGAACATTTAAGAATGTGCTACATTCTAATCTTGTGCTTAAGTTCATTATTTAGCATAACGTATGCCTGTGTTTTGAGCTGACTTCTAGAAGATACTTAAGCACATACTCATGGTTTAATATATATGAAGCATTTTGGTGAAACAAAGCCTGACAAGCAGAGGAGTTGTTTTTAGCATGTAAATGTATGTATAGGAAGTTCCTAGTACTACAACAGAGCATCCTAGAGAAACTAACAGCAGGCTTAGTAAATGTATAAAAAGCAGCTGATTTTCCTGGAAAAATAATTTAACTGGTCTGGATGAAGACTATTCCTTGCTTTTTATGTGTAAAATAAACAGTGTTTTGCATCTGACTTGCTGAAAGGGCTTACCTACAGGTGAAATCATCTCCCTGGCACCTGCAGGGCCACTACAGCTGTAAGCCTACTATGGTGCTGATTTATTTTAAGGATAGTCTATTAATTTTATTTTTCTTAAAAAAAGAAGTGTTGGATTTTTTTTTCTTCCCTATTGGTTAGTTGGTATTAGTAATACCACTGAAATTAATGTGAGTTTTCCTACCACCATTGTGAGAGAATCAGACTGTGATATTTGTATGCTTTTTGATGGTGATTCTTAGAAAAAGCTTCTCAAAAGGTCTTTCTTGTCTTTCTTGTCTTTCTTTTGTACATCAGAAAATTTACGTCTTATTCTCATCTTTTTCGTGAGAGTCTTGAGAACTGGAGGATTATGGTTGTCATAAAAATGAAATCTGGGAGGGCTAAGAGTTTTAATCAGACTGGTTAGAAGCTGTCAGGTTTTAGTTGTGCTTTTAGCTTTTATTTAGCTCAAACCCTAGACAATGAATTGTTGAAAGAAAGTTTCCTTTTGAAGTATTTGTAACTCTTGCTTCTTAGAGAGGATAAAGTTCCCATTCTGGAACTCTTTCCCAAGCAAAGTCAGGAATGTCACACCTTTAACATTTAGCAATAAGAAGAGAAGGCGGAAGAGAGTAATTTACATATTGCTGCAACATTGGCTTGTTTGGAATTGTCTTGCAGCTTCAATATGTGAAAGGTTGCCATATCCTCTCTTTAGAGAAATGGAAAAGAAATTGCCCCAGTCCATGGCAATTCATCTCATCCTCAATAGATACTTGAACAGCTCTGCTGAGTTCCACCCCAGAGATGCCCATCTCTCCCCACTGCTGATCAAAGGAGCCTTGGGGATCTGGGTAACACTTGACTGCCAGGAAACAAATTCAATTCAGTGCATCTGTGTCTCCTGGCTATTAGTTTTATCTCCTGGCCCTTGTTCTTAGAAGCCTTCAGTGCTACACACAGCCAAGTATGTGTTTTGCTTCCACTGAGATCAATGGTGGTATTTGTAAATTCTAGAAAAGACGTTCCTTTTTAAAGATGGCATGACACAGAAAAATATTTCTTGCACTGGAAGTTCCTGAAGTTTGAAATCCATCTGCAGAGACCACTCTCAGCGGGTAGACTTGGTGGGGGGAAGGTATGTAGGAAATAAGAAATACTCTCCACAGAAAAAACTTGCCTGTTCCATAGTGAACCATGGAAAATTTAAGCTCTGTGAGTCAAGAATGATGCTTTAATTCTGTTTCCGAGTTAGAGAACCATCTTTTTGTTTCACTTCATTTATGATTTTGTACAATAGTTTCCTGCCTGGGAGAGGACTTTAATTTGGGCTAGGTTAATGCAAATATATTATTAAAATACCTTTGTGTTTTCCCCAAGCCTGAGAACATGGTGTGCAGGTAGTCACAGTGAAGCTGAGTTAACATACCTGTTCTAAAAACCCTGTCCTTATAGCTATCTGGCAGCATCCTTTGTTTTCTCTGTGAATAAGAGAGGTCTCTCTTTTTTCAGAGAAAAATGAGTAAATGTGATATCAATGTGCAGAAAATGCAGTTTTATTTCATTTTGAACCCCCCCCTTCTGTTTTGTCACCATATGACAAAGCTCCTGATGACAGCAGAAAACTGTGCATGTAGCAATAAATACTAGAATTGAAGAATATATCGTAACACACAATTTTGCTTTCCTATGGACTTTTAAGGAAGCAAAATCCAGTTTGACAATATCTTTAGCTCTGTCTTTCAAAGGTGCTTAGCCTTGACAATTTTAGTTGAGATTTTTCTGGTATGTGCTGGTCAGGCAAGCAGTGGTGCCTGGTCTTGGCTGAATAGAGAATAATTTGAAGTTATTGTGAACAGAGCTTGTGCTGCACTGAGGATTCTCTTAACAAAAGACTGTTAACATTGATCCAAATAAAATAATAATATGACTGAACATGTTAGGGAGGTGGATCAATACAATAGTTTAAGATACAGTGTTAGCACTTGTTTCCCAAGAGACCACAGCACAAAGCAAGTGCTAGGACTGCTACACTGCTGAAAACATAATAATTTAATGTAAACTTGAAAGCAATTCAGAACAAAATAGAGAGAATATTGTTTTTGATTAAACCCTTCAATGCTCTTGTGCCCCTTTGTTAGCCAAACCCATGTACTCAATATACTCTCTTGTCTTCAACTCCAGCCCGAAGTGACAATAGCCATTATTCCTGTTATTGTTGCTTTGGTGCAACAGTATCACAGGTGCTTACAGGAACACACAATCCTGCTTAGCTTAACCCTCGTGTCTGTGACCTGATGCAAAACCTTCTGAAGTCAAAGGAAGTTTTTGCACTGATATCAATGGCATTCACAAAAAGTCACACAAATATGCATGCAAGAATGGAGGGCAGAAAGAACTTTTTTGTTTGCTTTCTCTTCTTGATTCCTTCATTCCTTGCTCCCTTCCATATAATAAATACCACCTCAGCTTCACTTCTGTTCAATTTTCATATCATAGGATAACTCAGGCTAGTAAGGACCTTAAATCTCTGTCCCAACCTCCTTCTCAAAGTAGTTTGACAAATTACTCCAGAGTTTATGCACTCAGATTTTGGAAATATCCAAGACAGAAAGGAGACTGCATAACCCTGCTGGGTGACCTGTCCCACTGCTTGGCTATTCCCATGAGGAACATGAGTCCTTATACTCAGATTGACCTTCTCTTATTTCAGTGTGTGCCTGTTGCCTGTCACCTTCCCACTGCACATCCTGGTAAAGATGTCAGCTCCACTGTGCTGCTGACATGTTCTGCTGGCTCTGCCATCCCTCCTCTAGGCTGACCAGGTCCAGATCCATCAGCCCTTCCACAGCCCAAATGCTCTGGCCCCTGACACTCTGGGTAGCCTCTGTCAGATGGTTGGTGTAAGTCCCTTGGGTCACCCAAAGCTGCACGTAGTACTGTAGATGTTGTCTAACAAGTGCTGATTAGTGGTGGATGCTCATATCCCATGACAGACTCTTCATACTTCCCAGGATCCTGCTGACCCTCTCTGCTGCCAGGCACAGCACTGTCTTATGTCCAGCTTGCTGGCTGCTTACACACCCTGTCCCTTTTCAGCAGAGCTGCTCCCCAGCCTGTATTTCTTTCCTTCTTGGTGGAAAGGAGGAAGGTCATTCTTTCCTCCTTGGTGTGGGACTTTGTATTTGTCCTTGCTAAATTTTCTGTCAAAGTTTCTGCTGGTCCAGCCCTCCAGCCTGCTGGGATGACAGACCAGTCCTCAAGCACAGTGACTGATCCTCCTCACGTTTAGGTGTCTTATCCAAAGCTTATAACCAAGCACTACATAACCTTTTCCAGGTTGTTGATAAACATGATCAGCGACATGACAGAATTCACAGAATACAAGAAGTAATCCCACTTATTACCATTTTGCAGGCAGTGACCCATTAACCATTTAAAAGGTAACAGTGTGGATTTGGCTGAAGACAGGAACAATAATTCCGCTGTAATGATTCTACATGCTATAACATTTTAAAACATAATAAAGAAGGAGTGAGTGACTGCATCTTACACTTTGGCACAAAGTTTACCGTGCTGTTAACACTCGTTGGTTCTCCAGCGAGTCAATGAAGACATTAATGATCAATAAATCACTTCCTTGAGATCTTTCAGCAGCAGCAAGAAAGACAGGAAAATGCTTGCATTAAGCAAAATGACTCCCTTCAAGTTTCTGGTCAGTGAATGACACTAATAAGCCTGCACGTAAAGATTTGTACAAAATCATCAGGCTTCATAAAACCCAGCTTTATGAGTCATATCTAATGGCTACTGAAAGAGAATCAGCTGAAGTAAAGCAGCTCATGACCCAACACTTTAGACTATCTAACACTCAATTTTTTTTTGTGCAGTGTATTGGTCCTTCATCGCCTAAAGACTCAAAAAAATTGACATAAAGAAATGAGTAGTTCAGTTGTCTGGAGGATGGATCTGTTCCACTGAAGGCCATATAACAGCCCCCAAAAATCAACAGAAATCAGTTACCTTAAGTGTAGCTCCAGCTGTGAGTAGAGGAAGTGAACAAATGCCCTTCTTGCCACAATTTCTGCATGGCAGTCGTTGACCGCAAGCCCTTGGTCATTGATGTATTCCCCATTTATACATTTGGTACCCGATGACAGCACAATAACCTGAGCTTGCCTGATGTCCAAACCTGTAAGAAGAAAAACAAAAGGGTTGTGAAATTGCTGGGGGTGAGTGTGATATCATGATTGTTAAAATCCTCACAGCACAGGCTTTGATGTGGCAGCCAGACAGCCCTAATGGGAAGCTTGTTAAGGTGATGATATGGCCTTTGGAATATGCAGGAATCTCACATCTCTGTGTTATTAGAATAATAAGGGCTCTATTTCAGTCTTGCTGCTAATTCCGAGATAAAAGCTCTCCACGAAGTTTACTTGTTAAATCAATAACTACATCATAGGAGAGCATATGCTGTAGGGAGGTAATAAAGATCTCCTGCAGTGCTGATAAATGGCCAAGTTTTTATGAGCTGTTGAAGACATTTTCTGGTGGGAACACATACTCCCTGTAATCTTAGGTTTCATTGCTGTTGCACTCTAAGTACTAAATAAAATGCAAGTAACGCTTCTGGGGCTGCTCTTTAAAAATCATGAAGAAAAACCCCAACAGATTTGACTTCCAGTCCAGTTTCCTTTTAGTTTCTCCAAGAACAGCTGCATTAATGTCCTTTGCAGTGTGGTCTCAGGGATGGAGCATTTATCACTGAGGCCAGCTTTGTTCATGTGTTGCCTCTCCACATAATGGTGATGGCAATTGAACGTTGTCCCTTACTTGGTCCCCATAGACACTTTCTAGGAATAAATCCTAATTCATTTGGAGTCAGTTGCAAAATGCTTACAGACTTAAACAGGACCTGGGTTTTACTCTAAAACATAGCTCATTCAGCCATGTGGACAATTTCAAAGTAGAATTTAGAATGAGCTACGTCTGAAATGAAATTACCTTTTGAAAAACACATCTCAGGATTAATTTCTCTATATACCAAAGAATGAGGGAGCAGCTGTTGGGAAAAAGAACTTCTTTGCCTGGTAGGTGTTTCCTCTAGAAGTGGCAAAGTAGCCTCTGAGTGTTGGGCTGTGTTTGACACAATGGCTGTGTGTAGGCAAACACCTGAACACTACAGCGCAGGGTGTCACCTGAGATGCCCTTGCTGCTCTGCCTAATGTCTGGCTGCTGTGTGGGCAAGTCCAGGAGGTTCTGCACAGTCCCATGCATCTCTCATGGAAATCTGTAAAGAGGACCAGGGAAAATACGTGCCCATGTTTAGGCAACTGAATCGAGACCTCAGAGTGTGACAAGTCAGTGATGAAGACAGGCCTGAGACTGCAAATATCCATAGGAGGAATGGAAACAATCACGAGCTGTGGTGATGCTATTTCTATGGTGTTTAGCTTTAGAAAAGCTTTAGGAATAATTTTATAGAGTCAGGAAAAATACTTTTATTCCTCTGATGAGGCCTATTGAATAGCAGAAAAATGGAAAAATTGCAGAGATTTTTTTGGCTTGGCATGTTTGGGGCCATGCTCCCTCATAAAATCTATCAGCGCTTAATGACAAAAGAGCTGAATGAAGAAGGAAACAATATTTTAAACATAAAGGATTGGTGCTGCAAATTATTTCCCAGCTAATATATACCATCAACAGCATTTCATAATCTCCACAAAGCACTGGGACTTGTAGTATGACATGCTGTAGCACTGTTGCCATACTTAATGGATATAATTGCAAATGATACCATGATACCAAAATTATTTCACGCCTGTATCAATATGAAAGTTACATCAGTAATCCAAAATGTTTAGTAGTAATGTGGCATTGCAGGATTGTGACATATGTAGGAGAGGTGTAAGTATTGGGAAAAATTCAATTAATCACATCCAAGCCCCTGGTTGTGACAGTCTCATACAGAAGTTGTTACAGGTGCTAGTGACAAAGTACACATCACTGTACACCTATGCTGAGAGTTTAATCTCTATTTGCTACTATACATGCGACCCTAAAAAAGAGTTTTGGAGTATTTTTGGGGAAAAAAAAAGAGCTGGAAATCTTGAAAACCCAAGAAGTGAAGATGGGAACACATGGGAGAAATGGAGAGGAGAAAAAGCCTTTGTGTTTATTCCAGTTTTATTACTAGGTAAAAAGTTGAGGTGGAAAAATTACTCCTTTCCCTTCAAAGAAAAGTGTTTATAGTCTGTACATTAAAATTGCTTTGCTTTAGGGTCACTGCTTTCATGAGAAAAATAATAGGTATCTTAGAGCCTGACATGTCCATCTAGTTAACTGTGTATTTCACATGGACTAATATCAAACATTTCATGAGCCACTGCCTACCACAGAGGTGTTTGAGTCCCACTCAGCATCTCAAAAAGTAGTGTATATTTTCCTCAACAGTATATAATATTATCCTTGGTTAGAAGGTCCATGAAGAGAATAAGCATTTTTTTTTTTTTTTATTTTATTTATTTACCACTGTAGATAGATTCTTATTTACCTCAGCACAGCAGGAGCACACCAAGAGGCAATTCCCTCCTACAGCAACCCATGAGCCTCTCTGTCTGCCCCTGAGGACCTCTATCAATACTCCTTCTCACAGCAGTGAGACCAACTGCTTCCTTCTCCTAACATTAGCATACCCCGGCGTGCCTCCTCCTCTCCCCCTTCACCTCACAGCCAAAGCACCAAGGCTCTGCAAATACAGAGCAAACAACCTGGGTAAGCCCTGCTGCTCTCCTGCTCTCCGGGAGCTACACCTTCCTCACCCCCGATCAGCCCAGTACAGAGTGTGATCTCTTTTATTCTTTCAAACATTTTGTCCATAAATAAACGTAACTCTTGTTCTTCTCTCATATGAGGCTAAGCTGATGAATGCACAGATGATTTCTGAGGTCTGGATTTATTTACAAATGAAACAAAAAGGCACCCAACACCGATTAGATGCAGCAATAATATGAATCCCTCTGATGTTGTTTGCTATCACGATGTCCACCTGCACAGCAATAGCCAGGGTGCTTGGGATGCTCATGTTTGGGTGAATTAACCCCACATGTTGGCTCTCAGTGATATGGAGCCCCAGCAGGTAGTCATGTGTGGATACTGTCTGGGGTGTTTGCCAGTCCTGGCAAGGTGCACATGTTTGCAGAACATCACTTAGATGTTGCCTAGGACTGGGAGGCAATGGCTTCCCAGAATTTGCAGAACCAGTCTGAGTGTTAAACATTAAAGATCTCCATGTATTTTCCATTTGCAATGTCAGAAAATAATCCATGCTCCTCTATGCTCAGAAATACCCAAGAGTTATGTCTCACTGCTGTGGCACTTGGAAACCCAGGTGTACATGACTTATGCATTAGCTCTGAAATATTTACACCTCACTGGGGAGCCAAATGGAGAAAGTGATCTGTGACCAATGTAGCACTGTTCAATGCTGCCTGTGAGGGCACCCAGCACGATGAGAAATACTTCCAACAACCTGACAGTTGCCCGCTGTGTTCAGGAGCATACATGCTAACAGATTGTCCTCTTGCATGCCTTGTTTGGTACACACACAGAGTTGGAGGTTTATCCCCTGTGAAATGCTTGATATTATTTCCAGTGAACATGGGAGGAATTTTTCTCTGAGAACAAGACATGTGATGCCTAGCTGATGAAGGCAAATTTTAGCATTGACTAATCACATTGGCATTTTAGGCAGCATTTCCAACTCTGCAGCCTAGATATTTGCTTCAGTGATTCAGAATTAATAGGCACTTCTGTACATTAGTCTATTTTGCATTAAAACTAGTAATTACTAACTCTTGTTATTAATGTTTACTTCATATTGTATTTTGCTTGCAGAATACTTCAAATTTCTCAAGTCATTTCTATTTACAAAAGCTAAGCTCCCTCCTAAACATTGATTAATTTGACCTCAGAGAAGTAGCAGCTCCAGACTGTGCACATCCTCAAGCCATGCCCTGGAAAGCTATGGCTTTGTGAGTGGCAGAATCCTACATTAACAGTAACTGGCACCACCAGCCTTATGGCACCTACCCTGCCTAGGGCTGTACAGCAGGGAATAACTCTGGACAAAGATTGCTTTCCAGAAGACTCAGTTCTTACTGAGGGGAGTCAATCCTGGGTGAAAGATCCAGGGATATAACTCCATTCAGGTTATTTGACAAACAAGGAGAAATGGACTACATTATTGTGACCTTAACTCCTGACCCACTGATTGTCAGAGTTCATGAGGCATTTCCTACCCTCGCTGCCTTCTTCAAAGTAATGTTTGAGGAGACATTAGGTTAAAAGTAACTAGTGAACGATTTATAACAAGCACCGGCATTACGTTTCTATTATTTGCCTAAAGACTTCTAATAGTTTTCAATTTGAAAAGGAAATGGAGCAGGGGAAAGGAAATTGGGAAGCTGTGTCAGCACAGTGGCTGGGTCCTGGCTGACGCCCTGCTGTTGAGGACAGCTGAGGGAGCAGGGAGGGAACTCACTACAGTTTACCTTTGCAAATTCTGTCAAAAAGTTAGTTGCATTATGAAACAAAAATGTACACATAAATGACACGTTGCCTTTGATCACAGATTCAGTCTAATGACCTGGTCAGCTAACAAGCCTTTCTGGCGCACTGCTGAAAGCCTGAGCCTATCCTGGATCTAGAGACAGGGACTCCTCTCACAGCCAGGCAGGGGGAACCTCGAGCCCCCTGATGCTCATTTTTTGTCTGTCAGGGACAGTGCAGACTTTCACGTCACAGCTGAGCTGTTGAAAACAAACTGGGTTTTATTAGGAGCCATTTTCAGTTTGCTGACGCCAGCGGGGAGATTCATTTCAGCTGCTCTAGATAGCTAGAGTTTAGATGTCCACAGATGAGCTAATTGCTGTAGACTGTCTTTATAGTCAAAGGAGAGGAATTTTCCTAGGAGGTGATTCATCTGGCATAGTTTAGATATTTGATTTTTGATAGTCTGCATTACACCTCAGTATTGCCAGCTTCTCTTCATGGACTCTGAAGACCTAAAGACAGCCAGCAGAAGTATAGCTTTCTACACTGTAGAGAGATGCCCTTCATAAGATTTCACTTGCAAGTAGAGAAATAATGTTAAAAACTCCCCAAATCCTAAGATGGCAAGCAGAACAAATCTAGGGCCTTTAAATTTTTTCCCCTTATGTTTAAACTTTTTGAGGTAATTTTTTTCAGTTTTTTCCCCCCACAACAATTAAGGCTAGTTGTATCAATATATCAATATTGTTAATATATTCAAGGATGGTATATTGCCTTGAGCTGAGCTATTACCCACAGAAAGCAAACAGGGCTGTCTTCCCTATGTGACCTCCCAAAACATCAGTCCTGCAGTCACAAAGCTTGCAGTAGAAATGATCCAGAAAGATGCTGACAGGAGAGAGAGTAAGCAAGAAAAAATATGCAGGTTTGCTCAGCAGATAAGTTGGATATGGAGAAGTGGCTGACATCTTACAGACTACAGTTATAAACTGGGCTTTTAAGTCAGTTGTGGCCATTAACACAAAATGCCTGCACCCATCTGCTTGGAGACACGGCTCTACCAATAAAACAAGTGAGTTTTGGCTAGTCTAGTCAATGCTTCTGCTGATTTTAAAAGAGTTGTGCTTCTAGTGGGCTATGATCATTAGGACCTTCCATAATAATGAATCTGTAGCCCTGCATATTTTTCTGTTGGAAAAGGAAAATCAAAATCACAAGATAATCACAAGAGGTGTTGACTGGTACCTGCAATCAGAAAACTGAATCACACTGGCTGTGTATCCGAGAGCTGTGAAATTCAGTGAGCCTAATTCACATAGAGCAGGATGGAGTTTACAACTGCTCGTGCCAGAATACAACTGGGATCACACTTTGGTTTCTCAGCAGCTGGCACAGCACGTAGAGAAGCACCAGTCAGTATGCAAGAGAATATTGCACTGCATGTTTTAGACCCTGCTAGTGGTAGTGAAATCCATCTTCTTTTTCAGCTTGACACCGTGAAGACAACTGCTCAAAATATATTAATTTTAAATTAGGAAAAAAAATAATCAGGAGAATCAGGTTTGATTAATTAAGAAAACCCACACCTCTTTTATTGGGTGGGAAACAACTCACACAAAATGCAATGCAGTAAAAAGGAAAGCCAGAAATAATGATAGTGTAACATCAGCCCTTGTGAATAATTCATGGGATACAATTTCATGTTATTTTAAATGGTGCTGCTTCTCTCTCTGATAAGCAATAATTTTATGCTCTTTCTTTACCTTTTTTAACAAATCAGTCAAAAGGATTATCTATTGTTATCTGCAAAAAAGTGTATTTGGAATAATTTTCAAGGCAGCTTAATTGAGCTCTGATCACAGAGGAGGGGTTTTTTTTTTTTTATTTTTAATACCCTCTACTCACAGCCGAATAAGTTCAGGTTTCCATTTCAGGTTTGTTTAGGGAAGGAAAATTTCTTGATGTTACATAGCACTGACAAGTCCTGCATTATTTTCTCTTATCTTCTTCCCTGGCAGCCCTATCACATTCTTAGAATGGCTTTAATTTTGTAATAAGAGATAGTCAAGACATGAAAGGGCAGTGATGCCGGAAAAGCTGCCTGCAGGGATGAGCTGTGGGCACAGTGCTGCACCCCACTGTCCCCAGGCACATCCTTGAGCCCTGTGGGCACTGTCCTGCTAGGCTGCAGCTTACCACCCCGGAGTGGGCAATGTCCCACAGAAAATACTGCTGCCAAACAGTGTTCTCCCCATCTTCTCCCTCAAAAAACCAGGAAAAGGACACATTTCTCTGGAAATTTAAACCATTGTCCCTCTATGCTAGTGCTCACACAGGAGGTAGGTCTGTGGTTAGAAGTGAGAGATGTGTTTAGCCAGGTCCATCAGTCCATTTTCCTCCCAACTTGGTGATGCATCTACAAACCCCTCTACTCTGAGGTTTCAACAGGAGTGAAATCAAGGTGTATGTGCAAGGAGGGAGCTGAGGATTGTGTGGCATGGTGCACCTTGCCTCTTCAGTTTTGATGTAAGATATGCACTCCTGACATGGAGCTCTGCTGTCCCCGGCTCTGCATGGAGAACAAAACCACATCCGATTCAAAAAAAAAAAAAAAGAAAAAAAAGAAAAAAAAAAGAAAAAAAAAGTGTAGCCAAAACAGAAGAACTGTGTACAGCAGGGATGATTAACAGTATGCAGATATCTATTAACAGTATGCATTTAGCTGCCAGCCATAAAGACTCCCTCAGCTCAGTTTTTTCTCTTCATTGTACCATTGGTAGCAATTGTGATCATTTCAGTGACAAACAGGAACCTGGCACTTCAGTAAGCACCCTGGCTGTATCCCCTAGCTCACACTGGGTGTCCCAAAGAATAACCCTGTGGTGGATGGGAGCAGCTGATGTGAAGAGGCTGACTAAAATCTGGGAAGAAAGAAGTATGTTAAAGGCTTAGGAAATGGAATAGCCAAGTGTGAACAAAAGGCAAATACACAGCTGGGAAATAATAAAGAATAAAGAAGTGGCTAGCAGTGAGGTTACAGGTATTTAGGGGCATAAATGGAACATAGTCTTTGAAATACTGGAGTTGCAAAGGGATTTCTTTTCCTGACATCAAACTGTAGGTTATGTGGAACTGAATAGATTGTATTTCTGTGGAAAGAGAGGGTATAGAGGGGACCTCTGAGAGCCTCATATTTTCTTTCTTCCTTTATTAATGTGTTGAGTAATCCTGCCTCTGACTGTGCTGCCTAGGGAAGGCTATTCTTTGCAGTGCTCTTCATCTTCACCAGTGAAGGAGCAGGGACAGTCACAGTCCTCTCTACCCTGATCTCTGGGTGCCTCTCTCTACCCTCTCTCTGACCCCTCTGTGCTGGAAGCAAGAGCCAGGGTATTGTGTGAGAGGCTGTGGCCCTCCTTTCACAGCCAGGCATAGTAAATTTTCCCAAAAACCACAGGGGGTGGGGAGGGGTAAGGGAATGCACTTGTAAACAAATTCCAAATTCAACATCTCTGAAAGAAAAATCTTATGACACAAGCCCATTTTGTACTGTTTGATCACATAATGGGATGCCTGAGAAAGGATTCTTGTGCTAATCCATTTTGCAAGATATTCTTGTGCAGGTCTTTCCATTAAACCTCATTCAAAAGGTGGAATTCCAGTGTGGAACAGAATGGTGAGGAGGTTGCAAAGTGGATGTGATTCAGAAAACAGGGGCAAGATTGCTGGGGGTTGCAGAGAAGAGTGACCCAGTAGAAAAGAGTACAAAAATTGAATATGCAAACTATGAACATGGTATGTGTGTTTCTGAGTATCTGAAAGGTACAAACCCCAAGGAGAGAGGTGAGCACTAAATTTAGAGCAGCAGAACTGAGGTCCTGAGATGACATCAAAGAAAATAAAAGTCAGACTGATAATGTGAAAATTATTAACAATGTGATCTATTAGGTTAGAATGGTCTCCCAAGGTAGTGTTGAAAGCCCATTGCTAATTGATGAATTTAAATCTAGACTGGAAAAAGCACTTGGGAACATTCTTGTACTTGCAAGGAAATGGGCTGGATGACTCAGTGGTCTTTCCCAGTTCTAATTTCTATGGTCCATTTCTTTCCTCCCCTCAGTGGACTGAAAGGATGAAATCCCATCAGCTTTGCTTCTGAGGAGTGTGGAAGGAGACAGTGCTGTGTTTGTGAGCACCAGTGCCCTTTACCTTCCCTTCCTTTCCTCAGCTGGGCTTTGGAAATCCAGAGGGGGAGGAGGGACAGTCAGCCCAGCCCCTGCATGCTTCACCCCCATACCATATGCTGAAGGATTTTTTTAAAATCTGAATTGATAGTGGCAGAATCAAGGCTATTTGAGGGCTCTTTCCTTTCATGTGAATTTGAGTACTGTTTTTCTCCTCAGGAAGAGAGCTTGCACATAATTCTTAATTTTAAAACAGGACTGAACTGCACTTTCCTGCCATGTCCTGACTGCAGATGTCTGTGTTTCTCTAATAAATGCTGTGCCACTGATATTAAGTAAATTGACAATCTTAGATGCTAGTAAGATTCTTAACTGCAATGAGAAAGAATGAAATCTTGAATATGGTTTTTGGCATATAAGTGCAGGAGGAACTAATATTATGTGGGGTGTTTTTCTTTCTTTTTTTTTTTTTTAATCTTTGATGTACATGCATCTAAAAACATCTTCCTATGTGTTTTACTAGGTCAGTAAAGTGAAAGCAATGGTTGCCAAGCCTTTATTTACCAAAGAATTTTTTTTTTTTTAGGATGAGATATACTCTTGGTATTGACATTGGGACAACTTCCAGTTTACCTTTTCATAGACTAAAGTCTGACCTTGCCAGCTCCTTGCTTGACACACTTAGAAAACAGAAGTGCCTATTTTTAATTTCCATGTTTTATGCTAATTGTTATACCCATCCTGGTGCCCAATGCAATTATATGTGACACAGAGCCAGGGCCTTGTCTGCATCCAGATTTTGAGAGGTGTTCCAATCAGAAAAACACATTAAACAGCAGGAATGGAAAACTGAATTCAGAGAGAGTAAATGGTCAGGGAGGTAAAAAGGCTTGGTGTCTGAGATGAGAACCAGAGTAACCAGTGGGCACAGTGGGAGCTGAAGCTCCCAGAAAGCAGCAATACAATGTGCTGGAGACGCCTACAGCTTCTTCAGCTGCTGAAAAGTGAGGGATACAGTTCCCTTCTCACTTGGGTGATTTTCCTGTGGAGCTGCCTAAAACTGCTGATATGAGAGGGGTGTTTTCTCTTCTTCTTTTTGAGCCACCAAAAAGCTAAGAATTAGGTTAGACAATAGAAGAGGCTGTTGTGTGTGGGGTTGGGTGCTCACCTCCAAAAGTCAAGCTCTGGTTCTGTACTTACTCCCAGCTGGTGCATGCTTTCTCCCTGTTTTTTATGTAAAATATGTAATTTGCCCTGGAGATTTCTCCCTGAATCTGTTTTTTTCCTACTCTGTGCAAGACTACATGACTGTGTCCCATCTCATATTTTCTGTTTCTAAGTAATCTATCTTCAACTCCTTTCTGTTCCTTAGCATTAATTTAACAGAAAAGATGAAGAAACACTCAATATTTCTCTTGTAGGGGGAGTACCTGCAGTGCCTAAACCCACTTTTTTATAGAATTGATATCTCTGGTGGAGCCAGACTTTTAACAACAAAACCTCGAATGTCCTTTGAGCTGGAATTTGGAAACCTAAATCTCTTGAGATGCAAGAATATGAGATTATGCCCATTATAGGTGCACATTACAAAATCCAGAAATAGAGTCGCAGCTGTGGAAACAAGATAGTCTTATGGGGTGCAGAATTATTTATAGAGAATCTTAAGTTTATTGGTTTGGGGTTTATAAGCAGAGGAAAACAGATTTCTGAGAAAGAGTGACATACATGGTTCCCAACTACATATCTAGTAGAAAAACGGTCATTTACTGGTGATGTGTCAATCTTGGCATATGAAAGAAGTTGATAATGTTTACAAGAATGTCAAATGACTTTGGGCCATGTCCTTAAGAACATCAGGCAGCAGTAGGTGAAGAGACTTCGTGATATTTCCAACAGGATGTCAGCAGTTTGGGCACCCAGTTTTGAGTTCAGAAGTTTCAATTCTCATTGAAACACTGAATATCACTTGGACCAGGTTTTCAGCATCCATCTAATTATGAAAATGGGACCTAAGAGCCTAAATTATTCCTGTGCACCTCTTCTTGAGGGAATCTGCTCTGGACACTAATCTGTAAATCATTCACATTTTCTCTAACTGGCTTGGCTACTCAAGTGCAGCATGGGATGGAGCAGATTGATACTTTACATACAGCCTGAATGTTCTACTATATTCTACTACTTTGCAGCTTTCTTACTTATACTAAGGATTAGAAATCATTTGGACATCAGTATTTCTTATTGTACTTAAACGTCAGGCTTTGTGAATCTTAATGTGACTGGAAAGATCCACAGAGACATATTGTCAACTTTACTTTTTTCTGTTATTCCACTTAGCGATGATTAAGATCCATTCCATGGGATACAGATGATAATTTCCCATCTTTTATCACAGCATGAAATTGCTATTTAGGGCTCTTTTGTCCAGTTCATCATTATTTCATACAAGATAACAGAGAAGACCTCCTAATTTGCTTTTAACATCAAAATGATTGTCAGCCTTAAAAAAAAAAATATATATATATATATGGAAGAGAGAAAATTGAAGTGAGAAATCAACTCATAACCCTTTTCTATGAATGCTACGCTGCTTTGAAAAGAACTGAACTTTCTTAATGCTTCATTTTTAACAGAAAGCATGACAAAAAGTTCCTATCAGTATTTAAACTGCTAAGATTTGTCAAACACAAATGGGAAAATTGTGTTTAAATAGCAGTTTCATTTTGTCCCTAATGATTATGGGAGGCTTTTTTTTTTTTAAACTTTTTTTGCAAAGAGGACCTCAGCAATAACAGATCATCTCTTTACTGAGTGACAGGAATTCTTTACTTTGCCTGGTGATTTCAGGTAGAGCAGAGGCCAAACTCTCTCTGTGGGGCAAATAAACAGTGTGAATGCCCCCAGCCTCTAGATCACAGCACTCCGTGCAGCTCACACCTCCCACCCTGCTCTGCTGTGCCCTGGGACTTCCCATCTTCCAGCTCTGGGGGACAGATAGCACTGCCCACACTCTCTCCTCATGCCCTGTGTGCTGGTAAAGGTGGCAGCCCTGCCTGGAGACCCTTGGTGGGACCACAGTGGCTGCTCCTGTCACCCCATTAATTTGTGACTCTGGGCTTTGGGTCTGAAGGTGCCTGAGAGTGCTGTGGTTTTGCATTTGTTGCCTGGTGCCTCAACTTTTTCAAATAACAAGACCAGCAACAGCAACAACAACAATATTAAAAGCTACCTCTCCCTGAAAACTTTTCAGAGGAAATGTACAGCAAGCCAGTGAGTTAAAATAAGATGTCCAAATTGCACCTGAGAGACAGAAGGATGGGGAGCTGGTGGGTCACCTTTCCCTGACAACAAGAGACATCAAGAAACAGCTTCTGTTGAAATGAAATATTGGTTGATCCTGGCCAAGAGCCAAACACCCACACAGCCTCTTGCTCATTCCACTCTCCTGTGGGACTGGGAAGAAACAGAAGGAAAGCAAGACTAATGGATTGAAATAATGATAGCTCATGCTTGCTTGGCAAGACAAACATCATAAAACCAATTTTCTCCCCCTTCTCCTTTCCCCAAACTTTTACTGCTGAGCACAGTGTCCTGTGGCAAGAAATACTCCCTCTGTCAGCTGAGGACACCTGTCCTGACCCTGTCCCCTCTCAGCCTCTTGCTCACCTTCAGCTTACTTGCTAGGGATAGGGATAGGAGCGAGTGATAAAGTCTTGACTTGCTTGGGCTTTGCAAGTCCAGCAATAGCTAAAACATCAGTGTTTTCAACCACATTTTAGCCACAAATGCAAAGCACAATGAGGGAAGGTAACTCCTTGCATCACATTCCTGCTCTGAGCTGATGCTTTCTGACATTTGACATGCTGTGATCCAGAATTTCTTTTCCATGGGTGAGCTGATATTCTTAATTTACCACATGTGAATTCATCATATCTTCAGAGAAATCAGGAGATCTGCTGTGGATAGTCACTGTGCATTAAAACTTAGACTCTCATTTAAATATTAAGCTACAATAAAAAGTATACCTATTGTTCTACTTGAAGATATTCTCTGGATTAGCTTGCTGTATGTGGAAGATTGGAATGCAGTGTGTTACTTGTTAAACAATTTTTCTTAGAGTCAATCAAACAATTTTTGATAGAACAATCTTCTCTGAGTGTGTTTCAACAAAATTAGAATATGTTAGAGCACTGGCAGATTTCAAATACATTATAACATTTTACATTATAACTATTAAATAATTGACTTAAACTCATCAATCTTTTGAAACATTTAGTTCAAGATCAGTTATGTGAGTTTTTTTGTTATTATTATATTCAATTATTATATTATATCAGATAAGATCATATCATCTGGCATCTAGTGTGGTAATTTGCTCCTGCTTAGGCAGATTTTTTCAAGATTATCTTGATGTCTGCTAATCAAATGTTTTGAAAACATACTCTGACAAAAATGCATGGAGATGTTAATTGTCATCAAAATTCAGAGCAAGGCATTTCTAAATGCTTTGGACTGCCTGTTTTACTGACTAGAAATTTATTACTGCAGAACATTCTCAGTCAGTCAATAACATAATTTCCCACATTTTTTTTCTTTCTTATACATTGGAATTTGCCCTGGGTGCTACAGTGTAAGTCAATTACAGTGCCCAAATGTAACTCTCTTTGGTTTCCCTGGGAAATTGAAATGACAGAAAAAATGTCAGAGTTCAGAAAAAGAAAACCAATCTAGCACATTTCTTTTTTGTCTGTAGAGATCTTGCATTATCTTAACAGCAGTTACCACAGAATCACATTGTGCTTTCTACCAGCTTTGTCTGAAAACTGTACAAGCACAGATAAATCTGCTTCTAGTCAGGATGGCATTAAATTGAAATGAAGGTAAAAAAAAATCAGTTTTTGTCACTTATGGTACCAAATGCAACAAGACATTTCCAGATTTTTTTTTTGTTTTGTTGATGTCATTAGTAAACTATTTGCAGAGTTCTAAGATGGATTCTGCCAATTTTTTTGCTAAAAACATGGGGAATTGGTACTCATTTGAGTGCTTGATGTGAAAAACCTGCCTGTGCCATCTTCCAAAGGAGTGTGTTGAGGTCCTTGCTACTTCTGGGAATGATGGTGAAGAAGAGACCACAATTCTACAACCTTATTGCAGAAAATAATGACACAAATGGCAGATGATTCATCTTGTTATGGTTGGCTGAGATTCTTGTGCTGGAAAGAACTCAAATCTTCCTGGAGAATGTACTAAGATAAGGCCATTTCTAGCTTTGCATCTTCTCTGAATAACCTTATATCTGCATGTTGCTTTTTTGGGTTCCACGAAAACCAGTGAGATATTGACAAATTGGATGGCTGACAGACTGAATGAATTCATGAGAGGGAATTCAGAATCGAAAAAGAGAAGCCTTGAGGGAAATAATTTGTGAACATAAGTAAAATTATACTTTGTCTTAATGCTGACTAAGATGAAATATGAAACAAAAATTTGTAAAATCCCACTAAGGGCATGGGTCTCATGAAAAGAAACAAATAGCATAAGGACACTTTCAACCCTTCCCTGAAGAAGAGACAGACAACCCCAACTGCCCAGAAAGGCTAAGCAAGTCTGGAAGTGCCCTTTCCTTTCCCTAGCACTGTGTTCACTTAGCAGTCATGACTTGTGGAATTATGACTCCTTCCAGTGGCTGCTCTTCTCATATGGTGTGGGGCTTTAATCTGCTTTTTTGGACATGTAGAAATAAGGCTGCAGTGGCTCTATCATGCTTTATAAAGCTGGTATAGACCTGGGCTAAAAATGCAGGGGTAGTTCCTTGGCAAAATAGAACGGGATGAAGTTCCTACAGGCATTTCTTACAATTCTTACACTGAGTAAGTGTAACCTCTCCTGTTCCCTTCCCCTAAATGTGGTTAAAGCAACAATTCTTGGCTCCTGTAGCTTAGTTTCTTATAAAAAGTATATTTAAACATTCTTTTTTGTGGTTCTGCTTTGAAAGAGCTCCTCTAAATAAACTACAGCACTTTGTTTAAGTCTGATGAGAGCCACAGTCAAGAAATCTGACAATGACATGGCAGCTGGTATGCTGGGTCTAGTGTGCATCTTTCACAACCCAAAGTCAATCACACTTCCTTTTTATTTTCCTTCATACTGAATATGATTGCTTATTCTTTTCACATCAGAAAGGAGATGCTCAGCACAGAAATCTTATCTGCATTTATGCTCTGTGGTTGGAAAGGATCCATCAGAAAATCCTGTCTACATCCTGCTGTCTTGCAACATTCACAACTGTCCCTATTGAATCTACCTAACGTAAGTGTTGAGAGGAAGGAGTAAGACAAGCCTGGATGAATTATACATGCCTCTCCCCTCTGAGCTTATCCTCTCATTTCTGTACTGGACCCACTGCTCCATGTGTCAGAGTGAGGATGAAGTTTATGGAAGCATCTCCACTGCTGACATCCTCATAAATACTGAGGTGCCCCAACTGAGGTGTGCTTGCAAAAAAAGAAAGACCATCTATGCAACAGTTTCATCAAAGCACTAAAGGTTTCCATACAGCCTGTGTCAATCAGTTAAGTCTGAACAGGAGTGAATACCAAATTTTGGCCCTGCTGGTAAGTGTAAGTATTTCCCATGGCTAGAGAAGAGCAGAACTAAAATTATGCATGCTCTGGGTCTGTTTCTTTAGACTGGAAAGGACATTTGCTTCTGTTGCAAGTCTAAAACAATAGTTTGTGGTAGCCTTTTGCAACAAGAGCTTGGTGTTTCCAGACCTTAGAAATTAATTAATAAATAATACTACTTTTATTGATAGCTAACTCTCTCCCCCATCCGTAAGGAAATGAAAAATTGGAGAGGTCTGCTTTTGTCCTGCAAACAAAGCAACGTAGCGACATATTTATGAATAAATCTTTAACTCTGTTGCCAATATTTTTGTGTGAACTTACTTGAGATGTAAATTTTTAATGCTTCTTTTCACTGCATTACTATTTATTTTTCTGTGTGGGCGTAAAGTCATCCTTCAGTATTGTGAACCAGGTAAATAATGTATTACTTAGTCATGAAAAATGCCAGAGGAAAATAAATGAGAGGATATCTTACCTTTGGTCATCACAATGCCTGCAAGAGTTTTGTGGCGTGCGTGCATGGAAGTGAAATTGTCTGTCAGTTCCTGGAACTTCTGTGCAACCATTTGGTATACGGAGTCAGCAAAATCCTGGAAGAGACAGTCAGAAAGAATTTTTTCACTTCTTTGATTGAGGAAACTGGGCATTTCTGCAGATTAGTCACCTGATGTCAGCTGCTGAGAGATCCACTTTAGAATTAAACACCTATCTGAGTAAAGATAAAATGAGTATCCCTCCTTTGACTTCCTACATCATCCTCAGAAATGGCAAAATGAACTGCATGAAAGCTAAGAGACCCATACTGACTAAGACTGGGGGTAAAGGGAGAAGATTTCAAGGCTGGCCTTTTTTCTGTCTCCTAAGACACCGGTCCAGGACCAGTCCACAGGAGCTTAAAGCACTTTATTATAGTTAGCTAAAGAGGTGGACATGTGTCCTATGACACCACTTATTTCCATGAGCCCCCTGAAAATTTCCCACTGAAGACTGAGAGCTGAGCTGAGGCCCGGTTTATCAGTAAAAACCACCTATTTCAGCATTCAAAGGGAGTTTTTTATGACTCACAGCTACCAAAGCAAAGCTATCAGCTCAGGAATATCCCAGAAGAGCACCATGATGTGGCTAGCACAGGTCTTTCCCATGAGAACTTTCTCCTGTGTTTTATAAACAAAGATAAAGTTTGGATGTTATTGAAACAGTGTCTCAAGATTTGGACAGTTCAGGCCTGGCCAATCGGGCCTAGGGAGAGGTTTCTGACTGACCAATCTGGGTGACCTCTGAAAAGTCTGTATAAGTTGGAATCAAAATAATAAAGCTCTCTTTTCTATGCCACGCTGAGAATCAGGGATTTCTTCTCTGCTAGCGGTTCAACAGCGACACCATGATCCATCCTGCTTCTACCTTGAGACCACTGGGTGGAAGGGGAATCTCTGCTTGCATATCCTACCAAAGATGCTGCTTGCAGTTCATGGGGGTGTAGAAGTCTGGGATGGTCTGGTCTGCCATGTCTTCTCCTGAGCATGGCAGCTTTGTGGGAAGGTCAAATTTTCCCATGGACTGGGCACTGGAGAGTGTGTGGTCAGTGTGAGTGAGTCCAGTTACCAGGGAGAGTCTTGGTAAGCTGGTTACTAAAACAAAGCAGGTTAAAAAGGTCTAGAAACTGAATTCTGCAGACTGCACATGGATGAGTGTGAACCTAAACCAGCTCTGGTGCTTCTGAGAGCACCATGACTTGGAATGATTCCCTGCTGCAATGTTTGGTATCTTTTCATTTACTTAATCTCTGCACTTTGTTTTGCTCAGAGCCTCTCAAGCATACATTAGAGATAAGTCAGTGGAACATTCTTTGTGAGCATGAGTTGTTCTTAAAGGGCTTTGCAAGCCTGAACATAAAAAAGTAACATCCAAAGGATTGTTTTTTTTCACTAGCATTTTGATTTCTTATAGGGGACCAAGCTGTAACTACAAATCCTTCTGGAATTTGTAGTTCAATCCAGTTCCTGGGAGCTGGAGCTCACTCTGGGGTGCTGACAGAGACCTCCTGGTGTCCTGAAATCTGGTTACCCCTAAATGATTGTGCCTTTGTTAGGAAAAGTGGCTCAACCAAACAACAATTCCATTTTTACCCCTGGTGTTGGGATATGCTACCTGGGGGGAGGTACTGGTAAAACAGGAGCCCTTTCATTCAGCTGGTTTCAGTAAATGTGGTCATGGCACACATGGAGGAGAGGCTGAGTCTGATACACAACTTCCCTCACCCCGTAATATCCACAGCCACGTGGAAATAAGGAAATGTATTTAAGAAAATCATATTCATTCTTCTGCTCCACAGACTGTTAGAGGTGATGAAAACATGTTGGTGTAAAACAGTATTTTAAACTGGAAGAACACACTACTATTTTCCAGAGGAAAGCAGGTTCTAACTCACAAATATCAGTAATGCTACAACCATTAAGTGCCTCTGCAGGCTGTACACCATATGTTTCTACAGTTTGTTGTGGAAATTCAGCTTAATTTAAAAACATTATTATGGCAAGTATAAAGAAATCTAATTAAATACAACATAACAACAATTAGGCAAATCCCTTTTCATAAAACCCGGAGTATTTTTTTCTATGTACAGTCCTTGTAAGTGATTGTAATTTGCTCAAATACATAGAGGATAGGATTTCTTTGACACAATAATTTTTCTTTGTTTTGCTAAACCTATCTTTCCAAGGTACTGTTGTGGGAACAAACCATTTGCCCAAAACACAGTTTAATATAACATGGAATAAAATATGCTGTCTTGTTGCAAAAGAAGAAAAGAGGCATAGAAATGGGACATGCATGCAAAATTCCTCACTAGAATTAGGTGAAAACGAAGAAAAATTATCAAGAACAGTTTGACAGTTCCTAAATGGAATTTCACTTTCACTGCATTTATACCTCTTCTAATCTAATTGTCCACAATCACCATGTGAGCGAGGTACTGCTCATACAGTGCCTCTGAAGGATGAATTTTGGGTCAATTCTCATTTGTCAAGCATCAAGGCACCCTTGCGATATAAAGGCAATTATAGTCGCTTTACAGATGAATGAGTGAAGGCACTAAAAGGGTGAGGGGCTGGTCCAGGGGAATAGCACAGAGCCAGGTGTTCTGATTTCCTGATGCTCTGGTTAAGTGCTCAGTGCTGGAACGCTGCCTGTCTTTCATAATATGAAAGTTTGTTTCTCAACTTGTTTTCCCTGCTGAAGAGTGACTTCATCCATAACGGAAAACTAAAGTGTATTTGCAGCACTGATATAACTGGGCCCCATATGGTGGACTGAAAATCTGATCAGCTTTATTTAGACTAGAAAGACAGAGGGGGGGAGAAAAAAGTGTATCTCAATAAAAATATCTGTACCATCACTTAAAGAAAAGAATCAAATCATAAATTTCATCTGCTGCTGTACTGCAGTCCAATCCATGCCTGCATTTCTAGTGTACCCTCCAAATCTGCATCCCAGGGCATTTTGTGCTCATTAAGAGTTAATTAGCTTAGAGGCACATACAATTCCTAAAAGAATAATTTTAAAAATGCTAAACAGAACAAATAACTCTTAACTTTGGATTTAGAAATTCCCCATAGTCAGAGCTTTCCTTACTTCATTTGGCAGTTGGTTCCAAAGCCAGAGAGCAAAGAGACTCACTAAAGGCAAACTAACGACATTACTTCAGATAACATTTAAGGACGATAAGAAATTCGGCATTTGCTGATCTCAAGGAGTGACCTGGGACATTAAAGAACAGCAAATCCATTAAATATGAAGCCTCTTAGCTAGAATAAGTCAGGCGAACACTTTTTTGTCTTGAATCCTTTGCCGAAAAGGATGCCAGTGAAACTAATGGAAGCAAAGGAGTAACATGGATGAACCCATGTAGGGTACTGGAAAAACAACCAGGAAGAGAGTCTAAACTGAGAGACCATATCCAGGCTATCATATTGCCCTAAATTTCCAAATGGATATTCCAAAGTAAAATGGAAAGGAGGAAAAGGAGTAGTTTATTCTTTAGATGGAGAAAAATAAGAAAGGGGTGCATGGCTCAGCCCTGTAAGGGATTGGATACCCTGAGGATGGATCCTTGTAGTGCAGCACTGATTTCAGAGCCTTGAATTCTCTGGCCCTGGAAGCTGTGGCCCAGTGGCAGGGCTGGGTATGGCACTGGGTTCCTTACCTATCCCCATCCATGCAGCACCCTGCCTTCCCCCTAGCACACACCAGAGCAGCTCTTTGGCTTGACCTAGTTCTGTGAAATGAAATCAGTGATGGCATTTCTGCCTATTTAGAGCCTTTAGATTGGCTCTCAATGCTTTTATGAAACCTTAACTGGTTACAAGCACATCTAATGCACACAGGGCAGATATGGTGGAGATAATAGTTGGTACATTTACCCCAGTCAGTTTAGAATCACAGATTTCATTCCAGTTATTTTCTAGTTTTACTTTTAAACAATAATCCTAGACTACTAAGAGATACATATCCAGATGGTTATTCCTGAGGGCATATAAACCAGAAAAATCCAACTATTTACAGCTATTGTAAGTCTCATTGAACTTTTAGGATCCAGGCTGTACTATATTAACTGCCACCAGAAGTAACTTCTACACCATACGCAAAAGGAATGGTTCTTTTCTTCTATCAAAACAATCTCAGAGCAAAGTTGTGTTTGGTGATACCACAGCTCCTACTGCCAGATATGAGTGAAAATAAAAGTCTCCATCTGGAGTAAATACAAGAGCCAAATACGTCTTGGCAGCTTCTGAACAGCTATGATGTTGGTAGAAGAAAAAGGGAACATTTCTGAAGATGAGGAAAAAATAAGAGTGGAAACTTGCCTTGTGAAAGAGAAATTCAATGCAATTAATAGAGGTGGATGCAATTGCTCTGATCATGTAATGGCAGAGAAATTGAAGCTTGGAGCAGGGGGACAAGAAACAAAAAAGATAGAGACAGTCAGAACTCTGACATTTTTTTCCAAGAGTTTTTAAAAAATCCTCTGCTTTGATTTGTGTGCTATCAAAATCTTACTTTTCATAGGTCCTCACATATATTATTCTGTACTAAAAATATTTGTCTCAGAGACAAATGTCAGTCTTGTGAATACAGTGAGTGATATGAGTAAGACAAAGAAGACTGCTGGACCTCGTCCAGGGGCAAATCTGCCCTTGAGTGCACTCAAACCTTGCACATTGCCTAAATGCCCACTATCTCTGATGGAAGCAAGTTTCTTGCTCAGGCAGCTGGCAGAAGAAAGAAAACATAATGCTAAACTGCTCACTGAGAGATCCTGCAGTACTTAATGAGCTATATTTTAACACATACAAGGAGGCTGGAAAAATGAAAAATAGATCCCATTACTATTAAAACTGCACTGTGTTATCTGAAGTATTAATCTGTCCTTGATTACTATATCAAATTACTTGTGTTATTCACAAAGGAAAATCAAAATTTAGATCATACCATTACAGAATCAAAAACTTTTAGTGATTTCTTGGCACTAATATTTCAAATGGTATAAATAATTAAATGTGTTCGAGTTTGCAATGGGAGTCTTCAGGGTAAAACTGACATTCAACAGGAATAGTAAGGATATTAAAATCAATAGATTATAAAGGAGAAAGCCTTTAGTAAACATTTTCTATTGAAATCCTGTCTTAGGGTTTATAGGGTTGAAATATCAAAAAGGTTAGATTTGCATATGGATGGGAAGAAATATTCTACTATACAGATATCACTAAGGGCCCTGTTTTTGCTCTCTCCCAAGTACTTTATTTCCAGAATTTCACTGACATTTGGGGGCTAAATGTTGAACACGATGCATGGGGATCAGGTTGAATTAAGTTCACAACTCTCTTCACAGATAAAAGAAGATGCACACCTAGTTCTTTTCACTGTCTGAGAGGGAAACACACACTCATCGACAGCTGGAGTTTGTGTGTTTTTCCTGCAGAGAACTCTCACTAAATGGCCGGGGAGGAAAACTCAGTACAGAGATCAATCCGGCAGAGCTGCTCCTGCTCAGGCTGCATCGCAAATCGCTACACAACACATTTTTTTTCCCAGGCTTGTAAATAAGTTTGCTGTAGTTAGTTGGAGATTCATTGATAAGTGATTGTACCCTCGAGTCAATGAATTAGTCAGGCTCTTCCCAGGTACTACATAATCTTCAAGATTCAGCCTTGAGAAGAGAAATAGCTGAGGGTTGTGGGTTGCCTTACATCATCAGTCTTCTGGCATCACTTTAGTGCCAGGGGCTCCCCCAGCACAGGGAAGGGGGCTGGACAAGGACCTAGAGGAATGGAGAGGCAGGATGACCTCTGGGAGAAAGGAAGGAAGGAAGCAAGCAAGCAAGCAAGCAAGCTGGTCACAGGCATGGGGTTGCAGGCTGGACTCATTCCTTGCCCTCCTTCCTGGCGGCCTTGGTGCAAACCACTTGCTTTGCCATGAGCCCATCTTATCCAGAGGTAAAAGGGGACAATTTTTACCCACCCTTCAGAGAAACTGTGAGGCGAAGGGCACTGTCAGTGATGAGACACTCCAAGCAGAGTCATGCAAGGACCTCAGCATCCAGTCTGGAGGCTGCAGTCCACAGCCCATCATAACTCAGACTTCCTTCAGCATGAACAGGCGTTTGCAGAATATTACTCAAAGAACAAGGCACTGCCAAGGAATTCATCATGGCTCTTTCCTTGAGATGTGCAGTAATTATTTCTCTCTGAGCATAACTCCTACAGTATTGATCATTATGTCTGGTTCTGGCTTACCCCTCAGGGTCAGCGTATATGGGCTTTGTTTTATCTTAGATGGCCGTGGTTTTATTTTGCCTGGCTGTAATGTTTCATTTTAGCTGAGCGTGCTCATATGTCCTGTGCACATCCTGACTCAGAGAGGTCTTCTCAGTCATGCTTCTTGGAGAGGGTGGAGTGTGTGCTGCATGTGGCAGCAGCTGGGTACATATTTCCACATCGAGTTTCTAATGAAAACTCCAATAATGCACTTCTGACACAGAATATCCTCACAGTTTTCTTATCAAGATTGATGAGGAAGATCAACTGGCCCTATTGATTCAGTCAAAAGAATCACTTTCACCACCCTCCCCCATCTGTTCATAGTTCTATTACAAATGTTTTAGCTACATATGATGCTGAGCTACCTCAATGAATTCTTTGTTTCTCTGATCATCATATGTCCCAAATTTGCTCTGTATTTATGAAGGCTCCTCAGTGGCTTAGCTGACCTCGGCTGACTTGGCCAGCTTGTCCAGACTGTGCAATCAGCTCCTGGGCTCAGAGTGATTATTTGCTGTCTACTTCCCTCTCCTCCCTCACCCCCGCTGGAGGCTGATTGCTCTGCTAATTTCCCAGGCCCCAAAAAACATATTTGCCTCCACGCTGTTGCTTCTATCATTAGTGATCATTTACTAAATATCAGCAGTGTGCTGGCTGCTGTGTGAGGCAGACTTTGAACACAGTCCCTGTGTGGCAAACAGAAGAATGATAAAATACCCCAAAAGACCCAAGAATGGGAGTCGAAAAAGAGAATTCCTTCTCTCACCCATTTTTCTTTTGTGTCTCCCAGTAAACTCAGAGCTTTATGAAAATGATAGCACTGCCTGTGATGGATTTGGGGGGATACAGCATGCATGATGAAATTAAGATGAGAAAAGGTGGAATGGAAGGATTAGTTAAGGTCCATCTTTGGCAAATCTCAGCATTAGGTTTCCCAATGACTTCTTTAGGTTTTAGATTTGACTCTATTTTAAAGAATGGGAGGTCTACCAAAAGACATGTAATCAGATTTTGATGAATTGTTTACACATCCAGCATATGATCCAGCAATGTTTAAAGGATGCAGTAGGTTTCTCACTTATTGTGTTTCTTGAGTAGCTAAATGCCACCTGAAAGTCCTCTACTGAATCTGACACTTTTTTATTAGGGACCACAAAAGCCTCCTGATAAAATTTATTTCAAATATTTTCAGTGAAATTTTTAGTCATAACTGGCAAAGAGGTACTGTGACAAAGTTCACAGAGAGTTTTCTTAAAATGTTGAATTTTTACACACAAATACCAAGTTTGAAATGGGGGACTCACACCCCAAGTTTTATTGGGGCATTTGAGGGGGGATGGGAAGGGACAAATTTAGAAATCAATAGCTATGATATTCTTCCATAATGAAAAATTTTCTGAATTTGTACCTGAGTACAAATGGGATCTGAGCACTATGGGATGCTGTAAATTAGATTAATCAGTGTTAAATATCTCAAAAGAAATGTGTAGCCACAGTAGGAAGTATAAAGATCAAAGTGAAATTTATTCTACAAGCTCAGTGAAAAAAATTGGTCTATTTTCTCAATATATCCCTTGACTACAGGGAATCAATCAAACAATATAATGTATCTTTTTATTTGTTTCAGAAACCCCTGGAGTGACTGAAAGAAAATAGAACACATAAAATAAGCATACTATTGAAAAAGGAAACACTGTCAAATCCAAATGCCCCAGCTCCTCTGAAAAGCAAGATTTTCTGTTTAGTAGGAAAACATTTTGCATATAGGTCTAATTAGAATCTTTAAATTCACATTAGAGTGCTAATGTTAGGATTCTAACACATGGGCTTCTCTATTTGAGGTTGATTTATTGCTGTCTGCATTCATCTTGCTCTAAAGAGATGCTACCAATAGGTAGCATTTCAATGAATTTAGAGGAAACAAACTTTTCCACTGACATGAACAGTTGTTCCCTAAAAGAGGCCGTGCTAGTTGCCAGCTCTGCTCCTTCTGCATACAGCTCTGGTAATGAAGAATGTCCATACCAATTTTACAGAATCATTCCTGAAGTCAATACTGCACCTGCTAACACACACCAGAAAGGAGTGGTTGTTTGTTTGCCTTTTTTTCTTTCCTTCTACTGATCCTTAATCCAAAAGCTGTCTTCCTAGAGAGGCACACATAGGGTTGGCTGCTAGTGCTAAATAATTCAAAAAATGAAATAGTGTTCGCTTTGCAGCCTTGTGCCTGCTTTAGGACAAGCCTCAGGTGTCAAGCTGTTGTACACTACAGATATTAAATTAGCACCAATGGGTTTTCTTTAACTAGATAAAAGCTCTATAAAGCCACCAGTCCAGGAATGGCTAACTCTGTAGAAACGCTTTTACAATCTCTATAAAAAACTAGATTTTAGATTCATATGAGTTGCCTCTCTTTAATAAAATCAATCCTTTATCTGAGAAATGTCTTTTCAGTTTTCAGTTTCCTTGCTTTATCTTTCTTAGGTGCATTAAAATGAATATCCTTTGGAAATTGATGGTGGCAAAGCCCTTGTCACATACAATTCTCTTGGCTGTTCAAGGTCCACTCTCTTCCCAAAGCCCAGCCAGTTAGCAGCTCTTGGGTAAATACCCAAAGCAGGGAGAGAACAGTGCTTACTCAAATCCCTTGAGCATCACTTTGAAAATCTACGCCTGTGTGTTTATGGTTCTCATTAATGGTCTGCGCTATTAAGCTCCTTTCCCGTCACACATGTGCTTTGTTAGATAAAGCAGGGAGCAGGCAGTGTCCAAAACAAATTTAATCTATTCTGAACTGCTGATCCCAGCAAGGCACGGCACGACTCAACTTTCTGAGTCACTGCAGAGCAAGGCATATAATACATTGCGTGGCAATTACTATACAGACATTGGATTTTTCCCTTTCTTGTTGTTAAAGTTCTTACTGTCATTTGCTGTAATGATTCTTGAAATCTGTCTGTAACCTTGCTAATAACCTTTCCCTTGGCTGAGAGGGGTGGTAAGGGGAACTACATTTCCTGTTACATCACCCTTCTCTGGGTTTCTTCTCAAATGTGTAATTAGCAGGGATAGTGCTCATCACCCACCCTGGCTTTGTGCTAGGAGAGGCAGAACATGATTTCACCTGAATCCTCATTGCCACTCAGGCACCCACAGAACCATTTGGGACTGGTGTGTGCCTGGGCCCAGAGTTCAAACAGCCCCTCCCCAATTTGCTGTCCCTGACTGGATAAACACAAGTAATTAACATAACACTGCTGAAATTGAGGTTTTTTTTTTTAATATCTGCCAAGAACATGCATCTGAAGCTAAAAAGTCAATATTACTTTTAGCCCATGATCTAACCTCCAAGTATCACTATCCTATCACCTTCCCCTCCATCTCCACTCAAGAAACTCCTAACCAAGAGTTCACACCTATGACCTGAGAATGTGACCATATTCCTGGGCAAAACCTGTTGCCTCAACAGATTCACCTTTAAGCAAGAGCTCAGGGCCAGGAGCACGAGATCATGGGACTGTAGAGTGGCACTGCATGGGCTGTCCTTCACAGGATAACCTTCCCTTGTGACCATTCCTGTGACAGAGGTGTAAAATATCTGCCTGCAGTTAAGTGCAATGTCACAGCTTTCAGTTAAAGCCCAGCTTTCTTAAAGCAAATAAAATCTTTTAGAAAAATTCCTGATCATGAGAAAATAGTTTTGAGGGATTTATTCTCTGTGGGCAGTAAAATAAGAGCTTCTTGTGAAGAACAAAAGGAAAAAAATGGGTAAACCAAGTAATCAAATTGAAAATTATAATTTCTATTTCTTTACATACTTACAGAAAAATATCAGAGCAATTTGCTTACGCATTGACCAAACCCTTTAAAACCCTAAGATACATAAATATATTTATTCCTGTATAATTGATAATTTAATTGAGAGACAGCCCCCTCCAATATTTTGATCAGATAAGTCAGTGCCAAAGACAAGAAATAAAACGTACAATTCTTCCATTACAGAAAAAAAAAACCAGAAAAAGGCTAATACAAATATGGATATGTTTATTTTACCAGCACACTGTGCTTGAGGAACGATACCTCAAAGCATCTCTAAGGAGGCTGGCAATACATATCTGGGCTCATTTTAATAGCTGTGGGGTAAGAAAAAATCTCCTGAAATTCAGACAGCAATTTCACAGAGAAAAGAGGAGTACCCAGCTTCATACCCAGCTCTCAGAATATATAAAACTGTCTCACCAGTCTGTGTTTCTAAGGTAATCGCTGGTTGTTAGCTCACTTGTTAAGCTGCACATAACCTAAAGGGCACTCCAATAAATTACTTTCAGCATGTTTCTCTCTCCTGCTCTGTTCACAGGGATCCTCAGCCAGAAGGAGCTGGCACACATGCCTTGTGCTACCCTTTTCAGTCCATGAAAATGTCCTGCCAAAACCTGGGCAAGGGGCATGTAGAACACAAGGGATACACAAAATTC
The DNA here is from genome assembly GCF_008360975.1 of Lichenostomus cassidix. Classification (NCBI taxonomy): domain Eukaryota; kingdom Metazoa; phylum Chordata; class Aves; order Passeriformes; family Meliphagidae; genus Lichenostomus; species Lichenostomus cassidix. The sequence continues at coordinate 10,312,875 of NC_139482.1, forward strand.
TCGGACTCCAGATCTGATTAATATGGACAGCAAGGTAAAACGTTCTGCCTGGAGTTCCTGAAAATGATAAAAGCAAAGTGAAGGATTTCAAGGCTGTCTGCCGTTGCACCTTTGTCTTCCTGTCTTTCTTCATCCCTTCTCCTCCTGTGATTGTTGTTTAACCATTTCCCTCACTTCTTTTGTTGAATGAATCTGTACTTTGCCTCACAGAAGCTTTGTATAGGTGGTCTGGAAACCCAGACAAACTATTATACAAATCGAAGTCTGTCCAGTTTCTGATAACACCAAAACTAATTTATTTTTTGTTTATACTCCACTACCTTTGACAAAGCTTCCTCTAGAGATTTATATCTCCATCCTTATTGCCTTCCAACTGTTTGTCATTTTTTTAATTTGCAACCGACAAAAGTAAAAAAGGAAAAACACCCTGACATCAACCTTGGAAGAGGTACTGAGCACAGAAGTTTTTTTTTTTCAGATGTGATAAAATCTTGCCTAAAACCATGTCCAACCTTTTCAGCAGAAAGTCCAGATGGCTTTGCAGCCTGTACAACAGACTTTATTCACTGATGCTTCTCTAAGTGTCAGCAGGGTGTTGTCTTCCAAGACCAGTAAATGTGTAATGAAAGATAGCTCTGAGGGGAGAAATAAACACAAACAAAAAAACCCTCTCACTTAAACCCCCCTGCCTCCTCCCAAAAATCAAATTAATCTGAGAATTTCTACACATATCTGACTGAAAGCTCCCTCTGGGTGGAGAAAGGCTTTGCAAACAACTGGAGGTGTAAGGGATGGGGTTGTGGTTCAGGCTGCTCCGGGTTGAGCAGTGATTTACACTCTCACTGTTGGCCTGCACACCCTTGAACATTGCAAGTATTTCATCTACAGGATCAGGACCCTTCCTGAATCTGTGTATAGGCTTCAGTCTGCAGCACCTCATAATGCTGCTTTTGCTATGGTCAAATTAGCACAAAGCAGCATTTATGAGTCTGAATGGCAGGCAGGGAAGGGGGGTGGGTGAAGGCCCAGGGATGTGGGATGAGTTTCTGCCCCTATGCCTGGATCCCCCGCAGCCTGATGATGCCAGGCATGCACCAGCCCATGCCTCAATTTCCTGTCTGTACAATGGGAACACTTTCAAGAAGTCATGCATCTGGCTTCTTTGAGATAGGTGAGGGTCAAATACTGTTTTACTCCAGTTTATGGCCCAGCTGTGTCCTGCCCACCCCTCCACTCTGCACAGCACCTAGCTTTAGATGCAGGCAACACAGGAGGACAAGCAGAAAACCAGCTCTGGCTCTGTGGCCATGCTGAGCCCTGAGAGCAGCTGAATCCTGAATCCTCCTGCTCAGCAATGAGCACAGAAGGTGTCTACACCAGGAGAAAAACTGCCTGTTCTTGGTAACCCATCTGAGTCCTCCAAGGGACTCAGGAAGAACGAAAAGCTCCAACCAATAGCTCATGCAGCTATTGTCATTTTAACCACCACCTGTGCGATATGGTTAACATTGCAGCCAGTTCACTGGCATTTCTGATTCTGTCAGAATTGTGTGGCTTTGTGGTTGGCAGCAATCTTGCTCCATGTCTGTGCAGAATTTATCCTAATGCAGGCATGTTCCAGTGCACCTTGGTATGACTGCAAGGCAAATAATAAGTAATAGTGGGGAAATTCTCCGAAGAAAAAAGAAAAAAAACAATAAGAAAAGGAAAAAAACCAACACCCAAAAACCAAAGAAAAAAACCTGGTGTACAAAAAGCCCTTCCAGCATGTCTCCAGTTTTGTTTCTCGTTGACACACTATTCTTGTTCTGAGCTGACAGCTGCAGTCCAGCCTTTGTCAGGTAATTAATCTGGGTAGTTCATTTCCACAGGTGAGTAGCAAGTTGGCACAGTCTCCTCTAGCAGTAGTTTGTGGGTTTGTTTTTTTTCTCTTTTCAGAACAGTGTGGGTATGAAAGCGTGCAGGGATGTGTGTGTGAATATGGCACACAACACACTGACCTGGCCAGTCATTTGTTTCCTTCTCACTGAAGTTTTATGCTGCAGGTCTACCTCCTGTGCTTTGCAGGGTGAATGGAAGGAAGCCTCAGACAGGAATTTAAAAGCATCAGACTTGCTCTCATTGATTACAACTGACAAAACATTAAAAACCCCGGGGTTTCTTTGCAAGCTTGAGCACCGCTGGTCTGACTCACACAACAACTTCTGTGTCTGTTTAGAAATGAAAGTGATTAAAAATAAGAAAAAGAGACCATGAGAGACAGAAAGAAAAGCTATATCTCTTGGCAGGGAATCTGCCAAGATGGTACAGGTGGGTGATCTACTGCATTTTAACATTTGGTGAGTTGTGAAGTAATGCAGTAATAATACTATATAAGCACATTTTCTTTTTTGCAATGCAGACGGTGCACTGCGAGGTCACCGAGCTGGGAAACATAATTCTATGGGTCTAGTGTCAGTACCAAAATATCCTTTCACCAAAGCCATACACCTGAGCTTCACTGAGCCACTTTCGTGTGTTTGATGGTTTCTCACCACTTCCACATTGTGCCCCAAGATATCTATCTTGACAAATGGCTGGGTAATACATGGCTGGGCAACACAATTGTATCTCAGTGTCTCTGTCCCCCATGGCCAACACAGGCTTTCTTTATGTCTTCTCCCTTACATTCTTTCTCCCTTAGATTTCTTCTTATAATCCAGTATGGTCTTTAAACCCAACCTGCATATTAGTCTGTTTTAGCTGCACACCCCTCTGTTTCCATGGGCAATCAAGAGATGGTTCAGTTCAGATTGTGCTGTGAAAGGATGCAATTTATGTCACAAATTTTTGTCTCCTTGATTAGTAATACAGACAGCGTGGTGAACTGTAAGCTGTCTGTGCCAAGGATAACAAGCTTTAGTCTGGAGGGGCAGAGTGCCCTGATGGAAAGCAGGGCAATGATCCCTAGGCAGAAGGCCAGGCTGGGATGAGCTTGTTAGGAGAGGTGGATTTAGGAAACTGAGCATTCTTCACCTTTTGTTGAACGTTTGGGGTTGTTATTTCTAGGTGTACATTCACCAGCTGCCCTCATTTCCAGTGGTCTGTCCACAGTGTCATGCAAGACCCCTGAGTGATGGCAATATTTGGGTCATCTCTTCCCATAAGAGATTATTTCTCCCACTTACTGTATGCAGAGCCCTGATCTACTGGCTCAGCAGTAGATTAAATTGGTTGTCTACCTCTTCAGCTTGAGTGCTGCAGTAATAGTGAATAGGTACCAGTAGAAAGAGATCAGAATAAAGTGATTTCCTTACACCAGGAAATGGAATAAAATCCCCTCACCTAAACAGCATTTAGCTCTCCATTCATCACATTGCTATGCTTTTGTAGTGAAATGTTCAGATCCTATTGCAATGTCCTAGATATTAATTTTCATTGCCAATAACAGGAGTCCTGTGCACTTAACACTGTCCTTGGAACACAGCGAAAATATGTTTCAGCAGCTAATGAAATTATCACATACCCTCTGACCTGAAAAACAAACAGAATGAGAAAGGTTTACCCTTGCTGGCTAAAATGATGTGGTGCAGCTGTATTTTGTCACATACTTTATATATAAGTGCATATATATATATATGCATATGTCATGCCAAATTGTAGATTGCCATTTTATATATATTAAGGTGGTTAAGGAGGCTTTTTATAGATGACATTTCCATCACATCTCAGCAAATGTTTTGCTAAAATCTATGCCATGTATCATGTATTTTATGGTTTCTTTAGCATATATAGGGTTTAACTGTTGGCAGACTAACAACAGCTTCTAACGGAGATGTAGCAGTGTTACCATTTTTTCTCTATCCAAACTTTCATGTCTCAGACTTTACTATTGGTATTACATCCTTAATATTTTTTGTCTATCTAGAACTATAAAAACCCACTGATCCAACTCTTATCAAAGAGGTACAGAGAAGTTTTTCAAGGCAAGGATGACAGCAAATCTCTCATGGTACAACTGGGAGACTTGAGGGAAATTACTGCCATTGCAAAATGTATTGTCATACCACAGAAAAGGACAAAACATGAACTTCCCTCCATTTTTCTAAGTATCAGACTTGCATAGGTAGATGGTTGGAGGTCTTCGAAGAGCTCATTCTTACTGCAAGTACAAACTAGAAGTAAGGATGTCCTTTTATGTTATGAGATGCCAAAGATGTTAAGCATCTGATGCTTTTTGGTATAGACATGACAGAGCTGGACAGAAGCTGCAATAATTTTGTGGAAGAAAAATTATTTACTTACTCTGTAAGTAAATCTCTGGGGCAAAGTGAAGCATTGCAATTGCAGTGTTTGCATGTCAGGAACATGGGACAGGTCATCAGCATCAAAGAGACAAAATGAATATTTATTTCATTTGCAGGTGAAATTCATCTATGAAGCCAGTAATACAACACATTCAACACCAATGGGAGATGACCCAAACATATCCTTCTGCCTTTGTCCCCCTGGGTTTGAAATAAATGGGCTATGGTGCTAATTTTATCTTCTTGATTGCCCTACCAGGAAGGCAGAGGGCTGCATGGGCTGTCACACCTTGCAGGAGGGTGGACAACGACTCTCCACTATGTAGCTCCAGCAGCAGCTGCTGGCTTTGTGTACTGACTGATAGAAAATCATCATCCATGAGCTCTCCAGGGAGTTACACTGCTGTCCTCCCAGAAATACTGCAAGCAGACTTTGACCAGACATCACTGGTCAGAGAGAGCCCCTTGACAACAGACTCCATCACAGCCAGCAACACCAGTGCCACTAAGGACTATTTGTTTGAAGCAGAAAATGGCTTTCTTGGCCTTATGGAGACTGTGGGCTGATTCTTGTTCTCATTCAGTGCCTGGCAAGAGTGTTTTTGCAGCTTGCAGCAGCTTCACTGGCATATATGGAAGTGTTCAAGGCCAGGTTGGATGGGGCACTGAGCCCGGTTTGTGGGTGGCATCCCTGCTTATGATGAGGGAGCTGGAACTCGATGAACCTTAAGGTCTATTCCAACCCAAACCATTCTATGATTCTACATAATGCAGAATAAAGGAGAAGCCCTCTTCACTGGTGATCTTGTTTTTCCCTAGAAAATTGAGGATCCAGGAACATTCATACTACAAACTTTTCTAAAAATCTCTTAAAGCCCAGAAACACTATGCAATCTACTTTGGGAATTTTAGTTTAGAAAGCCTCAAATATAAAACACAGCTCCAAGGCATAAAATGAAGAAATAAACACTTATTAAGGACTGGCACTTGTTTGTGCCACGTTTGGCAAAGGAACTGCAGCTGCTGATGTACTCAGTTAGTAAGAATAGGGTGAGCTACATTCATTTGCATGTGGCAAGCCCAATTGTACATGGCTGAGACTGCCACCCAACATCCAACGTTTTACTGGTAAAGCACTTGTAAAACCAACTTCTAAATCCACCATCACCAATAATTTCAGAATTTGTTTTTCTTTTTCCCTCCCTCAAAGCCTTTCTGCTAGAGTGTAGTCTTGCTACTAAGGAAAGAATTCAGAACCTAAGCCAAACTTCAGAGAAATCTATGAAGACTTTTACCTTTGCATAAGCAGGCTTTGGTTTAGACTTCTCTGTCTTTAAAAATGGAACACTTCTGCTATTTTATGAGTTCAGCTTTTTATGCAAAGCTTTTAAAATTTTTTCTTGTGCATTTAATTTCAGTCTACAGCTGTAGAAATTTGGATTAGCTAGTGGCTATCAGTGATGCTTACCAATACATTTTTTTAGGGCCAACTAGCATTGATAAATACCTGTAGCATGTCTTTTGCTAACTAGTACTATTTCTGAAAATCTCAATGACTAAAAATCAATGACTCAGAACTTACTGCAGGGGACTGCAAATAGCAGCTCTCAATTATGGATTGCAGAGAGACTATAAACCACCATATGAAACAAGGGGTGGGGGTATTGAAACAGACTCACTCAAGAAGAAAAATCTTCACAAATGTCACTTGAAAAAAGCAAGAGGAGATGACAGCCAATAGTCCTTGATCCCTACCTTTCCTTACAGATATTTTCCTTCTTTCTCATGCACTGCTTGCTTGTTTACCATTTTTTCCCTCTTCAGCTTTTCACTGGTTCTTTGAATAACACTGATGCTCTTTACAAAGGTTTAACTTGCTATCACACACGGCTCCTTCCCCTTTCACCCTCTAGATGTGTTTTTTTCATTTCTTTTTTCTCCTACTACTATTTCTAGTCTGCTTGGAGTAGAGGAGGATCTTGAGCTTGATAAGTACATGGCACAAGGGAATGAGAGGAATACTGATGCCAGATCTGGGTAGAACTACCTGGTGTTGGACAGATCCAACTGTTATCAGCCACGAGACATTTCCAAACAGATTAATATAATGGGTTTCCTGGGTCCTCAGAGGAGGTCTACCTGCTTGCAAGATGAATGCAAGTCCTGGCTTTGGATCAGGTATAGGATGGGGAGGGACAGCACATAACAGGAATTAAGCTAATTTCCTTCAGTAACTTTTCAGCTTTACCCCAATTTCAGAGTCTGCTCACAGCTCCTCACCAACACCCATTTGTGGAACAAGAGAGCAGAAAAACAGACCAGCAGCAGGAAAGCCCCTGGCTCTTTCTTTTTCGTGCTAGAGAAAGCTAGCCAGAAACTAGGAAATCACTGCTCCGTGGTTTACAAAAATTGCAAAATTCTTTCCTAAAACTTCTCTATCATGCTTTTGTGGGACAAAAAGAAGAACTTTCTACCATATCTGAAAATTAATAAGAATGAAAAATTCTGAAGTCCAAGACAAGTAATGCATATGTGGGTTAAATAGATGGATGGAGGCAAAGGGGCTTTTTGCTGAGAAAAAGAAAAAAGCCAGGTGTATATAAAACTGCGCAACTTTACCAATTTTACTGTGTTTTTAGCTTTCTAAGACCCTCCTTTTACACTGCCCAGAGGAGTGCTTAGCTGAGGAGCAGAAGGGGCTGCTGTACCAACCACAGAGTGAATAAAGATGCTCAGACTCCCAGTATGGATATACAAATTGCACAGGCAAACTGGTGCACATGTGCAAAATAACATGAGCTTGGTAGCAGTGGGGAAACAGCCCTGCTTTGCTGCAGGGATCCTCTTGGATCTGTAGGCACATCCCAGGCTGTTCTCCTACCCCTTCCCAGGGATCTGGGCATGCCCTTAGTGCAGAGCATCCAGCTGTCCCCTCTGCCAGGGCCAGCCTTCCCAGTGCCTCCCAGCAAGCCACACATCATCAAGTATTGACATGGTTCCAGCAGACTGCCACTCCTGACATTTGATGGATATCTTTAGGTGCTCCTGCTTGAATTCTAAAGAGTCAATGAGGGATCACAGGAAATGTATTTGTCCTGTGAAGGTGCAGTGTGACACTCCTCAGACTGGCCAGGGGGAACTACAGAGCTGCCAAATTCCCACCAGCCCTTTCCTTGGCATCACCCAGTTAAGAGGACGAAGGCCAGGGTTTTAGTCAGCAAGTGAATATTGCTGCCTGCCCTCCAACATTTCAAATATTTATCATGTTAAATATCAACTTGGAGAATATTGTGTTCGTTTAAGCTTTTCACGTTCCAATGATTTTTTATTATTTCCATCGACCAAAATAAATGAAGAAAATGTTTCAGACTATACATGAAAGCATGTAAGAATCAGTAACTGGATTTTAAAAGATCTAGAATGTCTTGAATACATTCATTTTTCAAATATTTTTCTCTGATCTTTAAATAGCTTTTCTTGGAGCATAACATTTTTTTTGAAAAGTCAAATACAGAGCATTAAGGGTATAATTACCATTTTAATTATAACTCAATCATCCTATCTACTTTGCATAGAAATTACAGCTTTTATGTCAGGATTTTGGGTACTCACAAACATTCAGGAGTAATTAATGCTAGAGATTTCCACTGTATATGAACTTTACTTCGTAGCACTTATTTCAACTGGGCTTCATTCAGAACGTGTAAATATACTGAATTGTATATACATGATTGTCATGCAAAAAATCTTTCTCCACAAATATCTGTAAAGCTAAGACAAAAAAATCAAAACTTGACAACCAAATGTGTTTGTCTCCCTCTTCAAATGTGATCCATTCGTGTAAATATGGCCAAATGAAATTCTAGTGGCAGCAATTAAAAAATTCCCTCTAATTACTCTCTGGCTAGACTTGAGGAACATTTCTGATAATTTTACAAATATTTCTGGAAGGTTTTTAAAATTCAAAATTTCATTTCCAGACAGCATTAACATCTATTTTTCCTGTTTGAGATTTTATTAAAAAACCTGTTTTAAAAGATTTGTCTTAGAAAATGAGTTTACCTCACAAATTTGCCTGCTATATCCTTCTGCATTTACAGGCATATGTATGGGTGTGGGTGTACATGTGAAATTCAGCAAAATCAATTACAACAAAGCTGCTTTTCATATGGTTTACACCACGATACCAGATTTAAGCTATTTCTCCCTTTCAATGTCAAAACAGAAAATAAAGTATTTTATGGATATAAATACAAGGAAATAAAACGATCCTCCATTTACAAATGGGCAGTTTCTTACTTTACTGACTTTTTGTCCATTCCACATGTCACAAAAGGCCATTCTGTGCTTTTCTATCATCCTCCACATGTTGTGTTTTGCAGTGTGCTGGAGCAGCAGATGCCTTTTTTCTTTCCTTTAAAAGCATGATAAAGCCATACAAATTTTAGAGAGGAGTCTCACAGAACATATCCTCTGCTTTTGTTTGGACATTAATGCTATCATGACTACCATTTCTCAGCTCAAGTATTTTTTTTGGGGAAAAAAGGACTATTCTCACCACAACAAAGCTCTGTCTCAAGCTGCAGTGCTTCACCCCCCAGAAGTCGCTGTCTTTGTGTAGTGCAGTGGGCTCCTCTGCACGTGGAATTGCTTTTGCCTTCAGTGAAAGCTTTGCATGAAAGCCCAGGCCAAATCAGACCTGTCGTCTGGGAAGTGCTGCGGGATCTGGGGGGAAGATTCATGATGCTTATTATCAGCTGGCACTTAAGACAGATGTCTTGCACTCTCAGTTGTGCAGCTGCACGTAGGCTACATCTGAAATGCATGTGATTAAAGCATTTATGCCAAATCACATTGGGCATTCTGCATATATATGTGTAAATAGCTCTAACTTTTTTGATGGATGAATGAAAAATATTTTATTATACCCATCAACGGCATAAAGTGAAGGTGAATAGGTTTTACACTTGGACTGTTCTGTGTTCTTGACAGTTTTGCAAACAGCCCTCTCAATCTCTCTCTCTGCGTCCCTAATCTTTGCTAGATAAAACTAGGATCCTGAAGTAATTTTAATACTGATATCTGAAAATAAAATAAAAAGAGAGGGGATGTGAAATGGGAGGCAGAAAACAGATTTTATCAGAGTCATCCAGCTGGCCTGACTCGGTGTTGACCTGCACCTCCTATAGTCACTTACCCCAGGGCTGCAGAATTTCATACTGCCTGGTGCCAGACAAGAATTCAGAAATGTCTAAACCCATTGATTTCCTATCGACTTGAGTCTTGTCCACACAGAAAACTTGCACCTGCTGAATTTAAATCAGCTCTTAATCTCTGTATGAAGCTAAACCAGTGTAAGCCCATGTGCGGCTGTGTTATTGTCATGTCCTTACAAACCAGCGGGGAGACAGGAATGGGAGCTCTTTTCTCCCCTCCCTATCTCATTTTTTAAGCAAGAGTCAACCATAATTTCACCTTCAGGCTCTGGAAAGCAGGAATTGGGCTGACAAGGCTCAGTTGTCCTGGAGGATGACTCCAGTTATGCTGCTGGACAGGTTTCTGTGTGTTTGAGCACTAATGTGACGAGTAAAGCAGAGCCCACTGCCCAGCGGGAGCTCTCCCAGCACACAGGCACTGGGAACCCTCCAGGCACAAAACTGATTCCTGTCCCATTCCTGTCCCTGCACAGAGATGCTGCTGATCCAGCACACCATGGGCAACAGGAATGAGCCCTGACTAAATCCAGATGGCTTAGGCCGTCCTGCACAGCCTTAGCTAGGGCATTCAGTTCAGGAAGACAGAGGCACAGACTAAGCCAGGGTCCTGGCAGAGCCTGTCCAGCACGTGTCACTGTCCTGACAGGAGTGGGTTGGGCTGAAGCCTGGTTCAGCTGGTGTTTGTGGTGGGATCCTGCTCCTCTCTGCTGCCAGGGCCCTCACACACAGTTCCATGGTGGGACTTGGCCAGGACATGTTTGGCACAGGGACACAGAGGGGACCGCAGACCCTCTCAGTTGCCACAGAGCTGTTGGGCAAATGCTGGACTCTTGGAAATCAGCTTAAAAGCACATTTTTCCTCCCTGCAGCCACATGGTGTGGGCCATAACATGAGTTGGAGTGACGGCCAGGCCTCCTCTACCAGAGCCAACCATGCTGGCTGGAGATGTCCCCAGCAGCTCCTCAGCAGTGCCCAGCTCTGCTGGCAGCAGGACCTGTCCCTCTCCCAAAGCCCAGGCTTCAGTCATCTCTACTGTGAGCACTTTTCAGTGTACTCCTCAGCAGGAACAAGCCATGTTTTTTTTCCCCTCTTTGAGTGGACACTGTTTCGTTAATCTATTGTGTCTGTACTGGGTTTCAAACAGGTAGATCTGCTCATTTTCATTACAGATCTGCTGCTGATCTCCTAATGAAACAAAACACCTTGCAGTCAGTCTTTGGAATACCAGGGGTACCTGAGTTTTTGCACGGTATTTATAAAGTTTCTGAATATTCATGCCCTGTCAAAAAATAGGCACTTTTCTAAATAAATTAAGATATTCATCTTAATGGGTTGATTGTGACCATTTAGACCGATAGTAGTTTCCCATTAAATGGTAGTAAAATCAGCTTCAAACTGACTTCTAGGTTCTTTGGTACAGGCATGAAAGAGTAATTCTAGAAAGCATCTGAAATAATTAATTTTTATTTTTATGTCACTTTCTTAAAAATTTTAAAAGGTCTAGGCTCAGCCCTCAAAGTGCATTAAAAATATTTTCCCTCAAACAAGCCTGGACTGCAAATGAACCCTAGTCTCAAGACTCATGTGGAAAACAGGATTTATAGTGAAAATACTAGGTCAGCATAAACCATAATGGTGCTGTAATGATGCTGAGGGCTGGATTGGTTTTTTCAGTTTGTTTCCTATTGAAAGGAAAAAAAAAAAGAAGCATATATCCTTACCTAAAGAAAAATGACCGTAGAACAAGCAATAATTCTTGCATTCTGTTTTGGTAATACCTTCAATTTAGCAACTGTCTGTGGGAAGGAGTTTCTCACAATGAGTTATTTAGTCCCTGTGCCATCTAGGGTATAACTGTCATTCTGAAGGGAGCATACATGCTATGATTTGCTGTCAGTCTGTTGTACACTGTAAGTCCATTCATTTTTTCCCCTAACAGGTGAAGATAATGATGTGATACACAGTAAAAGATAGATGATAAAAACAATTTTTTAAGGAAAAAAAAAAAACAAACAAAAACCAGACAGAAGGGGTTTGGCAGGAAAATATAAAATGTTCCATTCTTCCTTTTAAAGTACTATAATAAAACATGTCTGAAGTGAAGTACTGATAACAAAACAGCAGAGCATGGGTCTGCAATCCCAGCATGATATCTCATAAGGAGCAATCATGAAGCATTCCCATCACAGTTGCCTGTCACACATTATTAACAAGAGTGTTTAGGACTACTGAATAACCATGCTAAAGGGACATGATCAACTTACAAAAAAGGTGCTGTATTTTTATCAGTTGTATTTGACTTGACAGTATTATGAGTAATTTCAAACCCAAAGATTTTAAAGTCAGAGATGGCTGTTTTTATCTCCTCATCCAGCTTCCAGCACAGCATTGACCAAGGAAGTGTTGGAATGTTTTTTTGTGAAAGTAGCTCGGTAACTTGCTGCTCAGAGGAAAACCAAATCGAAAATACCCTGCTCTATCCTGATTCTGCTCCTGGCAACTGATAGAGGTTCCTGAAGACTAGAGAAGAGCAAATGTCACTCCTACCTTCAAGGACAAGAGGGAAGAACCTGGGAACTGCAAGCCTTGCAGTCTCACCTCCACCCCAACAAGAAGGTGGTGGACAAAATCCTCAAAACTTTTTCCAAACACAGAGGACAAGAAGGAGACTGAGGAAGAGTATGCACTGATTTATGAAGGGGAAATTGTGCTTGAGCAATCCTGGTAGCCTTCTATAATGAAGTGACTGGCTTGGTGAATGAGGGGAGAGCAGTGGACGCTGATTTGGTAAAATCTTTGACAGCATCTCTCACAGCAGCATAATGCACAAGCTGACAATGTATGGCTAAGATGGCTAGTGGGCAGTGGATGGGATTGAAAACTGGATGAAAGACTGGGACCAGAGGAGTAGGAACAGGGTCACAAAGTCCAGTTGTAGGCAGGCCACTAATGGTGTACCCCAGGGCCAACACTAGGATCAGCCCTATTAAACTCTTCATAAATGATCTGGGTAATGGGGCAGAGTGTACCCTTGCCAGGTTTGCTGGTGATGCAGCATTGGGAGGAATGGCTGATAAATCAGAAGGTCTTGCTGCCATCCAGAGGGGCCTCAACAGGCTGGAGAAAAGGGCTGACAAGGACATAATGAATTTCACAAGGAGATATGTCAAGTCCTGCACCTGGGGAACAACAGCCCCAAGAACCCAGACAGGCTGGGGACCGACCAGCAGATTTGCTGGGAAGGACCTTGGGGTCCTGGAGGATAACAAGATGACCATGACCTAGCAGTGTGACTTCATGACAAAGAAGGCAAACAGCCTCCTGAGCTGCATTAGAAAGACCACAGCCAGGAGGTCGAGGGAGACAATCTTTTCCCTCTGCTGAGGACTGGTGAGGCACAGCAGGAGTGCTGGGTTTAGTGCTGGGCTGCCCAGTAAAAGGAGAGATGGACATGCTGAACTGAGGCCAAGAAAGGGCCATGACCAAGAGATTGGAGCATCTCTTATATGAGGAGAGGCTGCAAGAGGTGGATTGTCCAGCCTGGAGAAAAGGAGGCTCAGTGGGATATCATTAATGTATAGAAATACCTGATGGGAAGGGAATGAAGAAAGAGAGCCAGACTCTTCTTAGTAGTGCCCAGTGACAGGACAAGAGGCAATGGGTACAAATTAAAACCTTGAATTCAATCTGAATGCAAGAAGGCTACACAGAGAAGTTGTGGAGTCTCTATCTGTTGTCACACTTAAAACCACAAGTGGACACAAGCCTGGTCAACCGGCTGTAGCTGGTGCTGCTTGAGCAGGGACTGGACTAGATGACCTCCAGAGATTCCTTCCAACATAAGCTGTTCTGTGATCCCATTTATCAAAACCTTTTAGAACCAACTTCATAATTTCAACAAACTCCATAGTTGGTGATTATATTTACTTTTTTGGTGGGGTTTTTTTATTTTTGGTTTGTTTGCTTGTTTGTTTTTTTATTTGAATTTTTTAATTTGAATCTTCCAATAGCAATCAGGGAGAAAAGAAAGCTACAATAAATAAAACAATCACAGGCTGTGTCACCAAGATACACAATGCTGTATTTAGAGCTACACTAAGCTCTGTGCCTAGATCTCCTGTTGACAATATCCCTTTAAATTAAAAAAAGCAAAACTAGCTGGTGACACAGCCAGTTACTTTTTTTTTGTCACCCTCTCTTTAGACCACTCACAGATATCTGCATTGACATTAAAAAGTCATTATAAGCAATTTAAACTCTGAATTGATCCTGACACATACATTCAGGTCTTCCTCATATGCTCTTTCAATAGTTCTCGATTCAAACTGAGAACAAACATCACCCTATAAACAGAGGAGATAATTATGCTTTATTGATTAGCCCCTCAAGGTATGAATGGAAACCAGGCAGCTTTTTGAGAACAGCCATCAATGTGGGTTTTAAGTTACACTATCTCAGCATTTTCTTGTGCAAATATTCCCTAAACGTGGTTTTCTAACATGGAACTGGTACCCCAAAAAATTTTGACTCTGGCTTCAATGAAAACCAACATGTCAATGTAGATTATAAAAGGTGACTTCATGTACTTCCCACAGTTGTGTCTGTGCTACTGTTATGGCTTTACCCTGACAGACAGCTCAGTCCCACACAGCTGCTTCTTCCCTCTCTCCCTCCCAGCTGGATGTAGAAGAGAATCAGAAGGGAAGTGAGAAAACTCATGGCTTGAATTAAAGGCAGTTTATTAGGTCTAATATCAATGCCTTAACTCTGAGTGTTCCCTTTTCCTCCTTCCCCAAGCTGTTATTTCTGAGTATGACGCCACAGAGTGGGATACCCCTTTGGTCAGTTGGGGTCAGCTGTCCTGGCTATGTCCCCTTCCAATTCCTTGGGCACTCCCAGCCTTCTTGCTGGTGGGGTGGGGTGAGAAGCAGAGAAGCTTTGATGCTTGTTAAGTGCTGCCCAGCAAGAGGTAAGATGTTGGTGTTTTATCAACATTGTTTTGTTCAAAAATTCAAAACACAGCACCACACAAGCTGCTATGAAGAAAATTAAGTCTATCCCAGCCAAAAGCAGGCACCCACTCACTTTCCTACTAACACTGGCTCATTCAACTCATGCTACATGGCTCTCAACCCCACAGATGCATTGTGAACTGCCCCCTTTCTCTAACAAACTGCAACCCCCTTCACAGCTGCCAAATGCAACAAATACTCCTGTTTAATCTGGTGTCAACATTGATTGGCTTCAATTTTGCTAAATAAGGAGTTTAGCACCTGCCCCATCTATCCTATAGCAAATGTACCGCAGCAGATTCATCAACAGACATCTGACTTAGGATATTTCCAGTTTACAGCTGAACCTCTAATCAACCATTTCTCAACCTTTCAGCTTCTTGCTAATGAAGGCTGTCAGCAATCAGAACTAAATAAGTTAGAAAAAAAGGAGAATGTAACCATTCTGAGTTTATTGTCTGGGAGAAGGAGAAATAGCTTTTTTAGGATTACTGACTGTCCTTTGAACTGGCAACACACTGCACTGAGAAACAGTGGAATTGTTCACAGCTGTTACTACAATACATTTGAACTCTGATGATCACTTTTGTGTTACCTACATAGGTACAAATAAAAGCAGCACTGTTGTTTTTTCTTGCTTGCTTCCTTGGCCCCACCAAGCAAGCACTGAGATGTCTGCCCTCATATTTGCACTTTCAGGTTTTGTCCCAGACCAGCACATGGGCTCAGCTTCTCCAGACACTAGGAATGCATCCCCCTCTGTGATTTTTCAGGCTCAAATTGACTCATGCCTCTGAAAAAGAGGGTGCACAGGCCCCCTGCGCTAAGAAGAGAAGGAAAGGATGGAATGGAGACAACATAAGGTCTCGGTATGTGTTGCCAAAATGCTGCCTGGGTTGCTCATGGCTGCCTTGGGGGTGACTGCATTGCCACCTGTGCAGGACTAGTTTGGGTTGCCCTTGCTCCTTTGAAGTCCCCATTTTTATCCTGTAGAGATCAAAGACTGTCTTGAGATACCTTATGCTATCAAATATAATTGAACAGTCTCAAGGACTGCTAAGAGCAGCAGAAAGCTGATCACAAAACCTAACTTTGTTAGGAAAGCAGCCTGAAAACATGCACAGACATCTCTTCTGCAGAAATATTCACATCACATAAATGGCTGCTATCATGGAGGTAAAAGGATGGGCAAACTTCTCTGACTGCTTCATTGGCCCTTCTACATTCTGCACTGCAGCAGCAGCAAAGAATTTATTGAAAAATATACAAAAATATTTAGCTGATAGCTCCATGCCCTACACGAACCACAGAGCTCCCGTGTATTTCATTAAACTTACATAAAGAAGCCTAACTTGGGATTTGCAGGGCAAATGGTCCCTCTGCAATTGTTTTTAGTTGTTTTAAAAGCTTTATGTTCATGAAATACAAGATGAAAAAAACATGAACAATTTGTCGTACCTAGAATTATCCCACTAACTAAATGTATGAAAAAGCTGTGATATACAGGGCACATTTTCTTCAGTGTTAAAGTAAGAATGACCTCTGTGACTTCATTTAGGTTCCACCTCTCCTGAGTTACGAGCCACTCCTCACTTATAAGGTATATCCCATATCTCACTCAAACCCTCAGTGGACCACAAAACTCCCTTCCAGAAAAAATTATGCTTCCCTCAGTCTGAGGAGGATTACCCATGTCAGGCAAAGTTATATTATTGTTTTTAGTGCTGCTAGGAATTACTTGCAGGATGTTTCAGCTCATTACCTCAAGTTTTCATCAGCTCTTTTCTGAGCGTGGTAACCTTTGTGATGCAGGTACTGTATATATCTACTGTATTGATTCTGCTGTTCCTGCTACATTACATGCAATACATGTAAACAGAAGAGTGTTTTGCTACCAGCTGGTAAGGTGCAAAATGGTAGCTGATCTTGCAGCTACAAAACACAGATAAAACCTTGAAGTAATCAGCTGAACTGTCATGGAACTAATTCCATGATATAGTGGAAGCAATTATTTGCACTTATGTGCCTTATTGGAAAATACAATCAGTGCTAAACCAATCCTGTTAGTGTTGTCAAGAACACATTTAGCTCCAAATGCTCCCCTTTTAATCAGTAACCAGTTATTAATTAATTAGGTAGTGATCATGTTGCTTTTCATACATGTGTATTATTATTGCACTTGATATTGTGCCTCTGCACCGATCGCTGTTAATTTGCCGCAAGTGCAGTTGTGTTAATGTGCTCTAATGCCAGCGATTATCACAAGGACAGGGCACCTACCATTTAACCTAAAATCACACTGAATTGTTCTCCCAGCTGCCTCCTTCCAGCTCCTCCAACCTGCTGCTGCCTGGATGGGGTGTGCCAGGAGAGAGGAGATAGTTCCTGATCATGGAGGTGTCAGAAAAGGGAAACCAGCACCGGGACAAGCAGAGCTAGGGAGGGGAAATAAGGCTGAGCACTTTGAAAGACAGTATGAGCCTGTGCCCTGGCAGGGACAGAGTTGCCCACTCACTCCCTGCCTGCAGCCAGATCTCTGCCTGGCACTAGCAGGGAAAGATCTCCTAAAGCAGAGGAGAAGGATATGCAGCAAATTGAGAGTGTCTCACAGCTCTTGCTTGTCAGCTGTGCTTCAGGGAAAGATGTGGTCTCTTTTTTCCTTTTTGGTCACAGCTCTGCAGTATCACCAGTTTTAATGGAGGGGGTGAGGCTGCCCGTGGTGAGCAATGTATTTGCTAACAGCTAACATGGAAGAAATCCTCTGTCCTCCTAGTACTAGTAGTGCTTAGTTATGCTTAATAAATAACATATTTTTCAGATTTTTTTTCCAGTCTGAAAGCTTTTAGCAGGACCTGATACCACCTATGTCAAGAGAAAAACAAATACTAGTAGAAAACAGAATTTATCTGAATTGCATTTAATAGAGGCCAGAAGCAGTGAGCTAAGGATATTCAGCTGAAGTAGTTCAGTCAGAGATATCTAAACTTTTTAGTGTGCTTATTTAAATAGAGAGGCCTGAACTGGAGATTAGCTATTTATCAGCTGCATGATGGAATAAGAAACAGCTGCAACATATTTCAGGGTAAATTTTATTTGCTATAAATCCACAGGTTCAAATGCTGCTCTGGTTTATGCCTGTGGGAATATGGAATAAAGGTATTGTCTTCCCACATTGTTTTGTGGCTTCGTGCCTATGTATATCAGAGGACATTTAGTTTATGTTGGTTCAGTTATTCACCATAATTTCCTGACCACACAAAGGACTTTTAATATTTGTAATGGTAGCAAGCATATGTGCAAAAGAATAAGCTCCCAGAACACCATAGTGGCAC
This sequence comes from Lichenostomus cassidix, assembly GCF_008360975.1. NCBI lineage: Eukaryota > Metazoa > Chordata > Aves > Passeriformes > Meliphagidae > Lichenostomus > Lichenostomus cassidix. The sequence continues at coordinate 10,330,722 of NC_139482.1, forward strand.
AGGTGGCAAGACACAGCTCAAATTACCGTCAAAGCATTTCCCTCTGCATGCCTTTGTAAGGATTTCACTTCAAGACTATGCTCTTAGGCCAACAGTTTCCTTCCCAGACTTGTGGGTTTTGCCTGATTTTCACCAAGGGGGTCTCACTGCATAAAAACTGTTCCCAGGTTCTCAATGGAGTAATTTCTGTATTTTAAGCTTCTATTCCTGACTCCACCAAGTGCCCTCATGTCTGCAGCTGGGAGCATCCCCTCTCCTGCTCAGCAGATCCCACTGCCTAGGAGAGGCATCTCAGGTTTTGAAAGGGAGAAGAAAAACAAACTGCTGTTATCCACTACAGTAAGAGTGTTTAGTTTATTTGAATCAATTTCTGTCAAAGGCAGCCTGGAAGCTTTTTTTCTTTTTTTTCTCAGCTTGTCTTTGCGATGTTTCTTTCTCTCCCCCTGCTCAGTTCAGCCTCGTTGGCGTTTATCTGGTGACCTATTGTTATCAAGGGCTCCCCAACAGATCCCTTGGATTTGCACAAGGTGCTCCTGGTTCTGCCTCGGGGAAGCTTTGCTCAGATATCTGCTAGATTTTAGCTCTGTTACAGGGCAATGATGTTAGTCTGCCTGTAAGGACTATTTAGTTTGGTTTGCTTGATTGATTTTTGTTATATAAAGGAGAATGCTCTTTTTAAACTTTCTTCTTTTGGAGAGAGAAGGGCTTAAGATCTAAGTTCACAAATGTCCAAGAGGAGATGCAGGCAAAGATATAGATTTAGGCTCCTGCCTATTCACAAGGAAAAACATTTCAAAATATCTATATTAAAGACTAGTAAATATGAAAATCATGATACTTTTTTATTTTTTCATGAATCTAGGATTTAAAAGGAAAATCTATGTACCATAGCTTGTCAGGGAATGCTATTAACTTCTTCCCATCAGTGTCCTCCAGAGCATGGTGACAGCAGTAGCCTGTTCGTCTTGTACTTTGATCTCTCTCAAAGTCAAAATATAAAATATGCAGCTGAAGGCTCTTGCCCTGGAAAGACAGAGGGCATCTCCTATCAGTAGTGTTATTATTGTGACCAAAAATATCACACATTTTAATTAAAAAAAAAAAGAAGGGAAAAATAATTTCTACTTGCGGGTTCACATGGCAGTACTTCGTAGCTTTGTTTTTCAGAATTTTTTGGTGAATTTGAGTAAAATTGTCAGTTTATTTAGCAAATACATAAATGTTAAGATGTCTTGCTGTCTTCTCTAATTAACAGCCAGCACCAGGTGGAAGGGCAAATACTGTCCACAGACTCCGCCAGCCATTCTGAGATACTTTACAGAGTAAATGTTGATGGTTTAGGCCATGCCCAAACTATCAGAGAACCAGAGAGACGTGTATGAACTGTGATCAGCAGGAATGTGCTGCACTGCAGGTGCATTTTTTAAGAAGTCAGGCACAGAATGGACAAAGATGTCTTTGTGTCAGCAACTCCTGCCCTCTGTTCTGGTAATGCTCATGTAACTCCATATAGGAAAAAATCCTAATTAGATTTAATTGAGCACTGAAGGGAGAACATGCAATGCCACAAAAGGCAGCAAAATACAGCAGTGTTTTAATGTGTTGTCAGTTCTTGCTGGGAATAGCAAAACCCCTGGGCTGAGTGCAAGCTCAGTAATCCATATGATCCATAGGAATCAGTGTGCCAGGGATTTTTTTTTTGTTTTCTTGGGTAAGAGCTGATTACTACCTTTAGCATCTCTGAAGGTGTTTTCCAGACTGGTGACCCTCATGGGTGAGTCCTCTTCTCTCCATGTGATTGTGTTATGAGCTGCTATAAACATTATTATAGGACACTATTTTCATGCAGCTTTCCAAGTGCTGCCTGCTAACTTTTGGCTCAGACAAGAGTTTTAACAGCTATGTGATTTTTTTCCTTTTTTTGTGCAGATTGCTGATACTCAGACACAAAAACTTGAGTGTGTCTCTGTTTGTATCTTGGGTGCATCAACCAGCACATCTGCTCCTCATTGCTGCCATAACCACGAGCCTTCAAGAAACCTGACTGCTGTGTTACCAACCACTGCTCCCTACCGTTTTCTAGCTTGCTTTTTTTGGCTGCTGCATGTTGATGGCCACTGGTTTGGGTTGCAGGGGGTTTCTGTGTAGCTGTGTCAGGTTTAAACAGGCATTTCTACTCCTCTCTTGGACAGAGTTTGTCTGCACAGACCAGGACAGCCAAGCCCTAGCAGGTGCTGTTCTGAGCTGTTCTCCATATGATGGGGCTACAAGGGTCATTAGGCACCAGGGGTTAGAATGACTTGTGTGTATATCAAGGAGAGTAGGAGAAAAAAAGGATCTCATTCTGGAGTAATGAGTTTGTTCTCCAATATCCCTGTGAGGATTATTCCTTAAAAGTATAGGGCAAAGTTGATTTGGATAAGAGCTAATTATCAAACAAGAAATTAAGGCAGTGTAGCTGCCTCCACCCTCCCCACCAGACCTTGGGGACACACATTACTCCTTGTGTTTAACCTAGTAAAGCAATGACCCACATAAAAGGGAAAGGAGTTGATTGCAATTATTTCTGTGAGCATTAGCGCTCAGTTCATAGAAAATGGCCTAAAAATAGGAACTCAATAAGAACTCAACAAGAACAGAAGAACTTAGAAATCATGGGATGCTTAGACTATTTTTCTGAACAAACCAAGCCACATTCATTTTGTTAATTGACTATGTTTGCTCAGGGAACATATTCTTTCCACCTTTAGTTTTTAAAGATGAACTGGATAAAGAGAGCAAGAAGGAACAGCACAAAAGGAATTGCAAATGAGCATGGACTCATTTGGATGACATCTCATTGCAGCACTGATTTTAGGGTACCATTGTCTGAATTCAAGCCTGATTATGGGGCTGGTGTCTGCAGATGTGATGACAAGTACCTTAAGAGCAATCCTGCTTAGGCATTTTCATATCAATTGTCTATGCTGGTTCAGAAGACAAATAGGAAATAACAGCTGGCTTAGAAGTAGACTCTGACTTGTCAATCAGAAAACTAGAAAGGACAAAAAAGTGACATGAATTTGTCTAAACATAATAATATTGCAGTATTAAAGGTAGAGGAGAAGAGTTAAATGGATGCATTAATATTTTATGTGTCTTAGAATACAGTCTAAGAATGGGTATCATGAGACATAGACAATGATGACTGCTTTGATTGAATTAAATGTTGTGATAAAAGGAAATGGATAATTTACCCACTTTCCCAGTGATTACGTGTATTTATCTCCCATTTCTACTTCTCAGAAGTTTGTAAAAATTTTATCTTAACAAAAGTTCACATCATGCATCATGTATATGCAAAAAGAACAAAAAGAACTAACACCCTTGCTCTAAAATTTTGCTCCCACTGAAAATCCAAACTCACTTGTAAGATGTTCATGTAAAGAAAACACTATGTGAACAACAAGGGATTTTACCATCTCAAAGAACCTGAGACACTTCTCTCTGTATAAATGTCCAGGAATATAAAAAGCACAGGAAATATAAAAGCACAGGAATCACATTTTACATCCAGTGTAATGAGTCCAAAGTCTGTTTTGTCCATTACTTCTCAAAAAACTTAAGCCCTAAATACATTACGCCCTATTGAATTTTATTTACATACTCTTTAGTGTGTGTGTGTGTGTGTGTGTTTATGTACATAATCCTTGCACGTTGCAGTATGCCTAGACATTTTAGCTGAGATAAATGGGCAGGAGAAATGTTGGTTTCCTCCATGACTACTACACAAATTCACTATTTAAAGGCTATCACATGCAATAAAATAAAATGGACAAAGATGTTCCCTCTTCAGTGGAAGGGAGTGGTCCTTCTGCTGCATGTGGCACTGGGATTCCAGCAGCACCACTGGGAGGCTCTGAGCCACTGCTCTGCCAAGGTGTGTTGGCATTTTGTGTTGCTAGTTTTCCCCTCACACGATGATGATCTGCCTGCCACAGGGCTGGCACAAGGACCACAAGAGGGAGGTAGTCATCATAAAATAAATAGTAGGAGCTTGCTTCTGGTGCTCTGTACACGGAAGGAAAAATCTGCTTGAATAATTAAGGCTTTCTAGATATGACTACTGATAAAAATAGATAAAGAACGTGGTTTTGGCATGACTGTAACACTCCAGCTCAAACAGAAAAGGCTTTGCATGGAACTCAACCAAAGAAAAATTCACTCCGGGTGCTTGTATTACAGCTCCATTTAGCGGAGCAGAACGATCATGGCTTGTATTTAGTAGGTAATAATGAAGCATCATAAACAAAGTCAGGATGCAAGTCCAAGATTTAGTGGGAGCTTTAACGAGGTCCAGCTTGCTGGGAGCTTTTTGAAGTGTCCCTAGCTCACTTACAAAGCCAGAAAACAACAAAAGCAACTCTGACAGCTGAAAGAGTGTCTGGTTTAGAAGAATGTTTTATGTCTGGATGACACCAGACTGGGATTCAGCTTTCATGTAGTAACTAAGTCTGCTGGTTGCTGGAGCCCTAATCACTCTGCACAAGCTGTCTCACCCTAATGGGTCACACAAATAATAATTCTTCACAAATCAGATCCACACCATCAGCTTCATGGATAGACAAGGCTGGTTTATTGAGGTAAATAGCACAAGTCAGCAGAGTCCACACTGTGTCTCACTAGCCATGTTTAATAAGCAATCGAAAACCTGAAGGGAAGAAATCAAATGCTATTTCTGTGGATGCATGGATGATATGAAGTATTTTCAACTACTAAAGAGCTAAAAGAGCACCCAGCAGCCAAGTTAGATTGTTAAATCAGATTTACCCTACTCTATATGTACTGTAATCACTGTGGACCCTTCCTAGTCCCTATAGGGGAAAATTAGATACTTTTGATTTTCCTTTCTTTTCAGAGGAACAAGAGTTTTGGATTGCTTATAAACTTAAATTACATAGAAAAATACCTTTCAGCCTTATAGATTTTTTCCTTGAAGATATTGCAATTATTTTTTCACTTCTGTAAATTAAGATTGACCATTCATTAGCTAATTATCATGATAATTGCAGTTCTGCTAAGTATTATTAATTAGGTGAGTGGTACATTTAGAATTTAACATCTCTGTTAGGAGAATTTTGTTTAGGGCTCTGAAAGCCCTGAGAATGCTCTATATCACATAGGATTTAAAGATGAGTGTGGGAGAAGCTTTAGGGAATTGGAGTTATCTGTGGCTGGGAGTTACACAGTACAGCAACTGAGGAGTGAAATAGAGAGGCAGGGAGTGTGGAGATGGATACACCAACTCAGACACTTCTTTCTGCAGCAGAGAACTGCAGCATTATTGGAGTCCAGCAGATGCTAATGTAATATAATGTAATGTGTTGTTTTGCAGTGATAACTAATTTTCATGTGCAAACCCCTTAATATGTCTACATATATGTGCTGATGCTATGAAAGCAAGCCGCCAGAGTGCTTTCTACACTGTTAATTTGTTTCCTGTAATTCCATGTAGGAGCCATTCTGCATCTCCCTTTGATCTTGCATGGATTATATATATTAAGCCACAATCATTTCTTCATCTGAGACTCAAGCTGTAAACTCTCTGGGACAATAATTATCTTTTATATCGAACTTGTATGAAAGGTGAGGAGGTGGTCCTTGTTCCTCAACTGTGAGCCTAAAAGTGACTACAATCTAATTAGCAGCCAAGATAATAACAGTATCCAGTAAACTAATGCTGTGCCTCTAAATTGGTTCTTTTGCCATTGTTTTGCTTAAGAAACTGTAATCCTATAAATTTTTTGATTGCCTGTAGCTCTGATCATAAAAGCAACTTTCCCCACCTACAGAGTATGAAATAGATGGCCGGAAATCAAATGTTATTTGCATGGCAGAGGCATCTCTCTGGTTCCCACCATTTCTCTTTCTTGCATCCCCCTGTCAGGAGCTACACACACACCTCTCAGCTTTGTGCAGGAGAAAACAGAGTAGGTTATAAAACAATGTACCTGCTCAGTTGTCCAGACAAAGCTCTTCACAGAAACCTGCTGGAACAGCTTCCCAAAGCTCAATGCCTGCTCCGTGTGCTGCTGCTCTTCACACTGGAGTCAAATATATCACTGCCAACCTCAGCCGTGGTATAACTGCCACACAGGCGAGAGGCTGTGGCTGCCAGGATGTTGGTAAACGAGGACAGTGAGAGAAATAAAGTTAAGGAGGCAGAAACAACTGACACTGCATGAAAATGAATCTGTTTTGCAACACAGGGAAACAGGTTTCTGGAGGCAAGTGGATGAGAGGTGTGGGGCTTTCCCTGACAGGGTGGTTGTTCTTCCCATGATGAAGCTGCCTTCTCACCAAGGTGACACTGAAGTTAACTGGCATGAATCCTTGACCTGCTCAAAGTAAAGAATCACTGCAGTGTGGGATTGAGGTTGCATTAGCCTGCAAATGAAGCTTTTGGCAAATAGGGGATTTAACTGGATCCAAAAGGTTAGCTGTATTTACCAAAGAAAGAAACCCTGCTTCTTTTTTTGATGATACACACACAAAACAAAATGAGGTTTTGTTAAAATAAATAGACAACCACTGCTCTGGAGGCTCTGGATGTGAACCAGCAACAGCAACGTTGAGCCATTTCAAAGCAGAGTGAATGTGATTTTCACACCTATTTTTTTCTAATTTAGGTACTTTTGAAATCCAGGCACCCCTCTTTACTGATTTGTTATGGCAGTGTTAATTAATGGTAATGCTCTACAGCGGTGAGAATGCCATTTAGACTAAAACACATTAGAAGGACTACAAGACAAAAAAACAATTGCAAGTTGGTCAGATGCAGTTGGGGGCCACCTTGATCTCCTGAAATGAACACACTGCACTTGGAAAGCCTGTGAGTGTGGGAATGCATTTCTACCAGTTGAGGCTCATTAGGGCTGGTTAGGTCAGCACCCTCTGATGTTGCCTCCTGTTTTGGAATGTAAGAACATGAGCTTCCAAAGTGGGAAGAGACAATTGTCAGACTTCCATGAAAGTTGATAATTGAAGAAATTGCATATTTGATGGACAATATGAGTTCAGACCAATTATGCTAGGAAGCAAGAAGTAATATTTAGAGACTTATCCAAGGTGCAGTGAAGAGTTGTAATTTCCATTCTCTAGATTCACTTTATGTCTGCCATGAGTTTAGCAGATCTCCAGGCTCCTATTTGGCTACTTGGATCAACATTGTGTGCCCAGTCTCTGGTACACATAAATATCATCAATGGTATTTATCTTGCACTTGCACTGCCTAGCACAGATCAAACATCTGGTTTGAGGAAGAACTGGCATATTGATGGGCAAATCTTGTGACCTTTTCAGGTGGTTCTTGGGTTATCACAGCTACCTTCTCTTTACCCTGTACATGGGCAAGTGCACAGTTCTCCCAGTCACCATTGTACCTGTGTGAGACTCACCAAGACTACTGAGTAGGAATAGTTTTGAAAACTTGGTTTGAAGCTTGTCTTTGAAAATTTGGTTCCCACAAGATCAGGGAGACAAGAAGGAGCTGAAACAACCCTTGGAGCAGCTGGCTCTGACCACAGCTACTGAGGACTTCACTCTCTCCAGTATGGTTACACTGCTTTGACTGACCAAACACCAGATGGGCTGACTGGGGTCGTGAGCAAAGGCAGTCACTTGATGAGGTACTGCATAACAGTGAGAATAAGGAAAGATGCTTCTGGATTTAATGCTTAAAGTGGAAATATGTCTGTTGGTTTGTGTGGAATTTGAATTATGACTTAGTGAGTAACACAAACTAAGGTTTTGTGTCACAGCTGTTATATCTGTTGATGAGAGCAGCTTGTAAGGAGGTCAGCAGAAATCAGTGTTAAGGCTTATCTCTCAATTAATGTTCTGAATGCTGGCATTAAAAGTAGTCTTTTAGTTGGACAATACATAACCTCTCGAAAAATACTGACAGAGAAAGTTCAGTGACACCTTTTCACTGACATTTATACTTCCAGAACAGTGAAGAGAAGAAGATAAGGAGGGCAGCAGTCTACAGAAAGGAGAAAAGGCCATAAAAAAGGGAACATACACTGGAGAATATGTCACTTAATGAACAGTTGGAGACTGAAGTAAAATGTGATATTCAGGCAGAAGGTGAGCTTGAAGCCAAGACTCCAGGGAATATTTCAGAGCCCTCAGGAACTGAGGCAATGATCCTTGTGGTGCAGTTTCAGAACAAGACAAATCAGAGTTTGATAAATACATGGTATTTACCTGCTGACATGCCCAGCAAAGTCTGCTGGGGGCATCAAAGCAAGCAGCAGAATGGGATTACTTATACTCAGAATTAATCTGGGGAGGAAACACTAGAGGTGTCTAATTTAAAAGTGTGTGTGCTTCAAAGGAGTGCAAGAAAGGTGAAACTACCTTGGCGGTTCAGGTTTCCAAAATTCCCGCAAAGCACTCTGTGAAGATCACTGCTATTATTGAACTATGTTATTATCCCACTTGTTCATGGAGTTTGCAAACTGAAATTAAAAGAAAGGTGCAGGATTATGGTGTGTTTTAGAATTTCTCACATTTGTCATGTCTCCTTTCTGAAAACATAGAAAGGAAACTTCTGGGTCACCAAATATAATTCCTGGGTCCTGCAGGCAATCATGTTACCCAAAGGATTAATCTCCTATCAAACTCCTTGAACATATAATGGCCATCTTTACTAATGTTAATGAGAACTGCTACTCATAATTTGCATTTACACACTACTTAAGGATCTTGAAGTGTTCTTTCATATAATATGCTCATTTTTATTACAGGCATATTGAATTTAAATGACTTGCCTAGGGTCTCACAGCAAGCCAACAGCAGAATGACTCTTAGTGCTCCTGGTGCTTTGCATTAAATCCTGGACATTAACAGCTCCCTTCATAAAGGGAGCTTTGTAGCTGTAGATCACCTCCTGGTGCTGGTGAATCAAACCTTTTCTGATAGCGCAAACAAATCAATAAATTACTTGAACCTGTGTAATGCTTCCCAGTGTCTGCAAACCCTGACTTCCTTTGAACTTAGAAAATTGACACGAGTCTGAGTAATGCTAAGATAGCCTTTGGCCTGTGACCAACTATCAAACTTTGATGCGCTAAGTATGCATCTCTGATCTATATTTTCTATATGAATACAGCAGTAATCTCTACATTTGTTCCAGGAAAACGTCAAAGCTTTCAGTATCTGTTGGGCTGTTGGAGGCACATGTGAAAACAAAAAACAAAACAAAAAACCCCAGGTCCTCAAATCAAACCAATCAACCAACCAACCAAAAAAAAAAAAAAATCACCCCCAATAGTAAACCTATAATAAACAAAAATCCTTAACTTTTCCAGTGGCAGAATTGCTCTGACACTGGCACATTCCTTATCATTGGTATCTCCTCTGAATGGCATGGTCCTCATCAAAAATTATCTCTGAAAGGAAGAAATGGAGCATCCCTTTATATATGGGCTCCTCTCTGTAAAGAAAGATGCAGTACCACAGAATGACCTGAGTTTTCTGCCTGTGACAATATTATTGTTGGCTCTAGCAAAGTGAGATGTTGGTATTTCCCCTTACATTTTGCACTCTCCTCTATGCCTCCTATGGAATGGGCTGCAAATTGTACCCAATGGTTTCAGGATACTATTTCCAAGCTTTTGCCTGTGGCTCTTTCTATGGGAAAAGAGTTCTTTTGTGGCATGACACTTGCTGTAACACCAGAGCAACCATCTGGTAGACCAACAACAGCTACAGCAATACCAATCCCCCTCATCGAAAGAGTTCCTCCAACGCGGTGGCAGCTACCCAGGAGCTCTCACCTGTGGCAAATGGTGACATTTACTCCTGCTGGGAATGTGGCTGGGCAGACGAATGTTAAAGAGGGCCTGCAAGGCCGCCTGCGCCGCTTGACCCTTGGCCAGCTTCTTGCTACGTCCTGAGCCTTCAAACGTTCTCCCGTCCACTCGCACGGCCATCACGAAGCTCTTGATGTGCTGCTTCTCCACCGTCTCCGAGAGGCAGACGTAGCGCAGCCCCGAGCGCAGCTCATTGAGCAGCACCACCGGGTTCTTCTCGCTCTCCGCTTTGGCCGCGCGGTGCTTGCCCGGCTTGGCGTGGCCCATGAGGTCCAGCGTGTGGCACAGCAAGCGCCCGTGGCGGTAGGCGGTGGAGAGCAGCTCGTTGTTGACGGGGTTGTAGACCGAGAAGTCCTCGCTGTGCGTGGATGGTTCGAACTCCTTGAACAGAGTGTCTGGGAAGTCAGCCTGGTCGGAAGTGAAGTCCGTGGATGGGCTGATGCAGTTTCCCATGGCGAAGTGGGCTTGGCAGGCGTTGGGGAACTGGACGAATGACTTCAGAGCTAGCTCTGCGGCGCGCATTTTGGCTTTCTTTTTTGTGGGGCCTGTGCCTTCAAATGTGAGTCCATTTACTTCCACAGCAACGGCAAAGACTGGAGCATGCACTGGACCTGTCTGGGAAACCATTTTATATTGTAATCCTGGTTTAAGTTCGTGTAGCTGAACCAGAGCGTTCTTTGGCGTCACTGACCACGAAACTTTCTTCCAGATAAGCTGGAGTTTGCAGAAATGGCCATTATTACCTTCCTCTAAGGGTCTTTTTCTCTTACTGCTAGGTGTTCCCCCTCTTGCCCTGTCAGTAGATGCTATTGGATGATCCTCCAGGTTGCCAATGTTTCGATTTTCCTTTACTTCTGCACTGCTGGTACCTGTCAGTAAAGAAAGAAAACAGCTCACATTACAATTGTCATCATAGTAGCTGACATTATGCCTAGGGCTGTCAGAATAGCCAAAAAAGAAGAAAAAAAAAGATAGAATTCATTCCTCAGCCCTTTTGAGGCATTTTCCTGAAATATCTGCATAATGGTTGGTTTGTTATTTCTAGCACAAGTTCTGCGCTACACAGCATGTTCTGAATATTTACTTATCCCCAAAGGTCTGCTTCTATTAGTCATTAGCCTTGTGTTTTAAAAAAAGATTACATCACTCAAAGACGAAGCATAACGGATGCCATGTGACTTAAATGAACTGCTCGATAATTACTTGTAAAATATGAATAGTTTGCAAAATTCCCTTAGGATGACAATTGTTCTATAATCCATGTGGGCGAATGCTTATGAACACATTATTAGAAATCAGAAATGACTCACAAACAGAAAAATGGGCCAATGCATTTAATAATCTATTTGCAACAAATACATTGACCGTATCTGCTCACACCATAGCCTCTTATGTTGTCAACATCATGAATCCAGACTAGGAAATGATCTGACAGACCTTCACAGCACTTGAAACAATAATTTGGTCTGGACTCAGATCCCGGTTTAGTAAGTGAGTGCTTTTCTGTCAAATTCAATTGCAGATACTCTTAGTTTCTGCATCAGCAATAACTAATATTGAAAAAATTGTAGATAAGTGCAAATGAGACCAGGAGAAGCCAGAGCATCATGATGGGAGCAATTACTGATGTAAAGGATGATCTGTGTCAAAGAAAAGCAATGGGAGATAATGACTGCCAGGAGTGCCAGGAAGGGAATGAAACGACAGTGGGGAGCTATGGAGGGAGCACTCCCTTGTTGAGCCAATGAATCCCCCACTGCTCTGGACCCTGCTCAGGCAATATCCGTGCTGCAAGGCAGTGCTCTATGCCACAGCAGAGGCAAGGCTGAGAATGGAGATTCATCTCACTGATGTCCTGAATGAGACACATGATGTGCTGCTGTCTAAATAATAGTCCTATAAAATATGTGTCATTTCTGATGAGTCTGTTTAAATGTATTGCATCTCTGATACATCCTCCAGTCCCCCTGTGCCTTCCTTGGGGCAGAGACAAGCACAGGAAGTAAATATGATTGTAACCAACCTACAAGGCAACCCATCCCAGGAGTGATGCACCTGATCCCTTTCTAAGCAGAGCACTGTATGGCTACCTGCTTTACCCCAAACAGCACTGAGCATGGAGCCTTTCCCAGGGTTTGGTTTATTATTGTCGGATGTGATCATGCCACATGCACAGGCTGTGCCAGTCCCATACACAGGGAAGGTCCTTGTGATCCTTAGAGGACAGAGAATGGTCCTCCCACTTTCTGTGGGGCCATGGACATGTTTGGATTTTTCTCTACCCTGATATAGAGCTTGGCTGCGAGGATCTAAGGGGAGAGCTGCTGGCTAAGCTTTGAGAAGATTCTGCTGGAGTCTTTGCTGCACTCCAGTATTAGGCTGGACTGAAAGTTGCACAGGAGCCTGCAAAGGATTATGTGGAACCAACCATCATGATTAAAAACCTCATTTATATCTTAACAAGTTACAATTGTATTAAATATCAAAAGACTTTTCCCCATCAGAGCATTAAGTCTGCCCTCATGCAAGCTGTTCCACAGAAAGAGGGTCACTGCTTAGACATGGGCAATAATCATGGCTCAAATGCCATGTGTGGAGACCCATTTGCAGAACTGAGTCTTTATGATCCCTCTCCTGAAAACCCTGCAGCACACACTGAGCTTCCAGCCTGGGTCTGTGTCTCACCAAAGTTATCTGCAGAGCTCTCTTCTGCAGTGCTTTGCTGAGGCAGAACATGAACTGACAAATTAAGGTCTTATTGACTAGTTAATTTTTAGCTTCTGAAGCTAAGGGGACAGAATGAAGACAGGTGAGGAAGGAAAGGAAAGCAGAAGACATACATAATAGAAAAAGAAAAGTTTCATCACACGGTATTCAGCTGTATAAAATATGACATCTTTAAACCAACCACTCTGGAAATAAAACATTTAAAAGATCATGATAACTAATGCATGTGTGTTGTTAATGTGCTGTTTTCTCATTGAGTTTGCAACTCTATTTATTTATAGAGACTCTGATCTGAGGAGAAAGGGGATATCAGCTTTAACTTCCTCTATCCAGCTGGGCAGTGGCTCTGGACATTTTCCATCATGACCTTTTCGCATGTTTTCACCTCACTCAGAAGATATCTCTGTAGTTACATGTGTTTTTTAAAGTAAAGGCAAAATATTTTGATGCAGACATATTTTTTAGCAGGAAACAGGTTGGTTCTGTATTTCACACCTCTTCTCTCATCTTAACCTAATAGGTTTTTACAGAGCCAATTATGGCATATAATGACACTGTAGTCAGGAAGCATGAAAAGAAACATAGCTCTTGCTTCACACAATATTCAGCTTTGAAAAGAATTTGTATTGATTATGCACCACTGAATAGGAAAACTCAAAAGGTTATTTGTGTTTATAATTCATATTTTTTCATTCCATCTGGTTTGTCTTTCATGGTCAGAGAGCTGCAGATTTGTGAACGTGAATGTGTGACCTTAACATCTTACCTTAAGCACCCTCAATAAAACAGTGGTCAACTAAAACCTTGGCAACATAAAATAAACATTACTTGTTTGTCTAAAATTGTGCCTATGAAATTGTCTAGTCAATGTTTTGGCCAACAGAGAGTTTGCCTTGATGTAGTTAAAAAAAATGCAGAGATGCAAGTGTAAAACTTCCAGAGATCAGGCACAAAGGATATGTGGACAAAGTTAAGCATGCACGACGGTGACATGCCTGTATTTATGGTGTGTTTTGACCTCGTCACAGCGAGGGAAATCTGTTCAAATATCCTTACAGCCAACCAGATTTTAGAGCACCTGGTCCTGAAACACCAGGAAACAGCTCAGCTCTTCCCAGATCTCAGTAGCAGCTGCAGCATCCAAAAGTCCTCATGGCCTGTAAATCAGAGCCTGTGAATCAGTGAGTGCCTCAGAAAGTCTATGAGCCTGATGGACTTGTGTGATCCCTGGCAGCTGCCAGGAAATGGGAAATTACTTTATACTTTCAGGTATCTTTGAAATAGGAAGTCTTTGAAATGTGTCTTTTATGAGACCTCTGTGTAGCAGACACAAGATTACCTCTCTAATGGTGGCACATGTACTTCTATTGTGAAAATCAGACAAAGCAGGCAAATGACACCAAACTACACAAGATAAATACTGTAAGCAGCTCTAATAGAACAATCACAAGCAATTTTAGAAATGAAGAGCACTAAAAGGAAAGGGGTAAGTTGGAGGATACACACTGGGAAAATGCAAAACTGTGGATCATTTTCAGTCTTGTCATTTCTCATAATGTCTTTGTTCTTGACTTTCCCAAATACATTCTTTACATTTGGGGGAAAAAAGGGAAGATAATAAATTATGGTTCTCCCATGATGAAAGGTTGGAGAATAATAACATTGTAAGGGGATGGAGTTAAAAAGAAAGGAGGAAGAAAAATATAATAGTTTTTTGGCAGTAATTTCTAATTTCTTGTGTAAGATTTCAAAAAATGTCCCACAGGTTTCTACTGTAGTATCTCCTCAGGTAGCTTTATTCACTGATTTTTGCAGATTCACAAGCAACAGGAGACATTGTGATCTTGTATTTACTTCAGTAATTGAATGGGAGGAAATAAAGCAGTTAGTGAAATATATTTATTCACGCACTATTCCTCAGTCTTCTGACTGCTCTTTCATGTTTTTTCTCCTTTTGGTCATTATACACAGTAGAGTTAACCTAGAGAGTTTGCTTCATCAAGAGCATTTCAGAACCATAATGCATCACTAATAATGACACTGACTATGTCTCTGGGTCTTAAGGGCTCTGCAGAGCTAACCATCCGATACTCCACGCTACATTTGAAGAGATAATATTGTGCCTGTTGAAGGTTATTCTGCTGCCAAGCCAACTTCTAGGGAGGATGAGAAAGGAGAGGTGGTATGTGGCATCTTCATTTTCACTGGCATCTTTACTATTGAATTCCAATGGGCACTATATTATTGAAAAGCTGTGCTAGTAAAAGAAAGAATTTGCATTATCTGAATTATGGCTAATTCTTGATTCAACTAATAGCTCTGAGACAGGCAGTTACAGTCTTTAGAAATCTTTAGTAAACACTGGATTGCTTATGTAGAATACATTTTTGCTGTTCTCTATCACATTGACTGCAGATATTAGAAGGAGTGACTTTCATAATTCCCGGAATACTTGAAAATGAAAAATCTTAAGTCAGGAGCAATAGGTATGAACCCAGGAGCCAGAGCTATGGTACCTTTGTCCAAGGTCCAATTGCATTATATCAAATGCAATGTAGAGCAGTCTCCCCTTGCAAGCAATATGGCATTTTCATACACTCATTGATTCCACAATGAAGAATTGGGAACACTTCTGCTGGGATTTTTTGGTTGACCTTCTTGACTTGGGAGCAATAAACTTAAAGCTAACAACAGAAATCACTCTTTCCTCTCTTACGTGAAAACACACATATGTATTTTTAAAACTTCATGTAAAAAGTCTAGGTAAGCCATGATTTCTCTGCTGCTGTTGAACACTCCCTGGCACCTCATAGGGTTCAAGCTGTTAAAACCTGGGTCCTTAGATTTCAGTGGTGTGTAACACCACACTGCAGAGAGAAGCATTACCAGTGCAAAAAAGTACAGGATTTTGCTTAAAGTAAAGATGAAAAATTTGTGAAAGGTGATTGCCATTGTTTTTAGCTGTTCCAGAATGAACATACTCTACTTTGCCCACCTAACTATCTGAACTAACTGTGAAATCCATGTCTGTCTAGCAAGATCTTACCAATGAGGGAAATTATTCAAATGATCTAATGACCTGACTTAGATGATACTGAAATTCTGATGCTCTCTGTCCAAGTTAGCAAAGAACTGCATGCTGCAGAAAATGTTGGCAGCCCATGGCAGAGACAGACCTAAGGCAAATCAGTCAATGCTCAATCAGGATCAGTACATTTTAGGCATGGAGAAATCCAAATGATAGCAATAGACACTGTTTTCAAAACAAAAATAAGGGAATTGTTTTGGTGAGAGACTGCTTGGAGCTCTGCCTCCGGAAATGGGATATTCACTGTTTTCTTAGAGACAGGGTTGCTGCTGCTATTTCTCACTCTGTGGAAACAAAAGCTCTGGGGCCTCGTGCTGCCTGAAGAGGAATTTGACCAACATGCTCATAACTGAACATACTTCAATACATTGAATCTGAATCTGGAATGTGTCCTGCAAGACTGCTGCAGTGGTTGATATCAGCGTGTGGGGACCATCAGCTCCCTCAGCAGACACTGGGGAGCTGTGTGCTGCCCTGAGCCTGTGCCTGTGGCAGCACTCCACAGTGAGATCCCTATGAATCATGCGCTCCTGCTAGAGGTACAACCTGGATTCAAAAGTATCTGTGGCTGGTGATAATGTGCCTTGATCCCATGGCAAAATGTGGACAGCACAGTTAAAGATCAGGGACAGGCATAGGCTTGTAACATCATGAAAGGCAGGCAGGTAGGCAGTGAACACGGAATGATTGCTCACTGTTTCTCACAATCCCAGCACTAGAGACAGCAGGCTTAAAGCAATAAAAGGGTGAACTTTTTGACAACACTCTAAATCACTCCTTGTTCCTGGCTGTTGTTGAGATCAGAAGTATCAGTGGGCTCCGGAGAGGACTAGACAGTTCTGTTGATGTCTAAGAAATATGATGATTCAGGTGCAAGCTCTAGCAGAGCAAACGTTTTCCTAGGTGCTAGAAAGATATACAAAGGTGATGATCCTCAATTGAGTGTCCTTTTTCTCAAAGCATCACTAACAAATGCTGAAGACCATGTACAGAGCTAGTCTTCCTCTTTCTAATCCTCTGCGACATTTCTTAAATTCTTAGGTAAAACTGCCTTTTGGGGATGAATAGGGTGGTCCTTTCCTTGCATGTTCAAGACTAGGCCTTCATCAGAGACAGATGATTAGTTTACCCACAATTCCATTCCAAAGGTACATTGTGCCTTTGATAGGTTATTCTAGTATTAGTTCATTGATCATAAACCACAAAAATCATGTCTGTATGCTAATAACCAGCTGTTGAAAATGCAGGTGTAGTTAAACTGCATGGCTCCCTTTGTAAAGAAGGCCTAAGGGAATGTGAAACACGATTTGTATCCATTTCAGCTGGTGGAACTCTGCCCATTGATACAGCACAGTCGGGGAAGCAGCGCTCTCACAGGATGCTCAGTGAGCAGAAAACTACAGGGATAAGCAACCTACTTCTCTACCTTGCCAGCATTCTCCTGGGCTCCTGTTAAATTGTTAACACAGAAGGTTTTTCCACTTGTTCAGGGCAAATAACTGAAGCGCTTTAAAATGCGGAATTACTCCAGAGGTATATGTGTGCTATAGGCTTTAGTGGGATTTAGACCACTATACTGCAAGTGAACACAGAAATATGATTTTAAATTAATTCATATTATTTAAAGATTCTAATAGTAACACCTCAAATGTGTTCTGTGTACCAAGAAATAAATAGCTGCCTTTTCACTGGAGCATATGTTTGACCGAAGGGAGGACTGGGTAGGGTGACCCTGAAAACAGTGACATTTGCTGTTTCTCTTTCAGAAAACATAGCTTACCCTGTCCATGTGAGCTGTTTTACAGCCCACACAGGCATGAAGCTGTCTTGGTGTTACAGCAGCAAAAGAAAATGGTGTTACAGTGTTTGGCTTGTACAAACTTCCTACATTACCTAAAAATAACTAAGTAGCACATTTGGGAACTATTACGCAGGAGGTGCCTGCACAAGCTCATCGTGTGCATAATATGTTTCCTCTGTGTGTGTGTGTATACTTCTCATATGTCTTCCTGAAAACGTAGCCTTCCTGGGAGCAATTTTGAAGGGTTTTCAGGATTTTTTTTTGCCTTTGCTAAGATCTGTAATAGCCTGCCTTCGCTGTGCAGCAGAATAGTGTGATGTCCATGTGATGCTCAGCAGCAGAAAATAGCAGGCTGTGCTTCTTCACTCCTCCAGCAGCTCTTCCCCTTGGTGATGCACCATGAACAAAACAAGGCAGATCAGCAACAACAAGGGAAAAACACCCAATTCCTCCCACTAAGTGGCTCTAACAGGGCAATATGGCAGCACATGTCTGCCTGGTAAAGGAATCCATCTGGTAGGTGATACTAAAACATTGCTCATTTGGTTCAGAAAGCTTCTCTCCCTTTTTATTTAAAGATTCAAGTTGTGTTACAATAAGCAGGGCTGGGTAACACACAATAATTGCTTCTAGGTGACAAATGGGAAGGCTTACTGAGGGTTATTAATTCCTAACTGCCACTTCTTGGTGTTTGGAAGAGTTCTCAAGTCCTTCAAACCCAGCAGAACTTTCATCCAGCTCTAAAGTCATGAGCTCTGGCAGTTGGTTGAGGTGTAAGGGCCCAAGAGAATACTAATTAGCCAAGAGTGGTTAATTTTTAGGTTATAACTGGTTTATTTAAGCCTGGTTAATCAATTCTCAATTTGATGGCTCTGTGCAGGGCCAGGAATTGGACTTGATGATCCTTGTGGATCCCTCCTAATTCCCTTCTGTGATTTCACATGAGGACTGGGCTAATGGTCTGCCAAAAAACAATTGTTAAAAGGCTGCAAAACCACCTCCTTTCCTCAATTGCTCCTCCACTGTAGAGATTTTATATTTGAACTTTATTATTCATCTATAGAGAAAAGAGACTGCTTACTTAAATTGTCTTCATCCTCCATGGTGGTTGGGCCAGGACTCAGGTACTTGAAGGGTGCTATGAAGGTTGACAGTATGCTTAGCTTCTCTAGAAGAAAACAGAAGAAAAGATACATATAAAGTCAGTACTCAATCAATGCGTTCACATCTACTTCACACTTTTTCTCAGGTCAAAACATCTTGGCAAGTCTCTCTCTTTTTTCTTTTTCTTTTTTTTTTTTTTTTGTGTTTTCTGACACTGATATCTTCTCTGTTGTGACCAGTGACAGAACCCAAGGAAATGGCCTGAAGTTGTGTCAGGGGAGGTGTAGGTTGGATATTAGAGAAAGGTTCTTCACCCAGAGGGTGGTTGGGCACTGGAACAGCTCCCCAGGGCAGTGGTCACAGCAACAGGCCTGACAGAGCTCAGGAAGCATTTGAACAATGCTCTCAGACACATGCTGTGGCTCCCTTCCAAGTCAGCACAGTCTGTGATTCTGTGACTCTACAGTCCCACCAAAATAAAGTGAACCTCGATGCGTTTATTACAGCTGGGACATACAAACACCAAATACACATTCCTCCTGGTTTCTGCCCGCTTGTTCTTTGTCTGTGCTTCCCAGCAGTGGTGCCCAAGCACTGCAGAGTGGGTGATGCTTGAACTGGTCCAGCTGGGAATGGGAGAGGTAGTCAGTCAAGGGAGAAGGGACATGAGAACTGCTCTAATGGATGAGACCATCTACTTCACTTGTTTCCTCTCCCTAATGGAGACTGAACCAGAAATCTTAGAGAAAGCTCAATGATGGATGGTACAAAAGACTACTGTGGCTTGTAATTCTATCAGTTTTTGATATGATTTTTGGCAAACCCTTATGGTGTGCCCAGGAGGCTATTGTTCACGCAATAAGAACACTATTTGACATCCCTCTTGTGCCCATTCTTATTAAGTGCAGCTGCTTTTAACTGCAGTTTCTGCTTATCCTGCAGACAGTGGAGGGCAGAGACATTTGCTTCCAGTGCCCTGATCAGACTCTGCAATAGAGGCCAGGGCAGATTCAGCAAAATGAGAACTGATACTGACTTATACTTCGTCAATATTTGGCATAGGATTTATCTATAGGGAAAAGCTGGAGCTAACGCAAACACTAGAAATGGATATATATTTAAGTGTTTTATTTCCTTTGTTAACTGGTTTATTTAACTGGACATTTATTTTTTTTAGGCTGAATTCCTCCTGACACACTATGAGGATTTTATTGAGGACCAATGATAACAGAGTGTCCACTTGACAGAAGAAACAGAAACACACCTTACAAAGGTGATCCACGGCTTTGAAGAACTTTGTTTCTTTCCTAAAGTACTTTTCTGCTTAGAAAGCCTCAGCTATGGCTGAGGAAATAGATGGCTGAGGCTCACCTCAGGTAGAAATGCTCTGAATCCTGTACATTGTGAACAATGCTGGCCTCTCACCCTGTGGCAGAAGCATCAAAACCAGACCAAGAATGTATTCTTTCAAGTGACATAGAAATAAATATTTCCATGGGAAATTTATTTATCATTCAGAAAATATTTCTCTGAATTTCCTTAAACCACCTGTCTGCTAAACTACCACTGATCTAGGAGGTATTCCAGCTGAAGAGCTCCTAAACTTTTTCAGCAGCACATCTGTTATCTTTTTGGCCTGGTTCTTCCTACATTTGCAAACAGTCCTTGCTCTTGTTAAAGACTGTTATCAGAACCCATCAAAAATGACTTCATACATTTACCCTTAGCTGGATAACATTACAGCTCAACTCTATTACAGGAATTCACTGTAAAAGCTGACTGCTCTTTGTTAAGTAAATACAATAAGAAGAATAAAAGATTGCCTGAAGAAAACCTTTTTCCGTCCAGAAACCTTTCAGCCCAGACTAATATATAATTAGAGCACAAATTAGCCTCCTTCAATTGCAATTTCATTAAGGGATTGCAGCGATGTCAGGAACCAAAAGAATGAAGCTATTTTTGAATGCTATAGCCAGAAGATTTTCCTAAGTGGATCCTTTGACACTTTTTTGCTGAGGCATTGCTCACTGAGAAATGTGCTGTCTCTGTAGGACATCTCACTGCGTGTGAGACTGTTGGGTTGTGATCATGATAAAGGCTGGTGCTCACTCTTGACTTTCTCAACTGGTTTCTTTGATTGAACAGAAGAGAGCGTAGGTTTTTGGGACCTAATCCAAAGGCTGCATTTGGTAAGGGAAATGCTTCAGTTGATAGACATAGGATCAGGGCAGCCCTTGGCAGCCCTTGGCTGTAGCACCAACAGTGAGTGTTGTGCCTGGATACTGAGATCCTGAAGTGTGGGTACTCCACCTGTGCCTGGATGCTGGCAGCTGTCAGACCTTCAGGAGGAACCCTCAAGACCCTGATGTCACACACAAACCTTAATCTTCCTTGTTCAGAAAATATTCTCACTTCTCACAGAGAGTTAGCCCATTAATCAAGCAATAAGGAAGTGCTTTCTTGCTGCAGCAGAAGAAATTAGAAGCATTAGCCACTTGCTGCAGTGGCTAATGCTTACTCCTGCCACCAATCAAAAAGCAAACCCATTTAGTTTTATACCATACTTTTGTTAGTAAAAGAATATTTTATGATTTAGTTTAGTGGAGTTGATAGGTAAAATTTACAATGTGGATATAAAATTTATCAATTTCATTTTCATTTTGTCTTAAGGCACCCTTTAGCCATCTTAAGCTTTTATCAGTACTGTCTTCCACCTGTCCCAAAGCCCTTGCTGGTGACTTCACTTGTGTGGCAGAGAAACAGAATATAAAATTTGCTGCATGCTTAGAGCAGGAATGGATGGGTTTGTGTCAACCAAACTCAGGCAGGTCCTAATAACAGGATATACTTCTATCAATACCAATGACAGAAATTATAATTCAATATTTCAATCTATTGGCTAAGCAAAGGAAGATTTGTGAGTGTCTGGAAGGAGGAGGAGGGCAGGGTTTTGAGTAAGCTCTGTAAAAAGAGAAAAGCTGTAGTATACACAGTGCACAGATGAATTATTGAGCCTATGAAGGAGAAGATAATTGACAGAATAATTAAATGAAGGTGTTTACAGAGAAATAATCTGGTTAGTTTAAAAGTATTGGTATTATTGTGCACTTCCATCTTTTGCACATTATTGACTATTGCTGTACAGACCATGAGGCACTACTTCAGCTTTATTACCAATGGTGAAATTCAGTGTCAATTGTCAAGATCAGGAGAGTTGTGTATTCACACTTTATGGTCCCTGTGTAGGTCAATGACGATCATAATTAGCCTTGTTTTAAGCAGTTGGATGAAATCTTATGAATAAGAATAAAGGGCAAGGTGAGATTTGAAAAAAATCATAGAGAGAAATACCACTAAGGCCTCCTTTTCTCACTCTCTTTTTCTTCCATGATTTTTTTTTCCAAAAAAGAAGCAATGACAGGTAGCCCAAAATTAGAGCAGCTATTTTTACTTTATAATTGTAAATGTTCTCTGTGTTTGTCTGAGGAAGTTATTTTTCAAGGCTAGAAGACAGGGTTTAAGAGAAAAAAAAAGATATTTCAACAACTCTTTCCTGCAGAAATGCAGAATATATAACCCTATGTTTATGAGAAGCAATACATGAAGGTATTATTGCTGGCATTACAATTGTACCAAAAGCCTCTGATGCCATGAAGAAGAGATTTCATAAAGGCCTACATGGACACAAAGAAAGCTTTATTTACAATGGAAATTGAGAGACAAAGAGCAGGTACGGTGGAATTTATCTCTAGCCACCCTGGAACGCTATTGCAAGATGATAGCATCATATTTTATAGTGCATTCACTATAAAAAGAGTCTTCCAAGTGGAAATCTGCTCCAGTACTCTAAGCATAAAAATCATAATTTCTTCCGAAGAGAAGCCTATTGTAGGAACAAACCTCACTCTTCTGTTTTGGGATGGAAAAAGACTTCAGTTCACTCTTCCAAGGATATATTTTCCAGCAACAGCAAATAGTTAACATATAATCATGAACAATGTTTTTACAGTAGCCATATACGTAATTTAAACAAATAAAAAACCCCATGGATCAAGATATGTTTTGCATGAAATACAGAAAATGGTTTAGTACAAATGATTCAGCAAAGCCTGGCATATAAGGCAAGCAAGTTTCCTCTAAAACCTGTTCTTTTTGTGAAGTTGCTCTTGCCCTGGGGATGCAGTCAGAAGGCTGGTCACAGGTCCTGTAAATACACTTTTATTGTGAAGAAAGAATGCACATATACAGCTATAAACACATTCGTGCCCTTCATACCTATCAGTATTTGAAGGGCACCAGACAATACTGCTTGATCATCAACTCTACGGAAGTTCTTTCACTCTCAATCACCAGAATAAAAGCAACAGGAACAGCAGGAGCTCAACACTTTTAAAAATCAGCCCTTATACATGTTGGACAAATTGTTTAGCTTTGAGAAGAGCAGACTGAGTGGGGTCATAACAGCAGCCTGCAAGCAGATAAAAAGCTGCTGCATGGAAGAAAGGAGCAAACTGTGTTCCATGTGCATTAACACAACCAGGAGTAATGGACTTAAATTGCACCAAGGAAAATTCACTTTAGACATTAAAAACGCCTTCCTGACAGTAAGGATAGTGCAGTGCTGGAATAGTTTGTCTGGTGGGGAGGTGCTGAAGGGGAGACAGCTGGAATCTGCAGGGGCTTGCACTTGTCCTTGGGTCCATCCCTGATACTCTCCCATCTCTGCAGACTCCAGGGGAAAAACCTGCCCTAGCCATGAGATCCTGCAGCAGGTTCTAGCTCAAACTTGGAAAAGCAAGTAGTGTTTGCTAATATTTGCTATCTCTGAGCAGAAGTTCGTGGCACACTCTTTTGCTTGGTAGCTAATGAGCACCATTAATAATTGTTTTTTAAAAATGCAACTTCCGAATGCAAGAAGGATTAGACAGATGGATACCAGTGGTTTGCCAGATCAGCGTTAACAATGTTTTACTGAATTAGTTTCATTCTCATACTCAAATTTATTGACATAAGCTACTTTACTTGTCAGAGGTTTCTTCAATAGTATTCTTTTAAAAACACAATGCAGACATTATAAACCAGTCCTAAGTAATTAATTTGGTTTGTGGAGTCTGAAATTACTCAGGAAGGGACAAATATGATGCAATAGTGTAAACTCAGCTGCAAAGCCTCTTGAAAAAAGCCTTATTTTTTATTTCTCTAAAGCAGTATTTACAGCTACTTGAATAGTTGCATTTCACAGTTGTGCTTTGACTTGATTTATTTTAAAAGGGCGGGGGGGGATACAGGGAGAAAGAGAGCCTGCACATCAGGAGGTGACTCTTTATCTTCCTTCTCATATCTTAGTCAGTTCAGGCTTGGGCTGACAGTGACTGACAGGATGAAGAGATTCTTTACGCAAAAGAAAAATACGGCAAATTTGTGGGGAAAATAATAACGTCTTTAAACCACAGCACTTACTGGGAAGACTCACAGCCCTCTAAATTATGGCTTGTAGAGCCACCATGCTGCATCATTCAGTGTAAGCAGCCAGTTTCTAGGTAGGGATTTACTTGCATGGTGTCAGAATCAGCCCTTACAGCTGAGCTCGAGAAGCAGCTGTTGAATCATAAGTTCCTGAGTGTGCAGGGCCCAGCAGCATTGAACAAGTGCTTCTTGCTTCACAGGTAAGTAGGAAGGCCCTGTGTGATGGTCTTTGATACCCACACTGACAAAGCTGCACTGGATCCCTTTAAATTATCACCTCAGCTCCACTGGGGCTGGGAGGGTCTCTGTCCATCCCCTCCAGCCATGTTTAAGTTGGAAGTGTGGCTGCCCTAAACCCCTCCACAGGGATGATGTTTCCATAGACACAGCAGCAGCTTTGGCACAGCTTTGTGCCTGCTGCAGGAGCTCCAGTTTCATGCCTTGCATGGGATAAGTTCAAGCCTGCATATATTTGCAAGGGGCTAATTACACATTCCCATTCCTGTTTGGTTTGTTTTGTTCTCTCAGTCCTACACTGTGAGGTCTTAAAGTGGAGCTTTGCTGACATCATGGACCCTTGAGAGCCATCATTCAATACAACTGGAACAGCACTCCTGGCTGAGAAGTCCAAGGGGGAAAAAGAGCATTTGAACTGGAGAATATGAAAGAGTTAAAATATGTGGAACTTTTCCTGTCTGCAGCTGTGCTGCTTGGCACCCCTGAGAGTGTGGCCTTTGAGGTGGATGGTTACTAAAGGTCTGCTTTTTATAATTGGTTTTCAATCCAAGGCATTTGCATGATATCCCACCCTGGCTTATGTGGGAAATGTTAAGGAAAGCTTTCCTTGGAGGTAGCAGAGAAATATGCAGAGAGAAAAACCTTCTGGTTGAATATGATTTTTGTCTGGAACATTTTTCTTAAAAAGCAGGGACTAAAGGGACTATTGAAATTAAGGAATTTAGGTTTTTAAAAGAAAAAAATATATTCAACATTACTTTTTTTGTTCTCTGCTTCCACAATGACCTGAAATGAAGATGTAAAATATCAGAGGACATTGTTTTTAGTCTGATAACTAAAGGGAAGACAAAACCAGGGAACATTTTGGTAGTCAGTCTTTCAGGAAAATGTTTTCAGCTGCATGAAGCAGGTTGTGCCTTGAGTTAGAAGTCAGAGGTGTGAACCTGGAGCCATTAAATCTTCCCCTGAAACAGGGCAACAAGCTGTTCAGTATGATACAGAGCCCAGGCACAGGAGCACCTGCTTCTGTGCCTTGCCTGCAAGTTGAACATGGCCTGCCAAGTGCAGGGGTCTTCTCTAAATAGATCTACTTGCTGCCTGTATAATTTTTTTATGTAGTTCCTGGAGCAGAGAATATATTTTTGCTCTATTCTTGTTCAGTGCTTAGCAAAATGGGATCTGTGTCCAAGATGAGAGCTCTGAAATGCAATTATATTAAGTAGCAATAACAGTTTATGGTATTATGATACTGCAGAGAACATTGAATGTGAAACATTGGTTAGCTCAGGGGCCTGGCAGCTGGACTAATCCTCTGTGCATCCTGTCCCAGCTGTCTGCTGACCCAGAACTGCTATCCTTGGAAAGCTTTTGGGGAAGCTGTGTGAAATACTTTACCAGTGCCAATCCAACACCTGACCGGCAGTGGCAGGTCCATGCCCTGTGCTCTGCCCCCTCTGCAGCCCTGCATGCCACCAGTGCCTTCACACACTGCTGCACTCATTTGCTCTGAGGCCAAAGTAACTTCTGGCTTATCTCTTAGGAAGCAGAAAGGACCAGCAAAAACCCTGTGCTTGGGATTTGTATGGATTCATTCAATATGGTCTGAGATATGGGAATGTGTTTAATTGATCACATCATGCACTAGGACATAATTTCTTTCTACAGTGACATGTCCTGCAGCTCCTCTGCATTTCTGGAATGGAGATAGTGGGGTTTAGCTGCAGATTCATCACATGAATTCAAATAAGCATTTGCATAGACAAATCTCAGGGGCTGTATCTCTGTGCCCTGTAACAGCCCACTCCAAGCTCCTTCACCATGAAAGACGTCTGTGGAATGAAACATGTTGCATTGTGAAATATTAGTTTCTTATTACTTCCAGTAAAGAGCAAAGTAAGTAAAACCACAAGGTGGTTGATGGATTTTTTATAAGAAAGGCAATGTATATGTGTTTTGTTCTCTGTGAGATTCTTTGGAAATCAATTTGAAATCTAGTTCAGCCTTGTAAAATTAGATCTAAAACTATTTAATTTTGTTACAAGTGTGTTTCTCTCTCCTGATGCCTTGCTTGAGGACACATAGAGATAAAAACTCTTGAGTTATTATCAGTTTATGTGCATCTGTCTGCCTGTGGAGTGTACTAGATTATGTATTTCTAAGTGATCTGGCAGTGGCTTGGAGAATGGCAGTTTAAAATCCACATCTTATCAAGCTTCTTATGCTATTTGAACATTCATTTTGGAAATTTTTTTTTTTTTTGCATTCTATAAACTGTGACAGGCTTTTATTTTCCCTTTCTTTAAAAATATCCCTATATTTTGGTATGTCATCCCTTTAGAAAACAGGAGAAGCACAGAGAAATTAATAGCATGAAACCCACCAGTTCTCCACGTGTGCTGAATAGAGATGCAATGGAGACCACAAAATAGCCAGTGGCTTTATCAAGCATACAATAAATCAGTGTGATAAACTATGACTATTTGATTGTATGCCAAACAAACAAGTATTATCAAACAGTATTATCAAAGAGCAAGAGTCTCCAGTCATATGGGTAACCAGTTTGGCCAGTATCAAGGGGAATGGGTTAGTTTCCTGTGTCTACATTCAAGTCTGTACAGCTTAAGGAGGCTTTGCTAAGCTGGAACAGAAACCCATACGAAAATTCTTGATTTGGGTTAAGAGAGGTTTGCTTATTACTAATTTAAACCTGTCAACTAAATTATGATTATGTGAAACATGAGTGGCCTAAGCCAAAGTAAGAGAACCACAGTTAGTAAAGGTATTTAGAAGGATGCCTGGAGTCAGTGGAGCTGAGGGCTGGGCAGTACAGCAGCTACCTTTGCAGGAAATACTACAGACTGTGGCTCAGGACTGTGCATGCAGAAGGACAAGGAGGATACAAAACTTCGTGCTGCACTACCTGATTTTGAAAGGTTTTGCCACCTTCTGAAACCAGCAGTCCATTCAGGGACATAAATTCTAAGGTGAGGCTGAGCTGTTAAAGCCAAATTTCAGTTTTCCAAACTCTGTCTCCAAGTTCAGCCATCATCTGCTGTAAGAAAGGCTGAAAAACCCCAGGAGGGGCTGATCTCATCAGCATGGACATGTACAAATAAATGCCTGCTAAGTGCAATAAATCCCTCCCAGCAGGTTCCTATTGATTTTACCTGGGACCTGGACTATTGATTTAGGGTAAAAGACTAACCTGTAGATGTCCAAAGTTAGGAGCCATGATTTCTACCCTACCTTCCCAGGAAATCCTGACCTGTGTTCTGGTGGGTGTTACCTGGATGACAAGGTGAGTGGGTGTCGCTGTTGAGCAGCTAGCAGAGTAATGAAGGCACCAGTTCTCAGTGGCAAGAAGGAATGACCTTTATTGTTTTGATTTCCTCATATATATAAAGTTTTCAAAAGTCACCCAGATTGGTCAGTCAGAAGCCTTCCCCCAGGCCTGATTGGCCAGGCCTGCACTGCCCAAGTTCTGGAACACTGTTCCAATAGCATCCAAACTTTATCTTTATTTATAAAACACAAGAAAATTCTCATGGGAAAAGCCTGTGTTAGCCACAAGTGGGGATCAGATCCTTCTTCCCTGAGCAATGCAGCCCCAGCAAGAAGGCTCTGCTGTTGACACATTTTCTTGATATTTTGAGTCCTTGATCTACACATAGGTTTGGGTAATGAACTGAATGGTGTGTTACTGAAAGAGGGATCAAAACTCTTTCATGCTCACAGAGCTCCCACTGAAGGCACTGAGAGAACTGTAAACACAATAAGTTACTACATGGAGAAACTAAAGATATTTGTACAGGTGCAATATAGATGAACAGCTAAGTATTCATTTTATACTTTTTAAGATGATAGCTTCACTGTAAAGTGGGTCACTTAACATGGGCATAGCAATGTGCTTCACCTTAACACAAACAGCTCTTTTAGTTCTTTAAAAGTTTCACTTGTTGATCTGCAGTTAAGCCCAGAAATGCAGATGCAGATAGAGCTGTTGATCTCCTTTCCAAAACTATGGGACTGATGTGAAGCAGCCCCAGCCGAGTGCAGACACTGCCTGGGAGCACTCCTGTGTGAGCTGTAACCCCCTCCTTCCCAAAAGGAATACCTGCTTAAACATTAGGAAGTGAAAGGCCTGCATCAGAAAGCTCCACTTGACAATTAGTGGTGAAAGGTTTTTTAAAATCTCTTCTCTGTTCATCTACTGCAAGCAGCCAAGCATGACCTCTCCCTCTAGCACTTACTTCCACAATAATAATAGTAATAATAATAATAATAATAATAATAATAATAATAATGCATATTTAACCTGATTCCTGCCCTGATTTTTCCTTGGTACATGAGGCAATGTTGTCCTTGTGTTAACTAATCTGTCTGGAGGCAGAAAGTTAAAGGCATTACTGTTACAATTTAGGGAAATATAAGATGTAAGAGGGCTGAGACTTGGAGAGCTTTCTCAGAAAAGATGCTACTGAGAGAAGTCAAGTCTGCTAATTGAGCCAATTATTTAGGTATTTAGTAATTTAAATTCTCGTTTGGCCCCTTGGGTGCTGAGACAGAGTTAGGGGCTGTCCTGGGTCTGTCCTGGGTGTTGCTGGCATTACAGTGCATTTGACTACAAAGCAACTCCTCCAGTTTCACCTGTTAAGGCATGAGCCTTCAATATTTATTAAACTTTCCATCACAGCTTGTAGAGAGTCTTAAAGTCTCAGGTTCATCACTGCTACTTTGTTAGTATTTTCTTTTTTGCCTTTTTAGTCTTTATTCAATCCTAGCACAAACGGCTTCAAATATTTTCCTCAATTAAGAGCAGTGACAATGGAAAAGTTTGCTAAGGCTTTACAAAGGAGACCAAGTTTTCAGAGTGATGCAAAGGGAACTTGACACCTGACTCCCATCAACAATAATAATAGGGGTTATGCATCTAACTCTTTCTGCATTGTGCTGACATTGTACCCTTGAATGTTAGTACAGTCCAATAATTCTCCAAAGATGAGGCAGCTAATTTTCTCTGCCATTGCTGCTTTGCTGGCATTTTTATGGCATTCCCAGAAGTACTACCTGTCAGAGTTAGTACTTCCAAGGATGGCATTGCTTTGGGGTGATTGAGGATTGATATAATTAAAGAGAAGGCAGTCTAGTGCTTGCCCATGGGTATTTTATATTAAGCATTTCATTGCACAGCTACGAGTGATGATTTAAATGATGACAAAGTTGGGCTGCTCTGTATGGGCAACAGTGATTCAAACCATGAATTCAGGGATGTGAGTCCTCTATTTTATGCTGAAAATTCTGAGAATGCTGCAGAAACAGAGCTTTCTAGGAAAACTGCAACCTTCTCATGAGCCATTTCACTAAAGATTGTGTCCCTGCCCATGGCTGGGGGTTTGGAAACAAGATGACCTTTAAAGTCCCTTCCAACCCAAACCATCATACGAATAATGCCACTGAAAACTTGCAGGAACTTGCCACAGGAAGGGATAGTCCCAGTCACAGCTAGGGACAAGTAAGATTATTATTTGGCAATAACTTGGAAAGGAACAGGAAAAAGAAAATATAACATTACATCATAAAGTAAATACCCTGGTGCAGTTATTGTTGTCTTAAATGGGATTATCTGATTAAATCTACACATGCTTTTGTACATATTCACATCTGGAGCAGACACTGTAGGCTTTCTTTAGCAGTCCGTGAAGACATAACAAATACAGCCTATGACATTAAAGAGCATTAATTTCATTCTAAGGTAAGTATGTGTTAGTCCTGCTCTGTAACTTGAACATGTTAAAAACCATGTGAAATATCAGACATGTTATTATCTCAGTGTTTACCCCTAATAAAAGGATGAAGTGTTAAAATCCAGCAGGAAGGCTGCTCTTTAACACTGCAGACAGAGTTTGCTAAGGACACTCTGGGAATATAAACCAGCTCTTTGTGCAGAAAGAAGAGGAATCTTTTCTTCTCTTCCCTGCTATAATGTCCATAAACTCCAATTACATTTATAACATTGCATTAAATTAAATATGTTATTTTACGCAAGCACTTAAAAAGTCTACTAAGTATCCAATAACAGTTTTCTTTATTCCCTTGTTAGCAGCTGCCATGGCAGCAGGACTCGCACAAGAATGAAAGTGATTTAGTGCATTGATTTGCAGTTGGCACGGCCCTCTGTTCCCAAACAGAACTGATTAGCTTAGCAGGAAAGTGCCATTTACTTTTTATCGTGTTTCTTTTCTGCTCATCTCCCTTCAGTGGCGCCCAAGAGGAACAGAAGAGCTGCAACCTCCTGAGCAGGTTGCTTACTTTCTTCAAATCCAAATTCTGCAATTCTAAGGACTAATTTGTCTGGATAGTGCTGTAGCATCAATACAGATGCCAGGGTTACTGCTTTGGTGTACTGGAAACAGGTCCCTGTGAGCTCTTTCAGGCTGTTTGTACACAAAATTAACCCTGACTGTGAGAGTCCCCTATGTGTCCAAAAGTGCCATCTAAACCAGGATTTTAGGGTTTTTCTCACCATTTCCTGCTAAAGCTAATAGGACAGTAAGGCACAATGTCTAGCTGGGAAGGTTTCTCTTGAGTATCTCACTTTTGCTTCATAAACTGACCGCAGGGCTTGTCTTCTAATACATAACATTTGAAAGACTCTGTACACACTTGTGCACCTCTGATCTTCCATGTATTGAAGCTGCTGGGGAAACTCTTGTTTCACCAGCTAAAAGCAAAGATTTTCTGCAGTGCAGAACGACCAGCAGCTGCTGTAAAACAGTGGGAGTCATTGAATTAGCAATTATTTCCCCTTGAAGACCAATTCATGGCAAAAGTTCAGTTTGCTTTGGATAAGCCTCCATCATTTCAGGGGTCAGATCCTCAGCTGGAGTGAGTACCTGTGGCTTTACTGAACTCCATGAACATACACGGAGTCATGCCAGCTGAGGTCAGCGGAATAACACTATTTCAAACCAGTTAAGGTTCTGATCCCATAAACTTGTCATGACTATTCAGTCTCATTAGTCCTTTCCAGCTCTCTCTCAAACTTGTCAAAAATTCAGCAATGTCAAAGCTTCTTAGGGGTGTCAGACATTTCCAAGTCTGTTTCTACTAAGAAATAATAAGGAAAAGAACCGAAAAGGAAAGGATGGGAGGCTGAAAACCATGGTTCAGAGTTATTTCTGGAAACAAAGATTAAAAGATGAAGAGGGGAGAGAGAATTTCCTACTTTCTATCTGAAATTCACTCAATAATATTAATCCTTTTGGACTCCTTACAGTTAGCAGAGATGAAGAGGCTAATCTCTGTCTCTTCTACACTGGAGGCTCCATTAGTTCTACTAAATAGCTGGTGCAGCACCAGAGAAAGAAGTACATACGCATTTACCTTCCTTCTCCTTTGATCTCAGCAAGAGATTATAAAACAGCTCCTATATTCTGTTCTTTCATTTTAAAATGCAAAGCAATCTGTAACTTTCTTCCCTCTGGCACAGGAAATCCTGGTGAGGAGAGGAGCCCTTTACTAGAAAATGTATAGCTCACACTTTTCAAATGTATCTAACTCCATTAGTCATGTGAATTCAGTCTCTTTTATTCCCTCGTATGAGCCATCTTTCCTCCTTCTGCAACAACAAAGAAAATCCTCTTTTCTGGTAAAGCAGGAGTTATTTGAACTTCACTGACTCAAAAGACTGCAGCATCTGCCATAGCTAATGAACTCCTGGCAAACCAGGGGTTTGTTGATAGGGCAACATTACCACGGCCCTCTCCTAAACCTAAACCATCAGGAAACAAAAGCTACCTCTTTGCAGGACTTAGAGTACTGCAGATGTGGGTGTACTCACTGTCAGCAAAACCTTTTGGTGCTATTTAACATTTGTTCTGCCACTGGTGGCAAATTTTAATAATCATGAGTTGAATTTTAGGATAAAATGACTCATGGCTTAAACTCCATTGATTGCAAAGGGATGAGCCTGGCTCAGATATAGAAGTAAACATTTGGTCAGATAAAACCAACGTCATACATCTGGTCATCTGCAGCTCTCTCACACTTGCATCTGTGAATGTCCTCCTTGGCTAGATTCTGGGTTTTCTTCCTGTGAAAACTCAGACACAAGGTGACAGAAGAAGGGAAAATACTGGCACCAGTGTAGACAAAACATCGTGTCAGAACGTGGCTGAGGCTTATTCCTGCAGTTGTATGGCATAGAAATATAGATAGATGCAAAAGGTTGTGGCCTCCAAAATGGATCCTGCAACCCTGTAGCAGAGCCTAAAATAATTATTTAGGTTTGGAGAGCATCTAGCATCAGATACCTCAAAAAGGGACACTCGGGTGACAGACAGCCTTCTTACCGTGGTTTTCATGAAAGTAGTCAGTAATAAACACTGAAGATTAGAGTATATCCAGAATCTATCCCCCTTCAGGGCTTGGGGAACTTGCTTGTGGTTTCTGGGAGGAAGCTCTTCTGTTTGGGAATTTTTCCTGAGGACTGATGTCCAAGCCTTGTCTTTCAGCCTGGGGGGAAGTGGGAGCAAGGATCACAGTCTTTTACAACAGGCTAGCTGGGGGTGACAGTGACGGTCGACCTTTGTACCCAGGAGACAGAGTTAGTGCATTTATCCAGAGCAGGGCTGTGTTGGGGCTGGAGACAAACACTGCTGGGGCTGGGACTGACAGCCCTGGAAAGGCAGGATGGGAGGAGCCCTTCAGTGCCCTGAGGGACCACACAGCACACTGTGAACACAACCTGGCTACCTGCCATGCACATCCACTTCTGTCTATATTGTGATGCTGTTCTACACACATTTCAGCTTTTAAATTAGACTAGTGAGTTTTCAATATAGGAAAAAATAATAACAAATATTTAACAGTAATCCTTATATGAGAAGCCCTGATGGGCCAGCCTGAGCCCTCATGTCCTGCAGGTGGATGGTGCTTTGTTGTGCTGCATATTATGCTGTGCATACATACACTGCTAGGCCAGGGTAGCAAAACAATACTTGTAACCTCAGTCTTCACTCTTAGAAATAGGCTGTGCTCTGATCTGTTCAGTTTTGTAGTATTGTTCAAATGTGGAATCCAGGGCAGAGGGATATATTTGGAGTTATGGGGTTCACTTCTGTAGTGCCATGGCTAAAGACCAAGATATTGCAGCCATACATATTAACTTTTCAAAGGCATTTGACTGTCCAAGACTATTCAGAATGTCCAGGAGCATTTGTGCTAAGAAAATTGAAGCACTTTGGCCTTGGCTGAGCTTCAACAGATAGATTTGCTTCATATTTGTTAACAAAAGCAACCACGATAGAGAGAGGGAGAAAGAAAAGGTGACAATTTGTCTCCAGAAGTAGCCACACAGTAAATCTCCAGTGAAGAGTTTTATGGGAAAAACTCCATTTCTGCTATGCTGCTTCCAGACCTTATAGATGGTTATCAGGACAAAGGTAATTATCTAATACTGCCTATTTAAATATAAACAATGCAATCATTCATTTCCTTGGCCCTGAGTGACAAAACTTCAGAGTGCAATGTGACCTCTGCCACTTCCACAAATCACTTACTAGCAAGAAATGGACTTCTTCAATTAAAAAAGAAGTGGAGAAAAGAAATCCATATCTTCCCTCCCCAAAGGGACAACAAGATCATAAAGTCATGCTCCATATGGCCCTGACACTATCAGGGGTTTAGGTGGTAGATTGAGGTCTGTGTCATTGATATGTGTAGACCTCAAGATCTGTCTAGCTCATGTCTACTGCAGAGAGAGTAATTTGTATCTAATTTGTTCAGTAGCTTTTCTGTTTGTCTCAGACTTTGATTTTTCCAAATATACTTGTCAGCAGACTTTGCTCAAATGCACTTTGCAAACATATTTTAGCCTATGCAAACTATTTGTTTTGACTGTTCACTACTCATGCTGTGTAACCAGCCACCTAAGGCAAACTGCAGTTTGCCACTGCTTTTGCAGATGACTGATCCCTGAAGTGCCCTGAACTCCTTTGCAAATCTCTACTGTAATCTGTCTCCAGTCACCCAATAAGGTCACCAAAAGCTATTTTTTAGTCACATAAAAAGTGCCACTATCTGTTGTCTCTTAACAGTGTTCTGACAGAAATGAAAACAGTGATTTGCATACCCACAAAATGAGTTGTAAAAGGAACATTTTCGTAATTCTTTTTAACCCAGACACATTTAAAATTTAAAACTTTCTTCCAAATGTCTTCATAAACTAACAACAAATGAAAATGCCAACTTGCAGAATTCCTCATTGAAAATAAGTACAATAAAACTTCTAATATAGATGCATGTTTTCTTGGCATATCACTTAC
Organism: Lichenostomus cassidix; assembly: GCF_008360975.1. NCBI lineage: Eukaryota > Metazoa > Chordata > Aves > Passeriformes > Meliphagidae > Lichenostomus > Lichenostomus cassidix. The sequence goes on from NC_139482.1 coordinate 10,365,327, forward strand.
CAGGCTACTGCTGAAGAGACCTGGAGGTCTGGACTGCACAACTACATCCATAGTTTGAATCCACTGGGGAAGTTATAGCAATATCCCATTTTTTTACCCTGCAAAATGAGATGTGATTGTTGCTCCTGATGAATGACAGAGGACTTTCCTAGAGAATAAAACCAGAGAGCCTCACAAGACTAAATCACAATCTCTTGCCTGCCCCAGAGCCTTTCATCTGGTCAGCCTGATGCTTAGCACAGTAATGGCTAAGGTTAGATGAGATCAACCCTACTCTGACTGTTTTGACTTGTAACAACTCCCAGTGCCAGGCTGATAAAAGCCTGGTGTGTTAGTACAGAAGTGACACTGCGTTTATTTGCTGACACCCCTATAGAAAAAGCATGTTGTTTTTATGGTTAGTTGGCACAGATTTAAGGAATAAACTGCAGAAGAAATCTGACTGCTAATGACACATCTGTGGGCAAAGGTGCCACAGCATTCAGAGTGCAAGAGAACAGGACTCCCAAACATGTGTCACTTGCGACAGCCCCATAATCTCAGTGCAGTCCCAGGCACCTCTCTGGGCCACGTTTATTTCTGACAACCTTGTCAGAAACATATGGTATGGATCAGAGTATTTTGCATTTTTTAGTGGCCAGGCTGGGGTCACATGCAAAGGCTTCCATCCTCTTGCAAATGTCAAAATCTGACTCAGACCGGACATAGCCCAAAACACCTTGTTATGACTCCTTGTGGGAACATCATTACAAGTGACAAAATTAAAATAAAATAAAGATATCAGACCTAAAATAGGTAGCATGTATTTTTGTAGAGGAAGGGCATTCAGTGCAGTTATTTGAGGACTCTGCTGACAGAGGCTTTTCTGTATCATTCTAATTTCAATGCTTCTATCTATAGCTCTTTGTGTAGATTTGTCCTTTCAGTGTGCACTGTTGTCAATGGAAAGATACTGTAAACTGGTTTCAAGGTGTGACTCAGAAAGAGCTGGCAAAAAGATGCTCTGAAATTTTCAAAGCCATGTTGTGCATATCTTCAGTTTGAATGGATATGCATGCAATCCTCTACACTTTGGCAAATCTCATCCATAAGCTGCCTCCCACCTTGAAAACAGAGTCAATGTCATCCAGAAATGTTCTAGCTCATGACAGCAATGATTCCCAGCTCCTGAGGACAGCCTTGGATCTCTGTTATGGCTGATGTCTATGAGAGAATGTGCATATACATCAACTTTGCATCCACACAGACACGTATTTACAGGAACCTTTGTGGTTTTCCAAACACAGGCAGAGAGTTTGTCAATCAGAGCTTCCAAGCACCTAAACACATACAGGAGCCACCTACACCTCAGAGTTCTTGGCATCCAGATAAGATACTCATGATTGAAACAGGGTTCTCCATGTCCAAGAGAAAATCTTCCTGTAAGGCTTAGAAGACTCACAGGTTTTTAAAACCATTATGGTGAGGCTTGTAGAAAAGAAATTAAGGATGGATAGTTATCTGGAGTGAGGTATATCTAGGTGAATTGTGGCTTTATAAGGAGCAGCACAGCATATATGTTTAGAAAGAAATCCCATTTTGATTTAAGATGCATAGCTATCCCAGATATTGCCTATAAGCCCATCAGAAGAATAGGATTTCCTGGCTCACAAGGATGATTTTCTTTTTGCAGGTCTGCTCTACACTATTATTGAATGAGCAAAAAATATCAGAGCTTTTCCCAAAACAATTTAGAGACTAAAAGGGAAGGCTTCCTTCCATTCTTCTCTATTTCTTACTGCTGCCCTGTTCTGACAGGCTGCTCAGGAGAACGTTGGGGATTTACTCTTTGCTCTTTTTAAAAAAAGCATTAAAATAAAAAATCCTCATGTAAATAATTGCATCAATTTTGCAATCAACCAGAAAACAAACAAACAAAATCCAGTGAGGCCAACACTGAATGTACTAATCTTGCCAATGCTTTGTATAATTAAAACAATTTCACCTTGAAATCTGGCATTCATTATAATATGGAGCACCTCCAGGCTTTAGCATTTAATTTGTTTTTATGGACCTAGCTAGAAGAGGGGTTTGTACACGAAATATATTCTAGTCTTTTTGCTTCTGATCCATTTAGCAATTATTTTATGCAATCTGTTGTTACATATTAGTTGTCTCTTGTTTCTGTTGCTGCACCTGTATGACTTAGCAAACACCCCAATGCATCTCACTTGGCTGCAAAATTCATCACAAAGTCATTGATATCAAAATACTAACAAAACCCAAGTAAATCCCAAATCTGTGTTTGGGTTCAATGCACACAGCATTGAAGAGATTTGCTGCTGTCTTCCTCTAAGCAGTAACAAAACAAAATTTTAAAACCAGTTCTCAATCTCAACACTAGCAGTTCAGATTTCCCACTTTCATATAGGAGCTCAGGTTGCAGGAGGTGCCAGGCAATGTCCTGAAAAATTGTTGATATTTTTCTGGAAATCGATTTACATAAACTAACAGGAAAGCAGCAAAACTTCCATGCAAATCCTTAATCTTTGCTCTTAACTTTAACATGGGAAGTGGATCTCAACTTCAACTTTTAGGAAAATTCAGATTTTATTTTAAACTTTAGACCTTACACCTAGAAGAAGTAATTCAGGCTTCTCAGTCAAAACCTAGTCTGGTTCTAGTACCAGTCCGATTACTCACTTAAATTTAAGTTTTGTCACTTGGGCCTAGCTTTAATTTAAATACTGGAGATTTATTCAGTTGCCTTCCTTCTCCTACCATCAAGCAGTTTCAGCTAAAGAGATTTGTACTCGAAATGCACCCATTCAGCATTGGTATTGTTAAATTAATGGTGATATATATGTGTTTGTGGGCACAGTGACCTTTATTTGCTCCTCATTATGTTTGAAAATAGTTCTTGTTATCTGACTGAATGAATTATGCTGAGCATTGTTATGGCTCAGATAACCTATGGAAACTAGTTATTTTTCATGATATGTTAAATGTTAAAACTAACAAGCAGTTAGTTAAGCATTACACTGGAGACTATCATCATGTCTTACAACTTGGAACATGTACTTTTAAGACCGTTCAGATTAAAGATGAATCAAAGCACTTCAGCTTCAGGGATAGAACTGGAGGTGTACATCCCTCCAGACAGAACTGGAGTGTAAAATCCAACACAAATTGCTTTTAAAATTTAATAATTCACAAAATCTATGGTTAAGCACAGCCTGGCTGGGATAGATAAGTAAAATAAATACCGCAAAGTCAATTTTTAATAATCTGTGGCATGAAATTTAAGCACAAGAGAAAACATTTCACAATCAAGTCAGAAGCTTTTTGTAAATGATCAAATGAGAATTTTAAACCCCCTCCCCTACCAATGCAAAATACATCCACTTTATCCTTTAGTCCACACAGCATACTCCTAGATTCCTTTGTTTAAATGCCTTTTAAGTCTAAGAGAGCCTTTATTGTAACCCCTTTTTAGAAGCTGAGTTATTTACAACAACCTCAGAAGAAGGCAGAGAGATTCTGGAGCCTCTTCTTTGCTGGTGAATTGGCTCATCACATGCAGTCACAGGAAACAGTGTAATTAGTTCCTGTGCTAGTCTGGTAACAAGTGGTCTGGTATATTTATCTAATTATTGAGACAACACATTTACAACTGAAGGGATTTTGTTATAAGAGGTTTGTAATACTCTGACTTAGGCTGATCTTCAGTCTCTTAATGCCAAGTGAAAACTGGCCTTCAAGCACCATTTTTGTATGATGAAGAATAAAATCCCAGATGGATTATGACAAGTCTGTGTTGTCCTAAAAGAGAAATCAAAATGAAAATCTGGGAAAATTAAATGGCAAGGATAATATATACACACACTCGTTCAGGGGAAGAGAGAAGATGTGAAGATTTGTACATATTTTATGCATCTGGAATCAGTATGCTAACATGCTGTTTATGCTAAGAGGTGCACCATCTGCAAGGAATAAAGAAAAGGGAGAGATTATACCTTATTATGGGGAAATCATATTTTGACTTTATTATTATGGCTGTGGCTATTTTATGAACAGGAGGCGGATTAATAATTGTCGAACCAACCAAAAAGAAAAGAGAAAGCAAAATGGATTTTTCAGAGACTATTTCTCATGCAATAATAAGGGGCTTGTGCAACAGAGCAGACAGAGGAAGGGAGGGCAGTGACAAGAAAAGGAGACTGAGCCTCATGGTAGGAGAGAGGTGAGAGCTTGGGTGTCTGCAGAGCTGAGCATGGCTGCAGAGACAAGAGTGAGTGTGCATCAGCAGCCACAGGCAACAGAACCAGGGAGAGAAGTCCTCTGGTGCCCTGGACTTAGGCAAAAAGGATGACAATGAGTCACAAGACTTGGCTGCTTGTCCCCTAAGCACAGCTGCCTTCTGGGGTGCCAGGGCATGGCCAGAGAGGCAGGAAAAGGGGTTTCTGCAGTGCATCCCTCAGTGCTGAGAGGAGATCCTGCAGCCAGGGCCATCTGGGATGGGATGTGGGCCGGGGTGGCTGCATCCTCTCACATCTCTATGCAATGCCAGGGCAGCAGCGCTGGTCAGAACACAGAGGATGATGGCATTGGGAGTCAAAAGTGGGTCCCTGAGTTGTAAGCTGTTAGGAAATGATTTTCTGGTAGGAAACTGGAGGGAAAACACACAGCCTTTCAATCTAAGGTAAAGGAGCTAAAAGCCAGTAAAGCTCAGCCCTACACTGAGGATCTGGACTGGACCTCCTGCTCCTTTTATTTACGCTGTCTCATTATAGATATTTGGCACATACTACTGCACTTCTTCCCCCCGCGCTCCTGCTCCTACTCTGGGCCAGAGGCTTTTTGTTCTGAATGGAAGGACAAGCCTCACAAAGGGCCTTTTTCCTGAGAGATATTGGTTTCATTTACAGTGGGCTAGAAATGCATGTGCTGCCATGCCCTGGGCCTTTCAATCACCTGCCAAGAGCACTCACTTTTCATTGTTTCCATTTTAACGCTGCTCTTGCAGCTGCAATTGCAGCCACTTTGAATTAAATCTGGGTTAACAGTCTGAGGACAGATAAGCCCCAAGAGAGGAAATGATGTAAATCCAAATGGCAATTCTTTAACCTATTGCTTATTATGACAGGCTGGAAGCCCTGTGTGGGATCGGAAGCAAAGTGCATTTTTGCAGTCTATTCTCATTTGCATAAACCTTTCTCTTGGTATTTGCATAATTTTTCAATTAATCACCAGGACAATATTCTAACTCCTGAACATCCCTCTCTCAGGCATTTAAGGTATTCTTGCTAATATAAAAGCTTTAGACAACCACAATGAGGCCAAGACCTGGCGTTTTCTATTTATTTCACATGTAAAACCCCATCCAAATGTTTACTGTACCTTATACTCCACAACAAGTGCATCACTGATTACTGAAAAAGCACAGATGGGACGTAGACAGTTTTTCATTCCTTGTTCCATATGATAGAACTCAACACATCTGGTATGCTATGAAAAGCATCTTTGCACTAATTTGTTTGTCAGTATCTATTGAAAGGACTATCTGTCATCCTGTCACATTTTGGTTGCCCTGAGATGTCTGAAGACAAGACTAGTCACAAATTGCAACTGCTGGCCACTGGGGAATAACTGGTAGAAACCACCAGCTGTTCCAAGGATCATCAGTGGTGGATTTGTTTCTCTCTTTTTTTTTTTTTTTGCATTTTATAAGTGGAAATTTCAGTGCAATCTCTCCTCAGACATTTTGTGTTAGCAAGAAGAAACCAAATCACTTGAGCAACTGACAGTTTGTTTGTCCTTGCTGCCCATGTGCACATTTCCAATCTGTTTCTACAGCTGGGTGAGTTTTCTTTGACTGGACAGGAGTGATGCAGGGGGCAGAAAAAGCGCCTGCTGCTGGTGTACATGGGGTGAGCTTTACACTCACCTTTGGATGCTACATCTTTTATGTCAGGAGCCTGACCATAAACAGATTGGTTTGTCAGGGAAAAGTTAAGATTCTAAAGGAACCTTGGTGTTTATATGGGTTAATCAATATAGGTTGAGAATGCTTTTTCCCATAGTTCTTCACGCTGATCATCTTCTTGAAAGACAGCCCTGTGATTTATGATTTGTTATGTTTATTTTACCTCATCTCCTTCTCAATGAATCAAAATGTTGGATGTCATTTATTTTCCAGTCTTATAGTTGTATTTTCTTATTGTAAATGCTTTATTGCATTAAACTCTGATTGTGGGGCTAATTTAAACCATTTTTCATCAGTCAAGAGCTATTCTGGCATGAGAGTGCAGATCTGATTGAAGGTGTGAATTTCAGATTCTATTAATGGTTGAGTGATATATACATAAAGAACTTTCAGAAATATATGAAAGCCTATGAAACACGGTGGAAAGACTCCCATGACAATGGGCACATAACTTCCAGAAATACTGGACTGAACTGCTTGTGGTTAATTAAGTACACATGCATTCTTATAATTAATCTGAATGATCTGCAATACACCAGCATAACTTGCACTTGATACCAGCCATTTCAAAATAATGAAAAGATTTTTCTCCTTAATGACATATAATCCTTTGAAACTACGGATCTGAGTAACAGGCCACACCTTGTTTCTCTAGTATTATTGAAAGAATGACCAGCACCTTATCTGCATGGGAAAAATAATAACATCATGTATGTTTTACCATCTCTTCACAAGATTGTTCTAAGTTGAGCTCCTAAGCTTTGAAGTCCCATATGAGCTTTGCCTAAAATTAATGCTGTGTTATGATCCAGAGTACTCCATAATTGTGATTATTCTTTCTGTCTGCTAATTACTGAATTACATATGAAAGATTTAAACCAAAATCAGGAGGGTATTGAGTGACAGCTAACAAAACTAAAGATGCACAATGATCCTGATTAGGACTATTTGCAAGAAGGTGCCCCCACTGTGGCTGAACACTGAAAGAATTGGGTCCAGAACTGGCAGTTGGATATAATGGAAGGGATGTTCCTCCCTCCTGCCAATACCCAGATTACAGCAGATGAGAATACTGCCAGCACATCTTGTGTTATTAAATCCATTTTATGTCTCTAGTGGGATAAACCTTGCTAAAGTTGGGTATGGCAGACTTTTAGTTTGCTATGGAAAAAAACCTCATAAATCAAGCAGACTTGTAAACCAGAATAGATATGCTGAGGGAATCCTTAAAAATTAAGACAGCCTTTCATGACTGCAAAGCACATTTTGAGCTGAATAATTTGAGGACTAAACAGCCCATAATGTAGCTGGTTTCACATAACATATAATTTGATAATGAAGTGTTCTCATACAATTTAGGCTTTTCAGATGGCTGCTTAAACACAGAGGTGTGGCGTGCACTAAATGAGATTATGTTCTAAAAAATGGTTGCAATGAACACGTAGCTGCTCTGGAGAGCAGCAGTATGATGATGCACCTTGCATTCATATAAAAATTAATTTCTTGTAACACTCAAAACAAACCAATTCCTTTTACTATTTCCTCTTCCACCCTGACATTAAAACTGAGTGTCTCTTTTTTTGGTCTTGGCTTGAAAATCAGCTTTGTGGTCGCAGGATTCATTACAGATTGGATGAGGTTGACAGGAACCTCTGCTGACTGTCCAGCCCAACTTCCCTGCTCAAGCAGGGCCAGGCAGAGAAGGCTGCCCAGGACCATGTCCAGTTGAGTTTTGGATATATTCATGGGCAGAGCTCCACAACTAAAGCTGGTTCAAGCAGTGGCAGAAGGTGCCCAGAAAAAACATTGTGGGTCTGAGGCAGAAGTTTTAGCAGACAGCTAACAGAGTAAGAACTGCACTAGGCCAGTAAGATGAGCAGAAGTATTCTGCCTTGGCTCTCTGATTCCTACCCACTAATTTAAGGGAGCTCTTCACATAAAAAGATTGTATTTCCCCAGGTTTTCAGCAGGGACATACACCAGAAATAAATTCTGAGAATCCCAGTGGAGCAGCTGGAGCTCCAGGAACTCAGAAACTTCAGTTTTCTCCTTCACTCTGCAGGTCTTTCTATTACAAATCCCATTCATGTAGAACTGTAAAGACTTTGAGGAAATCTGATGAGAAAAGCTTTTACCAGGAGGCTTTCTGCATGTTTTACATTCAGTGGAACAGAAAATCAGAGTCAATTTAGAGAGAATTTGACTGATTCTGGTAACAATCAAAGCCAAAGCTAGACTGCATAAGCCAGGCACCTGAAAGGCAACCCAATTTTAGCATCATTTGATTTAAACTTCATAGGACATTGCAAGTCTGGGCAGATTTTTTTTCCCCAGTGTCATACACTGACTCCATCAGGGTCAAACAAATAAAACTTTACTTGAAAATTCCTTACTTGTCTACTTCTGTTTGCCTTAGTGTAAAATTGATGTGACAGAGATTTCTGAAAACCCTTTCTTCCTGCAGGGATTAATTCTGGTGGTACTGTGTGTGTTAGGGCTTTTTATAATCTCTGCTGGCTGTGAAAAAGAACTATAACACCTATGGAAATATCCATGCCCTTTGCTTCTGTCAGTTTTCAGTCAATACAGAAAGTCAAAAGTACCATAGACTGAAACAGGTGCGTGATGGGAGAACTCAAGGTCGGATTTTTATTTTCTTTTCAAAACTGCCACATTTCTGCAGTTTCGCACTTCACTGCCACCTTCATTCTTTTAGGCCAAGCAAGAGATGGGAGACCTGGGAAATGAGTGGAGAGTGTACAATAACAGGAATCGATCCATAACTCTTGAGGCTGACCTCTGAAGGGTTTATATCCTGAATGCCACTCCCAGCTTTACCCTAAAGCAGCATCTGAATGTGTGTTGCAAGAGGCAGCCACACATATCAACAAGGAGGGATGCAGAGGATCTGCCTGCCTGTCCTGTCATGGCCATACAGAAAGGCTCTAGGCAGTGGTTTGTGGGTTTTCACTCTGCTGATGGGTCTCTTTTCTTGACTGGGTGCTTGTGTCCTATTGACCAAATCAATGCCAGCTGAATTGGCTGCAGTGATTTATTAACCATGAAAAGGCAGGGAGATATGTTAGGTTCACTGCACCAGTCAGAACCTCTTTTGACCTAACATCATTTTATGGCAGATATAAATCCTTAAAAACTCTCGGCATCTTTTATGAACTGAATGAATACTTTTATGCAAATATGAGCTGTTCTGCTGAAGTCACTTATGTTTATGAAACACCCATAAATTTCCTGAAGGTTTGCAGCACCAGGACACAACAAGAAGCCACCAGAAGCCTTCACAGTAATGATCTCTATTTTTGGGAAAAGCATGAGACCTATTTTGGAAGAAGCTTTATGTGTTCCTACAGCTTCAGATTTTTCTTCCTGCTTCAGAGATCACCTTTGAGCTACCTAGGGCTGGTATTTGAAATCCCATTTATCATTTGATAAAGGCAGGTGAAAATTATGCCACAGTAGGTAATGCTTGGCCTATTCTATTATCCAGTGTAATATGGACAACAGCCTTCAGTGGAAGGTACATGGTGACATCACATTTCCAAAGTGATATCTCTAAACCTGATCCTGTGGTTCCTTCTATGGAATGTAACACACAGGCACTTAAACTTTGCTCCTGTGACTTCCGTGTGCTTCTTTGGGAGTTCCAGATCCCTGCCCAGGCAATTCTGCTACAGACTTTATGGAAATGGTTAAATTGTTAAGATTTAAGGCTCTTATGAGAGCAGCCACAAGGGAACATTGTCCATATCAGAGCTGACATGAAATTTGTTATTGACAGCAGTGTGGACAGGCTTTTACCATCTCCCAAGACAGATATGCTGGTGGGAAGTAACACTTCATTTGCAACTTCCAAGACTGTATATCTTAAATTGCAGTGGCTTTGAGGGGGTAAAAAATCAGTGCTGGAACTCTTAATGCATCCAGGTACATCTGAATTTCCCCTGGGGATGGGATGACTTAACTGTCATTTCAGGTTTTATATTCTTCCTTCAAATCAGCTATTTCATTTAAATAAAGAGGTTCTATATTCTGGGATGGAAATGCAGCTGCTTCAAGTAGCCCTGCAGCATGTTGATTTGTTACTGACTATATACTCCTTCAAGGAGAAGATTCCTTAAGAAGACATTCTATATCCAGCTCCATATTTCTTGCTACATAACACTTTGTATTAATCTCCCCATATCTACATCCATGAAATTTGTGAGAAAAAAATGGAAAATAAGGTAATTACATATTTGGATAAATACATTTGCAGGATTTAATGCTCTGTGTTCACATGAATAAACTACTCTGCTGTCTGCTATCAGAGATGTTAAAAGAAAAGTGATATATCTGAAAAGAATATTTTCCACATAAATTGAGAAATGAAAAGTTTCCAGTTCTACTTTTCTGAAACTGTATCTAAGCATCAGTAAAACTAGGCTTAGAGTATACCTTGAAAAAACCCCAACAAATTCTGAAGGGAAAAACATTTATTTTTTCCTGAGTCTCCATTTACATTTGCTTTTTATGTGATGAAAAAACCCCTCCCAGCTGCACTTTTTCTATTAAATTAAAAATTGAATGTCATAATGTTATTTGCCTTTATACGATCATGGCTTCAAAAGGATTATTATGCAGTAAAATTGGATGAATTCTCCCAAGGATGGTACACATAGCTTTTCACCAATACTGGTTTTGTTTACTCTCAAACCACACTCTGTAAATTCCAGCAAGCACTCACACACACAGCAAAACCTCTTTGTATTGGAATGAGTGCAAGTCCCATACCTGGAGCTCACATCAATTTTTAAGGAAGTGTCTGTCCTAACAGTTCCACTGTTGCTAATGTGCAGTCAAGGTGTTATTGAACTGAGCTCCAGCAGTAAACTAGAGATGGCTACTGGTGGTGGAGTATTACTCTCTGAAGAGAAGAAAGAAATAGAAAGTTTTCTAAGACTACATGCTTACAAAATCAATGTTACTGTGATGGATACAAGGCTGATGCTCTTTTATCTCAAATTCTAAATATAATTTGCTCAAGAAGATCCAGCTATGCTGAAGCAAAGGTTGCTCAGACTCATAAACTTTTACATGGTTTGGCCATCAGGGAAGGACCATGAGCCACATGATCTTGAATATAAGTTAGATATGGACTGTTGGGACCAATAGACATCTAAATAAATACCTCAACCTGAACTATGTTAATACTCCCTAATGCCTAAAGCTGTTCCACAACAGAATGTACTACCCAAAATCAAGATATGGGTTGGGGTACTAACCACCCCATTGCTACTTTGTGCAGGATGGTGCCACTGTGTCTCCTGGCACTGCTCAGGACCAGGAGACAGACTGAATTAGAAGGAAAATCCACCCATTCTTCTTGGACACCACTTCTTTCCTTTCCTGTTTTGAAGAAAACACTTGTGCAAAAGAAAGGGATGAGGAGGGATGGCTGACAGCTGGGTGTGACTTCTCACCCTGGACAGGCACACGATTCATTGCTGGATCCCATTTTTCCCCTGGGAGGAGAATTCATGCAGCTAAAATAAATGACCTGAGGTCTTTCTGCAATGGGGCAGTTTGAAATTCATTAAATTCATGCTCATATATAATAAGAAAAGGTAAAATGGGATACAGGCCATTAATAGCCTCATCAGCTCGGAGAAATCAGGGAGCCACCCTTCCTGCTGCACATGAGCACAGCGTGGTCTGCTGCCAACAGCAAGCTCAGAGAACAGCCTTGCTTTAAATAAACAGCAAGACTTGTTCAGTATTATATAGCTGCTGGTTTTTGAATATGTCTGTACAACATAATGGTCTGGGATGCATCAATTGTTACCAAGGATCAATATTATAAAAGAACTCCTTCCCTGCTCACAGCAAAGTCTATTTTGGCTTTAAAGCAGCTGAATGGTGGGAGAGAAACATAACTTAAACAAACCTTAGATTCCTAGCTGCCATTTTAAATTAACAATCTAATTTTAACTAAATCACTCCTTTCACTTTCACCTGGAGACCTGAATTTAAAATCATAATATCTCCCTACAAAAGCGTGTTGTTGGAATAAGGCCAGGCTATTTCTAAGATAAAAGGTTGTTATACCAGTGTGCTAAGATGCAATTTTCTCCTTTTATTGCCTGAACAGGAAAAAAAAAATTAAAAAAGATAAATGAGATACAAATTCCAAACAAAATGTGTCTCTAATCATATATTTCTGTAACAAGGTGTATTCTAGCACAGTATATATTGAACCATGGTATTTTAGGGTCAATATTTGACATACGTAATGCATAGTGTTAACAAAATATGATGCACTGAAATAGAAATAGTTTTTTATTGCTGTGAACACAGGCCAGATACTGCAAAACATTGAATAGGGAAGACTTATTACAAATGCTTCTTCTATACAGAGCTTCAAAGACTAAAACTTCTCTCTACATGGTGTAACAGTCAGGTTTTTAAGATTACTTGGTGGTGTTGGTTGAATCACTGCTACACACAAACTGTCAAGTCTAGCAGACAAACAAAAGTCTGTATCCTTGTCACCTGGTTCCATTTCTTGTAGACCAATTAATAATATCAATTCCATACATCACTTTTTCCAAATGTGTAGGGGAGGGACTCCCTGTGTTTATAGAAGTTCTGAAGGCTGTAAAATGACATCCCTCCCTTTTTGTGCACATTTTATATCACTTGCTTTTCACAGTATGCATCCTATCATATAGGATATATTCCCTTACAATAAGGAATGGGTGGGTTTTGTCCCAGTTACTTAAAAGGGCACATGCAAAAGAAGTTAGTGCTTCTGTAAAACAAGATGGTTAATTTTAGAAGAGGCTGCTGGTTGTAATTTACTGTTATTATGCAATTCTTATTTTTGTAGGCCATATCAGATAATAAATCCTCATTTACATTCATATCCTCTGTCTCTGAATTTGAAGAAGCATCTTAATCTAAACAGCAGTTGAGATGATGATGAGTGTCTGTCTTGGACTTCTGCCTCACTTATCCTCAAGTTCTGATCAGTGTAATTTTGTCATAGCTGAGGAAAGTGCTTTACTGCCCTCCCATCATTGAGGAAAGTGCTGTGCCTTCCCTTCCATTGCTAAGTAGGGCGAATGGCAGGAGGTGCTCATCACGTTACAGGTCAGAAGTCATCTGGGTCACTAGCAGGACATTCTGATGCACTCTGGCAAAGCCTATGGAGCAGAAACTCCAGTAGGAAGGCTTCCAGGTGCCCTAGATTGCAAACAGTGATTGGGCTCCTTTTCAAAAACCACTACATAATTAAAATTAAGAAAAGAAATGTGCATTACAAGCTGTAGAGGACTTGGATCTCAGACATGCAGACAGTGAAAATGTAATTTGCCTTCTGCACGCAGCAGAGAGAATTATTATTTGTATTATTAAGAAGCTGAATGAGTTATTTATTGACTGGATATATCTCTAACCCAGTCTTACATGGTGGTATCATAGGGAACAGGGACAGAAACTCCTCAGAGCCCTGTAAGTTCATTCTTTTAAATTTCATTTCCGAGTGTTTCCTCCCATGAGGGGAAAACACAAGAAATCTTGAAATGGCTTAGTGCTCTGACTTAATATCAGTGCAGTTCCTTTTATGCAGGACATCATTCTCAGTTTGCCTTCAGAGGAAATGCTGGACCATGTCCTCCTGACAAGGAGCAGCAGCTCCTCCAGACATGGCACTGACATGAGCTGTGCTCAAAGAGATGGCCCTGCTGGTTTCACAGACATCTTCCATCCACAGCTTTCTGTCCCATCTGGGCCTGGATATTTATTGTACCATTGCCAGGACCTTGACAGAAAGAGAAGCAGTTCCACTGACACAGCAGATGAGAAGATCCTCCTGAAATGTTTTAGCAGAACTACTCATGTTGAAAAGAGCCAGGAATGGTGGATGCACTTTTCTGAACACAAACACACATTTCCTGACAGACCAGGGGTGCCTTGCTGGACAGGTTGCAAAATAATGCCCATGCTGGAGCACTGTATCTCCAGCAGCTGCCACAAACCCTTAACTGCAGACAGAGGAAAGAACATACTGCCGAATGCAATCACACAAGGCACCAAGCAGGGGTGGCAGCAGTCTGAAAGCTCAGACTAAAAATCAGGTAAAATGATGTAGCACCGCTCAGCTTTTGACATGGACAAACTGCAAAGTGGAGGGAGCATGAACTCACCAAGCCCCGTGAGCAGTTTCTGTAAAGCAAATGCTCAGAGGCCATTAGCTGAAGCAGTGTTCCCTGCCAAGGCCAGTCAGACCCTGTAGGGAATGTGGGACCCATCAGAACCTGCCATGCCCAAATTCTGAGCCAGGCCTGGAGACAAAGGGCAGGAGTTACATTTGCCACCTACAGGGAGAAACTTATCCCGGTGTGACGCTGGGGAGCTGATCATCTCCCACCTGGGCACAGCAGTAATCGGTAGAAGGCAAGAGGTTGAAGGAGTTGTGAATTCCTTCAAAAGAGTTGAAATGATGTGCTGATTCCTATTTTGTCTTCTGGGACACTGGGGGAATAAAAATGTGACTTAATCACCAGCACTCTTGTAAATCATTAACCGGAAAATCTCCTTAAAGGAAACTCTACAGATTTTTCTTTTGGTAAACTCCTGATAATGATAATAATAAACTATAAAATACTTTGTTCCTCTGCTCATGTCTTTCCAAATCTTACTCAGACAGGCACCTTTAAAAACAGAAATATAAATCATTACAATCAGGGAGTAATATTATATTTTAATAGTAAAATAATATCAAGACTGTAATAAATTGTATTAAAACAGCATTAGAAAACCTATCTAAGATGTTGAATTATTATCTGAGGTGAAGTTGTAGAGTTATAAGTTCATAAATAATTATGAAGCTTCTGTTGGTAACATAAGTAATGTTTAAACTGTAGTGTTTAAACTCAGTTTTTACTGAGCTTAAAAAGCTTAAAAAGAGGACAGGCAGAATGGAGAGGGCACAGCCTCAGACAGAGCAGCTGTTATTATCCACAGGCTGTGTGGGGAATCACAGAGTCTCCTGCAACTGAAATAGCAATTAAAATAACGAGCAAGTGGTGCAAACCATGAGCCATTGATAATGCCATCTCTGAACAAATCAACCTGGGAAGCCTCTGGATTCTGGAATATCTGGCAAAACAAAAACCAGAGTGTACTTGCATTTAAAAACAAGCTCCCATTTCCCTCTGCAAGTGACCCCAAAGAATCTGACCTGCCATGGATGTGGTAATTCACACTTGCTTAGGTACAAATGGCACCTCCTTGAAGTGTCTGATGAAAATTTAATGTTACCTCTGAAGCCCTAACCATGAGAAAAGGCCAAGCATGATCCAAGTGCTGCACTCCTGTAAGATGATGTTGCTGGGTCAAAAGAGTGTGTGCTGCAAATACCAGCTGGTCCCTGCAGGATCCTGCTACACCTGAGAGGATGATCCATCACCTAGCTTGCTTTCTAATGCTGAAATACCAGGGGGAAAACCCTGCCACTGCAAGACTGAGGCTGCTAATGCCACCTTTAACTTGTGAGGCTTGCCCTGAAGTTTGTTTCCATCTATCTCAAGGGACACTGCAAACTGCCAGAGCAAAGGATGAAGCCTTCCCTGCTCCACTCCCACATGCCACCAAAGGATGGCTCTCCTCTCCTGCCTCCTGTGCAGCTCTGATGACTCTGAGACTAATATACCTGGGAGAATTAAAAAAATCCTGCGAAGACTTATCAGGGTATCAGCACTGTGTTTTGCTAATAAGCTGCAGATAAACTATGCCTATAGCTTGCTGAGCTGCTTGAGCTGATAAGTGATTACAAATGAATATCTGAATAGAAAATATACTGTACGACTGAACACAGATCTGTTTCTAATGAAAAAAAAAGACAAAGGAGGGCTGAGATAAAGGAAATAGGCTTCCCCTGGCTGGAGAATGGAGATGTAGCTCAGACTGGTGCCTCCACAAGACAGCAAATCTCATTTCTACAAAAACTTTTGCTGCTACATTTCCACAATGGTTTTAACAAAGTGTTTCAAAAGATGATGGACGAATATGTTACCCTCCTGAAGCCATGGCAAAACTGCCTTGGGTCCCATGTATGATGTTCCATGGTGCTCTCTGTGTGTGTATTTGTCTATTGATCTATGTCTATGTCAAACATGGTTTAATACAAGGGAATAAAGTAATGCCATGCCCTGGGTACGTAAGGAGGATTAAACCCACAGTAATTATAGCCCATGTAAACCTGAGAGAAATTACACGACCTGTTGAAGACTGCCCTTCCCACTTTCGGCAGAAAATAGCTTGAAACTATGGACGATGGAATGTGTGAAAGGATAATCAGTCTGCCAAAATCTCTTCTAAATCTCCATCTTTATATACCTAAATTTTGAATATTCAACCATGCATTCATGGATACAGACTAGAAAAGTTTTTATTCTACAAGCAAAAATCTACACTTTCTAGCTTCTCAAACTCACTTATTTTCCCCCTAAAAGGGAATAATTTTTATGGAATCTTTGGTTTAGGCTAAATTTAGAAAAGGCTGGACAGACTTTGAATCAGATTGTTAAAAGTTAGTGACCTTGATTTGTGCCCTCAGATCTGCAGAAAGAGGAGAGAGAGTTCATACTCCTGATAAGCGGTCTTTTTAAAAATAAACACCGAGCAATGAGGAAGTTACTGTTGCATTTAAATTACCTATTTATTTAAAGTAACCTTCAAGACCTGATATTTACTTTTGCTTGAATATAATTTATCATGAGAAAGAAAGTTGCGTGGTTAGTGAGAATACATGGACATTTAGCTATTTTTCCTATTTATTAGTGTAAATATTTTTATTATCACCTGCTCTGTTGACTAGCAGCTTGCCATGAAGGAATAAGCCACAGACTATTTTATTATGCAAAAACACAAGAAAGCTTATACTGGATTTCTGACTTCAAATCTGTCTTTTGTCAATAACCCAGACAGCATTTTATCTTTGCAGAGCTGATAGTTATCTGCCCAAAGAAAAGCTCCTTAAATAAAATAACTGAAGCAACCTTCAGAAGGAAGCAACCTTCCTTGCAATTAATGATGATACCACTCAGCAGTGCCTCACAGGGATTGCTTCAGTATTTGGGATGGGATTGTATTTCCTAAGTTGCAATGGAAGTATCCTGTGCTTAGGCAGAAAGCTTCCCACTGGAGCACCACCAGGTGCTGGAAACCTGTTGATCTGGCTTTTACTCATAACTTCATTATTAGGGTGTCTGGAGTGTTGGTACAAAAGTGAGATGGGATGGAGGAGGCACAGAGTGGGGTGCCAGGATGGAAGGGGTGGCACTAGCTGTAGGCAGAGCACAGCCAGATTTTCCCAGTCCTTTATTACACTTGAAAATTACTAGGGAATCTCTCTGTGGTCCAGTTACTTTTTCTCTTCTGTTTTGTTCTTGTTTTATACATGTTCTCCATGGCATGGGTTTTGCTGGTTCAACAGCCTTACACTGTCTGCCCTGCCCAAGATCATGCTGTGAGAGGTCTGGCAGCCCTGAGACTGCTGGAATTGCTGAAAAAATGTGACATTTGTCCCTGGGGCACAAGTGAGCTCTCAGGAGCCAGGGCTGAGCCTGCTCTCTGTGGGGTTTGAGGAGGACTTCCCCAGCAGGCTGATGCCGGTGGTGACTGACTGCATGTTGGCATTTGGGGTGAAGCACAAGAGGGAGAGTTTACATGAGGTGAATGCTGTTGCAGGCAATCAGCAACTTTTAATCTCACACACTCCCTGGATGTACACATTTGTAATTGATGTTCCCCGGATTTTGGTTGGGTACAGAAAAGCAGGAAGGACTTGAATCTCTCCTCCTGGGGACACTAATCTAAGTTTCTGGGTTCTCTTCAGCATTCAGGCCTTCCTAAACCACAAATAACACCTTTGGGGACAATGAGTACAGTCCTTGCTCCAGTAATTTCTTCTGTCCCCTCAAAAAGTACAAAAGTCTGGGGACTCAGGACAGCATCTGAACCAGTTTGAAAGAGTACATTTGATTGCCCAACTAAGCTAGCAGCCAGCAGCAGAAGGCAAAGAGCATTCAGGGTTGCATCTTATCAGAGGCTGTCAGGAGAGGGAGAGGAGAAGCCTGGGGACTACATTGACATTGGCAGCAGATGGTCTGGGTTTGGGCCACAGTACCCTTACAACAGGAGCTTGAAATCTTGAATCATTTCTGGAAAATTTCTAGTCTATCTAGAAGTCAAATTTTTTAGATGTTAAAATGTGCAGGCTGGAATAAGCTTTGAGAAGATCTCCAGGAAGGACCAAATCCGTTTTCCTCTACTTAAGGTTTTTTGCTTTTGCAATGATTAAAATCACTCCCATTTTTACATCTACAACCTCTGCCTAAACTACAGCATACAAACTACATACTTCCCCTCAAAAAAACCCCTGTATTATCTGTGTTTTCTCTCTTTCCCTTTTTTTTCGATTCTCCAATGCCCTCTGTCCATTAAAGGCTTTGACATAAATGGTGTCCACTTATTAGAGAGGCTGTAGAAGATCTAGGTTAGCAGGACTCTAGTTTATATCCAAGTCAAAACACTTCTTGAAATAGTTTCCTGATGGGGTCCTTCCCCTTCTTTTTTATCCTGTAGAGGGAAGAGCTGCACCACATGATTTTCACAGGTACAATTTATTTACAAGCAAATTCACGTCCTGCTTATCCATACAGCCAGCTGACAGATGCTTGTTAGCAGGTGAAAAGAAGGCTACTTGTTAAAGTGCAGCTGCTTCCATATTTTTTTGCCAGCTGCATATCAGACACCACCTGGCAGGAATTTATTCATTAGGTATTACTTTAAAAAACAGTAATGAAATGCATTTAAAATGTTAATTTGGAATGTTTTAAGGACTAGGTCATTGATGAGGAAATACAATGCTAATTTGCTGTGACTGGTATTGCTCGTGGCTATAATATTTGATTACTTTTCTAGGTTTGCAACTGAAACAATAAAATAGCAACAATCCTTTCCCATATTTATTAGTAAATAAAAGACATGGTGGATTCTAGGTCACAGAGATGCAGCTGAACTCAGGCTTTTGACGAAAAGTTAAGCTCCTGTTGATAGCTGGAGAAAGTCCCTAAATTCATTGTATTCACATTTTATCTCACCATAATGGGACAATCTGAAGATCCCTTAAGGGAATTGCTCACAATACCTTCATTTTACCTTCCTGGAGTTGTATTTTTAACGAGGCTACTTGTCCTTCCTCAGTTTATTGTAAGTAAAAAAAAGGTATTGTAACATAACCATAAGGAAATTTCATCCAAGTTATAAAACCCAATCATGGAGAATTATCCAAAATAGAACATTTGGGTTTAAGTGAAGCATTTCATGTATAAGGCACTCAAAATGGAATAAAGCAGCATACTTCATTAATGGTTTCAGTTTTCCTTTCCCCCTTAAAAATATAACAATCTTCCCTCCCACAGGGCTGATCTGAATCCATGTATCAGTAACAGCAAAAAAATTGAATTTCAGGAAAAGAGTTCATTTATAAGACTGGGACTCAACTCCCAAAGAACATAATTCAGTTCTGATTATTATATTACTGGATCTCTTCCTGGATAATTAATAGATGGGATAATCTGTAATATATAATTACAAGAAGACCAAAGAGTTTCAATCTAATTTATTGACTTAGTATTTTATGAAATGGAAGTTCATTATGAAAAGGAGGAAGTATTTTTTGGTTTGACCTTCTCTTTATTTAATAGATGCTCCACAGAAACCTTCATGTCCATTTATTTTCTAACGATGTCACATGTGCTCTGTAGAAGTGGGTAAAGTCATACAGACTTTCTGTTATCACTTATTTACAGTAGCAGTGTAGCTCCAGGGCTTCAACCCATGAGAAGTTTAAAACATATCGATCCTTTCTCCTTTCTCTTCATTCTGACCCCTGAAGGTGAAACAACACCTCCTGTAAGTTAGAGAGATGTGGCTTTAGAAGTGCTTTTGCATCACAGCAGTGCAAGCAGGCAGCTGGGTGAGATGTAAAGTCAAGGGAAAGAACTTGAGGCAGAGTGAAAAGAAAAGGTTTGCCTGAGGTTTTCAAGAGACACTGAATCTTCCACTGTTAAATCTTTCCTCATACAAGAGAAAATACAATCTTCTCAATTTTGCCACAAAGAGGATAAGGCAGCACCTCTTGCAGGTTCCAGAAGTATGTGTCACAACTGAAATCATGTCTCACCAACTAGATTTTTCTTTCAAAATTCTTATAGTCCTGATGTATTCTGAAAAAAGTAATAATAATAATAATAGTAGTAATAATCATCATCTTATGTCTAGAGAAAGAGTGAAGTCAGGCTAAGGTTTCTGATGACATTCAGGCCTTTTGCTTGAGGAAAGCTGAGGCTGTAAACCCCAGTATGATGGGTACAGGTCCAGTCTGGGCAGGAGGATGTGGCTGTGCAATGTGTGGCTGTATGGAGGCTAGGCAATGCCAACAGGGATGGAGAAGCTGCTTGGCCTCTCTGGTCCTCTCCAGCCTGTCAGCACTTGCTAAAGCAGCAAACATGAGAGCTGGTGATTCCCAGTTCCCATGCCAAGAGGATGCTGCCTGTGAGCCTGTCTAAAGCTTGCTGTTGACAGAAGAAATTAAGAATTTAACACCGAGGATTAGGGGAAGGACCAAACCTTGTGCTGCTGGATGGCTTGATTTTCTCAAAACCAGTGAGGTAGCACATTTGGGCACTACTGCCACAGACGTTTGTAATGGCAAAACAGAACCCAGAGCATTTCTAATGCAGCAGCCAGGAACATGCTTAGATTAACAAGGATTCTTCAGGTCTTTTTCCATTTTCTTTCCTTCACATGGTACCATTACAAAACACCTTAGCTGGCCTTAGGTTGGAAGACATAGTAAGATATTGTTGCCTTCTGAGATTCACTGCTATGTCCTTAGTAGATACCTGTGGCTCTTTGCAACTCTCCATAACAACAGCAGAGTGCATCTACACTTGAGATTTCATGCAAATAAATCCCATGGGCAAATCAAGCACTTTGTACTCATATGCTGCTAGGTATAAACCACCTAACAGCAATAAAATGTTTAGGGTGGAACGGAAAATTCCACTGAAGATTACAGCTTCACATAGTGTCATGTCTCCTTTTCACTAATTTCACTTTTTTGCAAGAGAAATAGTTGGGGTTTTTAAGTTTTCAGGTATTTTCTGTGAGCTGCACCATTATATTTTAGACTGATAAACATAAACTGTTGAGGAATGAATGACTACATTCTCTTAATAAAATCTGATCATGCAGTTACACTTAATTTTATTTCAATTTAGATTTTTCTCTGTCATATATATGTATTCCAAATATCCTTTTATAATCACCACTTCTCTGTATTTAAAGGGTTTGGTTCTGCTAAAGTCACTAGTAAGAACAAATCACTAAGAAAACCAGGACTGGTCCTCATAGGGACTAATAGATGAAAGCAGCTGTATAGTAAATTAATTACTGGGGGTTATTTCTTCCAACCATTTGGACCTGAAACAGTGCAAGAGAAACTTTGGTGTTTTCTGACAAAATTAAAACAGGAGAAGGCATTTTCTTTCTGTATGTTCATTCACATATTCCAATGCTCATTCTGCATGCTGCTTAATTACAGAGATCTAATTAAGCAAACTGAAAGAGATGTGCAGAACTGAAGAGTGATAATGGAAGATTAACTTCATTTCCCAAAAATTAGAGGATCTGGATTAAAAATAATGTTATTTTTCCTGTACTATTTTTTCACTTAAAGTTGAAAAATGAACTAATAGATTCTTAGCTAAAGGTCACTAAAAAAAAAAAAAAGAAAAAGAAGGGCAGAGAAAGATTATGGTATATTTTAGGATCAGTTGTTTCAGCATCTTATCAGCTTGAGCTGCTCACAGGACAGTAAGTGTGGGTATGAAACAGATCAAATCTCATCAACTTGTGCTGCTGGTGCAGCCAGGGAAGCTGTACAGGAGCTCTCCAGCACAACAACTATTTATCTTTGCATTCAGCAACGTGACAGAGCAACATTTTTAAACCCATCCATGCTTAGAAAGCTGTCTGTACAATTGTATGTGCACCTATGTGTCTGCACACACATGCACATTTACATTTAAGAAATATTAAGATTCTACAGGAATTAATGGAACAGATTTTTGTTCTCATCAGGAAATGGAACATATTAGCCATGTGAAGAGACAATGGAGAGATACAGGAATTCTGTGTGTGATTCATTCAACCAATTAAGATGTCTGGTTTATAAAGAGATGAACCACACCCTAGAATTATTAATTTCTCTCCACCAACTGCAAATGGAGTTTAGGTAATTTGTGGATAGTTACAGTTCTGATGAAGTTGTTCAAATGTAACATGGAGAACCAAGGAACTCTGTCAACAGGATAGGGGATTCTGCCTTAAGAAACTGAGTCAAGAAAACATTTGGTGTAAACCATCAGTATGAGCTTCTAACTAGTAAGGGTTAAAGAGTTACCAGGGATTATTCACAAACACTGAATGGGAAAGTTTCAGTACATGGTATTTGATGTGGTACAACCAGGGCCAGGCAACTTCAATAAAATCTGGTGAAACATGAATGATATCTTAAGCAGGTTCAGAGAAGAATAATGAAAATTATTGCAAGACTGGAAAGAATGCTGTATTATACGTTATTGAAGGGATGAAAAGCTATTTCGTTAAATAAGGAGAAGATGGAAGTATGGACAGCAAAGGTTGTAAGTTACAGCATTTCTGACTCCATACAAAGAGAAAAACAAAACACAACCAGGGTGGAAATACTGTCACTGGAGATTTTCAGAACTTGACAGAACAAGGCTCTGAGCAACATGAGCAGGAGCTTGCACAGGATGACCTCCAGAAGTCCCTTCCAATCTAAATTATTCTCTGCTAAAATTCTATTAATTTGGGGGTGTGTGTTTTAAATACAAATTCAAGCTTAGCCATATGGAGTGGTTAACCTATGCTCTTTGTCATCATCAAAGGTAGGCATTTTCAATAGATAAAATGTCATTAATCTTGTGGGAAGATGTCAATATTTTAATCTCACTCACCTACTCCATAAGAGACGCTGCAATAAAGTGGATTTCTTTTTGCTTGTATTAATAACACAATAAAATACTGAAATGTTTTCTTCCTTTCCCCAGCAAGCTCTTGCCTATAAATTCAAAGCAAATTCAAAATCACTGACCCCAGAAACAAGACTAGTTCTGTTACTTGAACATTAAGAATTCTTTTGCCCATCTTGAAAACATGTCTATGTTGAAATTCCAACAGCTTGGAATTTAATTAACTAATAGTTTGTGCTTTCAGGATGTTATCGAATAATTACAGGTTTCCCATCTTCCTTCCACTTTTACATACATCCTGATTTAGGGAAAAGCCACTTCTTTTTCTGCAAATGTAGTTTTTTTGTATAGAAAGGCAACAGCTTTTGCTCTGCTTCTTCCAACAAAGCCAGATTAATAGAACAATGAGGTTAGGAGCACACTGTAAAAAACAATTCAATCTAAGCGCAAAAGAAATAAGCTCCCAAGCCTATTTTAATATGTTTAAAGCCAATATGTATTTATTTTAAAAGGATTAGGGCTTATTCCCGACTTAACTTTTTAGAGGTAAAAAGAAGTGTTTCACACTGCAAGCAGCCACCTACATCTAGAATAATGCTGTGATCCTTTGACTTTGATAGATAGATAGATATCAAGATATCAAAAGACCTTTCATGTGAAAGGTTATCCAGATGAACAATATTGTTTCATTTCCACATACCACAGAAAACGCTTGAATGAATAGAAAAGAGCCAACCTTCTCCATCAAAGCAATTGAAAATTTCCTCACCAAGCCCAGTTTTCATCACTGCAGCTCTATGAAAACAGGCACCTTGGTCATATGTGTCCTGATTATTGTCTCTCTCAGTGTGGCATTTGTCCACAACCATCTGAACGTGAAGACTAAAGAAGCAAATTTCTGTATTTATTGGCATGGATGTTTTTGACACAGCTGCCCATCTGGTCTTGGTATGGAGTGAAGAGTATACAGCATACACTACAAGGTTATTTTTCACAGGATCTGAACTGATGCTTAGCTACTTCATGGCTGAAATGATCTCATGACAGATTGGCCACCTTCATCTTCCAGTTTTCCTACTCAGGTAAGTTTCCCTCCTATTCCTGTTAAAAGGCATCATCCCATGAATTTAGAATTCTATCTAAAATCTCTTCAGTTTTAGGACTCAGTTTTTCCTCCTTTTAGATTATGTTTTGCATGAGCCCTACAGTAATACTTTGTTTTTTTAAGAAATTCTGGTGAAAGATTCATGATATTGACTGACTTTAGAAGTAACTACTGCTTCTTGCACATAAACTTCATATTAGTCCAAGACAGTGAGAAAATACCAGGCATACTGAAAAGTATGTGTCCTTAGCTGGGTTTCCATCTAACTTAATCTGGCAGATTTTTTCATAAGGCAGATGTCTGACCACTTAAATCTTGGTATATTGGCCAAAAATTCCCAAGCAAGTTTCTACTTTCATAGGCAAGCTCCACAGGCACTCAGGTTTTCCTGTGTCTTTTAAGAATTTTGGAATATGTTTCCTCATTGCACAAATGTCATGTCAGCACCAACTTAGTTGTTCCTAAAACAACTCATCTCAATGCTCAGTTAATTCTTTATCTTTCTGCTGAGACAAAATCATGATTAAAACAAGGTGGAAATAAATTTTTTCCCCAGCAAATACATCCAGAGCACATTTGCCTTCATGATCATTTCAAGCCTGGGTGCCCTCAAGGCAGAAGAGCACAGGCTTGGGTTGGTGATCACCTTTCCAAGAGCCACAGACAGAGCATCCAACACTGACAGAGGTAGTCAGGGTCACCACTCCCACATCCTCTGGCATTTGAATGCTGCTGATCTCATATTCATGCTGATGTCAAAATCCAGGATGTTCAGTGGGCAGTGGCCAATTGAATTTACTCAATTATTAGAATGTACTCAGTATTAGGTAGCTGCCTGCACATCGATTTAAGACACTACACTTGTGTATCAATGAACAAATCTGTCCTGCTTAAGTGGGCACAGTACACATGTGACTTTTCTCAATCTGCAGTTACATTATTGTCATGCATTTCCTTAGACAATGGCAACAGGATTTCATTCAGACTACTTTGCAGTGCTTTAAGAGGGAAAAATTAACCTCTGCTACCCTAAACCCCAGTTTTATTTTGTTTTAG
Source organism: Lichenostomus cassidix (assembly GCF_008360975.1). Taxonomy (NCBI): domain Eukaryota; kingdom Metazoa; phylum Chordata; class Aves; order Passeriformes; family Meliphagidae; genus Lichenostomus; species Lichenostomus cassidix. The sequence goes on from NC_139482.1 coordinate 10,390,576, forward strand.
AAACAATCCTTAACATATAATACTTTATTAGAAGGTTAGACTTGTTAGAAAGAGAATTCACTGCAGCATTTCCTGGTGGGGGAGACAGGGGATTGTGCTTATTAGGATTCCTACTGACAGAATGGCACTTGGAATCAAATGTCCATCAACAGGTTCAGAAGGCCTACTGTGTTACCTTCACAAAAGGGTTAAACCCATTACTGATACAGCATCCAGTGAAACTAATAAAAACAATCTATTATCTGCTATGTTTTGTTCCTGGGGATGTGTAAAACGAAAATCAATACCAACAATGTGAACATTTGGAGGCAACACTGGTGCTGCTTGTTTTCGAAAATAAGAATTGTTGCTTATGTTGGTACATTGTAAAATGTTCTAGCATTTCCTTTAGTTCACTCACTAGTTTTAAACAGAAGACAATAAGCTCACTGGGAAATCTGCCTCTGACACAGCTCTGAATTTCTCTTTATGAACTGAAAGCAATCTGTCTGCCTAGGACATTGAGGACCAGCAATTTACTACCTCAGCTGTAATTTTAAGTGCTCACCCAATGCAGGGATTGAAGCTTTCATTCTATAATTATAGAGGAATCAAAGAGTAGCACACTAATGTATTGAGCTACAATGCCAGCTATTTATAACCATCACTTCTCAGGCAATATGTTTTTAATATGTTAGGATGGTATGGTTGTCAAAAACAATCCTTTCTCTTTCCCTTTTTTTTCCCCCCTAACATAGACTCCATAAAATGGCTGAAAAATGCAAATTATTTTTAAAGCTTACAGCATTATAGTATTTTTGAAGAAAAGATCCTGTGAAATTTGTCAGGATTAGAAAGGATTAGTTTTGGTTCTTCCTCTTTAATAAGGTACAAGGAGCATCAGAATAAGATATTTACCTAGAAAAACCCAAACCAAACCACAAAAACCAAATCACCATGACATGTAATGAAACTAAGACAACAGGTTTGGGTTCAAGGTCAGTCTGCCAAGTGAAGGCACTTCACACTACTCCATTAGTCCAGTCACCTCACTGAAAATGGGTTTTTTAATTCCCTTCTTCAAATATAATATGTTGGCTACACTTCTACTGCAGTAATCTAATAATGACTCTCTATCTCTCTTGTTGTTCTTTCTGATCTGATCACCCATCAGCTACCCAGACCACTGGCCTTTCCTCTCTCTAGATGAAATATGTGTTACAGATTACGTTTGTTAGGCAGGTAGCTCTAGGCTCTAGAGAAAGCCATGTTTACCTCTGGTTTTTTGAAATTTGGCTGTAAGAAAGCATCACCTGGATAGAACCCAAGTTTTTGTGGGGATAAACAAATTTAGGCAACACTAAACTTTCCTCCAGGGAAGTTTTCTTGGGTTCAGTGTGGCTTATGAACAAGAAGAGGAAAGAAGTTTATACGGAAGAAGAGGAAGATATCACTAGTAACTGTAATGTTTCTGCAGCAAAAGATCTGCCTTATGTTGCATCTGACTTTCCAGGTGTGTATTGAGGCTTGCATCCATACCTGACTTAGGGATCCCATGTCTCCAGATTTACCCCTTTCTGCTCCAGATTTACTGTCTTTCCCCCTCATGGTACAGTCACATTGTCCTGACCCTCTTTTTGATATTTCTGGGCAGCTTGGTTCCTCTGGTTCGTCTGGAAATAGGTTTGGGACCTTTCACTGTCAGGCAGTTCCACAGTGAAATCCTATTATGACTAGAGAGTTTTTCCAGGTAATGCTAATCAATTCATTTAGCCCACTAAAAAGACTTATCAGCTTGTCCCTTATTATATTGTTTGTAGAGTGTCCAGCACAATAAAACCTTACATTTATTAGGGCTTTTGATGTCATATTATTGTACAAATAATTATTAATAATGGAAAAACAGGTTGAAATTATTCATGAATAACCTGTTATGAAGTTGATTTAGTGTCTGGAAAACCCTGACTTGCATACCCAATTAATTAATACAGTAGCTCAACATTCAAGTGATGCAGTTTTCAGCAAAAGCTCTCTGCACTGCTCCCGTGCTCTGACTCTGGCTGAGCCTAATGCTCATTCAGTAGGCAAGAGGGTTTTCTGTGCTTTTCCAGCTCAGTGATCTGACGACACTCACCTTAACTAGTTTCTTGTATCAAAGATTGACTCAAGTGAGCATTTTCAGGGAGGAAGCTGAAACACAGGCAAGGGTCTCCAGGGCAGACTGACAACACATCCTGGCAGTCCATCACACTTACCCAGAAACATCGAGGATGGTTTATCCTCGTCCGCAGCCAGCTAATGGACACTCACAGACTCTGACCCATACCTGTTTTCTGTGGCTGTCTCCATTTATCCTTGGATCTCTAAAGGACAGAGGCACAGAGGAAGCCTCTTGCACACTTACACACTCAGCTCTGTGGAGGTGAACCATTTACCTGGCAGAACAGACAGGACCAGCACTATTCATCTCTTTTCTAGCCTCACACCAGCTAGACCCCAGGCATGTGAAAACACCCAGAACCTCTATTCCCCCACCCCCCCACCAAAAAAAAAAAAAACCCAACCCAAATGTCCATTCCCTTGACTGGATACAAATTAAAGGAGCCTACATGGGTTCAATTGTCAACCCCTTATATTCATTTCTCTTACCTTGTTCCCTTGGCCACATCTCTGGTATCACTGACTGATGTGGGATTGTCTGCACATCCAGTGCTGACAGCCAGGTTACTTTTTGACACCCAGGAGGGATTTAATTGCTTTTTTATACACTGACTGCAGTGTAGAGTGTGCCCTTGATAGCAATATGAGTTTCAGGATAAAATAAAAAGCCAAGGTATAAAAATTCCTGCCAGCCGGCATGAAAGCAGAGACAAAGCTATATTTTTTTTCTCCCAAAAATCAGTTGATTTTTTAATGAAAAAGACATTTTTCTGTGTTCTTCAGGAAAGGGAAATATTTTGTATGGACAGATCAGTAAAAATACTTTTATTTTGTCATAAAAGGATATGAGAAGGATAAATATGAGATGCAGATAATGTGAGACATTACATTTATGAAGGCCAGCTCTCGTATTTAGCACTGGTTCCAGTGCAGATATATTTGTAAGGAAGATTTTTCAGTGTACATGCCATCTCTATCCACTTCTTTTCTGTAATGTTCAGTGTCTATTTCTGAATTCCTACCCTTCTGTTTTATCTAGCCTTATCCACCTGAAAGGTCGGTGTTTAAGCTAATTGCCTTGAATACCTCTGGCTCAGGACAGGGCAGATTCCCTCTGGAAGTGTCTGTCTCCCTTATCATTTCACTGCAGAAAGAAGTTCTTCAGACCCCATCCCTGGCATTAGCTGAGACAGAGCCCATCACAAACACATAAAATTTCATACACTATCGGCTCCAGTAATTTATTTCTTGTACTGACAAGTTTTCCAGTCTATTTTCCAGTGGTGACATGCGCCACTTTCTCAATGCCATATCCTCAAACTGTTGAGTAGCAGGTGGAATTTGTTTTTCTCTGGCCCCTTTGAAATATGCCATTTTTTTCTATGGAAGGAAGGAAGAATGACCAAGGGTTGAATTTAACTGATGATGCAGCTGGGAAGTGGTCCTCACAACTGCCCTGCATGGTGCAGTGACCCTGGTCTGGAGTAATTATTTTCCTTCCAGTGTCAGAGTAATTTGTCTCTGCTGCTGAGCAGCCAAAACTACACAAGCACTGTTATAACTTGGGGTGGTTGGTACTGCTCATGTTGCATTGAATCATATTTCTTATTATGTTTCTAAAGCTGAAGACAGATATGTAAGCAAAGGAAAACTCAACCTGAAGTTCAATTAAGGTTCCCTCTGTTAAATGACATGTAAACTTTGGTGTGTGTGTCTTTGTACACCCACATGGAGGTGGTGCTACATAAATAACAGATAGGAACAGAACACATTTACTTTCTCTTCTATGAAAAATGGACAGCAGAAAGATGAAAATAAAATAAGATTTTAAAGTAATTAAAGAAAAAATATCCCCTAAACCTTTCTTCTATAAGCTGACCTTGGTTTCCATGGAAACAGGATCAGACACTTCAGTAGAAGGAAGAACTCTCATTTAAAGTTGTCACCTACAGAGAGGAACTAGTACCCAACACTGACACACACCCCAGCATAAACACTCTGAGAGATCAAAGTGTCAATACAGATCTGCTGTCACTGGTTTGAAGCAAAATACTCAACTTTCAAAGGAAACCCGACCCTCTGCCCTTTAGTTACTTTGGGTTCCTTGGCTTTATATATATATATATATATATATATACACACACACACATATGCACACACACAAATTACACCAAAAGGAAAAGATCTGTTCTTGTAAGCAAGAGAGGTTTTAATTGCATGCTGCCAAGACCCCTTGCTGTTGAATTAGCTTTCAGAATCCTAGGAAGACTCCTGCACAGAGGCAGGTGGTGGCTATGGAAACATCTCAGCCAGCTGCAGTAGTGAGTAAGCCTGAGGTCCTATCAATGGTATGTTCTACAAGTACAGGAAATCTTAGAGATGGACCATAAATAACTTGCAAAACCACAGTCCTCTTTGTTTCATTACAAAACAAGAATGAAGGGAGTGAGTTGTTGGCATCAGGGTTATTGACAATACAGATACACATCAAGCCTGTTATAGAATCTGACATTCCAGTTTATCGTCCCTTCTGATTTTTTTAACACCCTATGTTTCTTGTTTAACAAATTGTTCTCAATATGACGTATTCACAATAAGCACATAAGCACAAACTGAAACACAATTTCCTGCTAGCTTCAGTAGAAATACATTAATCCACTCGATATTTCCCAGGACAATATTATCTCTCATGTGCAGGCTATATTTCTCTCACTCGGCTGCAAAGGGGAGAAAAAAATCCTTGAAAATCTGCTTGAAAAGTGACATGCAAGAAAGTCATAGGTAAACTGCCTCTTTCTCATGTGAAGACTTTCCTATCTATTTATCTATCTATCCATCTGTCTATCATTCATCTGTCTGGCAGCATGTCATTTACTAAAACCCTCCCTCAACATGACACTGAAGTTAAATAATGAAAGAAAGACAAGAAGGTAGTTAGGCTGCTGCACTCCTGACTGCTTTGAAATGCTACTGTCACCTGCTTCTAACTGCTTTGTATCACAGGGGCATTTTGCAAATCAGGAACGAAGAATACTGTCTGTTTGTGTTGAAGACAGGCGTCTTTTAAATACCCACTGCTGTTTTTCACCCTCACATTCTCAAGGCCACATATGCTGCCATGCCCTAAAAGGATGCAATATTAAATGCTACCAGGGCTCTAGGGGTGGTTGATTACTGGCCTCTTATGATGCACAAGGCTGAAACACTAAATTATTCTTCACCGACTTGACAGCTGTTAAAGAGAAATGCTTTTCTCCAATAGAAATAAAAAAAAGGAAAACATTAGAAAAAGTTACAGTTTTATAGACTAAGAAGAAATTTTTCCATTTTAACTTTTCCTTTCAAGTGCTTATATTATGCAGAGTAATCAGTAATCTGCAATTCAGAGAAGTGAAAGAGCTTGGACTTGGGATAAAGCCCCATGCAGGTGACAATCCCTATGAATGCACTTTCCTCCTTGCCTCTCCCAGACATTTTGAGAATATCAGATTATTTAGAAGACCTGCTGGCTAGCTCCTAACAAATTCAGCTTGTGCTGACCTTCCAGAGCTTTGTGTTCCTTGTGCAAGTCTGGCAACTTGTGATCCCTGGTCTTCCCAAGAAAAGGTGTGACCTGTGAGAGATGGATGCCTATCCCCAGGAACTGCCAGGCATTTTCTAGAGGCATTCTGAGGACGTGACCCAGGAATATGCTTGCAAGAACCAACTCCTTGTAATTGCAGCTGTTATAGTGAAAAGAGGCCAGAACATTACAGCCATGCAGTAGAGGAAAGAGGAAGGACAGATAGCTGGGAAACACTAATCTTTGGGCAGAAGTGTTACTGAGGTAATGTGGGACTGCTCATGGGAAGATTTCAAAGAAAAGATTATTCAGGGTTATTTCTGGCTAAGAAGGAGAATCTGCAAGAAAAGTTTTCTCTTTAGTTCTTCATAATTTCTGCTTTGGGATGGAGCTGGACATCAGCAGTGCTGAGAACAAACATGAGAGAGTGGAGGGAAACATCACAGCTACTGAAGGCTTTGATTTCACTTCTCCTGCCCTTCGAAAGCTGCTTGGTTTCAAAGTGGGGAGACAGAGATCCTGCTGTCTTGTTGACAGCTAATGCCATCTGAAAACCAACTCCATGATCAGCTTGCCACAGGGGCTTGGTTTGAATCTACCTTGTAGTTTGTGTGGAGGAAAGAGGATCAGTAATTGTATGAATTTTTCTAGTCCCCTGCCCCTCATTCAACCATCCCTAATAAGTCAACCTATGACGTTTGAGAGCAATAGCTGGGTTGAGTTCATGTTTAATTACACCATTCACCCTTTCCACTAATTAGCACCTCTGTCTTCCTCAGTCCTTGCAAATAGGATTGAGGTTTCACAGGCACCACCATTAACAAGTGGGTACTTATGCTTTTCCAACAAATGAGCATTCCTGGGTATATCTGAACAGAAAATACTTTATTCTTGGGAAGTAAGAGCCATCCAAAATAGGGTCCTTTTCACTATGAAGATTATTATCTAGGGCAGGAACTAAAATATTGATTTGGATAATGGTGCATGGACAGAAGCAAAAATGGAAGATTTGCTGCTGAATAGAAATGGGAATTTAAAAACTTAAAAGGGGTGTCTGTTATGGCACTGATTATAGAATCAGAGAATTGACAAGGTTGGAAAAGGCCTCTAAGATCATAGAATCCAAATGTTAATTTAGCCCATTGTTATGTCACCACTAAACCATGTCCCCAAGGCCACATCCACATTCTTTTTGACCACTAGAGGGATGGTGATCCCACCACTTCCCTTTGGTACCCATTCCAATGTGTAACCACCCTTTCTGTCAGATTTTTTTTTTTCCTAATATCCAATCTAAACCTCCCCTAATGAAATTTGAGGCCATTTCCTGTCATTCTGTTACCTGGAAGAAGAGACCAACCTCTACCTTGCTACAACCTCACTTTCAGGTAACTATAGAGAGTAAATGATCCTGCGGCTGTCTCTGAAGGAGAGGTTTCTGTGTGTGTGTGCAGCCTCAGGAATGCAGAGGGGCTCTCCCATGAAGAACTGTGGGGGAAGATTTGCAGTGAGAGTGGAAGGGGTTAAAGAGATGGACTCAGGAATGTGGTACTGCATAGGTGCTTTTGCCTTTGAACAGAGATAGAGCTTTGGGTGGTTTGGAAAAAGGGGCTTAAAAGTTCTGAACTGGAAATGCATCCACACTGAACTTTCAGGCTCGGCAGGCAGAGAGGATTTGTCCTTGGTTTGGGAAGGATAGCCCTTGGAGCTCCAGAGGGAAAGAGCAGAAAAACAGATGGAAGGAAATTAATTCAATAAAAATAAATTAGACCTTTTAAACAGTATTGTTTTTAATATTTATGATGCAAAGAAGATTTGCATTTTTCTGTCAGTAAAGTATATGTCTCCATTTGACCTTCACTCCCTGAGTGAATGCTTTATTTAGCCTGAATGGCAGACATTTTTCTATCTTTTCATGGACATTAGAAGAAAACCTGGACGCTGCTAATTTTTTTAGTCACATTGTAAAATGATCCCTGATGATAAGAAAATGGTAATATTTGCTCATACCACATGACTGGATCAAGGTAGCCAATGATCTGTATCTGGGTTGCTACAGCGTGATGTATTATACTTCATACAATTTGCTGCAGGCAGAAATCTTAATTAAGACCTTTCCTAAAGAGTGACCTTCAGAGACTGCATTTTTTAAATTGGTGTAAAAATAGACAAATGCCCCAACGGCATTAGGGGAGTTGTTGAAGAGTGTTAAATGTACATTTCCCCATCTCCTCTACACAAACAATGATTTTTTGCTGCTTTTATTGAATGAGTTGTGAGGCGTTTTCAGCAAACAATCAGCCTTAATGTGTACAGAAGGAGATTTCAACTTGACGTGCAGAGCTCAGTTACTCAGCTTCTCCTCCAGTTCCAATGCAAGCTGCACGTCTGATTTGAGAATACACTCCCCTGGGCTCTATTCATCCATATTTTACCACGCTCATGGATAGTCTCTGTTTTGGGATCCCTCTAATTAGCTTGCCACATGTGGTGTCTTGCTCAGCTTTCATCAATAATCCCCTGTACCCAGCACACACTGGCATCTGGGCGGGTTTGGCTGGGAAAGGCAGGGATTGCAGACAGCACTGAGGGAGCAAACTAACCCTACTCACAATAAAGGGCTTGTAGAAGTAGGTACAGCTCTGCAGGGTGCAGTGGGATGTGTAGAGGTGTCCCCAGGCTGTTTCACTAGGAATTCTCAGCTGAAACATCCTTATGATGCCAGACAGGGATTTTCTTATTTCTCCCACCCAAACCAAACTGCCAAGTTTGTGCTCTGGTGGCTCTGAGGCCACCAGCCTAAGCTCCTGCTGTAGATCCAGGCTTGGATTTGATCTGCAGGGACAACAGGAGAAGGCATGCAGTGGCAGCACCCCTACACCCTTCACAGGACTGTGGCATGTCACAACACACACATTCTCAGCAATGTTGGCTCCAGGCTGGCTCTTCTGCTGTCCCCAAACTGCTGCCTCAGCTGAATTTGGATGACTAGCTAAGGGACACCTTGTATCAATATAAGGAAAGCTGATTCCAGTCACCACAACTTGGATAAGCCACTTCAGTTTTGAAGATGAAAAATGCTTTCAAAGTAACTTTTAAAAAGCTTTTGACACAAGTTATCCCCACCCTGCTCTACAATACAGCTTTCTTCACGGGCAAAGTTGAAATGAAACAGCTGCTGGAGCTTATAGAGAGCTCTTGTCAGAGACGGAGCTTTTGTCTGCTTTTTTTGACAAGCAGAAAAACTCTGGCTTTTTAAAGCTAAAGCCTATTGTGAGAGGTGAAAACCAGACTGTTGGCTAGACTCACACGGCCTATTTCCACTTAAATAAGACTGCACTATCAGTTTACATGAGCCAAGGGACTGGCTGGATGAAGGAGGACAATGTGTTTTCAGGGGGCACCATGGTCTAGGAAGTGAGGGCATGGCACACACAGAGGAGCCTGAGGTGCCCAGTGGCCAACTCCTGCTCCTGTCCCCACAGGGTTGTGCTGGGCAGGGGGGCCAGCCCATGGATGGCCCTTGAGGTGCTGCATGGTGCATTCAGAGCACCAGCTCCTGTCCAAGCAATGTGCATGAAACCCTGCTAGTGTCCTGTGCTCACAGGTACTACTATTCCACTGCTCCATAAATAAATATTCACCTGCAGGTCCCAGAGTCTCCAGCCTGGTGGGGTTCATTCCTGGTGTAGCTGGGATGCTGTGTCAGCTGGGACAATTTCTCTTTTATTCCCAGTTCTGCTACTGCTCTTCAAACATGACCTGAGGAAAATAACCTTATCTCCCTGTTATAGTTTCCCAGTCTACAAAACAGATAATTTTGCTTATCTGCAGGAAGCAGGGAAAGGCCTAATCATTGCCAAAGATCTTAAACTTGCTCAGATGCAAATGCAACAGATGATCAGGATGATCACAGCCAGTCTTCTCTCTGAAACACTGGACTGCAGAGCCCGCTAATGGCCCCAGTAAAAGCCTTGGCAGAAAAAAACAGATGGCAAACCATCCATCCTTCCCAGCAGGGTGTCCTGTGACATCCCTGACCTCTGTCACTGCAGAGGCAGAAGGTGAGTGCTCCAGCATGAGACACTGGCAGTGCTGTGATTCTCTCACTGCTTTCTCCACATGTTGAGCAGTACCCAAAACAGCTCCTCGGCTCTGCTCCAGGCTGCTCGACTGGCAGAACCCAGAGCTAAGGAAAAATAAATAATGAACCAAGGAGACAGCTCACTCGCAGCCTCACACGTCTTCGAGGAGATAACAGGCCAATGCGTATAATGATCTGCACTGAATCATTTGCCACGTTGGTATCAGAAGCTCTCAGCTTCACTCAAGGGCTCTCTCATCCAGACTGCATCCGAGATGACAGTGTTAATACATCAACACGGCTGTAATGAAATCTGTCAGTGTTGCCCCTGCACCAAACACTACTTGAAAAAGCAGATGTGTAGCTCAGATTCAGTTTATTACTGTCTGAACCTTCCTCACTTACAAAACCAAAGGGTGATTAAGGGGAAAAAAATCCCTGGCTATGGAAAGTTGTAGTGGCTGTTGCAGGCAGCCTGGAGTAGAGCAGAAACACTGTCTGGAGCCTGTTTGTGTTGTCATTATTATTATCATTATTGTTACTATTATCATCATCAAATTTGAAAGACCCTCCCCTTAAATATTTCAAGATCTTTAAAAGAAACATCATAAATCAAGACAGCTGGACTTTTCTGCTATTTCACTGTTTGGACAGTCACAGATCACAGAAGTCACAGATCACAGAATATTCTGAGTTGAAAGAGACCCGCAAGAATCATCAAGCCCAGCTCTGAAGTGAATGGCTGTTTTGGGGATTGAATCCACAACCCTGGTGTTATTAGCACCATGCTCTAACCAATGCAGCTAATCTCAGGGTCAGTGTGGTACCCCCTGGAGAACAAAGCCACTGTTTAAACAATGTGCTGTGGCTCAGAGCTATGCCTGTTTTACCTTTTGACCAGTGCAAGTCACCTTAGGTAATACTTTTATAAGTGTGTAGTACCTTTCAGATCATAAATCCTACTGACTGCTAATAACAAATAGGCTTTTATATGCTTATTGCATATCTGAAAATGAGACAAAGTCTCCTAAAAAATGGTGACATTTCAAAAAGGAATGAACTCATCTGAGCTAGTTATTCTGTATTTCCTTTACTGTCACTGGACAGAAACAGGGCATAAGGATAACTGCAACACAATCTGTGTTCTCTGAGATCTTTTTCATCCTCTCCTGAATGAGAAAGAAACATCACACGCACTAGAAATGCCAGATTCTTCTCACTGACTCCTGACAGCTCCAGTGGCGAAGTCTGCACTGGAGACATCTAATATTAAGTTAAATGCAGTCATGCACTTTGTGTCCTGCTGTGCAACAAAGATAAAACACTTCCCATCTCTCTGTCTCTGCTCAGGCCTGTCCAGCCCTCTGAGTTTGCACCATGCACAGTGTACTCCACTCTTGTTTCAGGTTCTCCAGGGTGCAACACTCAAAAGCAGCATGAGCAAGTCCTGTCAGACACTAAGGACAAGGCATTTTGCCATCCAAGCCTACACTGTATCACTGTTTCCATGGAAGATGCACAATTGCAAGCAAAGGAAATTCTCTTTTCGCTCTTCCTGTCCTTACAAGGCAAAACAAAGTCTCCAGCAGCTCCCCTGTGCTGCTGAGCAGGGAGAAAAGCATCTTTTTGGGCCATCTGCCTGTCCTCTGCAGTCTGTGTGGAAGGCTTTGCTCTCCATCCTGAGCAGAGGGATGAGCAGAAAGATAAAAGAGTTTTTCTTCACATACCTTGTGTATTCTGGTAATTACAGCTAGTCAAATGGATGCAAGTAGAGGGTTATTTTGGTAATTGCTTATCTCTAAGGTATAAAACAGTATATTACGTACCATCTACAAATTAGGATTCAAAAGCAAAAACATGTGTTTAATTTTGATTTTAATTGCATTTTTACTTCAAACATCAATTTTTCTCCCTGGTGCAAACAGACCTGAGCAATCTTGCAGAGATCAACAAAATCTTCCACAAATGCCAGGCATTTCTCTCGTGGTGGTGCCTGGCCCTGTGAGCATTTAATCTGCTAACTTTGACAGAAAGAGCAGTCTAATTTCTACAGCCTGCTTATTTTTAAATCAACAAATATTTACTGCACACTGCATTCTAAAGGATACAATTATTAGTGTACCTCTGTTTGATTACCAATGACACAGTAATAATACCAGCAGCTGCTGAATTGTAAGTGAAAATAACCCTTTGTTCTCATTTTTCTTATCTGTAGACTATAACAGCACTCATGGGGACAATAACCTATGAAATAGATTAAAAGCCTGTTAAATGCTATTTTCAGCTTGGCAGATCACCAAACCCTGGCTTACCCTTAAGCTCTGCTTCCTTTTATATATTCCTTTTAGTATAACCATGTGACAGCAGTAATGTGCTGTTTCACAGTGATTAAGTAACTGCACAAACAAGAGGTTTTAGGTTCATAAACAGAGTGGAGCTGGTCTCACAGGTGAACAGGACTGTGCTCCACCAAAGACAATAAGGCTTCTGGGAGAGCCTGTAGTGATTTTCCCTCTGGAAATGCCTGGTCTAGTGCCTTGAAACTAAACAAGAGGACACTATTGGTTTTCTATTCCTGGCAAGTGTTGAGCACTCTCTTTTGTCTCCAACTCCCATTTACAACACTAAACTCTGATTAGCAGGGAAATAATTCCTATTTATCCACGGAATAATTCTGAGGAAGTTTCAAATGCTGTGTGAGTGAGGGGACTACCAGTGGGAATGATGTGGACCAGGGCTTTCTTACTGTGCCAATCTGCTATTCCAAACCTCTGCTGACTTGGGTCTACTTTATCTGCCTGAACAGAGGAACTGGAGAAGAGGGAAACACCCCCTCCCCCAGATTAGAAGGACTAAAGGAACCAATAAACAAAAAAGAGCTGGCAATACTGTAGGAGGATGTTTTTTGAAGGAAATAGATGAGGAAGGCAGGAAAACATAGATCTGGGGTAAAATGGGACCAGGAGTTTTAGAGCCAGTGAGGGAAGAAGGGTGAAGGAACCAGCAGCCTGGCACTGCTCTGCTGGAAGCAGCTGCCATCACAGGGTAGATTGTGCTTCTCTTCAGACATGGGACAAATCTGTCAAGGACAGCACAGCAGGATTTGTGTCTTCTGCTTCCTCTACTAGCTTACCATATTTTGTTTTGACCAGAACCTTCCCCTAGGAGCTCAGAAGCTCTTCCTGTAGAAAGCTTGGTTGGAACTTTAACCTTTTACTCCCATTCTGCCTTTTTGCATGAAAACAAGCCTGTAGATAAAATCCCAACTATTTCTGAATTCAGTTGATGGGAGAAAACATAAATAAAAAATATCCCAGCTCTTACCACCTTCGGAACAGTTGGAAATAAAACTAAAAGATGTGTTTGTGTTTATGGACATATTTTGGATGTTTCTTTTCAAATTTAAATTGGAAATTATCATCTGACTTCCATGTTAAGAAGGAAAAGCCTTTCCTCTTTTTGATGTGTAAAGCCTCATCAGCTTCTCACTGCAGAGACAATAAGAGCACATGAAATTTTAAGCTGTAAGAAAGAGCACTCCTCTATTTGAATTTCAGCTTGCTAAAGGCACAGAGACGTCTCACACACCTGCACGTTTCAAAAAACAGGAATGTACCTAAGATGAAGACATTTTCCTGTTTATCCAGGCAAAAGTCTGCTGCCTTAAGAAGACCAACATGTAGGAAGGCGACCAACACCTAAGAGCCTTTAAGGCACTCTGTCCTCCTCAGCAACAACCCACCTCACAGCTCCTTAGCCCCAAGTCACTCCTGAGGGTGGTTCCTCCGGATCCTGAGCTGGAACAGGAGCTTCTTACTTTTAGAACTAGGTCATTATGTTCTTTAACCGAACACACGTAAAACGTTACTCTTCTAATCTCTTTGTATTCTTTGCTTGCTGCTGAATTGTGATACTCCCCCACAGACTTTTTTCTCCCTTCCTTTTATCTCCAAATCCATATTCAATGTGATACGAATTTTAGCATGTGGCTGGATGTCATGCTCAAATACGCTTTCAGTGTCACCGGTATCACGATACAGAAGAAAAAATTAAAATAAAATGCAAGCTTTCATGTCCATATATCATTTGTATTGCTACTGGAAAACATGAGTGGATGACAGGTATTTTAGCATTTACTGCATTTCGTTCTCCAGTTTCAATGTACCTCAGACAGATCTGGAGTAGAAAAGGAAGGAGCTAGTCCTGCAGCCTCGTGAAGGCCCAGTACTGGACAGGATGCTTAAGGCTGGAATTTCAAAGAAGTCTTTGAAGGTCAAACTGCAAAATTCCATTGTTGCTTTAAAATGGATGGTTCCTTAAGGCCCCAACTGGAACATTTCTGCATGTGACATTTTAATGCACATCTTCAGGGTTTTGCTCATCTCCCCAAATCCTAGAATTTCACTTTGAGTTGTGGGTTGAAATGAACTGGAAATATAAAGTGAAACTCAAATGAAAGCTCTAACTTTTGCCTCTTTCAGGAGAAAACTTCAAATCCCTCTAGACCCTTCTGTGAAGAAAGTTTTTGAAGCAAAAGCTTAGTTCTCTTTCTCTGGTGTATGCTATTATCTTTGTGCCTTAATTTCACCCACTTGCTTGTATCCCATAAGGAAGAACATGTTTCTCTACATTCAGATGACCTGGTTAGGGAGACAGTGTTTGCAGTTAAAGCAACAATACCACAACTCTGAAAAGGAATCCTATTTTAAGTGTATTCCTGTTGGAGTAAATTGAAGAGAATTTTTGATTTTTCTGCGACTTGTGATACCAGCACCCTGGATTTGTAACCACAAGGGTGCTGGGAAGTCACTGATGATTGCTGAACACACCAAGGTTCTGCAAAGGAGTCAGAAAAAACATGTGAAGGTTCATCATAAGCGATGACCTGGGTACTGGTACAGGAACATAAGACATACCAGCTATATTCTGAGCACTACTTCTGCTTTTCTGATTCACTATAATTTTTTATTCAGAGCCTCATGAGCTTTTTCTAGAAAAAAACTGGAGAAGCCCTAACTCTGAACTCCAGCTATTGTATAATCACAGAGCAGGAAGGATGGACCACGAGAGGTCACCCCGTGCATTTCTCTGCTGCCTACCATTCCAGAGTATATTTTATTTCTCTCAAATTACTTTTAAAAGACTGATCCAAAAAGCCAGAGCACATTGGCAGTGTAGTATTTTCTCATAATGCCACAGAGATAGTAACAGGACTTTGGTACCTGCATGATGCTGATGGCTAGAATGTGAACATTGTATTCAAACTGTGAACATTTATAATTTGATCCAAAACAGTGGGTTATCTAGACGCTCATTCTTAAAAATATACACCAGCAAGGAAACCCCAGCCCCAGATGACTGTGATCAGTTTGCAGCTTCCTTTCCTGTGGAAAGATAAGCTTTCCTTGCCTGAAGTGGGACAGATGGAGCCCTATAGGTTGCCACTCCACAGTGCCTCCGAGCAGAGCTCTCTGTACTGTAGCTCTTGTTACAGCAGCATATGCTTGGGAGATTCAAGCTGGTTTCCCTGAATTTAGCACTCTAACACCACATGCTGGGCATCCACGATTCATTGCCTGCCTTCCAAGCATCTCCATGTTTCCTTTTTTTCCCTCCTTTAAAGTGAACCTTTGTTTACCAGAGACAGCAAAGCACAAATCGGTGTGTACAGATAGATGTATTCCTATTCTTTGTATATTCTGTAGCATGTGTAGTTGTGTGGAGAATTTTACAGGTGGTGTTCTCAATTTCAAGTCCCTACAAAAACAAATGGAGTCACAGTTCTTAGGCCCTGAAAGCAGCATTGGAAATCCATGATCATCAGAGAGGCCACTGCAACACCAGAGAGCATCCACACTCTCCTGTTCATTGCTGTAAGAATAAAAGCAGATCTCTGATTAGCTGCTTGACCAGGAGGACATGTCTAGCTCCCAAAGGTAGATGAGGTCCCACAGAATCCAGTGCTCCATCTTTGGGAAAAATATTAGCTACTTACTGCTAATGACTTGGGTTTGCCAAAGGACAGACACTATATGAGGTAAGGTGACATTTTTTACCCCTTATATAGTGAAGCTGTGGAAATTCTTGCAGTAGGAGCCTGTGCACAGCAAATGTTTTCCAAAACCAATTAAATGAATTACTGGAAGAAAACTCTAACTGGACTGACTGATGTTATAGAGATACTCCTGACTCTGCAGATCACAGGAAGTACATTCTTACTATTACACTCCCATAGACATCCAACAGGACTATTGTCAGAGAGAACTTACTGAAGGAAAAGAAGAATAGGAGTGATTGGTCTGAACCAGTGTGGTTGCTGCTTGGCTGCTCATGGGACACTGACACTTGTGCTGGTGTTCTCACTGGTAAATCCCAACTTCAGTGGGCACTGAAGTATTTCCTGCATCATCCCTGGCACAATCCCATGCAGATGAATTGAGCAGCCTGGGAAGTTTAGTTGGCTTGACTAACCAGTCAATATACTCAAAGCAGAGCTGGGAATGATTTGTCTCCTCTCAAAGAAGTCAGTTAAAGTAGTTAAGATGAATTCTGGGTGAAGAGTGCCCATTCCTTTTCACTGACCACAGAGGGAAATGTGGGTGAGCTGTCATCCCAACTAAGAGGACACTCACCTCTCAAGATTCCCAGGGTGGATCTCTAAAGGTAGGTGAAACACTGAGTGTTCATTGCTGTGCAATTGCACATGGATAACAGCCCAGATTTCTCCTGGCTACCCAAAGTGATTTTCACCCAATGTTATCTCAAAGCAGCCTGGAGTGACCACTGGGACCTACCTTCATTAACTGTGACCAGAACAAGCATCTCTGAAATGTCCCCCAGGACTTACAGTGCTGGGTTTAGTACAGGTGACACTTGCTCATGCATCTCCTGAGAAAATCCAGTCTAGAAAGAAAAACCACAGTGTCTCAGCCAGTCTGAGCGATAAAATGCTGAAATACTGTACGCCCCTGCAACCATGAGTCTCCCCAGTGCCAACTTCTGACAGTGTGACAGCAAAGTTAAGGCCCAGCACCTTTAGCTGACAGGTGACCTTTAGCTGACTAAAGCTCTGGTAGGTTTATTCCTGAGCCCCGGAAAACAAAACTGGGCTTATAAAGATTTGCAAAGGCCATGAACACACTGTTCCCGTAGGTTTTTTTGAGCACTTTTTTTTTTGCTCAGAAATGGTAGCAAAAGCTATTCTGGTAATACCCTGTGAAAAACAGGGCATTAAATTGGTGTCATTTTAGTGGATTAGTACTGTCACATCAGCTGCCACAGCTTTCCGCCTATGTCATCAACTGTGCTGCTGCCATTCTCTGCCCCCATCACACTGCAATAGCAGCAGACTTTACAGTTAAAGATGGAGTCAAAGGCAAGACATGTTCTAAATAGGTCTGGATAAATAGAGGGGGAAATGCTGCTTTTAGAACTATAAAAAGGAGGGATGATCTGGCAAACTCATGGGTTTTGGGTGGTATCAATGCTACTGAGAGTTAGAACATTCTTTCCTTAAATGCATTTATTTGCACTGAAACAAAGTGGATTCTGTGTACCCTGATTTCTAAATAGGAGACTAATTTAGCTCTCTTGGAACCACAAGATGTATGAGTGTGATGAACTGTCTAATACTTGCTAGGTAGGAGAATATGAACCATTTTCTATGGCATAAATGACTAATATCTTCTAAGATGTGTCCTGTATTGTACCAGGGGACTCGTTCTGCAGCCTTGGGCATGTTTTTTATGCGTCAATTGTCAAAAACGTGAATGACTCATGGGGGAGTTTCAGGTCCTCAGAAGAGCTAATTATCCAACTGAAATTCCTCCAATGTGTTTTGACTCTCCTAGTATCAACAAAAGAATCTTTCTTATCTATCTTTTAAGATCCCACAGTACAGGGAATAAATGAGTGCACAGTACTATTTCTATAGCATGATAAATTTCAGGGCAATTATATATAAGAAGGAGATATGATCCCTACACATATTTATGATACCTTAAATCAAGCAAAAATTATTTGGACTTCCCGTTTGAGCAAAACACATAATCTATAACCTAAATGAAGCAGGAATGCTATTTGAGTTAGAAGGAAAATTCCCCTAGTACACTGAATCCAAGCCTTTCAACTGTGCAGTGAGCTGGAATAGAGAGCTGGCTGTTACCAGAACAAGCCTTTAGGCGAGGTGGGAGAAGAAAGGAGGTGGGAATATCTCATTTCACATAGGCCTTGGAAACTTGTTGAAATGACAACTCTTTTCTATATGAGTATTTTTCTAGCAAACTGTTATAAAAAAACCCAAGAGCTTGGTTGGAACATTTTCATTTATCTTGATGAAGATTTTATTTAGACACAACCTATACTTCTCATGAACTTTCTTGACTATGTTTCAGGACAAACTGATGAAAGGGATTGAATTTTTGACAGGATGAGAAGAAATGGCCTCAACTTGTGCCAGGGGAGGTTTAGATTAGATATTAGGAAAAATGTCTTCCTAGGAATGATTTTCAAGCATTGAAACATACTGTCCAGGGAAGTGGTGGAGCCACCATCACTGGAAATATTAAGAAAAATGTGTGGATGTGGCACTTGCAGACATGGTTTAATGGTGAACATGGTGGTGGTGCTGGGTTGGTGCTTGGACTTGATGATCTTAAAGGTCTTTTCCAGCCTTAATGGTTCTGTGATTCTGTGAGTCTGTTTTGACATCCCAGCCTTGAGGCCTGGAGAGTGGGAGTTCCTGGCTTCCAGACCCTTGAAACAAACAGCACCCCTGTTTCCAGGAAAGCCCAGTAGAAACCTGTAATGCTAGGAAAGGCAGACTGCAAATGGGTTCAGAAACTCTCCTTACCCTGGTTCAGTCATGGCTGTCATACCAGTATTCCTCAGCCTAATGGCCCAAAATACCAATTCTTCATCAGTTGTGATATTTGTTGTTTTATTGAGGATGATAAAGTAAATTTCTACCTCATGGAACTTGAATCAGGCCCCAAATTTGGCTTTATCAACTGAACGTTTAACATGGACCTTCATGGACCTTTTCATGGACCTTCAAAAGGAATCTTCCATTCCCTTTCACTCAAACCTGTCCCCTATTCATATGTTTTTATTTCCTTTTTTTGCTGTTCACAGTTCCCAGAGGACAAGTCTGGATGTTTTAATTCCCTGCTGAGCCCAGCCCACACAACTCCACTTGTTATTACCCTGTGCAGTCCATCTGAGACACAAGATTAAGTGACTTGCCACAGTCCCAGCTAAATGTGTATTTAGAGAGGTGCTTAGTTTGTTTTACAGTCACAAATTCCACAGCATACAAAGACCCTCAAAATGATTTTGAATTTGGACATATAACCCCCTTGTGTTGCTTTCCTCTTAGTGTTTATTTTTTTCTTTTTTTTTTCACTTATTTTTCTTATTTATTCTCATAAACCCTAAATGTAATAGTCATTTTCAGTTAAATATAGGAAATAACTTTCTGCAATTTCTGGTCATCTTTTGCTGAGGTGTGGGATGAGGAAATGATTTAAGATCTGATTTACTGAGTTACATTAAGCCTTAATCAGCTCTGCCCTTATCTTGTATCCTGTTGCTTTCTTCTAATTGAAGAAGTCCTATCAAAATGATCAATTTACTTTCCAGTTCTGACACAATTTTTTTGTTTTTAACCAAAAAGGCATTCAGCACTAGGAAGTTCTGGTCACACTGACCTGGTCACATGGACTTGTGTCCTGCAGGCAGTGTGATGAATTCAGAGAAATCTGCAGCACAAAGATGGATATTCATCTTCTATGCCTGCAACAGTAGCCAGCTATGGATCTGTGTTCCAGTACCTGCACACAGCAAGGCCAATATGATTGTTGGACAGGCAGTTAATGAAGCTCTTGAATGCATTGTGAAAATTGTCTTTGGTAATGACACTTGTCTGAGCCAACAACCTCTTGCTGTGCAAATGATGAAATGCTTTTCCCAGTACAACACTGTGCTGCAGTAATAAAATGCTAAAGCAAAAGCCTCATGACAACCTTTGGGAAACTTCTATTTAAAAATGCTTTTATGTCTTATGCTTTCTATATTTCCTAATCCTCTTTATAAAGATATAGGAACCAAATTCTCTCCTACTCAGGCACTGTTACCCAGAGTTTCACCACTTGAGCCTTAAGACTGCTAATATTAGAAGGCAGCAGATTCTCTTAGGTTCTTCTAAATAATCTTTTTCCTTTCCCCGGGGAAGAACCTGCATTTTTCCTGGTTTTATGTACCTGTTTTTCAGTAATATTCTATTTTCTTCTCTCATTTCCTTCCAGAGTGAGTTTTGGAAGCCATATCTTGAAACTAGTACTTTATATATATTTATATAGTTCTATACCTTATTCTAGATGTTGTCGGGCGCATGGCTAACTTGAGGTTTAGCCTTAACTCTGGTTCAAGGTCTGTTTAGAAGGTCTTGTCATTTTTGTTGAAGTCTTATTCTGGTACCTGTCAGTTGTTGTTTCACAGAACTTCTTGCCATAGATGATTATTGCCACAGGTAATCAGCACAGTGAGAAATGGGGTCAAGGAAAGAGTCAAGATGCAGACAGTGGAAAGCCATGCAAATAAAGATCTTAATAATAAAACACAGTACTGAACAAGGAGCCAAGGGTGATCAGCTCTTATAAATCTGTGTTGCTGATGTGACAGGTCACCATGTGTTGAACCATCTGGATCCTCTTCATCTTGTTCTCCACCAACCCCTCTTGCAATGGTGTTCAGTAATTTAATGCAAAGGTGACAAACAGGGGGTTGGTTGATATTTCTGCCACTTGGCAGGAAAAGATGCAGTCACTGGATTAGCTAGAACAAGGCATTTCTACCTTAGACATGTCTTGAGCACTCAGAGGCAGCAAAGTACATGAGACCTGGCTGAAATGGAAAAACCCTAGTCCCTTATAAGAGGGAAAACTCTTGTCTTAATCAGTTCTTTAAAGTTTTTGCTTCTTCTCACCTGCATCTATTTATTATCTTATTTTTTTTCAGCCTAGCAGTGATTCAGCTGGACCTTAACACAGAAATAGGGATGATGACACAGAAGTGAGTAACCAAGAACTGTTTTGACATTTAATACCATCAGTAAGCTAAGAGAAGGCTTTAAATACACCCCAAATCCCAAAGCTATCCCTTGAGCCCTGACTCCTCCCCAGTCCCTCCAAGCTCTGCCAGACACATGATCCTGTCTTGTTCCCAGTGCTCATCCATACACCATCATGCTCCAAGGACAGACCCCCCAAATCCATACCTTTCCCTGTCCTGCAGGCAGACTGGGCTGCCCATGTCCCCTGCTCACCCCACTACCCATGTCCACATGGAATGGCTGAGCAGATGCTGAGGGTTTCTCCTTGGAGGAAGACTCAAGAAAATCAAGGAAGATAACTTTAAAGCAGTAATAGATCCACTCTACTTGAGGAATTTGTGAAAACTACAGCAGGAAAATATATTTACATTAAGCCCCTCTCTTGCAGCCATGCCAGCCACACTGTCTGTGTAATGAGGGACAGGGTAAAAAATGAGACTTGGAAGGCACAAAGTTCTGGGTTGTGTTCAGAGGCACTGTGACGCACTCCAGGTGATGTCTGACTTACATATTTAGATGGAAGATGAGCTGAGGGCTAAAAGTGGTTCAGAAATGCATAATTTGGTTTCCCTTCTTTTTACAGAAAATGTAAGTGGGAGTGAATGAGAGCAGGGCAGTTTCTGAGCAAGTAGCACACCAGTCCATCATTTGAGAGGTGAGCTTTTAAAATAGAAAGAACGCAATTTGAACTGTCATGTATGCAGTACAAAATTTGCCACTTTCATCCAAATAATAAATGAAGAAATTGGAGAAAGAAGTAGAAATACAGAGGCTGGATTTACAGAATAAAAAAGACTTAAAGTGAGAAAAACTGCAATGAACCAGGGCTCCACAAGATGATGCGACCAGGGCTTGGGATTTTGAAGAGTGTCTACATACATCCCAAAGATCACACCTGAAAACCCCAACAGTGACTGCTACAGAAAGATTGCCCAGTATGGTCTCATGGCACTAGAAGATCAATTTTTCCTGGCCTTGCTATGATCTTGGGAGAGCCTTTTCCTTAACTGTTTCCTCTTCTATTCTCAGCCTTCTTGTCACTCTTACCTACTGCAAACACTCCTGGGAGAAATGACACCTGTGTGAAACCCAGCACAAGAACTGGAGTCTTGGCTCTGACCTTTGGCTCTTACACAGTGCTGGCAACATCACTGCTACAATAAGGGAGTTCAGGCTGGGAGCAGAAGAGATTTTTCCTCAAAAAGCTGAGCAGGACTTGATAATTGCATCCCTTTTCATACATTTCCTTCTTGTCATGCATTAGCCCATCAGTATGCTTCTGCGAGTAGCAGTAACAGAGCATTGAAGGGAAATGCCACTTTCCAGAGAGAATGATCAATCTCTTTGACTTTGCCTGTAAACATGTTTCATCAGGGGGTCACTAATATGCTTTTATTGCCTCACTGTCAGAGATGATGCCATTACCAAGCCTGATAAAGTATTCTGTAGAGGGTTCCTTTTAATTTTATTTTTTATGCGATCATGAGAGACGGTAACCGATAAATTTAGTTCAATGCTTTCTCACTATTAACTAATTCTGAGTAAATCCATTGGGGCAGACTGGATACAAACACTTCAAAGAATTTTTACAGGATATTGAAAATTATATTCACCCTGGGACAGAGGTTTAAGTGCTGAGCTGCTAGTGTTTTCTTTACCATTAAAGCTACAACAGTTAAATGTCATTTAGTCAAAACATTGTATTCATAAGGATTTGTACCACAAGATGACTATTTGCTTTTAATAAATTTGTCGCATCAGGGTGGTTATGTTAGCTTATTTCTGGGGGAAAGGGAGTTTGAGAAAAGATGATACTTTCCCCCTCAGTTTCTTTCCTAGGGTCCAATCCAGCTCCCACCAAAGGCAATGAGACTTTTGCTGTTGCCTACAGCAGGAACAGTCCCATGATCTCTCAGGGCTTTGAAGTGTTCAAATCCAAATTAAAATATTGGGTTTTTTTGCAGAGGGAGGGAGGGAAAAAGAAAAACCAACCCAAAACCCAATCAAACCCAAACCCCCCAGCTCTAGCAGAAACAAAACAAATAAGGGAACTGGAAAAAAGCTTTTTCTCATGGAGGTTTTTTTTTTTCCCAAGCTGCTTTCATATCCTATATAGCACCCTAAAAACTGGAACACAGGATGTGAAACCATGGAAACAGCTAGATGCTACAGGATTTTTGAACTACTTTTGTCAAGGTTTAGACTTTGGGGATTTCATTTTTTCTTAAAGTTTAATTGATTTTTTTCCCCCTTACTGAAATCCATAATATGTTGAGCTTGTTAAACTATGTTAGAGGTCACAGACTAAATTTAATTGGTAGTATTTCTTTTGAGCCTAATTTAAAGGTTGATTTGGCTTTATGGACAGACTCTTAGTTGTAGTAAATCAGTGCAGCTGTAATGGGGCTCTGTTTTCATCAGTAGAAAATATGGTCATTGGAGATTCAAACCCCATGCAAAATCTCAGGGAGAACATGAAAAAACAAGTAAAAAAGAAAGTTCCATATTTTGAAAGACTGTTTTAATGAAACTGTATGTAAAGTTAAATATTTAGAAAGGAGGTTAAAATGCATCCATAATTCTATGTTCATATAAGCCAAGAAGGTAGGTATGTCCTGAAGATATGTTTATATCTGGTTATGTCTATATATATCCAGTTATAGGGACTAACAGGGTGCAAGTGGTTTATTGGCAAAAGCAATTTCAGTAAAATGTATTCAGAAATGACAGTCTCTCTGTGCAACTGTGGAGGTGCATGGTCAGTGAAACCTCACAGAAAGATGGATGTGAAATTCAGGCACAATGGTTTTAGATCAGGTTTGGCTGAGATTTTTTTTCCTGAGTCCAGATGTCCTGGAAGGAAATACTAGGAAACCAGACAAAACACTGCAACAAAGACTAGTTCATCAGGCTTTCTAACTTTTAATTTAAAAATGCTTTTTTTTTTTCCCCCAAGAAGCTCAGTAGATGCAAAAGATACTGATAAGATTTTGACTGAAAGAAATGAAACTGCCAGTCTTTAGGGATTCTTTCCTCACCATCAAATGTGCAAGGCATTGGAAAAGTCCATGGAGTAAATGTTAAAATCATTCATTAATACTCATTATTGACAAAAACTGTAATTTCAGTGGAGTGAAATATCACACAGCCTCAAACTGAGTACAGTGGCTGCAATAAGGGAGCCTGTGCAGCCCTGAGAGCTTTGATCTGTATATAAGCACCTCATCTTCAATCTACTCCAGTATTTACATGGATCCTAAAGAGCAGTGCAATAAATTTTTCACTGGTGATATGGCACTTATGCCAATTTTTCCTTATTCCTATTAACTGAAAAAGTCATTTCTGTATACATCATGCTTCAGTTAACTCATCTTGACAGTAATAATGGGAAGTGATGATCTCCTGAATCAAATCCAAACTTCCCACCTCTGGAATATGTACTGGAAACACTCCTTATTTTACTTTACTAAACACAGGTTTTAACATAATGAGCCATAGTACTGTGGTGACACAAAAAGTACCATAATGCTCTACAAGTGCAAATCAACAAGAAAACTTGCCCTCAAAACACTGATTATTGCTAGAGGAATTGACTTGGAATGGGATTTCCTGCTGAAAGGAAGTATTAGAAAGATCATCATTCAGGCAGGTATTGAAAATGAAGGAGGAAGATGTAAGGAAATACTCCCAAAGATGACAATTCTAGAAAGGATGAGCCTCATTAAAATGAACCATGACAAAATTATCCTGTGGCATTTTTCCTCATGGGGGATTCTGATCTCTGGGGAGGAACTGAAGCCTTCACAATGACTTAAAAGGACTTCAGTTATGTCCTGTCAAAAACAATAGCAGCAACAAATGCGTCTAAAAGATAGAACTTTATCTGTGTTACAGATGGAAAACACCATGCTGAGAGCTACTTTCTCATTAAAGCAGACATTAGACACACAAGAGCCAGAGCTGAAAGACGATCCTAATAAAATTTTGGGCTTATAGCACACAAGGAGAAATTTCCTCCATAGTTGCTGTGACCCTCTACCCAAACACAGGCAAAAAATATTTCCTTTGTCACAGAAATATACAATGCCTTCACAGAGAAGAAGATACCAGAGGACTGAAATTTGGTTCTGAAAGAAAGTACTCACTGAAGAAACGGAAATTTGGTGAAAGCTAGTGAATGATGACCTGTGACAAGCTGAAAATTGCCATTGCACACCTGTTCAGCATTTGTACAGCTCACAATGTTCACAGCCAAGGCGAGATGCTCTGAAGACATCCAACCCTCAAGTGACAAAACCCATGAACTTACTTGGAGCTCATTTGCAGAAATGGAAAGACCACATGTCAGGATACTGCACTGATCTACATTCTGTTGCAGCCCTACTCTGCTGTCAGCCACGACTGCAGCACTCTGTGTGTGCATTACACCAGCCACAGCTACACCTTCATATCCGCTGATACTGAAATCACACTGTATAGTGCCTAAGTATCATATCTCAGGAAACTGTTTTAAGATACTTCTTCTGGTATCCATCTGAATATTTTCTAAAGTTTTAGAGAGTTGTTACTAATTTTAAATGGTTGTAAAATAGGTGGACAAGGAAGTCTTCCTGTCTTCAAACTTTAAGAGTTTAAGTGAGTTGCAAAGGGTGTGTGCAAGATCCTCTCATGGCTTAGGCTAACCAAATAGATAAAATAAGCAACAGGCTGACTCTCAAAATAGAAAGCAGATTTGTTACCAAAATAAATGAATTTCACTTAGGAAAACTGAACTTGGATGAAATGAATAACTGTATCCTTTTTCTGCCCCTTGCATATCTAGTTGTTTTCATTCTACCAAGCATCTTCTCTGCTTACTTCTAATTTCAACCAATTATTCCACAAACCCTGTGAAGAGAAATGCCAAGCGTAATATTTAAAGGACAAGGAAAAATAAAGTACCTGTTTGCATAAGGTCCAACATTCAATTAAAGTCAGCAGAAACTAGACTTGGATAGATTGCAATTGTACCAGACTGAGCAACCATGAAGGTGCATTTGCTTGATCTTTTGCTTAGTCTTAGTACACCTTGGAAATCTCCTCCCCTGGTGTCCCAGCAGCCTCATCTCACATGTTTCAGTTCTGAGCTGATGTCCCCCTGTGATCCCTTCTTGTTTTCAGAGCTGATTTCTGGTGGGTTCATGCCTTGGGCTGATAATGGTAAGTTTGGGAGCGATGGCTGCAGGGACACCAACACACTGTCACTTCAGGCAATGTAAGCTCTGCCACTGGTTGCTCTGCCTGTTGCTGCTCCCAGGGAAACAAGACAGCTCTTCCCATCCCTGCCACTCTCTCTCTCCTGTTTACAGACAGTGACTTAGCATCCGTTTCCTGACACCAAAGCAGGAAATTAGAAGGAAAACTGAAACCTGAAATGATTTCCCTCTCTAAAGTGCTCTTAGGACAGCGTAGCTACACGCTGTCTCTTATAGAATTGATGTTTGATGTGGTGCAGTTTTGAACAAGTCTTTAGGGATGTGTGAAAAGCCCATTTAAGAAGCAGAACATCTGTCCAGATGGTGTCGGCAGAGTTGAATGTGCCTTTAGGAAATGAGATGGACTTGATGACCTTTTGAGGTCCTTTCCTCTTCTGTTTTCTCTGGCTCAGTTTTTTACAGTGGAAACGAAAGTGCTTTAACACCATTCACAAGTGAGCAGAACTGCCAAAAAAATACACACTGGAAAGAAAAATCCTCTTTGACTGCTCTATTTTTTTTTTAACCCAATGTACAGCTAGATCTTCTCCCAGAAAGAGTCTAATTTTTTACTGTTTCTTGTGAGTACTGGCTATTTTTACTACTTTTATATCTCTTGTAAAGGCATTTCTTTCAGACAGAGCACTCTCAGCCCTGTTAAGTATTTGATCCCTTTTTTACAAAGCAGACATCACATTCTAACCTTAATGCTTTGTATTGCAATTTTGCCTTTTTTCCTTTTTTTTTCTTTTTTTTTCTTCTTCTTATTTTGTTAGAAGTCTCTGTAATCTAAATATGCCTTTATTTCCAAGAGGATGACTGTTTCCTAGGGGATGACACTGCTTCTGGCCGAGAAAAAAGCTGTTCCACCCAAGGAAAACTTCTGAAGTGCGAAACACAAGGATGTACTTTTCATTTCATCCTCAGTGCAGGTAGATTTTCTGTCTGACATGAAGGCCTCAGCTGCTGTTACCAGGTCTTTACCTGTGCAGCTTCATTTGTTATTTGTACCCTTGGCATTTCTGCTTTGGTAGCCATTAAGCAAGAGGTTCAACACGTAAAAGCAAAAACGGTGAAACTGAAAAATATGTTCTCTGAACATGAGTTGGGGCTCCAGGCTGGGCTCTCCTACTGACCTGTGTCTGGGAGGCTGGTGGCAACTTCTCTGGGCTTTGACCAGTGCTGAATGGATTGAAATTATTTCCTCCCACCTTGGAGTGTCTATTGTGGTGTAGGAATGGAATTCCCCAATTTAGTACTCCCACTAAAAAAAAAAAAAAGTAACCACAAGCTGTCACTCAGTGGTGGGAGAAAAAAGGCAGAGATCTCGGGTTGACATAAGAGCAATTTACTGGAATCAGCAATGTGATAAGAAAAGAAGCACTAACAGCAAAAGTAGTAATAAAAAAAATGTCCAAAGAGGGGGCGATTTACATGTAAAATTGCTCACTGCAGAGCTTGACATGATGCAAAATGATGTGACTGCAGCTAGTGGCACCAAACCCCGACTGCTCTGTCTGCAACACTTGCTCCTGACTTGAAACCATGGAAGTGCAAGGGAGTCCCTTCCTGCTGTCCCTGCCGTGATGCAAGATGGTATTCAACAACACAAGGTCCTGGCCATGCCTGCACAGCTCCAGGCTCTGCCCCCTCACAGCTACTGCAAAAAATTAACCCTGTCCTTGGCCGGAACTAGGACAGTGTCCAGCAGCCCTTTTCAGAGCCTGACAAGGGAGCACCGAGTCTTGTGCTGGGTGTTGAGCAATTTAAGAGTTCACACAGCTCTGACCTGGGCATAACATGAAATAACAGAGCAACTGATGCTATTTTCAAAGAAGTGATGTCAACAGGAATAGAGGTGAAAACTGTTTTCAGGTAGGGAATGACTGTTAAAAAAAAAAAAAATAAATCAGTCCCACAAAAAACCAGCTGCTTGTGTTGGCTGGAACTGAGGAGAGGGAAATAGCTATGTAACAGGCACAGAAACAACAGCAATAGTGCTGCATATTTTATTTGCACTGTGCTGACATGGCCCTCCTGGGAAACCTGGAATAGCAGATTGAGCCCTGATTGTTCAGAGAGGTCCCCAGCTGCTGCAGAGATGGGTGACAGCCCTGAAAGCCACACCTTTTAGCAGAGACAGAAACTGCTGGGTGAACAGGTTCACAAAACTGTCATTTCTGTCAGTAGGGTAATTTATAATAGAGAATACACTAATAACAGGATAAAATAATTGCAGCAGGAGAAATCCTGTCAGGCCAAAAGAGAAGATTCTGGTTGGGTCCTCTGGAAATATCCAGGCTGTTCAGTGCTACCCAAGGGGTTGTTGGTCCTTGATCACCATTGAGGTCTCACAAAATAGAGTGATTAGTAACCCTGGAGTGTTTTAACCATGTTAATTGCCAGAGAGAGATTCACTGTGGCAAGTATGAGCATAAACTCCCCTAACTCTTTATTGTACTCAGGAGAGAAGATGCATCTTTTGCCATCAAGATGAACACAATATCTTTTAAAACTTAGGGAAGGAAAAGATTCAAAAATGTGAAGAATTTGAGTTTGTTTGTTTGTAAAAGATTTTGTCTGTGGGAACCCTTCAGTGGTACTTCACAGTACTGAATTTATCTCTTTCTGAGAGATAAAAGGATGAAATGAACCCAGCTGGCATTTAAACCTGTGGTTTCATGGACTGTATGCGTTTCAAATCAGTTGCAAAAATCTCTAAATCATCCCACAAAATACAATACTTATGTTCTGTCTTTTTTGTTTATTTTAACCAGAACTTGTGAGCTTGGTGGGTGTTTGTGGCTCTCTCTGAAATCATTAGCTCACCAAACATCACAGTACAGTGGGGAATGCACAGCCCTGCCATGTATTCCAGCGGACAAGGATGGTTTCATACATCATTTACAACTTCCTTCAGCAATTCCACAAAAGTATTAGGTCTGCTTAACTCACAGAAGGGTTAAAAAATTGCTTCTCTATTTCCTCTTCCCTCTTCTATCTTTGGAGAGGAGACGTTTCAGCACACAGCTGTGCACATTTCACTGAAAGTCCAGAGCTCAGCCCATGCCCAACCACATCCTTTTCATTCATTTCATGCCATTTTCCTCTGCCCCAGTTGGAAAGCCAAAGCAGGCAAGTGTTTTGTCACACGTTTAAGTCTTTTACTTGCAATCTGAATTAGCAAACCCCTGTGGCTGTGTGGGCCTGGCTGACTGTTCTCATGTGGGTCTGGCACGTTACTGGATTGCCCCAGTAGTGGTTACAGACCCCATAATATACCTTCCTTTGCATCTCCATCCATTAGTTTAAACTGATGAAGCAGCATTAGTTCTAGCTCTGCAAAAATCAGCACATAGGATGAGAGACATAGATTATCCATTGGTCATATTTATATAGATTTTGATACATGGGTCCAAGCCTAGGAGACACTTGGGTTTGCAGCCAACTGAGGAAGAGATTTTTTTAGCCCATTCTTCCCGAGATTTCAGAACTCCTCCTCTTTCCCAGCAAGATGAAGCCAAGTTCTGCTGGAGGTGTTTCACAGAAGCCAGAGATCCTGACCCTTGTATATCAGCCAGCCTGACACACACAGGGGAGTGGGGGACCCTGGTTCAATGTGCCGCTCTGTTTAATTCACTAATGAGATACTAATAGGGCCAGGGAGCAGAAGTGATTGCCTTGATAGCTCAGTGATTTGGTCACTCATCTAAAACATGGGAAAACCAGGGTCATGCCCCTGATCTAAATCAAGCAAAGCAAGTAGCTAAATGCGTGTCTCCAGTACTCTGGCTGAAGCTCTCACCACCAGATCAATGTCGTATAACCCTTGCTTTTCATGAAAAAGTTCTCTCTGGAGCTGAGGAACCACTACACAGGAAATAATTTAGCTGAAAATGCTTCAAAAGAGCTTTGGCTGTCAGACTGCAGTGTGGGGGAAGGAGACAAATAGGGGCAGCTGGGACATGCCCAGGGTTGCAGGTTGTCCATGGCCTGTCATTGACCTGTGATTTGGGACCTGGGAGCAGCAGTCCTTCCTTTCCTGCTCAGCTGCAGCTCAGGCCACAGGCACTCATGGGGGGAGCTTTGTTTCTTGTGCGCAGTGACTGCAGCATTTTAGAAACATGGCAGTCACTTGCATGGGGTGTCAGAAACACAGTGCAAATTAATTTCAAATTCCCCTTTCTTCTATATTCTATAGAAACAATGAATTCTATATATATAGTAATTAACACTTGAAATTAGGGCTTTCTTGGGAAAAAAAAGTCTTGTTTAGTGAATGCTTTTCATTTGTCCACTTTAGTTCTTTCGATATTTATTGATCAGACATGTAATGAAGACAGCTGGGTCGTGTAGTTAGGAAGAAACACTGATGTGTTCCTCAGAGCACAGAGAATATCCTGTTCAGTGAGAATCTGTATAGACTGTGACACCAGATAATGGGGAACAAAACAGAAATACTGTGTGAGAGACCCATAAATGTGCATGTGATAGATACAAAATGAGGAACAGAAACAGCAAATCCCACACTGAACCTGATCACTTGTCTTTCTAGTCTGGGCTTGTTTCAACATGAAATAGTTGAGAGTAACAAGCTAAAAACTTTCTGTAGAAATCCTACAACTGAGACATTTTTTCTTAAGACTTCTTTCTAACCTTGATTAATTAGACACTGGATTGTAGCTCAATGCACAGGGATTTGTATTAATTCTAAAATCTTCTAATTTTGCTGGGTATTTGTCTTAACTGTATCAATACAATATGATTTTTGCATCTTGATATATTCTTGACCACAAAGATAATGGCAATGAGTCTTACAGACTGTCATAGCTTGAAAGCAGTACTTATGCTTTTTTAAAAATCTTATGAAATATGCAATTTTAAAAAAAAATTATGATATAGGATTGTAAAGAAAAATAGCCAAAGCATTGCATTTTATGAGCATCTAGTGATTCAGGAGTACAATTATACAGCAGACATATCTTGCAACTGTAATCAAAAAACTTTATTTTTTTCAGAACACTTTAAGATACTCCTTCTAGTCAGTTATAACAAATTTGGACAGATTAGTTTAACTTCTTCAGTTAAGGAGGCTCCTATTCCTTATTGAAGACTCACAGCCATGTAAAATGTACTGAAATCATTCAGTTCCAACTGATCTTCCTTCAGGCAAGCATTTGGCCATCAAGTACTGAGAAGGTTTCAGCTTATTCTTGCATCAGCATCTCGTGAAGTAACACCATTTACACTAGTGGGAAAAACACTATATTCATGATTCTTAAGAGGTCCTGACATTAAGAAAGCAGTAGGGTCAAATGTGTTTTTAGAAGAGCTCTTCCTTGCCTTTTTAGGTACTTCTACAGTTAAGCACCAAGCCTGCATATAAGATGTACCTTGCACACATCTCTCCTGTATTGCACAGAAGTATTACTGTAACCCATTTCACAGCTGAGAAACTGGGAATCAGTGATTTGCCTGGAGTCACTCAGTAGGTTCTTGATTAACATCTATCTCCTCATCAGCACTTTAACTTCCTTTTAAACAAGCCTCTCTCCTGTGCTTTAGTCAGAACCCCTCTGCATTTCAAAACAAAATCCTGTTTCTGATGTTCTGCCTATCCCTTTCCACTGCAATCACAAACTCTTAGCCTGCCATTACAAATCACTTGCGTTTTCTCTACTTTTACAATCTTTTCCAAATCCTCTTAAACTTTTTGGAGCTTCTGGACCTAAAATACATTGCCTTGTCACCAGACTGCTGGGATTCAGATTCCCAGAGCAATTTTTCATTTGCCAGAAATGGAGAAGTCTCCTTAGCGCAGTGACAAGGCAGAACCCTTGCCTGTCCTGTTGTGGTGTAAAGCTGTGACAGTGACATGGTTTGGGAGTATTTTCCTTAGTAAAACTAGGTTCTCTTTAGAAGACAGATATTACTGTAGCTATGCCCAGGCACCTGCATATGATCAAGTAAACACTGTTGTTCAGAGAGCTGTTGTAAATAAACTAAGCTGTCATAACCAACTGGGGCAGGCACCAAGACAACGGCAAGCGTGAAGTAAAACATGTCAGACTAAACCACTCTCATGGTACTATAACAACAGCTCTGCTTAGAGAGTCTGAACATACCATTTCCAGCCTTTGAATGCTCTCACTTGCAGGGCTGGATTGAAAAACAAAGGTCTAAGCTGCTTCCTCTATTAACTTACTCGCTGCAATAGCATCATCTAAAAAGCCACCTGAAACTTGACAGGTGTGTGCAATGGAGATGTAGGACATTCAAATGCTTCTTTTTTATTGCAATATACTGAGGTATGCTTCTCACAATAAGGCAATATACCACAAAGTAGATTATATTGTTTAGCTGTCAGGAGGCTGTGTGGAAATGGAAAACTTATGAATGCTCTCCAGTGTCTCCTCATCCTTTGCTACACCACAACACCAAGCAACTACGTGGTTATATTACAGAGGGTAAAGCATCACTGTCTGCACTGGTTGGCTGTTAAGCTGAATTTTACTCATAACAGATTTTCTGTTATATGATACAACCATCGGGTTATTGTACAGTTTTTCAATCCAGCCCACTGAATGAGAAAAGGCTAACAAGGTTGCTAGAAAATTATATCTACCATCTCTCCAAGGACAAATGCTGATAGAGGCATCTAATTTACCTACTAATTAGCATTTCTCTGCTGGCTTATGTGAACAATATTGAGTCAGATGTAAAAGGAGCCATTGCAGCCTTTTACTTTGCAGTAGCTCTGCAACCCCAGCATCACCGTGTGGCTCAGAAAAGAAGGATAGGAAGTTATGAAGCCTGTCAGGACTCTGTGATAATGGATCCCAGATAATTTCCTGATTTACCTTTGGCTACCACAGCACAGTCCATTTTCAAGAAAAGACGCATTCTTCACAGTTTCCTTCCACACACCAGTGGACAAGGTGCAAGCTTGTTAAAAGTGTGCCCTTACCTGGAGCTAGATGACAGGAGGTAATTAGCAGGAGGTAAGGACATACTGATTATAGGAGCCTGTCCACCTCACTTAAACATCAGGCCTCATTACATTTTGGGCACCTAATGAAGCAGCCTACATACAGTGAGTTTCTAATATACCCAATGGAGAGAAGCAGATTATTGTGTTTACCTTTTGAAGGGTCTAAGGGGCACACCCTGCCTGCCTTCCTAGAACTGATAGAAAGGAGCTCCTTCTGGAAGCCAATGGGGGCACCTCATTATCTGTGCTGCACATATGGGGAATGTGAGCACAACTATAGCTGCTTCACTAAACTGGTGAAAGCTAAGTAGCAGTCAGATCTAAAAATTAGGCGTACAGATACCCTTCCCTCATTTTTCCAAGAAAAGTAAATAGGGTGATAGGTTTAGGTGAATGCCCCGTGTTCTGCCAGCAAGCTCCAGCACATGAACTCCTCATGTGCTGTCTCAGTTATATGGGCATGGAATGCAGGAACACCAATTTTTACACCACCTTTTGCACCACTACATGATGAACAATCACACTTCACCATTTTTTTTCTTGCAAACAGCTCCTATATTCAGCATCACACAAAGATCTGTTCTTGCACCACCTAATCCCATACTTGCAGACCACCATGACATGATATGGAATTTATATTGGTAGCTACACACTAAAGATGGGGTGCTGTCCATTTTATTTTATATCCTTGATATCCTTCTCAACAGCTGCAACTTGGATGGAAATTTACCCAGTCAAATATAGTCCAGGAATGATTTGAAGACTAAAGAAGAATGAATGACTCACAAGCTGTAAATTAGGATCAAAAGTGAAACACTACAGGAACAAAGGGAGATTGCTACAAATCAACACAAATATTCTGCTTTGTTCCTGCTTTGGGAAGGCAGAAAGGCACCAAACCACCTTGTCAGAAGAAAAATAAAAAGAGAAAAAAAAGAGAGAAAAGGAAAAGGAAAAGGAAAAGGGAAAAGGGAAAAGGAAAAGGAAAAGGAAAAGGAAACGAAGAAAGAAGAAGCTTCTGTGAAATTTCTATTCTACACAGGTCTTCTGTGCAGGAGCAGACAACCAAGGCCTATCTGTCCCAGGGATCCTAGAGAATATTTTCTGATTTTAATGGAGTGTGGGGCATGCATTGCTAGGAGACAGAAGTAACTGTATGGTGAAACTCAGCTATTTAAACTTTGAAATAAAGCCATGCAGCTGTCTTTATGTCTACACCATAAAAGCAAGACTCTTCAGAGTTCATGGATCTGCAAAATCAGTTAGAATCATATGCAATGCTGTTTGATCCACATTTTATTCTTAAATAATTCTAAGTATCAGCAAGCTACTGAATATCTCTCTTTGGCACAATAACATTAAACATTCTGAAGACTCAAATGCATTTGGCTGACCTAAGGTATTGGGCTCAACCCAGAGCTAACTGGAAGAAATTTTATGACCTGTGATATATAGGATATCAGACTAGATGATCTTTTCTGGCCTGAGCTTTATAAATCTATGAAAAGTGAGGCTTTGCCATAAGTTTCTCACAAAGGGCTGTCACAGACAGGACACATTGTCCTACTGGCCTTCTTTCACTGATATATGAGGTCTGGATTTAGCCAGTTCTGGGCTTGCTGAGTTGCAGCTGTGAACCCTCTAGGCTTTCCAGCTATCCTTTGCTTTGATTATTTTTCTTGGGATGTTGGCTCTGTATATAATTGTGCTAAATCATTTTGGCTCCATGCATCTTTTATTATAGGAGGCTTAGTCCTTGGGAACTCAGAAATATGAGGTGTAATTATTTATCCTACACCATTATTCCCATTGAGAACCTGTGCCCCTGTATTTGACTACTTTTTTGCTTAGGTTGATATTGTAAATTTAACCCATACACACCTTTGGTAATACATCCACATCCTTGCTACAGAGGAAAGGACTAATAATACACACAATAAATTTTCTTTGACTGATCAGGGCAGCGATGGAGGACTGTGAGTTCTGAAATTTTCTGTTGCCCTCTCTTAATTTTATGCAAGTGTCTTTTATTTCACAGCACAAAGCTCAGAACAATGTAGGAAATTGTGGAATACATTTTAAGTAGATGCTTTGGGAATTATTAATCCTGCTCAAAATTAGACATCTGTGGTCTTTATCTGAGCTAGTTGCCTCCTTTTGTGGTAGTATAGAAAACCAAGTTCACCAGTTCGCCTTTTCCATTTACAATGAATCCAGAGATTAAATGGGTAGCACTGAAAGTGTTCACATTTTTTTGCAGACTAGAAAGAGAGTCTATGTTGACTAGCTGAAAAGTAGGTGCAGAGATTTCTAATATTAGATGAAATAAAATCCCACCATTTGCAAATTCTTAGGAGCATCTGGTTTCTTAGGACTAAGATAATGACTTTGGGAGGATGGTGGGCAGCAAGGTGATTACACTTCTACGAGAATAATCCACATTTCATCTGTTATGTTTACTCCTAAAGGTTAAAACAGTTTCAGGAGTTTATACATCTCCCACAATGACATGCAGCAGCTTTTGTGGCAGAGCAGAAAGTTATCACCTTTCCAGCTGTTGCCAGCTGTAGTAATTCAGAAGCTGAATTACCCCAAACATGCATTCAGTGGATGTGAAACTTCCAAACATGCAAAATCCATGCCATGGCATGGCAAATGTGCATAGCCCTGGCTGTAACACGGCTGCCAGCCCTGTCACAGACACTGTCCCTGTGAGTGACTCAGGACATGGGCTCTGCACTGAGTCTGCAAGGACTTAAAACAGCTTGTCAGGCTGGCTCTGAACTTCTGACCTGCCCACAAGCTTTCTCTGCTCTGCCTTAGCAATGCTGCAATGCTTCTAATTGATCAGGTGTCTATGGCTAATTTCTTTCACTTATGTTTATCTCTGCAGTGGACAGCCACAGTTTTATGTCGATAACAGAAATAATTATTCCGTGCAGAATGGGATTTTTATGACTACTACAAGGATGTTGTCAAGAGTCTTAGCAGAGTTTTGGTATGATATCAGAGGTCTTGAGAGGTGGAAACACAGAGCAGGGCACATAGAAATGCAGGCACAGGCTGGCACTGGGGACCCCATGGCAGTAAAAACTTACCTATAGTCGCTGATCCAGTTCCCTGGGAACTGGACAAAACTGATTTTGGGCATAGAAAAGATAGCAAAGAAATAATTTCTAACATATACAGAAGACAGCATATCTAGAAATTTGGATGCAATTTGGAGCTGCAGAAAAATGAAGAGAGTGTAAGATGCAAAGGCCTGTTATAAACCATGTAAAATATAATTTCACCTGGCAACTGCTTTTACTCTGAGTCTATGGATAAACAGGTTACATTCAATATAGCACCTTAAAGAACACTAAATGAACTTTAGAAATAGATTATATTCCTTTTCCTTACATACTCCTCCAGAATTAATCCTCTTACTTGTTCTAGAGCAGTATCACTGACCATGATTTACACCTCAGCCTCACCTCCCAAATGTGTAAAAGTCCAATTTTTTATCATTGGCTTATATATCAATGTCTTCTCAATGTCCCCTTCTCAAGGATGATACTGTATTGAGCAGAGAATAGATCTGCTCCTTCATCCTTCATTCCACTGCTTTCATGATTTTTAAATAGTGCCAGGCAAACAATGCTGCTGCTTAATGTATTTTGCAATTTAGATTGATTATTGAAAGATACAGTGTTCAGGCAAAGAGTCTATGAATTATTCTGAGATGGAATATCTTATTATTCAGAAGGTCCCAAGAAGCAGCAGTGAAAGTGAATGAGCAAATCCATACTGTATTAGCTGCATATAATGAACATTTTGCTAATTGGAAGATTTGCTGGATTGGAGAAGGATCTGTCAGGGGGAGTTTTGAAGTCTGACCTTTGGGGACAGTAAAAGCACAAGATAAAACAGTAAGCAACAAACTTACACCCTGGAAGACAGACACACTGAGAGCTTATTCACTATGCGTTGTGCATTTTTATGATACATGTTGCACCAACAAAACTAAATGAAAAGTCGAGGATATACTAGAAAAGTCCTTGGAAATGGTAAGTGATTGTGTTTCTGTAGTCAGAGTTCTCAGAACCAAAACACACTTTTTGTGGTTCAGACATGGTAATTCTGCTCTTTACAGAACTCCTGTGGACAGAGAGAAACAGGGGATTCCCCAAGGAAAATGAGCACTAATGAAGTTCACGTTTCCAGTAATTTTCAGAGCAGAATATGCTCTTTATTATCACACCGACGAGAGGGCACATTCAGAATGGCTGTACAATTGCTAGGTACTGAATTAGCATTAAATTAAATTACAGTGAAATTGAGTTAGTCCCTAGAGCACAGGAAAGCTGAGGAGAACACTCTTCTACCCTTTGCCTTCTTCCCAGCCAGGACTGGTGAGAATAGGTGAGCAATGGGACCACCAGATCTGGGAACTGAGCCATAGTGCCTCTGTCCCTCCTTTCCCTTTCCAAGCCTGGGCAGCCATCCTTCCCCTGGGCCATAGGGGCTTTCTGCTGATGAGAGAGCTCTCCCAGCAGACAGGCTCTCCAGCTTCTCTCTTTGAACCAAGAAAAAGCATCTGTAAGGCTGGGATCTTCCCTTTTCTCTCTTCAATTTCCTTCACAAAGGCTGGAATTGGCCCAAAAATGGCTTATAGAAAACTCAAATTTTGTAGAGTAGTGCTGTTGACAGAAGGGTTGAATAGAAGAGAAGGAAACCCAAGGAACTTCAGCTCTGCAGAAGGCAATGAGAAAGAGATGCAGCAGGTATACAAACACAAAGCAATTTCTTTTTCATCTGTTTCATGCTGCAAATGTCTATGACCTGCTCTAATTTTCATTGTGGTGAGTTGTTCTAGGTCAAGGGGCTGTGGTCAATTCCCTAAATGTCTGTTAGTCTGCATAAGTTAAGAGGTGATGGATTAGTGTCACTACTTCAACCCGAGGCACTGGGAATCTGCAGCAGGTCACTGTGTGAATCTGAACAGCTCCAGATCCATTGTCACATATGTGTACCAAACTATGAAATCATGTCTACTCTTGCTTTTAAATCAAAGGAAAAAATAATTCCTTTTGTCTACTATTGAGGGGACAGTTGGAACTAGAAGATCTTTGAAGTCCCTTCCAAACTAACCATTCTACTAACCAGGGCTGCCAGAGCACAACAGAGATGGTCACAAATGTCTTACCATAGGAGATCTGGGCACAGACAGAGTGTATGCTTATCCATGTTCATACACCGACACAACAGAAAAAGGAGAACAAAATCCAGCTTTCATTCTAGGCCTCTGCTTAATCCTGCACATCATTCCTATTCCAAAAATTACAGAAATGCTTTAAAATTTATAAGGCCTAAGAAATGTCATTATGCACTGCCTCTGCTTCCGTCAAACCTGGGGTATCTTACAGCTTGCTGCGGTGAGATTCGGCAAGAGAAGCAGAACATATGGTGGCACAGGAACACACAAATGCAGAAAGATCAGGAGATCACTAAGCAGGTGATTGAGTCACCGAAATGATGCCCCCACCAGCAGGACCAGCAGGAGCTGGTAAAGCAGCAGACACCGACCAGCAACACTTCACAACACTTTCTCACCCTGACTGCTCTGCAAAGTGCCGGCAGCAGTTCATGTACTTCTCCCCCGTCTCTCTTGCAGCTCCCTCTTCCCCTTGTTGACATTGCCTGTGAACCATTTCCACGCCTGAAGCAGCTTTACAAGGTCTCACAACAGCTTGCAGGAAGTGATACAACTGCAAGGACTTTGTTGTTGTTGTTAAAATACTGAAGACGTCAAGAACAAAAAAAAATCCCACCGAGACAACTGGAGAGTTAAAGGTTATCTGAGTCCTGGAGGGGCAGAGAGGGGGGCATGGCAGGGGAGCAGTTTGCACAGCAGTATGCAGGCTGGTGGCACTTAGAAAAAGTGGCATTTTCTGCTGGAGAAAGGCACTGCTGCCCTTATCACCTTCCATTAATGGCTGTGCAGCACCTCGGGGTGCCCCAGCCAGTGATTACATCTCCCTCCCATTGCGCAGAGAAATGTCCAGCCACTTTCCCTGGGGAGCACTCACAGCAAAATGGATTGAAAGGTTTTCAGGATTGTTTTGGTAAGACTTGAAGGTCAGTGCAGAGGCAAAACAGTGAGGAAATCTAGACAAACACACAAAACTTTAAACATTTTTAGTCCTTTTTGAGTCTCTCTCACTCCTACTTCATGCCAAGAGAACTGCAAATCTCCATCCCACCCCACCCAAATCCACTGGCCCAGGCACAGCCAGATTCCAACCATACCATCTCCTCTGCTAAACTCAGATTTTGTCCAAAAGGAACTACTCTGCTGTGCAAACCCCTGCTGCTCTTCAGCAGCCCTTCTCTGTGTGCCACAGCTAATGGAGTCTGCAGGTGCTGGGAGCACTTACAGACCATTTGCTGCTCCCCCCAACCCACAACACTGCTCTGGGGGTTAAGTGGTTTTTGAGCATCACTCAGGCTGTCTAGACCAGGCTGTAGTAAACAAGGTGTGACTCCTGCCCACATGGTTTCTTAGTGTTGAGTGGGTATTTCCATGCTCACAGTATGTGTTTTGTGTGTGCCTTCTTAATTTTCCTTCCAGTTCTACTCATTGAAGTAGTGAATCGGTGCTGATCAATGAGGTGCTGAACTTTGTATTTCCTTCCACACTGAATACCCAACAAGAAACAGTTTTGAACCTCTCCTATGTTAAACTCTGCTTCATGATGGAACTCAAGTGTTTTGTTTTGGTTTTTTTTTCCTACAATAATTTTTTAGCATTTTTCCTCTAAAGAGAGAAAATGGGTCTTCATAAGAGGTGTGAAAAACATCTGAGAGCACTTTCAGAAGTAGAGCAGAAGCTACCTGCGCAGTCAGACTGAAGGAGCTTTACCATACTATTTATACATCATTTCAGCAGGGAAAAGGATACTCTTCCCTTCTGCTCAAGTGATTTTCATTCTGTCTGAAGCAGGATTACAAACCCACTGCAAGTCCCCAAGCACTGGCAAAGACATGCTGGTTGGTGCATTCCTGACAGACAAGCCTTTCAGAAACACACCTCACTTTTCATGGATAGCAGCCACTCATATCAGCTCCTCTTTAAGGAACAAAATGAAAACACAATGGTAACATAAGCATGAAAACAAACGTCCCATTATGGCTGTGTATTAGATGCACTGACAAGTGCAGAGCTCAGGAAATTAGCAACAAAGATGCAAATTGTGAAGGCAATTACCGCAGGCTGCATGCAGTGTTAGATCTTGTGACATCACGAAGCTTAACCCCATCCAAAGGACAGCAGGAATAGGGAAAGGCAGCACTAAAACGTTCCTTCTTAAACCATGCTAACGTTACTGTCATTTTGACAAGCTCAAAACACTTGCCAGTTCCTTCCAGAGCAGCGAGCTGACATATTGAGAGCTCGGGCTAGGAGCATGTTCTAAGGAGAGTGATCCAGTTTCCTCACATATGAATGAGTGACTTCGCAGGCTGTGAGATTTTCATACCATCACACTGCATCACCGAGGTTTGATTTATTCAGTAGCAACTGCAACACCAAAATGTGTTTCATCTCTCTCCTGATAACACCCGAATGCGGAATGGGCGAACATATCATCATCTACTCACTGATATAAAAACACTGGGATTTATGGAAGTAAAAAGCCAGGGCTTTGGGAACGGTTATCTATGTAAGTGCCAAATCAGCATTTAGACCTATGGCTCTCCTTTTCTGGTGCTAAAAAAGGAGAGATGCATAATGTGGCATCATTCTTTCACCCGGGAAATAAAAATATTTTTATCAAAGTGTATATTATTAAAAAGGACTTTGTACTTTCCTTTAGAGATCATTTTACTCATGGACCACTGACATAATTTTACAGGAAGGGTGAGGAAGGCTCGCAATGTCCTCCTCTTACGTGGGGATAAATCATGGTAAAGACAGGTTAAGCAACTCACCCCCAAAAGGCAATGATTAGCAAATTTGTCTTCAGTTTGTACACTTAGAACATGCACATTCCTTTCCATGTGTCACCTCAAATTGTGTTTGTTATAGAGGAGACAAAATTGATTACCTACACTGTGACCACGTAAATATCGCAGGGTAACAACTTCAGCTCTGTTTTTTTCCAACCACTTGTCTTCAAAACGTTTTTTCAGCCTCTGTTATCATCAACGAAGGGGGAAAAAAAAGTTCCAAGATACAGCTTTAAATATGTGTGATCAGGACACTTCCAAAATGAACACTGTGGTGGGTTTGTTAATGTAAGAGATGCTAAACAGGAGCAACTGTGAAGAGGAGCCCTGAATGTGTAAGAATGCATTGTCTCTGGAATCCCACTTGAAACCCCTCAAAATATTTCATGTCATCAGCAATGAGCATTGCGTAATTTTTTTTGAGGACATCATAAGTATTTCTGCGTTTTGATAGAGGAAAGACAAAATACACAAAAGAATCTTCCTACTTCATTAGAATTTTTATAAAATAGGTTTTGGTTTCAAGGACTAAAATAAAATAAGCAACCTGCACTACCATGGTATCATTGCAGCTAAGTTCTTGGTAAACACAGTATATACTGAGATGGTATCTGCTTCTTCAGATTAAATATATCTCGTCCTCAGATTTATACTGGCACTTTATGGCTTCTGCAAATGACTGTCTCAGCACTGCAAAGTAATTCCACCCTGTCATATTTGTCTTTGGAAATTGTAACAAATTATGGTGATTTATAACATCAAACTCAACTCTTCCATTTTTTCCCCAGATGGGAACGTCGCTGATGGCGAGATGCTGGGCCATCCATTTAGGCTGTGTGGAGGGTGACAGTGAAACATGTTTCATCTCTCTTGCCTGACACTCTCTTTCCCTTTGAGGGGAGGCTGTCAGCATAACTCAAACTGTCAAGGCACCTTTGTAAGGGGCCTGAAACAAATCTAAAGCTCTGCTACCTGCATGCCTACTAATGAGGTGTGACTCCCCAGCCCTGCCTGCCTGGCCTCGATGAAGCTCAGTGCCTCTGACCCATTCTCAGTCAATAGAAGTCAAACCATCATTTGTCTTGGAGTGAGGACAGGCAACGATCAGAGAGGGAAACTTTGGGGAAACTCCATATATACTCCTGCTTTCCTGTGCTTTGTCCAGGAAAAATACATCTCGTGGCAGCATCGTGAGAGCCAAAAGAAAGTCCATCTGGGGGTTAAACCAACCCTGAAATACCCTCTTAACCAATTGCCTAAGGCAAGTATGTTCTCTTTGGCAAGTCAAGCACTGAGATTTTTTTCAGTAAAGTATTTCCTCCCATAGCAAAAGATGAATAATAGATTATGTCCTTTAACTGAAAATTTTCTTGGTAGATTTTTAAAGCAGTATTGCATGAGAATGCCAGATTAATCTCAAAAGAAATATATTACTCTTTCTAACATTAGAAAGGGAGAGTAAGGCCTGGTTCAAGCAGTGTGAGATACATGTAGCTTTATTTTTGCAAATTAACCCATGGAAGTTTCCTTTTGCAAGGTCCAGACTGCTATCTCAAGAAATGCCATTATATGTTGAAAATCTCCATTTTGGTCAAAGAAAGCAATCCCCAG
The DNA here is from genome assembly GCF_008360975.1 of Lichenostomus cassidix. Taxonomy (NCBI): domain Eukaryota; kingdom Metazoa; phylum Chordata; class Aves; order Passeriformes; family Meliphagidae; genus Lichenostomus; species Lichenostomus cassidix. Next base: position 10,433,296 of record NC_139482.1, read on the forward strand.
GAATCCTTGCCTGCAGGGTCCTATGGAGTGGCAGAAGCAATATATGACACAAATAGGCTAAGCTAGAGCCTGCTCTCAGCCCACCTTGGGAAGATGAATTGCTCTCAAGTTAGGAGCTCAGCAGAAATTGGTATTTATTTGCCACCAGTGATGGTGTTACAGATCCCAGCTCATGGCAGAGATTACTCACAGGGCTGTAGAGGGAGAGGTTTTTAACACCCTCCATCAGAAATATTTCCTGAGCTGCCTCTTCTTCTGTAAAATACATTTCACATGATATGAATGGGAAAATGGAAAGCTGAGGAAGTGAAACATCCAAAATCTACCAGCCAAGTTGGATGTAAATGTGTCTTCTGTTTTATCATGGGGGTAGCAGAGCTTCAGTCATTCCAGCTGTGTGAGAGCCCTCGTGTTTCCTGCAGTGATTGCCAGCACCACACACAAGCAAAGGGAAAACAAATTGATCAAGGATATCCTAGACACTTCACCCTCCAAGATTAAGTAAGCAAGTAAATAAATACATAGAATGACTGTCAAATGCAATCAGAACTGAGATTATTCTTGAAAAGGTGGTTTTATTTCTCACCTTGCCATGGTTGCAGAGAACTATCATCTGACAATTTTTGCTTATCTTTACAGTAGCTTGATAAAATGTGTGCAGACAAGTCTGTATGTATGTGTTTATTTTTAACATTCTAAGTCTAACATGCCACATGCAACGTGGCAACAAAGGAAATCAATTCACCAAAATTACATAATGTAAAACAAATAATTGGAATACCTACATTAAATACAATTTGCATGCAACATCGCATTATACAATTGCTGACATGCTGCAGAGAGGTATTAGGTTTAAAGTAACTATGTTTAGAAAGCAATTTGCAGAATTTCTGCTCTTTTTTCTGGTTTGAAAAGCAGTGATAATATGTTTTTTGCAGCTGACAAGCGAACAAAAAACAATAATTGAATGGTACCATTTTACCCACAAGGCAAGCTGATAATTAGAGGTTTAACAGACAGTTTGAATTTAATCTGAGCAATGGCAGCTACTCCTTTTGATTTTTTCTTGTTGTTGTTTAGGGACCAAATAAAACTGTGTGCTGTGTTGTCCTGTTCCTCCCCTTGTGACCCCCCCACTTGTTAAGAACAATAGGAAAAGCAAGTTATTTTTTATCCTGGCTCATGTCTGACACTGCCCCCCCCGGAGTGCAAACACTGAGAATGGTTATGCACACAGGGCAATGTCTGGAGAATGTGCATGTGAAAATAAATAGAAAAAAAGGGAAAAAACCCCAAACCTGGCCAGCCACACGTTTGTAGGGCACAGGAAGGGGTGATCAGCCCAGCCTTCTCCCTCTGCCAGGGCTGCAGAGTCTGAAGGGTGGTGGGTGGAGGACACTGGTGGCACTTGTGCTACATCAGTGTGAGGCTGGCACAGCAGGATGTAGTGACACATCTATGGGGTGCAGGCTGTCAAAATCCCTCAAAGTCCTGCCAGGGAGATGGAGGAACAGACAGAAAGCTCACATTCACCCAAATGGTGGGCAGGGCACAGCTGAGTGATGGGAAGTGTGTCGCTGTTGAGCCGCTAGCAGAGAAAAAGACCTGGATTCTCAGCGAGGCAAGAAAAGAGAACTTTATTATTTTGATTCCAACTTGTATAGATTTTTCAGAGGTCACCTAGATTGGTCAGTCAGAAACCTCCCCCTAGGCCTGACTGGCCAGGCCTGAACTGTCTAAATCTGAGACACTGTACTAACAACATCCAAACTTTATCTTTGTTTATAAAACACAGGAGAAAATTCTCATGGGAAAGACCTGTGCTAGCCACAGGAAGTGCCCCAAGTCACACCCTGCATGTGTCACCCATCACCACAGCAGATACCCAGCCCATCTCGAGTTGCATGAAACCTGGGCCAAAAATGAGGACATTTTTTTCTGGTGAAAAGGTACAAGATGATGCCTCAATAATTTCATATTCTCCTTTTCCAAGAGGAATAGCTGTTCTTTTGGTTCAATGAGTCTTTTTGCAACAGTAAGTTTTACTTATGCTGATCCACAGCTGAATTTTAAGGAGTCATATTACTGATCTCAACAGTAAAATAAAACTATTGCTGAAAAACACAGTCTATTAAACACTAATGAGTATATAAACCTATTTTATAAAACCACAGAGAGTTCCTGGAGGGCCAGTGAGTCTCGGCAAAGAGTGAAGACTGTGGAGGCCATTCCCTTTCAAGCAATTTTCAATTGGTTTTATATCATGTCCAGAAGCAGAATTCTGGTTTTGCTTTTGGCTTTTAATAGTTTATTGTGCCTGAAAGTGAGATCAATTAAAGCATCCTCAGAAATCTTAGGCTTAATTGGAGGCCAATTAAGAACTTCAGCAATATAAAGATGATAGTACTCATTATTAAACATGTTTATTCCCCAAAGAATTTACATTGAATAAAAGTTTTCTCATCCTTTTTACCCTGGTTTACATGTGGGGATGTAATCTGGAGACTAAAAAACTTCATAGCTCACTGCTCACCTTACAGATGATTTATTTTCTTTATAAAGATTTGCAAACTGGGCAGGATAGGTGAAGTTTTAAGTATCAATTATTTTCCTTGAAATAAAGTTAGAAACAAACCAGCTTTTTCATTTGAAGACTATATTAATACCTAATGCATAAGTCATTATTAATATTACTGTAATGAGTACCAAGTGAATTAATGATGGCTGGCTGCTTATTTTAAAATTATTCACATTTTTTATGTTTATTCTCAACTCAGCCATTATGCCCTTTTTATAGGACATGTGCTTAAAGAGCAGTTGAATTCAACCTGTAATAGAAGCACAAGAAAAAGTCATTGGGAAAAATAGTTCACATGGGAACAATTAGCTTGCAATATTCCCTAGTATTTCAGCCCTTGCTTTAAATGTGTATATCAGAGTGGACATTTTCCATTCCTCTGCTAATTGACAGAAATAGTGGCTCATGTACTTTCAGAGGCTGCCTGCTCAGACTCCAGAGCACTCCTTTCTCTGGAGATGAAAGAAAAGAAAATCAAATGTGATTCTTCCAAATAAGAATGCAGTGTATTACCACTCAGTTATTAGGGGAGAAAAGTACTCCTCTGAATGCCCAACATCAAGGTCTAATTCCTAGACCTACCACAGTAATGAAAGTAATGAAAGACCTACCTGAGTAATGGAAGTCACTGACAAAGTCACTTAATCTCCCCATGCCTCAGCATCCAAAGTCACACAAATGAGTCTCAAGGCTAGAGGAAACTCAAGTTAAACCATGCCTCACGCTAAAAATAATAATAAATTTGACATCAAACCTGCAGCCTGATTTTTTGAGATTGTGTCAGGAGATCTGGGTGAGTCGTGCATGCTGAAATTCAAGACACTGCTTCAGGTTGTAAAAACACATTGAGGAGACAGAATTTGGGAACAGCTGCATGAAGGGCTTGTGCTAAGTGTCCACCAGTACTCCCTTCCAACCAGACTACAGGGTGCCTTCTCTGGGCTACCTGTAGCTTTGATTTGCTCACTGCACATCCACCATGAATCCCCATATGCCCAATTTTATGATATTCACCATCATGCAAAAGAAAGCTCTCGACTGAGCTCTTCAGAGACATCAGGGTCATTCTCAGCCCCTTTGGAGCCCATGGGAATATCTAATCAGGCAAATGTTCTGTCATGTGTTGCGGACTGGAAGTACCTGGTTTTGGGTAGCAACAGGACCACTGTGATCTCTGAGGAGCCACATCAGACCCTGGTTTCCTTATGTCAGCAACCCAGAACTGATCAAGGAGCTTTTGCAGCCCTTGCAACTGCTGTCAACCACTCCAGAAATAACAAACTACACGTAAGAGTTATTTAAAAACCCCAAAACCAATAATGCATTTTATTATGGGGAACTGGTGCACAGCTTCTTTTATATTCAATTTGTGATGGCAAGAGGTTTAGAAACATGTTGCCTACAGTCACAACCCAGAATAGACTTGCCATTTTCTCCCAAGTCCTTTTCTGGAAAAGAAATCACCACGTGGGATATTATGTATGGAAGTAAAAGGATCTATAATGTATTATGTATGTAATTTTTTGTGTATAAGGATATGTATAAAATATTCACTTCACACTTCTGTTGCTTGAGGGCTGGAAATATGAGAGATGCAATTCAAGGGAAAAAAAGAATAGAAATAGGGCAATGCTGTAGTATTTTGTCAGTTGTTCATATTAATTTTTTTTGGTCTTAAGAAGCACACTGGACCCCCTGGGGACTACCAAGCCCTGACTTTTCTCAGCAGTTTGAATCTCTTTTTTTCTGCAAATTATTACACAGCCAGATTGTCTGACAGCACCCACAGCAACAAGTAGTTAATGCTCCTCCTGCAGTCTTAATTCACCCCATTGTGTTTGGGATTGCAGGGATGGAAATGATCACACAGTGAAGTGCTGCAAAATGCAATCTCTCTAGACACAATGGGGTTGACTTAAAGGACACGAGGCACTTAACTCTGAAACCCCTTGCTTTCATCCAAACACTCTTACTTTAACAGCATGTTTTTGTGGTTTAGTTTCTTTTGGTTTTATTTTATAACACAGAAGATGTTAGATGCTCATTTGATGCACAAAAAAGTTGCCACATGCCTTCATTTCCAGGCTGAGATGAGTTTCTATATGAAAAAAACTACACACAAAAATAAAATAAAATAAAATAAAGTAAAATAAATAAAAAATAAAAAAGAAAAGGGAGAGAGAAAAAGGAAGCTGGATTATAACCTTCCCTTTTGCATATCACTTTGGGCCCACAGAGATGTGGTCAGACAATGGGAATGAGGTGGTTCTAGATTTAAGCCCTGGTAGAACATGGCTTACATTAATGAAAGCTGATTTACATGTTAATAACTTGCAGCAATGATTTTCCTTTCCTAAGTGTGTTAATTTCCCTCCTTATCCCTCAGCGCAGTTTTTTAGATGCTATGAAGATTGGTGTTATCAGCCCTCCCAGGATGGGCAGATAACAGGTTTTTCTCTCTGTGGCTGTCAGATTAGAGTGAAACTGGCTTTTCTGTTAACAACAGAGGCGTGTTTATATGAAGTCAGGTCCCATACAGAATACTCTCTCAAAACAGACAAATCATTCTTTGCTTCTGTATCTATCCTTTAAGGTCTGGGCAGATGGCCTCAGGATGGATAACTGTGAATGAATTGTAGAGCATATGGAAATATGCTCTATGTGTTGACATAGAAATATGCAACACTGATGTTAAAACAGCAACACTCCATAGAAAATTATTTTCTTATGAATATTTTCCATGTCATGTAGCCCAAGCTATGTCCTGCCCCTAAACAGATAGCCACAGCAGTTGGCACCTATATGTCTTTGGGGCTGTACAGAAAAATGTTCCAGCTTGCTTCAAGCACTTCTTGCACCCATGGGCAGATTTCATTTTCTGCAGACAGTCCATGCCATTTCCATACAGGAAATCCCACCTGAAGTTCCCAGCCTCTCAAGGTAGGCACCTTTCCAGTTTCTTACCCTACAGTAACCCTTTATGGACATAACACAGCCCTATGTAATGGTGGATGGCTTGAAGGAGTGCCTGTTCTAATTATTAATTACATAAAAGATGTCAATTCAATAATATAATACAAGTGCTGATTTATGTTATAAATTGGCATCTGCATTTCATAAATAGTTTCATTTTAATGGCTCATAATTGCTACACATCTGAAAGTTATACAGTGCAAAAAATGCTGGACTGGATTGAAAATATGTTGGCATGCATGCAATTACTGAAAATGGGGAGAAAACCCAGAGCAAATATGTAATTTAGTATTTGCAGCACTGTAGTGTTATCAGCCTGCACAAATGCTGTAATCGTCATCTGTAAAAAGACCAAAGAAAAGTGTTCTGGAAATAGAAAATATGTCTCACATGTCATGGCCTAATCCATCAGTCACTGCATTCACATGTAATCTTTGCCCAGCTGAAGTCAATGGTGTTAGTTATCAAACTGGGCTGACAGGGCTGAATGGAAGTGATAAAAAATGAAAACCTTTTAATGAGAATTTTTTAGTCCCTGGGCCTGATCCTGTCAGCGTTCTCTATTGGACATGCTGCTTACTCCTGTGAGTAATGAGTTGTTCCATTTGGAGCTGCTGGCAACACAACTCTGTGCTTAACAAAATCCAAACGTGACAAACCAGAGAGCAGCAGCCTTTGCACCCTGCCTGTACCACACCTGCAGCCCAGCCTCCTCAGTTACCCCCCATCACTCAGAAACATCCCAAGCCCAGCAGCATCTCCTGTCCTGGCAGCCATGCTGAGGCCACATCCATCTGGAGGTGTGCCTGGCATGTTTCCTCCATAGCCAGTGTGTGCCAACTGCAGCACTGCCCTGTCCCACCTAAAGCTCTTCCCTGGTACACAGCATGCTGCATTGCTCAAAGGATTTTGGTCGGGTTGGAAGTCTTGGCATTTTATTATAATTGCTAAACAGGAGCACTTTTATATGTTAAAGCAGAAATCACTTGGTGCTTTCAGTTTCTTTTAGCAACTTTTCAAAGGGTGAGAGCCCCAGGGACAGCTGAAGCCCTTCCTACAGATGCTGTCCCATGCTCACCCCTCCCTGATGCATGGTTCAATGTCCCTTCTTCATTCTGCTGTTCCCATGGCAGAGTCTGCTCTAATCACATCTCTGAGTTAAAGACAACCTCTCTCTTTTTCTTGGAGATGTGTTTCTAACCTGGGCTATGTTGATGATTCAGATTACAGGACAGCCACTCTGCCAGGTGACTGGCATGGCCAAGCCAGGATGAAGGCTGTGGTGGAAGCAGAGAGGAGCAGGCAGGGTTGGTCATCTGTCATCATCTCAGAGCAATGCTATCATGTTTTCCTTAAAGGTTTCACAACAGGGTGAAGCGATGGGAATAACCTCAGCAATGTTTATCTCATTGAGCTTTTAAAATCTCATCCCTCCTTTCTTCTAATCTTGTGGAGTAGGAAAATTCCTCCATGTTATATACAGAGGAGAAGAAGGAGGCCCTGAGAATATGTAACCCCACTGCTGTTGGGGTTACACTGGTGTTTGATCCCTGCAGGATCCTTTTGTCCTGGTGGATACAGCAGCTCCTCCCCACTGTGAGCTGCAGCACTGTCTTGGGTTCATGTCAGCTTCTCTCCCTGCTGTTTTGGGGCTAACTGAGAAGCCTCTCCACACTAACCTGTTTGGACAGCAAACACGCTGATGAAAAAAGTTTAAAATATCAGTGCACTTGGGAAGAAAAACTATGGAAGTTTTCCATAGAAGAGGGGTATCACTTCTTGTGAGATGTATTTTAAGAGCATCCACAGGAGTATTTTTTGAAAGCCATATGCTACTTATTCACATGCGTATGACAGAACTCATATATGAGGAGTGATACAGAACACAAACGTAGGTGTTGCACATTTCATATGTGCATATGTTCATAGCTTATTCCCAAATTCTGTTTCTGAAATGCTTCATTACAAATACACCATTTTCAGGTTCAGTATTTGGTTACCTTTGGCTTAAGAAAAATGCATTAAATTTATGATTAACTTGTTCAAAAATATGTGGAATCTAAAACTTTCTTACTGGCAGAATTACAGTAGTTGCTTTTATAAGAAAAGTAGGACTAAATCTTCAAGATTATCTAGTTTATCTTTGTATGATTTGGGGCACCATCAGATTGGAACACCATAGAACAGCACAAGCTCACCCTTTTTCATCTCCATTGTGCTTCATTTCCTTTCCCTGGTGATCCCAACTCATGAATTCCAGGGAACTGCACTTCATCTGCAAGTTGATAGCATTTACTTTTCTTAATTGGCAAAAAAATTGACCCTCATCCTACCAGGACTAAAGCAGAGTGTGAATCATTTATATGATGTAACTGAGACTTACTGAAACTCCTAATACATTTACAGCAGTCTCAGGGAAATGTGAGGGATGAGGCTACTGAAGCAGGAGAGGAGTGGCAACCCCTGTTGAGCAGACAAAGCAGAGATCTCCTGGCCACAGACCTTCACCCAGTCAGATCCCCAGAGCAGATCCTCAGCCTTGTGGTCAGCAGGTGATGCTTAGACAGGTGGCAACTCCCCCTCTCCTCTGCTGTTACTCTCAGAAAAAGGCCTTCCAAGGGCTTGCATTGAAAAGTTATTGACAGGAGGAACAAGTGCTTGAGCCAACTGTCTCTTGGTTGCTCAGCATATAACCCAGAAAGCAGCAGGCAACCAGCCAAGGTAAGCAGGAGACAGCCACGAGAAGATATTTTTTCTTAATTCACAACTTCTGCAGGTGTAGCTATTTTTGACTACATTTAGACTGTAACCATTATTGTAACCATTTAGTTACAGATTTCAGCTTTTAAATTGTCAGCCCTCAGAAAAACTTAATGACCTACAGAAGGACTTTGTGCTTTTCCACTGGTGAAGCAAAGCAGAAAGTAGACAAATCAATGGTTTGAACATCTCTGCATTTATACTTCTTTGCACATGAAGACAGACCTCTGTCTTCCAGAAGTAGTTTCTCTAGCATAAGAAAGTGAAGAAAACTTTAATCATCTATGGAAGTTTATCATGGGTCTTTGCAGGATTTTGCTCTACCTATGGTCAAAACTCCACTACTCCCAAATCCATGGAAAACATTTAACATCTATTTGAATACTACATTAGATGGAAAGACAAGAGAAATTACTCTTGCAATCATAAGTAGCATATAATGTCACTGTACTTAGGACAGCGCTTTAAAATAATGTACTTTTTCAGATGAAATATTATTAACCCTTAATTGACAATAAATTACATGACATGACTGTTCCCTACAGAGAAAACACAAGTAGATTTTGTGTGGTGAAAAACAATGCAAAAGAGTTTAAATGCAGTTACTGAATGTAAAATAAGTAAGTAAATAATGCACCACTTTAAACTGAAAAGAAAAAAAATGTTTGGAACAACTTGTCAGAGAAGAAAAATAAGAAGTAGTCCTTCATGCCAGTACAGATGTGAGTTAGAAAGATAACAGCTGATAGGAACACAAAAAAAATGAGAGCAAAACAGAAGAAATCTTTAAACAGTTTTTAACTTTCCTCCTTTTTTCCAAGCAAGAATTATACCCCAAAACAATCTTAGTATGAGCATTACTTGTCTGTATTTATAATGCTAAAGTACACTTCATAATTCAGTTAAACCAGCATTACTTGCACATGGAATGGCTCTGGATAGCAAAGGGACTCCATCATGAATCTGTTACTGAGATGTTCATTTAATTCAAATAGGAAAGGCAAGAGGAAAAGCCTGGCTGGCAGATTTATTGATTACATTTCACCAATGACCAGCAAAAGGCAAGCACTCTGAAAATCCCCGAAGGTGATCATTAGTACTGAGTAACTGTCACTAAACATTAGCACCATCAGCAGACTGGAACTAAAAGAAAGTGTGATGCTTTAAATGTGAGGCCCAAGAGGGATTGCCTGTGATCCAAAGAAAAAAATGGGACATCTTACATCATGGCACCTGTGTTTGAGACAAATGAAATGCTTTATATATATATAAAAGACATGTAATGCATATATAAATTCATGTGTATATAGAGAGACATAAAATTGGTCTAGCGTAGTCAGGCAAATTGGGCAGGTCTCCCTACTATAAAACATAAAATTAATGTGTCAAGCTAATTTCGCGGTCCACTTGCCTGGAGCTGATTAGGACCAAATTAAACTTGGTCCTAATCAGCCTGAGTGCTTTGCAGGTAATACAGAAATCCATGGGATATGCTTATTACTGTAAAAGCACGTGCACATTATCTGCAAAAGCAGTGTAAGAACAGGTTTACCAGAATAATATGTGGTTTCACACTTCCTAATGCATTGTTAGCTCACCTATTTTTGGTGGATTTTTATTTGGAAGTCCCATGTTTCTACTGCACAGCAGAATCAGACATCAAATACATGATTTTTCTTATTTTTCATACTTGAATTTGATCTTATGATCCTTGATTTGGCTGAAGGAGCACCTTCTGTATCTGAGGCAATGAATTTAGATATTACAGGAAGAGAAAGTGTATGAAGGGTTTTGCCACTTCCCATTAGCTATCTCCCCCCTTTTTTATCACATCCTGTGATTCCCACATGTGTCCTTTTGTTCCATGGGAGACAGCAGGAACAATACCTTTTGTACTGCTGGCAGACAACTGCTTCTGATACAGATCCACCACTGCCTTTTGTGCACTTGAAGCATTTGCCTCCTCCAGGAAAAAGAGCCTATTTGAATTCCACCCTCTTGGTCAGTCTGTAGCCCTCGCTCGGAACACAATATCCCAACAGAGTCAGTGATTTCCTGCAGTGACCCAGCACCAGCCCCTTTCATCACAGGGCCACAGCAACAAAAGAATGATGCTGTTAAAGGTCCTTCCTCCCCCAGTGGTACCTGGCAGTCACAGCAGAAAACATGAGACATGGGAATGGGCTCTGGGAAGGCATTCACCAGGAGCATCTAATCACTGTGAGCCTTCTCCCACCTTGTGACTCTGCATGAACAGCAACAGAGCCACTCTGTCGTCCTACACAGTGGGCTGTCTGCAGTGTGGAATCCAGGGAGCATTAAGGGTTGGGATTTCATAAGCTTGAGACACTCCTGTGTCATGAAGCATGTTTCAGCATCTAAATTAAAACCTAAAGTTAGGTGCATAGCCTATAAATAGATATCTTCCAGAGAACAACGTCTAAAGCAGGAAAAGGAAGATGAGCTTTGGGAAGACTCAAGATCTCCAGTACAATGAGGAAAGAAAGCCAGCAGTGTGGTTTCTGCCTGCATCAGGGGATGAGGATTCAGATTTGCTGCTCTTTACTGAGGTCACTTGAGTCACTTCAGGGCTTTCTGCTTCCCTTTTCCCACCTGCCATAAGGGCAGTAAGTTCTGGATGAGAGACTCCTGACTGAGTGGACATTCCTGAGATCCTTCTGGTAAACTTTATGGACAGTTAACACATCAAACAGGACTCTGATAGAAATCAATTCCTTAAAATCAAGATAACAGTGAAGGCAAGAGTAGGTTCACGAAAATGCAGTGATTTGTACTGGGAATGGAAGCAGCTCTGCAAGGTCTAGCTCAGTTGTCTCCAGCTGTCTTACATTCTATTTTACAATTCCAAGTTGTATTTCTAGGCCTCCATCCCTAGAGAGATGGATAAGAAGCAGCTTTACAAAATGCTTACTTATAGCCCAGAACCTATTTTTTCATCTTCAGAACCTATTAATTTTATATCTTTTTCAATGAGTTAAGGTTGAAAAAAGGACCACTGGCTCAAAAAAAAAAAAAAGTTATGTCTGTTTGATCATCTTTTATTTCAATGTGACTGACAGCACCTCATCTCAGCATTTAGGTGATGTTCTTAAACTGTGACATTTTCACTCAATTTTAGAAACACATTATTTCTGAGTAATGAACTCATGTTTATAATTGCTGTAACCTTAAAGAAAAAAAAGTAACTTTTCAGCACTTTTCCATGTCTTATCCCCATATTCCATATTGCACGAAGATATTGGCAATTATTATTTAAGTCAAAAGGGAAAAGCAAAATAATTTACATCATCCATCATAGCTCCTTTACATGAATAAATTACAAGATACCATGGCAAATCAATTGCGGGGAAAAGAACAATCTGCATCAAACAGTGTATTTGTGTGCATAATCTTTTTAATATTTCCTGACCTAGTATATCTAACCAGCAGATTGAATTCTGAGAACTTTAAGCAATACAAAGCTGTTTATCCCAAAGTTCTATGGGGAAGCTCTAATCTAATCAGTTAAATTCAGGACAAAGCCATAGGAATACAGAGAGCAGACCTAACTCTGCAAAAGTTACAAAATCTGTTCTCCATGCATGGGATGGGCAGAAGGATGTGAATGAACTTGTTATCTTAAAAAAGAAAAAAACCCATGTGTTCAGTTTGAGTTGACCACGGGAAACCCATTTCCCATTTGTGAGGAACACAAAGAATGTACATGTGAATCTGAATTACTGCAGTTCACTTCAGGGCTTCCAGAAAAGTTAGTGATGCACAAGCCTCCACAACAGTGGTCTCTCCGTCATGCAGAAAGTTTGTGTGCCAAGACAGGCTTGCTCTACTGCGTAAGTAGAAGCTGCACTCATCTACTCTCTGCAAATGTGTCATTCTCTAGGGAACAGATCTTAGATGGTAAAACTTCAGCAGGACTCTTGGCTGCCTTTCCTAAGGGATGCAGCATATGTCTGCCCTCCCGCTGAACAATCACTCCGTATCTTCTAACATCTACATATCCACTCTTATTTTTTCCCCACAGTGAAATCCTCCTTTATAACCTCTGCTTCAGGGTCACAGCTCTACAGAGACTGGTATTAAGGGGATTCAAGCAGGCAGACTGAAAAAGAAATAGACCTCAGAGTTAATTTTGATAGGTTCTGCACATATCCATGGTCTATCCCTGCTTCAGAGGGCTCCTGAGTGATGACAATAAATGGAGACCTAAAAGAAAAATGACCTAGCCCTGTTTCACAGATGAAGGAATAGAACACTGTATGTGGTATAGTGTTCTATTCCACTACTGTGGAAATAGTCATAGCATTACCATTTATTCAAAATTGCTATCTCTTTTTCATCTAATTTCTTCACTGTTTCTGCAAGTGTGTTGAACGCACATTATAAATGTTATACCCCTGTATCCCTTCCCTGCTCGATTTTCCTTCCTCTGATATGAACTAAGTGTCCTAAATTTAATTTACCCCCTTACAAATTGGCTGCCCTTTCATGTCAGGAGAGAAAACGCCCACTCAGCATAGCTTGAAAGGAACCTGTCTGCGGTTGGGAGGGAAAAGTCGAGGTGCCACTTTAACTAACTAAATTAAATACAACTGGAGCTCGGAGCAGCTGGCAGGTTTGATTTGGATGTAGGATGCTGTGAGATAGCGATAAGTGAGTGCTCAGGACCAAAGGGAATTAAAAGGCTGTACTTGGGTTTAATGGAGTCACTCTCTCTCTGTGGCGCATCCATTAAGGACGCCGTGCTGGCACGCTGTGCTGCCTGCACCACTTGCACTGCAAAAGGCCAGCTTCAAATGAGCCTTGGGCTCCAGAGGACATGAGCATATGGCTCTGGGGGGAGGCAGAAGGAGACCCTAGCTTTGCTGTCCTTAGCCACCTCATAGCCTTGCAAAGGAAGGGGCAGCCTCTGCCAGTTCAGAGGTCTGGATCTTTCTCTGGACCACGAGGGAAACACCCACCAAACCACCCAAGAGGTGGTGCAGAGAGCACAAGAAAAATCATGTTACCCTGAATGAGAAATCTATCTCTCTCTATTAAATCATTCCTTCAAACTTGTAATGAAAAGAATAACAGAAAACATTTCCCCCTCTCCATCTTTTCAGCTTATTTAATAGTGCATTAGACAGCAGGTTGCATGTAGTCTGTATTCCCTTGCTCTCTCCTGGTATTATTATTTCTCTTGTTCACGTAAGCTCTTCCCTGAGGAACAATGAAGATGGGAAAACATTTTTAAAGATTATGATTCAACTGTAAAACCTCTATTTGTCAGTGTCACCAACAGGCAGGAGTAATACCTGAAAGTGTCTTTCAACTCTGCTTTCTAATAGGACTAAAAATGTAAATGAAACTTTGATTTCATAATTAGTAGCATAGATTTGACACTTGTCTGCCTCTGGTAATGAGGAGAACTTTCCTTACGTTTGCAAAATACTGTGAAACCTCCTCAAGGAAGATGTTGCAGAAGTAAAAAGCTGTGACTGGGTGCTGTAATATGCTATGTTTCAAATGAGCTACTCAGCAAGACACCTCTGCAGGCAGAACAGGCTAAATATTCAATTTTAAAGCTTTTTATTATTTTCCTTTTAAATGTATGAATTATTCTGTATCTGAAGAATTTAAATTTTAAGTGCTGGAGCATGGAAATATTGGTCACTAGATGCTGACAGTGTTTATTAACATAAGCAATCCCCCTGAATGTTACAATTTATAACTAATATTAGTTAGAACACTGAACACTAGAGTAATTATCATGACAATGAATCTGACAAGCCCCATTTCCAAAAGACAGTCATTACAGAATCCTTGGTCTTTTGCTCAGTTCAAAGCTAATCCTTCATTTTTTTTTCCTCTTGTGTATATATGGCAATCTAACTTATGTGGTAAAACAACTCAAGAACATGTAAATATGTTTGTTTCCTCATGCACAGAGATGCATATATATGAATAATTTTCAGTAAATGATGTGCCAAGGAAAAAGGATTTGTTTTGAATAATATTTACTAGTTCTGAACAGAGAAAAAACTATATTGGGTTAAGGATAAGTGCCACGTAATTTGACTGATTATTGAGTTCAAAAGGAAAAGCACCAAGTCACATGAGACTGTACACGTGGTACAGGCAAAACCAAGAGAGACTGACGAAAAGAAAAGAAATTAAAAGAAAAGAAAAGAAAAGAAAAGAAAAGAAAAGAAAAGAGAAAAGAAAAGAAAGAAAATATCCCTCCAAAGATGATGACTCTCCAACCAAATTCAGACCTCCTCTTCCCCTTTAATTTATTTTATCTGATAGTTTTTCATTTGTCCTTTCTTGGAGGTGAGGTCATTATTACTCTGCATTACAACAGCAGCCAGTAATCGCAGCTGTAATCATGATCCCATTGTGTCAAAAACTATTGTGGAAAGAGACACTTTCACCAAAAATGTCTTGGAAAATGTCAACTGTGTGACTAGGAACTAACGCCTTAGTTGGTATACATGCTAGGTGAACAGTGCAAAAACACAGGCTGCATTTATGCAATTAGAGACTGCAATTAGACTGTGAAAGCCATGATTTCAGCAACACTTCTCCTTGCTTTAAATTGCCAGGATTATGCCCACTACTGCACTGTAATTGGTAAAGATGAGAGACAAAGGTATTGGGAAGGTGTGATAGTTATCCCTTTGGATGCAATTATTTTAGGCTATAACAAAAATATTCTGTTATGTATCTGTAGGAAGTTCTTCATGAACCTTTTATACATCAGTTCCATAAAATGGTCTTTTTAGATATTTTATCAGTTGCGCTTAGATGTCAAGGTATTTCTGGCTACTTATGTCACACTATGCTCTAAAACAATGAAATTATAGTAATTTAATTGTTTCACTGTAGTAATTTAATTGTTTCACTGTAGGTCCCATTAAAAAATGGGAAGAAATGAAAGTCTGTCTGATATTTCATAATTTATCAGGCTTTTTACATGGCCATTATTTTCTGAACTAGCTTCCCATTAGAAGTGTGAAGACTTCCCAAGATAGAAAACATGCAATTTTGCTCTGCTTTCTGGAATCATGACAAAATAAATTTCCAAGGAACCTGTGTTGGAAGTGGAATATGAAAGCAGGTGAACCTGACACTGTTCATCCAGAAGTTATTTTGAAAACCTGGATACAACAGCCTGACATAAAACTAAACCCTGCCTGCAAAATAAGTGACTTTGGCTCTAACTTATTTAGTAAGAGCTGGTGATATTCAGGACACATCCAAAACTACTCACATCTTTTGAAGCCTGAGGATCTCAAATTAATGTGCAAGAATTTCAAAATTTGGGCATTAAGAGGGACCTGAATGAAAAGTAAATTTGAGAGCTGATGCAGCAGAGGACATTTTCTGGAAGGCTGGATCTGAAATGGATCTGCATGTTTAGGTGCCTTTAGGTATCAAATCTGGCCACTTCCACTGCTATGTATGTAGGGCTTTGTCAGTGAATTTTTTGCTGAATTACCTGTAATTTAAGAAAACTGTTCACTCCTGCCCTTTCAAGAGTTAGCCAACCCTTTGCTAGAGCAGAAGGGATTAGATGCTGGTATCCTCACCACGACAGGCATTGCCATCACAACTCTGTGACCATCTCCTGCCAAGCCAGAGAACACTGTAATCCTCCTTCTACAGCCAAATTAAGGCCCTTGAAACAAAAACTACATGGACTGGGCCCTTGGGGGAACACACAAAAGTACCTGGTGGTATGGCTTTGGAAGGGAATCACTTCCCACTGCAATCATGGGGTGATGCCTTCACCTCTTACCCTGCAGGGCACATCCATTCAGCGCTCTGAAAGGTCACCTTCTCTCTCAGATGTGGCCTCTGATCAGCTTCCACACTTCTGTTTCCACACCAACACTGAAGGGATCCTGAGACAGCCATCACAGACTGTCTTTTGTTTCAGAACTGTTAAACCTAATCTGCCAACTCAGGGATATACTCACAGATATACCAGTTAAACCTGTGTAAAAACCCTTATTCCACAATACAATTGCTTTGTCTGATTAATTTTACATTATTTAGTCTATGAGGTACAAACCCTGAAGTATTCTCCAAGAATCTCTGGAATTATTTCCTTTTCTTTTTAAAGCCAAATACTGTCCCACCATAGCCCCACATGACAACCAGCAGTAGTCCTTCTCTACACATTTTCTCAGAGCTCCCACAGCAACACAGATGTGCAGGGAAGAATGATGAATTTATGGAACTACTATAGTGCAGAAAGTAAAATTCAGTTAATATAGCAATATCCAGGAACAGTCCACTGTAAAACAAACCTTGTTTTCCATAAGAAATAGAACTGCAATTTTTCAAAGACATCTCCACAAATACAGTACCTTCCTTGTATTTGATTTAACTTGATCAAAGGAAAAGCAAGCAAATATATTTAGGCTTGAAGTAGAATTTTCCTTCTGGTGGCATTTCTCTTAATTTCTGCAGAATTATTCACTGTTCACTTTGGATAGAGTTAATTTTCCACTGAATCTTGTTCTTACCTGTGTTCTAAATATGCTTGTAAGGCAATAATAGATTTTTTGCAGTTTCTGAACATTATTATAGGTGCAAAGATCAGGTGAAAATATGGTGACTTTAGGTTAGGTATTGAAAAAATTTATAAGCATCTCTTTGTGGTATTGAGTAGATATTCGACTACCAGAAGTAGTTTTATAACATATAGCAATATATATGGAATAGTTTATTTATTTTGTTCATTCTGGAACTGTTTCACTCCCTCCATTGGCTAAGGTTTTCTGGTGGTATCTTTAAAATCAATTATTATCTGTCATTACTCCTTCAAAGGAACAGTGATACATGTTCTCACTGCAGAAATAATCAGCAGTAACAATGCAATATCAAGTTGCTACCTCTTTAATGAGCCAAGAAACATAACCATTAATTTACTGTACTTTCTCATGTCACAATAAAAATACATCAATTTTTATTTTAATAAAGTCAAACCCACTGAAATTACCTTTAAAGCACACTAATAAGCATTTGATTGAATTAATTAACATTACCTGTTATTTCAATGCTCTTGATGAACTACAGACCACAAAGTCCAGCACAGTCTTATAATTCTTAAAAATTACTTTAAAAAATATCAAATCATAACATTCCAATTAGAGAACTACCTGCCATTTCCGTTATTGTATTACACCAATAATAAAATATCAGGAATGCCTAGGCACACAAAGAATATGGAGGCTGACATTCTTAGAAGTTTAGAGGTGTCCAAGTTTTACAATGTAGACAGAAAATACCGAAGGACAAATTTTTAAAAGGCATTTTGGTGTCTAAAGGTGCACACCAGTGAGCTGTGTCTTCTCCAGTGATGCCCCTTTAGTTCAGGATATGTTGAACACGCAGTTCTGAAAACATGTCTGTGCCATCTGTCTCCCTAGTACCCTATATTTAGTACCCTATAACAGCATCATGCTTTGAAACTAAAACCCTAATGCACCATTTCCATCCTTGTTCCCTCTTCCTTTGCTTCAACTGCTATTTTACATTTCCACAGAGCCTGCACAAGTCTGCTCTGTGCTCATGTGGAGGTGGCTTCAGCTGTCCAGATGTGTCCCACCAGCAGAACAGGCAGGGTGATGCCCACCTGGGGGGCTGCAGCTCAGCTTGGCTGTGGAATAACACACCAATACCAGGCTCACAGATGCCCATTAGCACACACACAGATGTTGAGAGCATTTTCTCAGCAGAAACCAAATGCTCAGAGGTCAGGTATGAGTGAAGGGCCCTGATCCCTGTGCATAGCTGCAAGCAGCCGAGGCAGCCAAGGCGACCCTTCCTTCCAAGCCTTCTCTCCTGCTGCCTCCCAGCATGACAGTGGGAGGGAAAATGCACAGCTCAGAGGAGTCTAAATTTGAACAGCTGAGCTCAAATGAGAGCTTTTTACCTCCTCGGGGTTGCTTTATAAAACTATTTGTCTTTTTCTGTTGAAGATGAACAAAGCAACAGTGGAAAACACCAAAAAAATGTTTCAAATTAAAACCAATGCTTAAATAATTTTATATCAAATTTTGTCCAGTGTTCTTTCACTCTGAGAAAACTGCTTTTTCATCAGAGATTTATGAACCCCTGAGAAGAAAAGTATATAGAAATACAGACAGAGTGGCATTATTCCCAAGTCATTTACCTTTTTATATCAACCCTGGTGAACATGCTGCTTTATATTTTAAGAGGTTTCTCATTCATTCTGATTCATTCCTGATTATGATCCATCATTTTTTTCCTATATATCTTCTGTAAATAAAATGGAAAGTATGTTTGGAATCTGAAGTCCATGCATATTTACTTACTCAAGCCAAGCCAAAAATACTTGCTTTAGCAGTCTAATAACCTCTCAGAGAAATATGCCACATTCATTTACATGATGATGAGATGGCAGAGTGGATTAAGTAGTGGCTGATCACTTTGGGATAATCAGAAACTGATGGAGCCTCCAGACATCCTGAACACTTTAGGTGCAAAGAGTGACCAGGTGAACTGACCCAGTGCCTCAACTGTCTGTTTAGGGGTTTCTCTTGAATAGTCCACCTTCACCCTGCTCAGAGTTTGCACCCCACCTGAGTTCACCCAGACCTTGGCAGATGGGACTATCTCTCCCAGAAGAGGTTTTACTCATGAGCTCCCACTTGTCCTCCAAACCAACCAGACCAATGCCAGGAAGCTGTATTAGTGCAGGACACCTGCTTGTTTCTTCCTGACCCCAAAGACTTTTCAGACCCACTATATTACTCTCATTTTGGGGAAATAATCATGAGTGAATTTATGCACACAGTAGTGTAACTTCTGCCTCAGCAGCCACTCTAAATCAAATGATTGATTCTTTTCTTTTTCTCTCAGTCACAGTGACCACACAGCCCTGGTGGAACAGAGGAGAATGATGTAAACCTTTGAAACATCTGCACACCAGTTCACTAATTATCCCAAATCAGCCTTTTTCCTCTGGGACAGCAGGAATCCTATTACTATGCATTCATGGAGGAAAGAGAAGTTGCCCTGAATTGGCCATAATTTTTGTTCTGTTCATGACCAAGTTGGAGAAATGTTCCACTTGAGGTCTGAAAACTCCTGGGTCGCCTTTATTATCTACTGTTTAGACACCTTTACCACCTGAAAGCTCATTTGGTTCAAACAGATGTGTTCACAGAGCTGGCAAAAAAATTTCTACCACTCTGGGAAGCATAAGTACTTCCATGCATGAGAGGCAAAAAAGTAGCTGATGTGTGAGGTGACATTCAAAGCACTGCTGCCTCTGCAGAACAGAATTATTATTTTCTGCTGCTGTTCTCTGCATGTGAGTTGAGGCCTCGAGCCAGGCTGCTGTCTGTGGCAGGGAAACAGAAAGAAACATGAACATGTTTTCATGCCTTATAGCTGAGTTCTGCAAGGCATGGCACATCTTTTTGGAGGTCATGAGCATCCCCAGCTAGGTCAGATCAAACACCTTTGGGGTTTGCACCCCTGAGGAGAAAATATGTTTTTTTTATGATATAAATGTCAGAAGAGCTACAGCCTGTTGAAATGTGTTACTGCCTTGTGGGTTATTTTACGCTGACTTTAATTATGCTCCATCTTCATTTGAAAGCCTGATTAGTGCATGGCTCAGCTGAAGCCACATTGCCTGCCCAGCTGTGTGCAGACCTGTGTGTGGGGAGATTTCAGAGACGTGCCAGAGACAGCAGATACTGAACTGCACCAGGAGTATCCCACACCTGTACCAATTCAGTGCCCAGAACAAAAACCAATACCCTCTTCTCTTTCAGATCCTGAGATGTCTTGACAAACACAGCTTAGATGCTAGAAATCCCTTTCTGACTTAACTCAATTACAACAAATTTCTCATTTCTGTTGCCTTATTAGAGGTAAGAGATTTATATCAACAGAACTGTGTCATTTCATGCATAATGAAGACTTACACAGGAATTTAAAGCTGTGGTCAATACATGACGGTGTGCTAGGAACAAAAATACTCAACTATTTGTCACTAAGGTTTAGTAGTCTTATTCCAAGGTAGGGTACATTTTTGTTCATTAATAGTGAACAAACATTTGCTTCACCAGACTTTATTCCCAGCTAGTGCAACACTGAAGCAGAACAGAACTATAGATCACCTTCAATCATCACCTTCAAACCTTAATATTTATGTTTCTACTGTCAAGGGCTGAATATGCCATGATTGCTTAACAAGGACTACAAGCAAAACAAAGTAATGTATTTCCATCTTGCAGTGGCATACAAATTTTGTTAGACATCATGCACTACGACCAGCATGATACCCATGTAGTTTCTTCTTCTTCACTCCAGAATGCACTCAGGTTATTTTTAAACACTTGGTAACATGTTTTTGAATCATTGCTCATTTTTCACAGGTCTGCAGCTCCACACATCCAAGTTTTCTTACAAGATGACTCCTGCATATGTTTGATACTACTTCTGTGCTGTTTAAGTTACCCCAAACCTATTTTTTTCCATCTCCGTGTTTGCATTTCTTTAACTTCCCACTACTGAGCTGTATATAGCCATGGAGGCCTCAGTGTTCCCCTGTGCCCTGCCTCTTATCACCCCAGACCTGCAGGTCCCTCTGCCCATCCTGTTTCCATCTCTCAAGGCATCTGCTGTCATTCCAAGCCTGCATTTTTCTGTATGCCATTGTTCAGTTAGAGCCATAAGTATTTTATTCTACTCTGCTATACAACTGCTATTTCTTATTCTACACTTCTACTACAGCTGCTTGTTACTGATATCTCTGTAAGGCTATAGGTTGTACCACACAAAGAGACACAAATAAAAATTATACACAGGTATCTGCTCAGTTAAGGAATTTGCCATCACAGATAAATCACAATAATAAAAGCTGCAGGAAAATCAGTAGAAGTTCAGACAGAGTAAACCAATCAAGCCTCAGTCCTGAGGCCTTAAAAACTCAAACCAGAGCCCATGGCCTGTGCTAGCCATGGCAATTCCTGCTACAGGGCTAGTGGACAGTGTTACCAAACTGTGCTGGGCAAAAGATGGCTCTGAACAGAGAGTGGGGAGACTGGTCCTGTACATCTTTGGCACATTTGTTGGAGCAGAGGCATTTTTCTCTCAAGTCAAATGAATCAGTTTTTAAAGGCGTCTCAGGCTATTTATCCTATCTGCAGTCACTTTATGAGGGGTGGACCCTGATGAGATGTTTGCTTTGAGAGCATGAAGCAGGAACAAGTTCTGGCCAAGTGAGATGTTGTGCTTTTTGAGTTTACACAGCACTAATTTTTAAAAATTATTTTTAGCAATAGTGGATTTTTTTTCTTAAGTATACATGGTATATAAAAGAGTGAGCAACTTGCATCTAGTCAGTGTTAGAGAAAAGGATGTGATTGAAGTACCTTCAGTCACCTGGCATGTTGAGTCACTCAGGCAAACACAAATCCCCTTGGTAAAAATATTTCTTGAATAACAGTCAAGTTATGACAGCATGAAAATTTAACATGTGATCTTAACTTTCCCCCAGGTGACATCTACTATTACTGAACTGGAATATCACATGTATTCTTTCAAAAATAAGCTAACATTTGAAAATTGCTTTTAGGCTAGGCTTTAGACATTTTGGACCTAGCTGGGTCCTAAAAATGTAAATCTGTCTTCTCCTTTCATGCTGTCAGCTGTCCTCTCCTCTATCCCAACCTATATCACTTTTGAATGTGCTTGAGTCCTCAGTCCAAGCTTGTCTCCCTGTTTCCTTCCTCTCCCATCCCTCATCACATCCCCATCACACTCATCCCCAAGTTTCTGCCTCTCACAGCTGCCACCACATGTCCCAAACTAAGGGCACATGTCTTAGCTTAGTCTCTACTTCAGAGTAAGAGTGATGTGGGAGGGAGCAACCCTCCACTCTGTAGCTGTTCCCTCTGGGCACCTTTGCACCTTCAGGGCAGAGCTCTCCCCTGCCAGGGATAGGACCAGGTGAACTGAGTGCATGGTCAAGCACCACACAATAATCTGGTCAGGAAAATGGTCCCAATGGACTGAAAGGCCTGCAGGCTCCCAAACAGTCCCTTGACCTTTTTTGTTTTTAAATCTAAGACTGCCTCTGTCTGTACCTTGCTGTTTATAAACAGAATCTATCAATCTTGTGCATAGTAAGTATGAATTAAATAGGATTGCACAACTTATCACACACACAATACAATAGAATAACCATGCAAAATATATTATCTATGCACTCTCATATTACCTGCTTATCTTGTGGCTAATCAGTGTAGTCATCTAAGTCCTTACATGTGTATCAGGATGAGCAGCAAAGTCCCCAGTGGAGCATCATTGATGTTTCCTTAACAGCCCCTTACCTCAGTAAAAAAAAAATACTCTAATTGCAGGTGAACTTCAGTTGGAGAGAAGAAACTTCTAACTTTCTTTTCTCTGGTCCATAACCTAACATTGACACTGACTCCAGAAAATAATCCTGCCATGACTAAACCAAGTGTAAATTCTAACTGCCAGAATGGTCTCCACTGGTGCAGATTTTTGAGAAAACAGTAGACCTGTTGGCTACAGCTGTGTGTCATATTTTTATTTCTCCTTACAAATTCTAAATCAAAATTAGAACTTGTGTTGTGCATCAGACCTGGCAGTGCTGAGTTTCTTCAATCAGTTCTGAGTCGGGATGGCATGGAGAATGCTGGTGTCCCAGCTCCAACCCATCCAGGCAAATCACTTTTTAGGAAGGGGAACCCTTGCAGTAAAGTAAGCATCTGCACATGATGGATGATCTGAAGCCTTAGGTCGTTCCATTTCACAGACACCATCAAAATGCCATCAGTCATGGCAGTTTTCAGTCATGACATCAATCAAAGCCATACTTTAGCAAATTTTAGCAGAAACAATCTGCATCTTGAATTATCAGATCTCTTCCTCTCAGTGCTTATGATACTGACACATTTTTCACTGAATTGCTTTGGAAAGAGCAAATGCAAAAGTTCCTGGAAGTGAAATGAAATTGTGATGGCTTGTGCTTAGACAGTAACTTCTAGCAACACTCTGAGAGAATTTATGGCTAAAACTTATGTTTCTATCTGGTTAAAACAGTAGCTAGCAAACAATTTTCTGTTAGAGTGAATGTCCTAAGCCCTCATTCAGACAGGAAAAAAGGCTCGAGTTCAGTCTTTTTTTGAAAGAAAAAAATCAACCTAAGCAGTTCTTCAAGTTTTATGGAGCTCAGAAAAAAGAGGGATTTTCATGCCAAGATCAGAACTAAATGGAAGCATAGCACAGGGTGAGTTTTGGAAAATCTGTTTTCCTATGTCCTGCAGATAGGATAAACAGGGACACAGAAGACATAAAGATGAGGATTTTGGGCTGACAGTCCATAAAGACAGACTGCCTTCTACCTCAGGCAGGACAGGCACAGTTTCAGACCCCGCCCAGACGCTGGGCAGTCCCAGGGCAGGATATACTTTTCTCATTTAAGGAGGTGAAGTTGGTCCTCATACCTAAGCAACAGCTGTGCTGAGGTTCAGTAGGTACCATAATCATGTGAGGAGGTCTCAGTAGGTTTGACCAAACTGCCAAACCTCTGAATTTTGGGGCCAATTAATTATATCTACTTTCCTAACTGAGATCTTTCTACACAAAAAGCCATGGCACATCTGGTGGTGCTGCCACACAGCTACTATAATGGTCCAAGGAATTTGAAGCATCTTCTGTTCTTGGGGATAGAATTGTCAATTCATATCCAAAAGTGATTAAAAAATTAAAAAAAAAAAAAGAAAAAAGAAAATGAGTGCTCACAAATGCAATCACATACATTTCAATCTAACATTACTATGAATGCCTTTGGCTGTAGGTTCTTTCTTGTTTATAACTTAATAATTAACAACCTAAAAAGACAAAGTAACACACATACAGAGCTTTAAATCATTTGGTATGCTGCATTTCATTTTTGTAGGTGTCTTTTAATAGTTCCTTGCAACATATTCTGGAGTATATCATTACATAAATTCCTAATTTAACTTAATGCCTGAACTAAAACAAACTCTTTTTTTAAAATTAAACTTGATATCATATTTTCTTGAAAGCTGTCATCTTAAAAATATAGTGATGTTTCAATTTAGCCAAGATATATTGAAGAAAAGAAGAGCCCTGTGCTCAATTTTAATGTGTTTTTCAAGGTCTACTGATGTTTTCTATATTTGTTTTTAGCTGGTAAAAGGAAAATGAGATAGAAAAAGAAAGTTGAGCTGGGTGAACGATTCATAAAATTAGTTTGAACTTGCCTAAACAGAAATTCCATGCATCCCAAAACTCATTTTTCTACTGAATGTTCAAGTCTGACTTTCAACTACTCCTCTTTGTTTACCCTGTGTCACTCTAAAATATTATTATTCTTTGTGTGATTACAGAGAATAAAATGCTTCTTTATTAATACAGCAATTTTTCTTTCACACTACTCAAAAGGAAAGCCAACAGAACCACAAAGAAAGAAGTAGGAGAGAGACCAGGCTTCCTTACCTCTTGGTAGCTAAAATTACAGTTTGGATGGTAGCAGATGGCAAAGAGTACTGATAACCTCAGCTCTGCTCCTCCTCCTGCACACAAGAGCCAAGACTCACAGTTTCCAAACGAGCTACACTCTCCCGGTACTCAACTCCCCTAAAAATTCAGGAGTCCTTTTTTGAGTTCAACTCATAGATTTTTAAAACTCTCTCTTACCAAAGCAGTGCCACAAGCAATATGAGCTGGCAGTTTGATTACAGCAACCACGAGAAGCTGCTTGTGGAGATCATCCACAGGAGTAATCCCTGCAGATCTGCACAGGGGTGAATCTGCCTGCACTGTTTGGCCAACATTGTCCCCTTCCCAGAATGCTTTATGGGTTCTTTTATCAGAGCTAACATTTACTAGATTTTTTTTTTAAGACACTTATCAAACATATAAAATTCCTCAAACATTTCTGTTCTAGGAATTGCAATTGCCTTGCAGGACTTCATGAGGAAGATGACAGGACAAAGGCTACTGTTTTCAAACTAAAAGAATGTCAATTTAGAATAGATATAAGGAAAAAAAAATATGATGAGAGTGGTGAAACACTGAAACAGGATGCCCTGAGAGGTGCTGGGTGCCTCATGCCTGGAGGTGTCCACAGTCAGGCTGGATGGGGCACTGAGCAACCTGGTCTTGTTGAAGATGCTTCTGTTCATTGCAGGGGAGTTGGAGCTAGATGATCATTAAGGTTCCTTCCAAACCGAACTGTTCTATCATTCTGTGATATGTGTGAAAACTTTTCTATAAGTGGTCCACCAGAGACAGCAGAGAAAATGCTTATCATTGTTATTTTTAAACAGAGAGAAATGAGCAAACACTGTTAGATAAGTGATGGTTAATAAAATTAAGCAGAGGATTAATTCATTATATTCGTCCTCTGTAAATAAGGATAGCTGTTCAAGTGTTAAAATAAAACCTACATAAATGGAAGGAAAGGTGGTTAAGAAATCTTTTGTTCTGATCCAAATGCACAAAAAGATTGCTTTGATGCTAATGAAGGAAAATGTTCCAAAGATATGGTGAGGGATATACAATATTCTCCTACTATCCAGCAGACTCTGGACTAAGATGGGGTATTTGGATAAAGTGGTTTATGAGAGCAGGAAGGACACTGAGGCATGGGGCAGAATGTACAGCAAAATTATGGTTTTCTTCCAGTGTTGATTGATCTTGCCAGTAATATCTAAAATAATTCTGAAAATCTAAAATAATGCCAGCCACAGGCAGGAGGACTGCTCAAAACAAAGCGAAGGACCCAAATCAAAGCCTTTGGCAACTTGCTGGACACCTCAGCCTGACTTTGGACAGCTTGAGGACAAACATTTCTGATGAAAACCTTTTCATAGTAACTTGTCTCTCCTGATCTTTTGATATTTAATGAAGAACATTCAGACTTAGTGGAAGGGAAGTGTTCCAGGTTTTACAGTGGTGTTTGTTAAAAAGAGAAGAATCCACACTTTGATTGAATCCTGAGTCTGGGACTAGAGATGTTTACTAAACTGTCTCAGATGAGAATTTTATCCTAACTAGTTTGCAAGTTTTCCATCAAAGAACATCTGTGAAAGGCAGCATAAAGCATTCATGGAATGAACAGGGAGAATGACAAGCATGTTGGCAATTCATCACTGATAAAGTGGTGACGGCTCCAGTCCTACAGCCTAACCACATTTCCAAAAGGAAGCAGGTGGATATAAACCAGCAAAGAGCCTGAAAGCGAATCCTGGGAGGGATCACATGCACTGAATGTCCAGCCCTCAAGCTACCAAGTTACCCAGGATAACAACATGGCAGTGGTTCTGCAAAAGGACTTGGGCCAACTTTAAACAAAGATGGATCAGTCCACCTGCTCACTCTCCAAGAGACTCCCTCCACATATGCAACCTGCCAGCAGATTCACCAATCTAAAAGGAAGCCTGACTCGTGGCTATGGTATTGGTTAAAGCAGAGGTCAGTCCATCCCTTTGCTGTCACCAGCAAACAGTAGGACACAAACCAGGAAATGCTATGTGACTGTGCAGGCCCTTCAGGTTTGTGTTCTCGCTCTCCAAAACCTTTAGGAAAAGACAATCATCTGACATGCAAGCACTCAACACTTCACATTAAGGACCTATCTAAAAAATCAGTTTTAGTCAAAGGTGATTTTTGCCCTCTTTCCTACTGGTAAAATGTCAAGCATGCCTGCTCCCAGAAAGTGATGAGCATGAATGAGAGAGAGAGAGAGAGAGAGAGAGAGGGAGAGGGAGAGAATGAGAGTAAGGAAGAGAGATACAGAGAAGATTGGGCAACTTCATTTGTTCTCATTAGCTGAGGAAGATGTAGTCTCCTCTGGGATATTACTGGCAAAATGGCAACTTCAGAGGCAGCAAGAAAGCCTTAGTTCTCCTGTGACTAAGACTGGGCACCTGGCCAAGCTGCCACTTCTTGTCCAAGTAAGCCTGGATCTGCATATCCATGCCCTGAAGAGAAGCTGAACTCCACCTGCATTCCTGAGGAGAACTTTGATTATGCAAGACCTTTCTTTCTTTATAAAATACAAGGACAATATGAGTTTGAATCTTGCCGTGACTGAAGTCTGCTGGCTATAAGCACAGGGGAAAGTAAATGCATCTTGTCTTCCTTCAGCCTTGTGTTTGCTCCAGTCTGGTCTGTGTATGTCCCTTTCTGAATTATGGCACTTCAGAATAGATATACTGAATATTCACTGAATAAGCACTGGAGTTGACATGAAGTTATTCAGATAATTAGTTGCCAGATCACTTTCTTAGCGCAGGGTGAATACTAAAATACACAGTCTGCAGAAATTTGAAGTAAAACCCTGCAGTTTGCTAGCAGTAAAGCTCTTGACAAATGCCCAATGCTTCCTCTCAAACACTAATAATGTTTCACTGAAGCTTTTTTAACCTAGACGGACAGGAAAGGAATTTCTTTAAATGAGAAGAAAATTATGACACTTATTAGCTACTAAGGCTCTAAAAAATCAATTCTGCTCTCTCAAAGTGATGACTTCTCAATACAAAAAAATGAAACCTTCTAAATAATATTGATTGCTATTGTTAAACTGTGAAGGAACAGATTATCTACTCATGCAAATAAGGAGGAAAATAATGTCCAAATTCAGAGGAGTTATACAAAGAACAATCCTGCCTTACTGTAACAGGTTACAGGAAATATGTCATTTATATGTTTTGTTCAATATGCTTCCTGTAAAAAGAAATCAAGCTATGTGCTACATCATGGAGACTGTATGACAGCAGCATCTTTGTCAAAAATATGCCAGGGACTGCTGTGGGGCATAGATTTCCTGGTATCTCCCTCTAGAACTCAGACAGAATTGCATCCTTGCAAATGACCCCAGATTAGGGTGGCTGACTTGTCTTCCAGCAGATAAAGGTTGAAGAAATGAGCCTTTGGGAAACCTGGAGAATCTCACAGGGTTCAATAAGTGAACTGCTCAATACAAGGCAGGATTAACCACTTGGAGGTGACTGGCCGAGTAACAGCCCTGCTGGAGAGGACCTAGGATAGTGATGGACATTGAGCTGCAAATAATTTGCAAAAAAAGTAACATATACTTCCTGAAGAGGAATTTGGGGACTTTGGGTCATAGGCCAGGATCAATTGTTACCTCCCACCTGCACTTGGTGCTGGTGAAGCTCAGCAGTGGAACACTGTGCCCAGGTCTCTGTCCCCTGCTCAGGAGTTATCCTGGACAGAGTCCAGCTCAAGGCTCCACAGATGGTACAGGGCTCAGAGGGTGGGATGAACACCTCAGGTTGCCTGGTCTGGGGAAGAGAAGGCTCAAGGGTGATCTCCTGCATAATCCTGAGGGGGATTATAGCATCCTGTATAATCCTGAGGGGGATTTACAAAGGTGCAGAGCCAAATTCTCCATGACAGGAAAATAAGACAGAAAAAGGCTGTGAAGACAACATCCTTGGCTGCACATATCCATGCTGAGCTAGTCCTGTGCTGGCCACAGACTTGTTTTGGCTCCAGGTTGGGCTGAAGGTTTCATGAGGATTGTTTCAACCACACTTTTAAAAACTATCCTAGTACAATATCCTGATATAATAATTTTCTCATATATGCTGAAGAATGGTAAAGTAAGAACCCTCTATCATAGTCAGATGCAGTTTCATCATTAAGGTAATTAATTCAGTTGACAAACTTGACTTTTTTATTTGGGAATGGTTAAGCATGATTTATTCTGGAATATTAGCATTGTTCAGTGAAGAAAATGAAGAATATTTTCCACACATATGTTAGGCCATTATTAAAGAAATTCTTATGTAAAACATTCTCAATAATCCTGAAATAATCAAATTCTTTCTGGAAGCTAAGTTAAGTTGCACTGACTATTCCCCAAATCTCTTCCAAATTATGGCAAAGAAAGATAATGACAGGAATTTTAATAGCTCTTGTGTGAAGCCAAGTGAAACTAAGTGGTTTGAACTGATAGATTCAAACATGAAAGACCCATTCCAAAAATATGAATATTAAAAACTGAAGGAAGAATAGCTGCTAGTGTGGACCACAAGGTTTTCATGTGACTAATTAATTTTAAACAAACAAAAAAAATCAGGAACAATTAAATGAAAATGTCATAAATGTTCTTCTTTCTCACTTACATGACATATACCCATCCTACTGGTCTTGCCTCCTTGCTTCTGAATTCTCAGCTCTCTTTCTAATTCATTTGTTATGGAGAACACCAAAAGTGATTTTGCTGATGCTTACATGAAATTCAGAACACCATTGACTACTTAGCTACATTTTTCCTACTTTGAATTTGGATTTCCTGAGACACATCTAGATCTTTCTAAAAATCAGACACATTTCAAAGGAGTATTTACTAATGAACTAAAATTATTTGGTTAAATTAGAGTAATTTTGGTTGGAGACCGGAATAATAGAGGAACTAGTTTGGCTATAACTTTTCTAAATTGCTTAGACCATCAAGTTAGGGAAAAAGGTAACATTTTGTGAGATAACAAATTATTCTGCTGATTAATAGAGTATGATTGGAGAGTACTCAATAGTCGAGTAACCCCCCCAAAAATGGAGTTTGCAAATTTTCTAAATTTTAAATGCTGTTAGCACAACATTTCTGACGAATTTGAAAAAATATGCCTTTTACACTTAGAGGAGCACCACTTCACTGTAACTCATATCTGTTTGCCTCCAAAAGTTAAATTAATATGCAATATACAGAGCAGTGAGCTTTCCTAGCAGGCCAGGAGGGGATTTCAGGTTTCCTGAACTAGTGGTTCATTGTGATTTGGTATAAAAACTCTACCATGTCCTTTCCTGTCAGCCAGAATTTTTCTTAAGACTGTTGTCATTTACATCACAGACATGAAAGTCAATCTGTTCATTTTGCAAACAAATTGTGCTGATATTCATACACCAAAGATGGAAGGTAATGATTGGTTAGTAAGGCACAGCCCTTGGCACAGGAGCCTTTTGCAAATTAAAAATGAGTTAATTATAATCTCAGAAAATGTCTCTTTTGTTTGGGGTTCAGTGGAAAGCTTTCAGGGTCAGCATAGTTTATCTCTTCTTTCTCTGGGAAAGCTCCATGCACTACTGCTGCTCTTCATGCCATTTCCACTGCATAGATGACCTTGTTCTGTTCTTTCTGAGTGCACAGCCCTCGCTGCTGTGTTAGGGGTTAATTCAATGGCAGTGATCGTGAGGGTTTTAATAAGGTAAGAGATAAATTTTTGCTCCAGTGCTTCCGTGTGTGTCTGAGCACACACAGGGTAGCAATTGCCTAGCTCTGCCCAGACAAGTGGGTATTTTAAATGGATTATTCAATGCATCTAACCAATTAAACCAGGAAACCCCAAGAATAAAACCCTAAATTGCTAAGCCAGTAGAGTTACTCACACCATGGCAAAGAGTTCTGGAGAAGCACCACAGACAAACTAAAATGATGAGTCTGTAAACCCTAGAAGGAGAGGAGAGTGTGTTATACCAACTGGTGCATTTCTCACTGTGCTGCGATTTCTGCAGAGAAATGATAAATGCAGGGTCAAAAAAACCCTTAACTGAGGGATCTTTGATGAAGTAAAGCCTTTCAGACTTTGATGATGAGGGAGCAGAGAGCAAGACAACGGAGACAAATGCCAGTTCCACTGCTACCAACACACAAAAAACACCCACAAAAAAACCAACACACAAAACCAAACACCCAACACAAACCCCCCACCACCACCCACCCCAACACACCCAAAACACCAAACACAACAAAACACAAAAAACCCCACTCAGTAACATGTAATTCAGCTCATGGAGCAAAACTGGAAAGGATGTTAATAGGGCATGCCTGTCAGTCCTGTTAGTAGGAATGGAGATGTTAAAGCTGGTTCAGGAGAGAATAGATAGAACAGCAAAAGGAGTAGCAAAATAAATAATTTAGCTCAAAAAAGTGGAAAAAAGTTTTTTTAATACCATATTTCCAATCTTTGAACTACTTTAGCAATACCTTCTTTGGCTTATTTGTTACTTGTCAGATAGAGAAGAACTTATCTCCATGGCAACACATGATATTAAATATGGGAAGCAGAATCTATCTATCAATCATCTATCTATCTATCTATCTATCTATCTATCTATCTATCCATCCATCCATCCATCTCAGCATCTAAGCTCATTTAAGCTCATTAAATGGTAACCTGTAATAAGAGAGGAATAGGGACCTGTACTGAAGCATTTGTTCAAGAAAAAGAAAATACAGTAGTAGATACCAACTGAAAATGGAATAATAACTTCTTTTAAGAGGTAGAAAACAGTATCCAAACAGATTTTTAAATGGGAACAGCTTTCTAGGTAAGGGAAGATCTGTGGGTCTCAGTAATGTGCAATGTAGAGAAATGAGATGCTGAGACACTTTGTGTCTCTCAGGAGATAGGATGGGAGGAACAGAACAGGGAGTTTTCTGAAACTGAATCCAGGCAGAGGAATGAAACACACAGTGAACAGTTAAATAAAAAATTATCACAGGGACTGGGATTAGCAGCTAAATACTTCTGTTGGTGGGTGACTTTGACTCAGACTCAATTAGCTACGACTGAAGGACATTTAGCACTTACAGGAATGGGCACATAAATCAGGTGAAACCTGGGAAAACTACACCAAGGCAGCTCTAGAAAGAATAGCTCATATACAGTAAACTCAAAAGAGATCTGAAATCAATGGACTCTGGTTTTATGCAATCATACAAAGTAGCCTTCAGCTGGACAAGTTCTGTACACTGATCAAGTCATTTACCCAACACCTTTATTCTCTCTGTTATTTCTGCAGTGGAAACCACTATGTGTAGCTCAAGAAACACTTCAGCTGCTGGAGAGAGACTGCTCAGAGCAGCAGTGCTCTGCCCTCATGTCCACAGCCAGTCATTGTCAAAGACTCAGGACTGAGCTCCACATACCTCTGCTGGGAGCCATGGGGCCATTCCAGTTTTTCACAGTAAAAATAGTACTCACAAATCTCAGTCTCTTTTCATTTATAAGACCAGTATTTCTCACGTATATGTCCCCTTTTATACTAGAAAGTATTACTGCAGTTTTCCTCTGTGCTGTGTACATCAAAAGCTCAGTTCAAAGGTTACCATGACAAGCTGCTTGCTAACACTTGAGTATCTGAGGTTACAGACACTCTTCTGCTATTGCAAGTGAGCATTCCCCAATCAGATGAGCATTTGCAACTTGTGCTTGGTGAGCCAAACCCAGCTTCTTACGCTGCTCTCTCCTCACAGCAGACAGGTGTGAGCTGTGTGTGCTACAGAGGTTGCTAAATACATTGACTTCCAGGTTCATAGCATTTGGGATAAGGTTAAAAGGAGCTCTTAATCCATCCAAACTCTTTTTGCACAACCACGATACCCAAGAAACATGAAAAATTAATTAATGACTTTCTCTGTCCACTTGGTTCATTTTCACATGCTTCATTAACAAAATATCTTTAGGCTTCCTATCCACAGTGATCATCAGGAGAAAAATGAAAGTATTAAAATGAATGAACAGGGGCTTGTTCAAAAACAGTTCACTCCTGTTTAAAATTAACTGGGCAAGAAAGCAAAGAGAATAAATGGAACAAAGGTCTGATGCAAAGTGAGTCACACTTTGTCTGTTCTTTCACCTTACAAACTGGTGCTGGGATTCCAATAATAGGGAAAAACTTATTTATATTAGTCTTCTAGAGAGATTCCATTTCATTGGCTGGTGGGAAACACAGAATGGAAATGTAAAGCACAACAGGAATGAACAGGATAGATACCTGAGTGATGTTTTAGTCAGCTGAAAGCTGATGTGTCCCACTCTGATATGAGAAAAACAATTTTGGAGACAACAACTTGGAGCCTCAGTTATAGTACTGTTCCAGGAGCTGCTGAGTTCCCTCAAAGCTGTGCTGTGCTTGCCCCTCTTCATGGCCAACAGCAGCATCAGCAGCAACATCTGGATCCTCCCAGCTGTGGTTTTTACCAGCCAAACTCTGCTGCTGAAAGATGCAGCTCAAATGGAACAATTTCCTGTCACTCACATGAGATTTAATGTTTGGGTTTTGTGCATTCCTCTGGTGCAGTGATACAGTGCTTGTGAGCTTGGTGTCTCACCTCTCAGACTCTGCTGCCCAGAACTCACAGAGGCTATAAAAAGGTAGGGTGAAGTCAGAGTGAACCAATTATGCCAGAATAATTTTCAGGACTAAGGAGAACATTCAGTGCTGTAGTGATCACTCCAATTAGTAACGGCTGCAACAGAAAACCTACTCATCAGATTAAATCAGAACTATCTTAAGACCCTTTTGGTCCTTAAAGGCAGCCAGCATTACATAATATGTCCCTCTATAGACACAATTCTGTTCAGGAAAAATACGACCTCTCTTTCCTTTAAATCAAAATAATCATGCAATCACTTTGCCAAAGCTCAGTCTTATTAGACAGGAGCAACACAAGAGTTACAGCTACTATATTTTCTCTGTCTATAACAGTTGCATGAAATTCATCTGTCTGAACAAGGAAATTTTGACATTGGGGTCTCAGAAATGTAAGTCATTATCAGATACTACTGTCATCCTTTCAGTATCATTGTAATTTATTTAGGAATCTTTACATGACCATATTAATACTTACAGTAGTCTGCAGACTGGTGGAACAACATTGCTTTTCTCTGCTTTTCATAGGTGATTCTCTATGGTATAAGCCATAGCAGTCAGGAGACAGTGTATCCCTGAAAGATCTTGCCTAAAGGACAGCGTTTTGATGGAGCAGGGAGGAGAGACACTTCTTTTTTTTTTTTTTTTCCTATTGTCTTCTTTCAGCTTCTAATTCGTTAAAGGAAAAATGCCAATATTCTTCAAAAGTTACAAGATAATTTCTTCCTATTTTAAGCTATATGGCACTTCAAAGGAGTTCTCTAAAGCTGATAACCTGCAGGAAATGACAGCAGAGGACTAATGAGATGCACTTTTTTTTTTTTTTTTTTTTAAGGAGGTAGAATTTGCCATTGTTTGGGGATTTTTGCAACAGTTCAGTTCCATTTCATAAGACAGACTAATTTTTTCTGCACACTACCCATCAAAGCAAAATAAAAGGTACATTCTTTTGAGCATTTCCTGAACTGCAGTTCAGGTCCAGTTGGTCAGCAGAACAGGGAACAGAGAAGAGGCATTCGAATCTAATGAACTACTATAACAATGAGATTCTAATAAAATTAATAAAACAATATAGTATAAACATAATTATAACCACTTTAAAACAGTGCTAGGTTGCATACAACATCAGTAATCACTAAATACAAGGATGTGACCTTCTGGATGACCATGCCAGCCCATGACCTATGTATTTCTTTAAGAGCCTCATGCTCTAAAAGCCATGATGCATAAACATGGGTATCCTAGAGAATTCAAACCAGAAGGACTTGTATCTACAAAATACCCATTTTTGTGTTGCTGCTATGTAACACATGTTAACCTGCACAACAGGTGCTGTGCAAGCAATGTAACAGTGCAGCTATTTCAGCATACACAGGGCACTTGTGTTTGCACAGAACACAACATTACAGGGCTAAGTATTGGCCCGGACATCTGCGAGGATTCACTTAAAGCATTTTCGGGGTGAGATAGCAGAATAAATATCTTAGCTGTGCAGCAATGCCTAGATCTAAATATCCAGAAGATGTTTTATGGCAGGGTGATTTGTAGAGGTATAAAGAAAATTGGGAGATGCTACATATACATAATCCAGTTTTAAAAAAAATACGTATATGAATAAATTATCTTTTTTTTTTTTTTCCCCAAATTGCTTTTACCACAGTATTTTCCAAATAATATTCCTTAATTGACCCAGGACAAAATTTTGGAATATTTTTGTTGTCCATAAATAAAGACTGAAGTCTGCACATCTTGCTTCTAAAAAGCTTTATTTACAACCAGTGTAACATCCGGAGTTTTTCCACGAGAAATCACATGAGATTGTAATTCTCTTTTTTAAAAAAAAGACCTCAGTCATACATTTTGGTATTTCAGTGTTTTTTACATACATTTTCAACTTCAAAATTGACTGTGGCCTTTACTTTTCCCTGGAATACATTTTCGGAACAGAAAGATTTTCCATAGAAACACTGATTCATTAAGGTTGGAAAAGATCTTTAAGATCATCAAGTCCATGAATACAAAAGCCAGAAATTGGCCCTTAAAAAAAACTTTGTGCTTTTAAAAATTATCCTGCTTGACTGCAATATGTCCCTTTCCATGGCAAGGGGCTTGGACTAGATGATCTTTAAGGTCCCATCCAACCCAAACCATGCTATGATTCTATGATAAAAATACTCTACAGGTAGTGATATTGCTGTTTATACAACACCATTTAATACCACCATACAACCATTAGAAAGACAGTTGTAGTATTCTTGAAAGTATTCAGCCACCTAAAGGAGGGTTGCTACTATGATCCATTAGCCACTAATTAATCTGAGCTGTTATTTTGAAGAATAGCACACTAACACTAACACTGCCACTAACACCAACACTAACACTGACAGAGAGCAGTACATACCAGCAGAACATGTGAGTACTCTGTATCTCCCCCTTCCAAAAAAAGAGTAAATCAGTGAATTCAAGGGAAAATAATGTGTTAACTGCTACAAAGTACTTCCACCAGTGCCCTTAGAAAAAGACCTGCTTTGGGTCCCTATTCACAGAGCAGCAAAGTCAAAATCCTTCAACACAAAAAGCCACAGAAACAGGGCTTGCTGAGATGTGAGAAGAAAAGCAGGCAGAGCTGAGCATCTGTTTTCACCCAACACTCACCTCTTGCCCAACTCTGTTGCAGAGAGGAGGTTTGTCTGCCCTCCGAGGTGTGCAGCACGCCTGGCTCAGGCAGGGCTGCAGGTCATGTCCTGTGCAGTCAGCCTGGGAAATTCACTCCTGAGCAGTTCCTCCTCTGTGCTGTGGCCACCTGCCAGCCTGGTCCTCCCTCTCGTTCCTTCATTTCTCCCAATTTCGTTTATTGTGAGACATCCAAAGCTGGCACCACTGCCCTGCCACCACTGGGGCTGGGTGGCTCAGGTGTCCCTTACGACAGTGGGGACAGCATCACCTGTCACCTTGCAGGGCACTACCCAGCCCAGATCCAAAATGAGCCACAGCAGGAGCATCCAGCCTGTCGCTGTGGCTTGGGTGGTGCTCAGCACTGCCTGTGCTGTCAGTTGTGCACCATGGGGAGGGGGAAGCATGGAAAAAGATTTTGTTAAGAGTCCTACACAAAGCAGCACAACCCCTTTCATTAACAAATGTGTTACACTTCCAGAAAAATGACTAGTTTTCTCCAGTCAAACTAGATTAATTTTCCTTTAAAGCTATTTTAGATGCTCAAGGCATCTTAAGCACCCTGTGTAAATGAATTAGGAATGACAGTTTCTCCAGTAAGGGGATAGGTGACCATGTTCTTTTCTTGTACAGTACATACTTTGTGAGAACAAAGAATAAAAGCCAGCATGTCATCTGTATGCATGTTATTTAAATGGCTCTCTCCCCTTGCTTTGTGAGAGTTTAACATTCCCAGTGATGTGTGGAGAAAGACTTTGAAACATAAAAATGGGACTACAGATAACACAAAATTATTTCTCAGCAACAAATGCATGTGTCTGCTGGTCTATAGATGTGCTAAGTAAAGCTCAGTGGAATTTTGCAAACAAATTTACAGCATGTCAAAAGCTTCAGTGAGAAAGCAGATTGAGCAATGCTCTGTAATAATGGTACCTGCCCAAGGGTGCTCTGCCTGTGTTGCAGGACCTCTACTGCTGCACAAGGACACAAATCCTAACAGCTTAAGTCAGACAGGCAGTTATTTGTTCAACAGAATTTTCCTGGCTACCATATTCTTGTGATTCTATGGCCTTTTTTATGTCTTTGAGAGAGATCCAGCAACTAAACCAGACTTAAGTCCTAACAGGGTGGAATATTTTTGCTAGGTAAAGGAGATTTCTGCTTACCTTAGAATATTAAATAAATACTTAGTCTTGATTCCAAATTTATTTAAGTTTGGACTGCATGGGATAAAGTATCCCCTGTGTCTCGTCTTCTGCTGCACAATAAAATGCACAATAGGCTCTCTCTCAGCATCTACAAGACAAGCTAATAACATGGCCAGATATCCTGGGCTGATGAGCATCCCCCAGGACAGGGCCATGCAAGAAGGAGCACACAAGGCAATGACAGGAGAATCGTTGCAGTGTGCTGTGAGGCTGAGATGTGAGTCAGGTTATCAGGCAGGCTCTGGGCTGGCAAAGCAGCCTGGGAAACAATTTTCAATTTTGTTCCTTTCAAGCCAAGTGAAGGAGAACAGCTTCTGCTAAGAGCTAAGCAAACTTCTGGGAAGTATTTATGTGCCCGGTTTGAGGTTTACCAGCCCCTGTTCTAATCAAGGGATTTGGGTTTCATGTGGCTGATGCTTTAGTTATGGAGTTACTCATTGCAGAAAGCCGTTGCCTTGGCAGCTGGGTGACCCAGGGGGTTAATAAAGCGAATTTCCACCCCAGAGATCTGTGATTCATGCTTGGCTTAACAGACAGCAGTAAATGAGTTTGGTGGTCTCAAACTAGCCCACAGACTCACTGTAAAATCCCAGCATCATTTTAAAGGAATTTATCATAGCTGGGATTTTCTATTCATAAGAGAGCTAAGACTGGAATAATAGGGTTATGTTTCAGGGCAGGATGAGAGGCCATTAAGTAATCCTAGTATATTATTAAGTAATGTAAGTTTAAATACATGTGCATAAAATGTCTGGAATTAAATAAAAAGAATAAATTAATTCCATTACGAGTTTAACTTTTGACCAAATAGTTGCAAGGAAAAAGTGAAATAGCCTTTCCCACAGAGTGCTGAAGACAAGTGATATTCCTCTATGCATGAAGGGAAAGCATGCAGCTCTCCAGGAACAATAGTAGCACTCCTTGTGGAAATGCAGCCCTTTAGAAGTGTTTGAAGCAGCTGTTTTTAGATTAGTCCTATAAAAATAATTAACTAGTTCATGCCAAGATGTGAGGTGGTTTTTGAATATTTCTGTCAATGACAATCCTTAAATAATTGTCTTCTCAAGAGGCTAAAGGTTTAAAACTCACTGTGGACTGTTATCATTATCCCACAGATATACTACCTTCCGAGGGCAATGTGTACTTCAGTCTCAGGTTCCTTAGCTCACTTAACGTTGTGCATCATGCCAGAAGCAAAAACTGTAGAAAAGCTTTCCACAGATAACTTTGAGACAATTGCAGAACAATGTCAATATCCTGACAGAAAGAGTGCTTTTGCCTCTTTTTGGGGCAAAATCTCATACACT
Organism: Lichenostomus cassidix; assembly: GCF_008360975.1. Taxonomy (NCBI): domain Eukaryota; kingdom Metazoa; phylum Chordata; class Aves; order Passeriformes; family Meliphagidae; genus Lichenostomus; species Lichenostomus cassidix. The sequence goes on from NC_139482.1 coordinate 10,472,031, forward strand.
TCACATTTAGTTTTCTGCTCTGCAAAGGGGCAGAAGGAAGGTCTGGCTAGATCACAAGCTGATGTAAATCAGCATCATTCTGCTGTGGTCTTTAGCTTCCAGATGAGGATCTGAATCTTTACTTACTCCCTCAGCCAGTGAGAAGTGAAGTCCGGAGCTGTCAGAGGGCCATCACTGGGCAGGTTTATCGAAAAATCCAACAGACTGTAATACATTTTCTCTTTATAAAGTATAAACAGCCCACATGTTTATGGATGACAGTGGTGCTGGGAAGGAGGTGAGAGGGAGAGATGTGGGGAGCAACAAATAGACTGTAAATTAAAATTAACTGCATCAGAAACTTGAAGGAAAGATACAAGTTGGGTGCTGTGTGTAGAAAATATCTTATTGCAGTCAAGCCTGACCCTGTTCCTTGAAAAGCATTTCTCTGATTTGTTCAGGTCACAAGTGGGATGGAAATGAGCCTCCGTACTGCTTCTTCACACATCCGGATTTAATAGACTTTTTTCCACTGATAAAAGACCACTAATGAGTTCATTTTCAAGCTATTAAATTGGCTAGAATAGCTAGTTCTGCTGATGATTGCACAGAGACCTGACGGTCACAGTGGGTTTTGTCTTTGGCTGTTAACCATTTGCTGTCTCAGTGTTGCAATACAAATGTTTAAGTAGAAAAGGAAGGGAGACCAAGCAAAAGAAACCTTGCCCTGTCCCTTGGTCCCCACCCATCTCTTTGTTCTACCCTTTCCATTTTGTGACTCTGTGTGTCTCTCAGATGCACTTAAAAATACTTCCTTCCCAGACAGCTGTCGTAGCAGCAGCACCTTGTGAACCAAACAATTAGAAGCACATTCAAGACAACATCTGACTTTGGTTTTGGACGAGAGCACAATTAATATTTTCCTTTGTTCACTGAAATGTTTGAATTCAGAGTATAACAATTCCTTCACTGGATCTCATGCTCATTTTTTGACTGGTCTAGAGCCTTTGTCCTTACAAAATGCCTACATGGGCTGCTCAAAGTTACACATTGCAGCCTGAAGTCTGAAGGGAATAATTTATTTCTTTAGCCACACAAATGATTGCAATTAAGGTAACGCTAAGTGATTCCTCTTTTTGTTTAGATACATATCTTTTGCACTATCATGCAGTCCATCCGACTTTTACAGGCAAACCATTAACTGCACAGCTGCTTGGTGCTGTAACCTCTGCCCCCAGTGCCTGGGGGAGCAGGGACAGGTCTGCCTGACACTTGACAGCACCATCTCCTTCTGTTCAGAGAAACTGTTACTGTAATTGTGTGACATACATTAGAAATTGATCTGACCTCAATGTTTAATATGTATACATCTCCAGTCCAAGGAGAGGAGACATAGCAGCCAAAAGGGGGAAAGGCAGTGACATCATGTGACATTTTGGTACATGTGCCAGTAAAGAACAGATTCACAGACATTCTCTTTCTTTGGAGAGAAACAGCAAAACAAATGAAAATGTAAGGTATCCCAGCATTGTCTTCACAAAATTTGCTCCCAAAGATGGGTACATCCTGTCAGAGCTTAACCAGCAAGACACAGGCTACATTTCCTAAAAGAGGAAATTTTTGAAGGTACTTTTTTTTTTTTTTTTTTTTTTTTTTAAATTTTTATTGCCTGGCTGCAGCCACACTGTGTCTATCCACAGCATCCCTTGAAAGGGAACTGCAATCAATCACCTCATTGGAATGGAGTTGCCACACGGGTGATGTGTCAGTGTCACGGGCTGTTTGTTTGGCTGTACACAACCACACTGCCTGCAGAGCAGCCACAGCCTGGAGCCTTCCCTACAAAACAGAGGAAGTATTTAAAATCAGCCTTTTGTCAATTAAAATCTTCACTCAGAGATTTAATTCATTCTGTTAAAAGCATCAGAAGGCAACTTCCCCTTAAAGGAAAAATTATTTACCTCTTCAAAGATTTCAATCTAGTACCTCTTGTTGGAACAAAGTTGTGTAAGTTTAAATTTATCTGCAGGCAAAAAAATCTTGTCCTGTAAATGTTTGTAACTGCATCTCAGGAGAATGATTTTTGAAGCTCAGGACCTAGTAAGAACCAAAATGATGGTGACCTTATTATGAACATGGCAACAAGTCACAGAACTTTAAATATAATTATGTTCATGACTCCATTTCATTTGTGTTAAACTTTTGTGATGCCTAATTTCAAACATCAAGAATCTGCTGATTTTTCTCTTCAGTTAAATGCTGTGTTCTGTGTGATGATGTAAGTTACTTGTGGATAATTAGTTGAAACTAAAATGTTGATTAGAGTAAGTTGACACAGGATTCAAAGAAAGGGAACAAACACCGCTGAACCAAAAACATTGTATTTAAGAAGCTTCAGTAGACAAGGAAAAATGTTGATTGGAAGAAAAGATGACTACAAACTGGAGAGCTAAGAAAAAAAGTAAAAATCATAATACACTACTTTTTCCTCATTTCTCAATGCACACCTAAAGGCCCTACTTCTGAAGAACCTCTGCCAAACATTGGAGCATCCATTTAATTCTCCACAAATGGTAATTTTCTAAGTTATGCAGGCTCACCTCGCAAAAGCCACTTCTTCTGTGACCTACTTACTCAAAATGCAAAGCAGGGCCCCTGCCCACTGCTTGCAGAGCTGACAGACTTGTGCTCGGAGAGAGCAGAGAGTGTGGCTGGGTTTGGCTTTCCTGCCGTGGGAAAGCAGTTGCAGGAGAGTCTGGATCATGCTGGAGCAGACAGGGATGTCTGTGTTTTTGAGGTGAGTCCTGAGTGCTACAGTATTTTACGATGAATCTCAGTAACGAGGCAAGCACTGTTCAACAGAGGTAAAAACACATAGCTGCTTCTCTAATGCTTATTAAAGAACAGGCTTGGCAAAGTGAGGCTTTTTGTCAGAGAACCTGTTATAGACAGAGAACAGTCTGAGCAATGCTCAGGTAAGTTAAATTGGAGAAGCTTTTAACGCTGAGTAATTAAAATGCATTGCAATTCTACATGGACATTTCCAAAGTGCATTAAGCTAAATCCAGTGAAGACCTCTCTCGCTTTGAATAAGGGAGTTACATCATATGGTTTAACAATGCAGTTTAAATTAACACTTTTAGGCAATTTGAATTCAAAATTTGTAGCGAATGCTGTATAGGCAAAACACAAATTCCAGTTCTAGCAGTGCACTGTAGCAATGAAATCTGTAACAGGTGAGCAAGATTTCTGTCTCCATGACAATATTGCTTAGGTTTCCTGACTAAATCCTAAATGGCATTTAGTACTATTTTTAGCAATTAAATGCAAGAGATACTATTTAAACTAATGGTTAGGATTGGAGTCTTGCCTTACTGCAGAGGTCAAGAAATGTGGCCAAAGTTGTAGACTTCAGCTTCTGATCACCAAACTGAAGGCAAGGTAAAATTCAGGAGAGACACTGGAAAAGGTCAACGAAAGCATTGACCAAGAAAGGTATCATTACCAAAGCAGTGTGGCTGTTGCAGGTGGCCTCAGCTATTCTGCGACAGACAAAACGCTCACCATCAAGAAGTCATCAATACACATCTCACTAACAGTCCTGGCTGGCAGCCTCAATTCCCAGCCCTTGTGTTACAGGTTAATAATTCATCTCCTCTCACCACTCAGATTGTACCTTGACTCTAAGCCAATTCATAACAAATGCTATTATAAAATCACAAAAACCTCAGGTTAATCTAATGTTTAAGAAGATAGATAACCGAGGGCTGATGCAAAATTTTCTCTTTTCCTCTGGACTTTTCAAGGATTCACTGCTCTGTTTTTTTGACATACAGGTGTTGCTGAACAATAACTGAGCTGGATTATTCTTGATGCAGAACAGGGCATGATAATTTTTAAAAATGAAATAGAAGGAAACCTTAGAAATTTCATTTGCATGTAATCAGCATCCATTTCCCACAAATGCAATGCCCAGTCAACTGCAAGAAAAATGACTTTTAAAAGCAGGTGTTCTTTCTAATTATTGTTGATTCGAGCAAGTTATTAACGCTAACATGCACCCAGGTTTACATTAATGCAATGTTGTTTGCCTGTCAGCAGATTCTTGATAGAATACCTTTCGGTTTAGTCCCCAAAATGAATTTAGCAACAAATGGTTCAAATCAGCTAGTTCTGCTTTTATATTCTTGTATGAACAGCATGTTATACCTCACCACACAAAGCTAATAGCCAAGTTAAGAACAGAGCCCAGCCTGCCAGTTTGAACAGAGCTGCAATGGTTAAATGTGCACAGAGAACTCTGAAATATTCAAGTTGTTTATTTCTCCAGGCTTACAAATTTGATTACCATGGAGCACAAAGCTATTAAAAATATGACCTTTTATACTATACAACTTGGCAAAAGGCCAAATAATAACTTTGTTTGATTTGGGTAGCATGATAGAGTGCCTATTCAGCTGGAAATAAAATTACTTTTCTTTACAGGAAATTATACCTGGAAGACTGAATGTCCATCATGAACATAACACACATATGGAGTCATTATTTCAGACTCATGGCAGCCACTCCCAGAGAAGTAAAGGGACCATGTTTTTAGGTGTAGAATTCTAGTGCTTGTCTGGCATTTGCTCTGTGCTGGGGACAGGTGAAATAAGTGCTGATAATAAGTGATAACACAGAAAAAAACACCAAGTTGTATAACTGGTATGGCACTGACACTGCACAACTCCTTGTCTTGAACAAACAGTTCTATTCTTATGCTTTTTGATACACAAACAAAGGGAAAATTTGAATCCTATGTTGATGCTAGATAGACAGACATTTGATCTGACAAAATCTCTCATTAGGGCTTCCACCAATACCAATGACAAAACTAACAGATTTCAGTCCAGTAAGGAGTAAAATCAAGCAGATATACATAGAAGAAAAAAAAATCCCAGGAAGACAGAAAATGGTAGCTGATAGGAAAGAAAATGACCATTTCAGCTTCCAGGTAACTTTGGCATGAAAGATGTCTTCTGCTTTAATTAGACAAGAATGACACATGACAAATACCGTCCTTAGAAAAAAAAATCTTACATAACTAAATTTTCCCCTTACTCAAAACAGTATGATTAATTGTTTGGCTGACTTCTATTGGTTTTGATGATTACTCAATAATTTATTTATTTATTTATTTACAGGGGCACTGGGGATTTAAAAAATATTATTTTTCTGTGAAAAAAATATTTTAATAGACTGAAATTTCAGTCTTCTCCACTGGTTGTTCGTTATTCTTCTTGTTTATTATCATATGGTACTTTCCCCACAAATTATTTCCTTTGTTTCATGTTTGCAAAACAAGAGCATTGTAATCAGAAAGATGTTATTAAAAGAAACTCACTGGAATATGCAGGACTACAGAAAAAACATGAATACAAGATAATTAAGAATTTGGAATAAGGACATTCTACTACTGTGGAAAGTTATGTAGACTCTGTAATTACCACCCATGTTCTGAAGTTTTATGTCTTGTCTGAAAATTGAATTTCCAGTGAGTTGCATTTTTCTATTTAGCTGTGAAAATCAGGCACAAGGGAATCACATTTCACTTAAAGCAAGGCATTAGGAGAGCAATGGCTATCTATCACTCTCCAAAGCACTATGGAGGAATGGCTTGAAAGAGAGATGATGATGAAAGAAAAAACAAACCCCAAGCATTCTTTAGAAAGAAAATATTGTAAATCTTAGTTCTTGCTTTCTTGTTTTCTTGATTTTTCTTACGAAATTGCTTCGGGATGGAGGAGTTACCTTAGAAGGTTAGACAAAAGTTGCATATAATATCCTACTGAAAACAACTGTTCATTTCATACCCTCCAGTTTTGAGGAAATTCAGCTGAGGAATTCTGGCCACATGGGAGTTTTCCTTTCCATTCCCTCAGTTTAATACTGTTTTTTTGCCTAAACCCTGGAAATTTACATCCTTTTTTGCTTAAGAGCACTTATTTCATGTGCTCCAAAATTAATAAATTAATAAATAAACCCCTCAATACTTCAGTGCAGGTTATCACTTTTTGCTGCTGTATCAGCTCAGGTATGGAATCCAATTAAGCCTTCACCTTAGGCAACTTTTCATGTTCATATGCTCCACAGGCTTACTGTGAACTCTAAAAAAGAAGTAGAGGCATCAATAAGAAAGGGTTCTGAGTCTGCAGCTGTGTCTTCATCACCAAAGGAGTTTTGAGAGTCCAGCTTCAAATTCAGTGTCGAAAACCCCTTCCATCCATGCCAACAATCACTATTCATTTTTTGGACCTATTATCTTTTCCACATTCAATTTTGAATTTAAAGCAGACTTTTGTACACAGGAGATATGGGTGGTCTAGAATGGATACCCAGCATCCTCCAGCTTAAAAGTCACTGTTTCCTCCTGTTGACTTTCTTGGGGAGAAACAGTGTGAATTGTGTTTGAATTGAATTGGGAGAGATACAGTTCTAAATATTGAGATCCTCTTTACTCATCTATGAAGAGTTTCAGGTCGGACTGAAAGTGTGCTGCAATGTCACAAACTCCTGTGCCCTTTCACTTGCTCTGAACTCACTTCAGGGTTTAGAGACTAATTACTAGTCAAGTGCCAAACAGCCATTAGTGTGGACTGATCAAGTGGAGCATGATAGCAGAAAAAGAGAGAAGGAAAACAATGAATGTTATACAAATTATAAAGTCACTGCTATGCATTCAGCCCTGATCATTGCTTAGCCAAAGCAAAACTGGCCAAAGAAAGATTGCTTTTAAGTTGTGTAAAGGTATCCTGAATCTTACCCTGGCAATTACTTGCCACTTTGGGACTGCATATATATTGCACATTGCCTTGTCTGCCGGGAAGATTAGAGGGATGAACTGCTCCTGCTTCCCTATGATACTGCCTTCCTGGGAGAATAGCAGCCTCTGACTGCATAACAGAGTGATAGCAAACGTACTGAGAAATGCAAGTCTCAAAGCATTCCTTCTGCTTTCTTCTGCTTGTGGTGAAGAGTTACTCTTAATACATACATTGTGAAAGATCGAGAGGGGACCTCATCAGTGCTTGGTAATAACTGAGTATAAATCCAAAGCTCTATGGGTAGTATCCATGATTAATTGCATTCAGTCGACATTAGACTGTCATTATCAGCTACTTGCTGCTCAGCACTTGCTATGCTGTTAATTATTGTTGTGTGGCTCTAAGGGATGTTTTCAAAACATTTCAAATTTTGCTACTGTAATGGTACAGGAAAGAAATCAATAAGTTGCTATTTAGCAGAGCAGAGACAAACAGATACTTTTATTAATGTTTTGAATAGTTTTGCTTTATTGGAGACTGGATAAGCGATCACTGATCATAAATGTGCTTTCAAGACAGCACTGTATTTGGCATTCTATCTAGACTTCACTAAAACTTTTTTGTTTTTCATCAACCCACACATAGAGCAATACCTTCTGGCACATAAGGAAAGTGAGAAGAGTAAAAGGGTTGTGCTCTCATTCCCAGTTTCTTGCAATGGATGTTTTAATCAAATATTTGCTAGCAAATTCCTTGTGACTTGGAAAAAAAAAACCCAAAGCAACCCACCCCATATTATTTTTTATTGTTATTATGGTGACGGACATGGAGCTAAAAATCTTTTTATAGGAGAGAAAGTATGATGGTACCAAACTAGAAAAAAAGCTGATATAAGGTGTGCCACTCACTCTATATTATGCTATTACTCCAAAGCTAATATTAACTTTATCAAAAACCACACAACATATTTTTTTCTGCTGATGTGCTTACATTTGTAATGTAAGCCTTAAAAGTTTTATCCATGTTGCAGTCAAGGGGAAAAAAGGCAAGGTTGCAGTTCAATGTGCAACAATGGTAATAGGCTGCTATGCCCTGTAATAATCTGTATCAGTAATTATCTCTGATAATTAAAAGCAAGATTACATTTAGGTAACAGTGCTAATAATGTAAAGAATCTAAAAAAGGGATTTTTTTTTAATACTTTTAAATCTGCTGATCCCGAAATTTTCCAAAACAAGATTTTTCTTTAATACTGATGTGCACAAAACATTGAAATATGCTGTCTTCTGACTCAGAGTTAAAGAAATTTCTGACATGCCAACATTTCTAGAGTTAGGACCTTTATTTAAACCAAGTGGAACAGATCCAGAGCTGAAAGAAATAGACTCCACATTGAGGTTGCTGAAATACTTACAGTGGGTGTAGGAGTGCTGGAAGAACCAACGCTGGAATATGAAGGATGCACAAAATCTGATTTTCTGGTGCTTGCTTATTCTGGTATGCTATCAATAGGTCCTTCTGACCACAAACTGCATCCTGGACCAGGAAATCTGTCATGATCAAATTTACAGCCCCTCTGGCCTCTCTCCAGAAGACTTTAGAGACTTTCAATCAGTTTGGATTTCTCAGATGTATGCAAGGCACTGAGTACCATTAATTTCCAAATTACTATCCAAACTGGTGAAACTGGTGTTTCATTTTTATTCCTTGGATTCTGAACTATAAAACTCCAGCCAGCTCAATATGCGTAGAGCTACAACTAGACCTAAAGTGCAAACATTTAAAAATAAATAAAGTGCATAAATGATCCACTTAATGAAAACATGAAGAGACCTTGTAAATCAACTGCTATCAGCTAATGCTACTATCTAAATGAGATGTAGTGCCTGAGAGCATCTGCATATGCATCCCTATGCCTGTACAATGAGATTACACATACAAGGGATGTGTACCTACATGCAGAGGAGCCCAAAGCCATCCAGAGGCTCCACTTTTACAAGCCCACATTTGTGGAACAGAAATCTGGATAATGCATGTCAGAGCCATCAGTGAGATAGAGAAATTGCGTGTCGATTACCATCCTGTTGAGAAATGGGAGAATGAGCCAGGGAGAGACCAAAAGCAGAGTGTGCCAGAGGCCAAACGATTAATATATTTTCGCAGTATTAGCATCAACAATGTGCTGCCTCAGAGGAAGTCACGGTTAAAGAGTATCCACTAACTTGATGCAAAGCTCAATAGAATATTAGAATAAATAGGATAAAAAATTACCTTCATATCATGCAGGAAGGCTGCCTGATCTAACATGTCTCATATTGCTTTGCTGGGCTAATTTCAGCCTTACTCTGTGATACTCATGAAAAATCAATTATGTGACAGAAAGAGTGAGAGACCTAAGAGGCATCCACCTCTGTGCCCAGTGCCACCACTGGCTGGAAATTGATGCCAGACAAGCTCTAATTAGGAATAAAGCCCAAATTTACAACAGTGAGGCTGACTAACCACTGGAAAAAATTAGTAAGGGAAGTGGTGAGGGTTCTGTCTTTGTATCACTTCCAAGCAACCGTAGAGGCCTTGCTGGAAAGAATGTATTGGCTGAGCACACAGATTTCAACAGAGGCAATGGGTCTAGCAGATAATAATAGACTGGTCAGACTGGACAAAACAATTCTCCCCCTGGAATTAATTTTCATGCATCTGCTAGCACGAAGAAGCTACCAACTCTGTCAGGAAGAAGATGAAAAAGACAAAATTCCCTTCCTCAATTTGAGACTGCAACTGCATAACAGTGTTTGGCAGATTTACCCCTAAACAAATATGAGAGAAATGTAAAAAGTTATGGAAAGGAGCACTTTTTTGCCTTACACCTAAAGCATAAATTCCTGTTACCAACCTATGTTGTTATTTGCACCAGTTTTTCAGCTATGATGGCTATTTCTATTTAAGCATTACTTCAGCCACCCAAATTGTATTAGAGATATTGGAAAATACAGCAGCCTAAAAGGAGATTGTAGCTGGGCATCCTGCTATTATTTTAGCTCTTTTAGCCCCTATAGATTTGACAAAATATTAATTAAAAGTATACATTTACTTTTACTCTCCCAGGGAACAAGTGAAGGGTTAGTGAAGACACTAAGTACTGTGAGGTTTTTGTGACAGACCTTCAACCACATCCTGAGCTGCAGCAAGAGCAGAGTGGCTAGCAGATCAAAGGAGATGATTCTGTCCTGCTCTGCTCTGTGAGACCCTGCCTGGAGCACTGCATCAGCTCTGGGGTCCCCAGCACAGGAAGGACATGGACCTGCTGGAGCGAGCCTGCAGGAGGACACCAAGCTGATCTGAGGGATGGAGCAGCTCTGCTATGAGGAAAGGCTGAGACAAGTGGGGTTGCTCAGCCTGGAGAAGAGAAGGCTTTGGGGTGACCTAATTTTGAAGGGAGTCTGTGAAAAAGCTGGACAGGGTATTTTTATAAGAGCATGTAGTGATGGGACAAGGGAAATGGTTTCAGACTGAGAGTAGGTTTAGACTAGATATTAGGAAGAAATTTTTTAATGAGACGATGGTGAGCACTGGAACAGGTTGCCCAGAGAAGTTGTGGATGCCTCATCCCTGGAAGTGTTCAAGGTCAGGTTGGATGTGGCTCTGAGCAACCTGGGATAGTGAAAAGTGCCCCTGTCCACAGCAGGAGGGGTGGGATGAAGTGATCTTTATTGCCCCTCCTAAGCCAAGTAATTTTATGATTCTATTTCTACAACACAACACACTAGAGCTTAAAGCAAAGCCTGTCTTGTGAGAGTAACCATGTTTTGGAACTAAACCAATTCCTTGGGGTTTGAGTGTTTTTCTTTCACAGAGATGAACAGTTTTAAGCAAGACACCAATCATTACACCTCTCTACCTGTAAACAGGACAGCTGTTATGTTTTCAAAGCCTGCTATACTGGCTTTCATGCAAATAGCTCTCATTTCTCTTCCTCCATTTAGATCTGAGAGATTAATTAAGCTCATCAACAGTTGATTAATGCAGGTAGGAAGCCTGTGGCTTTCTCCAATTACATTTAGATGATGTGGTACTCCTAGATATATTTATTTGGCTTTTAAGAAATACATCTGTAGAATGATCTAGGCAATTGTCGCGTCAGATTAAAATACATTATAAAATCATTAATGAACCAAACCAGCAGCACATTCTGTGTAGCCATCTGGAAAAGAAGATGCTACAGAACAGAACAACACTTCTCCTGGTATGAGAAGGGGCCCCAGTTCAAATATACTTGCACTTCACTAATATCTGCTCAATTATTTTATTACTGTGGAAGCAAGGATTTGCTAAGCTATGGAAAAGGGATGTGGCAGCAGAAAAATATTTATTACAAAGAAAACCCTGCGACTTACTCTTCACCTGGAGTCCAATTGTAGACTTAGGCCATACTGGTGTACTAGAGGAAACCATTGCTCCTGACTTTGCATCTCTGACAATTTAATCTCCTGATGAATAAATACAGTGGCCTAAATGGGTAAAATGCCAGCACAGGAAGCATGCTAAACAATGTGAGTAGACAAATCAGGTTTAGGTTTTGTTTTTATTTTTGTTTGCTTTTGTTTTGCTTTTGAGGGGGGGGGGAGGAAATGGCTTCAAATATTTAAAGTGCACTTTAGAACTCCACTATGACAAGACAGAGACCTCTCAAAGTAAGAACATCTTGATCCTAAAAAAATGATCTCTTTCTTTATGAGGCACACACGTAAATCAAAACAAACAGGAATGTTCCTCCACTTGAGAAAAATGCATTTCCTTTCATTTCTTTTGCTAACTACAAATCCCATTGCAAAAACTCCACCAAAGTGAGGACTGAGATTGGAAGCTTCTGCTCTAGAACTAGGGAGCTGAGCTTGGAGGACAAGAACAAATGTATTTAATCACATTCCCCTCAGCAATTTGAGCTGCCCACATGTATGGATGAACAGGGGATTTCCTGAATTCAAGAACACAATTCCCACAAGCCTATGCACTGCCTGGACTCTACTTTGAGCTCCCTAGTGTGCCCAAGGAAACATGACTGGAGCAAGCCAGGCTCAGGCAGCAACAGGATGCTCTGTTTGCACAGAGAACTCCTTTGTGTGGCTTTGCCTCAGTCACAGCTGTGGTTGCTCCTGGCTAGAGGAGGACAAGGAGCAGGAAGGTCACACAGATCAGCTCCTCTCTGCATTAAATCTTTGTATCTGTAATACACTTTGGTTATGTCTCTATTAAGTCACACATAGATCCACTTCCTAATGCATCAAAATCTACCCACAGATTTAAAACTACATAAAAGAAACAGGACATTAATATGGCAAAATATTACATGAACATGCCTTGCTGTATAATTCTGAACTTCCCTAAATGTCTTAATATTCCTTTTTTTTTCCCCAGCGTATCATCCCAGACTTCTAAACTCTTGCATGTTGTAGTTGGATTTTTTAAAGAACAGTTATACATATATTAACAGTTATAACAGTTACAGCCATGTTCAACTATCATGTTTAATTGCTTCTCACAGTTAAAAACTATATAGTAGAAACACAAACTCTACAACCAGGATATATCCTTGATTCATTTATATTCAATCCAGTACCTGGGATTAATTCTTTGCTTATTTTATCAATTTCAATGGGATTATTCTTTTTGCATCAAAGACTTAGGTGTTACCACTACTGTTGCCAGTTTAATTTTTCTAATTGATAAGGTTTTGCTGAACCCATTTAATTGAATTTGTTTCATTAACATTGGAACTGATACTGATATATGGAAAGAATATGGTTTAAATAAATGAGCAAATATTCACCACTTTTATTCAACCTGATATGGCTTTTCACTGAAATCAGTAGTCACTTCTGAAAACAAATGCATTTTAATTCCTTCCGATTTATTTCCCCTTCTATTTACTACTTCTTTGTCACAGTTGGATGCATTTAAGTAAACCAAATGGTATTTATAGGAACCAATTTTCATTTAAATCCTTGAAAGATAGTTTAAATATTACTTTAGCACCCACTGCTCATTAACTGAAACGAACACATTTCTGAAATGCAGTAGACTTGTTACTGATACTACTACAGGATCTTATTTTAATGGTATTCTCATTTTCCTTTTCCTCCCAGTAATTTAGGCAGATCAATTTGGTAAACAGGACAGATTGGCTTAAGGTTTGTGTGCAAACTTAAACCTCCACATACAGTCTCTCACATTTTCACCAAGCTGGTTCTTCCCTTTCTGTGATGCTTGTGGACTCCATTGGTCCAGGAATCTCCAACAGAGTAGCCAGAGCTCAGGGACCACTAAAATGATCCCCGGGGATGATGTGGATGTAGATAGCAGAAGTTTACTTGACACATCCAGCAACACTTGGCTTTTGATTTATGATATCAACAGGACTGCAACTTCTGGAGTTCAGGATTCAGGTCAAGGATGGAGACACTTTCCTATGAGGTAATATACCAGCACAGGATACATCCTGTGCTCTTACAGAAGTACTGAAATGCAATGCTTAGGTAAGAAGTTGTTCCTTTTAAAACCCAAAGAATCACAAGGCTGTCTTGAAAGTTTGAATTGAAGACACCAATCCCTTACAGAATGCAGTGCTGCCCTGATCTGAATGGTGCAGTTTGGGTGCAATACATTTGAGTGCCAAGCTGTGTGTTCAGGACAGCTCAGCTGTCCCAGTGAGGTGGTCCAATACTGCTACCTAAATTTTTGGGCTTTCTGTGAAAGAAACTTCTCATAAGTTACTGGTAGCTGTACTTAAAAACTGGCTGTAGTGGAGTTCCCTGTGTATGATTTCCAAGTGATGCACATGTTTTCATGCAGAGTTTGGGGTATAGTCAGGGTAGGACACACACTGTCTAGATATCCCAGTTTCTTTTCAAAGCATCCTAAGTGCATTCTTTTTATTCTGGTTTTACATGGCCATCTCTTTCTGCTTTTTAACATTGCTTATTACCAAAGGTTGCACACCAATACCAGACACACAAATGTGGCTACTGTTCTGTGGAGTTTCTATTGAAGTTTGCTTTACAATCTCTTTGCACAGCAGGAATATATAAATTAATAAAATTTGTTGTCAAATATTTGAAATTGGTTATCAGGGATTCCAGAATTCACCTCACTTTCATGAATCAGTTTCTGTTTGCAGCACTAGGCACTTAATAAGACTTTTGGTGCATATTAACAATATGTCCCCCCCTTCTTCTATTTAGTAATTTGGAAGTCAGCCCCATCTCTTCTAGGATTTCATATGAAGAGACAATCTTCCTTGAAGTGTATGTACAGCTGCTATTAATAGTAGACTTTAGTATGATAAAGAAAGAACACATCCAGTAGAGCTTTGCTAACTTTCAAGGTGATTTGAAATTGAAGTCCAAATCCATAGAGATGCCTTGTTCCTCTGACTTTCACAATGACAGAAAAGTTCCCTGACTTCCTGACACCTATTTACTCTCTGAAGCCATCAAGAAGACAGCCAAAGTTATACAATGACTTTTCTCCATTACATGGAAGGTGATTTCTGTATGGATTCTACCTGCATAGAGGCCTATGTGCCTTCATTCAGGTGGAAGAGAAACCCAAGAGAACAATAAATAACAGGATGTGTGAGGATCCCTTCCTTAATTTTCACATTGTTTGTTTCAGTTTATTCTGTCCTTTTGACTTACAGATTAAATCAGAAATCCAGTAACTGGCAAAGCCTTTATTTCCCTCTTATTGTGCCCAACATCTTATATTTTCTAACCTCCTTTCCAGTTGGTTCATCCCAGTTGGTGATTTTCTGACTGTCTCAGGCATTTGATGGACTTTGTTGAGGTGATGTTAGGATTGTACCTGTTCCTTGCAAAATATACAGTTAATCTATGTCACAGCCTTTCTCAATTTTTTCTTCTACTGATGAAAAATTCCTGTATTTTCTGACATCAAGCCATCAAGAAACATGTCCTAGGCGTACTTGGTCACCAAAGGACAAAGGGAGACCACAGCAGAACACACAACACTGTTGAAGAGAAATAGCTCCACACAGACAGAATTAGCATTGTGCCCATCACAGGTGAGAAGCAGGGAAGGGCAGACAGATTAAACTCCCAGGGAAGGCTCAGTTTATAAAAAAAACCACAGGGTCATAAAATATTCCCCTGTGTCCTTCCACAAAGAAATTATTTCAGATACCAGCTCCCCTTGCAGCTTGTAAAAGCTTTACAAGCACTCCAACCCCCTGCAGCCAAGCTGTGAGTGATGTGCCCATCTATCAGGTACCAAGGTCAGCAGATGAAGGAACTGGGCTGGAGGACACCTGTGGAGCACATCGACCCCACAGCCCAGAATCTGCTCCTCTGACTCCAGCACAGGAGGAGCCACACCTGCCACCTCACAAACAACCTCAGCATTGTCTTGTGCTTTCATAAATGCATCAAATTTCCATGTTTCTGCTTCCTTATGAGGCACTGCACTAAAATGTGAAGTCAATGATTTATTAGTTTAAATAATTTAATTTACAACTGAATTAATTTGCCAGCCATGTTGTAAATTCTGTAAGAGGAGCAAATCCTTTCAAAGTGCCTCAGTAATCTAATTAGCATGTTCCTTTCCTTTATGCCATGTTTCAACAGTTACTACATATGCCTGGACCTCAAAGCATCTCTCCCTTTGGTTAGATGAGGCGAAAGTGGCTAATTTGGGTGTGTGAGAAAGGAAAGCTGTTTAGGAATCATCTCTGTGTCACGCTTTGATATAAAACTCGGCACAGGTTTCAAATGAACACCCACGACTGGAGCTGGTTTTCAAGCTGGCAGCTTCAAAGAAGATGCAGGATTGTACAGTAATAATGGCCATTAAATTACCTTCTCTCCAACAGTGTGGATCATTTGGAGTCGGGTCATAAACAGAATAACGGAATCTTAG
Source organism: Lichenostomus cassidix (assembly GCF_008360975.1). Classification (NCBI taxonomy): domain Eukaryota; kingdom Metazoa; phylum Chordata; class Aves; order Passeriformes; family Meliphagidae; genus Lichenostomus; species Lichenostomus cassidix. The sequence goes on from NC_139482.1 coordinate 10,487,744, forward strand.
CTTTCCACTCCTTGCTATACAGGCACTTTGAGACAGCAGAAGACTCTCTTCACAAGTCTCATTAGCTGGCATTACCATCCTCAAAGGACTGTGTTAAACTTGAAATTAAACATAAAAAATGAACAGATTTCTAAAAATTTGTAATGGCAAGAATGATGCGCACACACTATTGCAGCTGGGGAAAGCAGCTTAAAATGGGGGTTTCACCCTTAGAAAATAACAAAAAGTCCAGCATTTTGGAAAATATTGTCATTTTCTAAGTATTCATGATGGCAAAGTGTTCATGTAGAACCAGCAATGTTTAGATATATCCAAATTAACAAGCAAATTTAATAGTGGTCTACACAAAAGCTGCAATAAACTAAAGCTAAGGGTCCTGCACCCATCTTCTAACTGCTCCTTACATTTAAAATCTGAATGCAGACAAATGACAGTTACCTTTTTAAAAACTAATTTTATTTTTATTTCTTATTTTTAATTTTTTTATTTATAAAATACCTGTAATTTTATTTAATGAAATGAACACGTTTTATTTAAACCATGTGAATTGGTGAGTCCTGTCTGTGACACTTTAAGCAGACATTTAAAACCTTGTCTAATCAACATGTGGCATTCCAAACCTCAGTAGGATGATCTTTGGTGAATATGACAGGAAATATTGCAAGGTTACTGCTTTGTAATTTAAATTTTAGTAGCATCTAGGGGCCCTGTAAAAGACTGCAGCCAGCTGAACTAAGTACTGAGACTAAATATGCCATAAGACAGTACACAAAGCTTACAGTTTAAATATTTAGGGCAATGTTTTAGGGAATCTGAAAATGCTGAGGAGGGATGATATAAACCTCAGGGAATTTTTCAGTTTTCCTGAGACCCAGGTCAGTAATTTAACTCTGGCCATATTTCATCTCCCTTTAATAAAAGATTTGTGTTGTATACTGTGCACGTGATGTGTTGTAACTTTGTGTTGTTGTATGGTTATTGCTATTCCTTAAGCCTTCACAAAACACAGAGCCTTAAAATATACAGAAAATAAAGTCCTTACATTGAATGGGTAGTTCTCTAATAAGGAAACAAATGAAAGACTTGGAAAATCAGAGGAACTAATTCCTGCATGTGCACAGATTGGGCTACTTTTGTTCTCTCTAATGTATCTTGTTTGAAGCAGCCACTTTGTGTTGTCCTCCCTGTGCAATTTTATGCAAATTTAATGATCTGTGTTACATGTTATTAGTAATCTGCTATGGCCATAACCTTATCCTGGATGCAGTAACAATCAGAAGTTCTACTTCTGATGACAGAAATGATGCAGAACCTGTCACAGGCTGCCCTCAAATTATTCTGGAAGATGGGAGAAAGATGCACATAGGTCTTGTGGCTGCAGCCTGTTAAAATAAAAAGCAAGAGTTCTGTGCCTCTTTCTCCCCATAGCAGCATCTTAGCATCCTCTCCCCAAGCCTCTTGTCCCTGCAAGGACATCAGGAATGAAGCAAATGAGCAGGAGGAGAGGATGACCGAGCTGCCTCATCACTGGGCACCAGAGCAGCCTCTGGCAGCCAAAGGACAATCACCTGTGACCTGTCCTCAGCTCCCTCAGAGGAGTGGGAATTGAGATGAGGCACAGAGCAGAGCAGGCTGGCAGGTGTGGGATGTTTGGCAACCTTCACCCCTCCTGGGCAGGGATTTGAGGAAGGACACTGCAGCAGGGTACTGCCACCAGCACAGCTGCTGAATGCAGCAGGGGCAGGGAGAGTGACTCCCCTGACGGGCAAACATCACCAAATGAAAACATTAACACCAAAACTGGGAGCATCGCTGGAAATGTCCCACTGCATACGGAGCAGGCTGTTGGAGGGATATCAGTCAGCCTGGCAGGACTTTGCTGTCAAGAACTAGAGAGCACCTTAGACTTCAGCTCACTGCAGGAGAGAGCATCTCTCAGGCTGTCAGGTGCCACCCAGCCCGGGACCAGTGGTGTGTGATGCACCACATTCCACAGCAGGGGCAGACATGGCAAGAGCTGCTTCCAGCCCAGCTCCTTGGCACAGGACATGGTCCCCTTTAACAGCTATCAGGGAGCTGTCCCTGTCACAGATCTGCTGCCAGGGGATCATTGGGTTTCTGCTTTGAGCCCCACGTGTGCTCAGCAGGGCCAACCCTGGATGGTGAACTCTGCCAGCTGATGTAGTTGGTTTCCATATCTGCCAGTGTCAGGCATGAGAGAAAATTAGCTAATTTCCAGAGTTTCTAGCAAGCGACTAATGCTTGGAAAAAGAGCAATGTGCGGTTAATTTATCATCCGATTTAAAAAAGGTGCAAGTTTAAATACTAATAATGTGGAACGGGAAATCTGACATAAAGACCCAGCAAATCAGCAATGTGTAAGTAAAGGAAATTAAATGCAGCCATTACAGGCAGTGAGGCATCTTTGAATAGGCTGGAAACACAGATAAATGGTGTTCAGAGAAACACCCCAGAAGATGTTGAGTTTGGCAAAGGCAATGACAAGGTTTGAATGAAGTGCAACCAAATGCAGATGGTGTAATTGCAATTTCATCTCAACTAATGATGTGAACAATCTAATACTGGTCCTTGCAGTGGCACCAGGTCTTTTGTTCACTAAAGCACATTTAAATAGGGAAGTGGAGGGAAGGGAGATTTGTCTGAACTATTTGCATAATGAGGAGAGTGTGGCTATAGACTGCATTCATTATCGAGTGGAAAGGGTGTAAGCATCCTCCAAAATCTGATTTTCTTGCAATGGTGGGACAAACAAATATGCAGAGTAGAAAATTTATATCTCTTAGATTATACTGGTGCAGTAGGGATGCAATTCACAGCCCATTACTCTTACAATTAATAATACTGAGCACAGGAGGGGCAAGACACCCTGTTCTGTGCTGCCTCTTTGCCCCCCAGGAACAGCATCACTGCCATCACCCCTCAAATAGCAGTATTGCTTCCCAGCTGCTCCCTCCATGGTCCCTGGTGTGGTAAGCCTGGTGAGGATACATGAAATGGGACATGAAATGCTCCATCTGGCAGTGGGAACAAGAGGCAAAGAAATAGGAAGCTATAAAAGTTTTAAAAGTATTTCAAGCTCCCCAGGGAAACAATTCTATTCCTTATTTAGCACTAAATACCTCTTGTAAAACTCAGCCTCCCCCACTTTCCAATTAGGAAGGCACCTGCTTTATTTCAGTCTCATCTTCCCAGAGTCTAAGCAGACTTTCTGAGGCAACTCCATAATGAGGCTGACTTGATAAAAATACCCAGTGCTGAAGGATCTGGCTAGTGGCAGGTCACTTCAGCTCCTGCACTGCTCTGGAGTCAAATCTCTCCTACTGAAGTCAACAGGAATTTTGCCATTTGACTTCAAAAGATCAGGATTTCATTTCAGATGATGAAAACTTCTCCTAGCAATGGTCAGTATGGCATTAGAATGACATTAAATAATAATGGGATTTATATTCACCAAAGTCTCAAAATGTAAATATTTATAGTAGATTTCCTACTTGTACAAAAATCACCGCACAAACCTGTACATGAGAACTGTTCCATCTGCTGTAATTGTATAAAGTAACTTCCAGATGTAAGTGCTGGTGGTAGGAGAGATAGAAATAGGAAAGCCTGAACAGATCATGACAGCCTCTTCCTAGATTCTGTCCAGCCTTCACTGTAATTTTTAAATTTTAACGCCCCAAGACACCTACACTTGTGCAAAGATACATGTGGCATTTTTTAAGCTAGAAGCAGAGAATCTGAAAATCCAGGAAGCAAAAGCTGCAACAAGTAATATAACAAGAACTATCACTTGTTACTGCAGGGTTCCCACGCTGTGAGGATAAATTATCAAACTCCTAGGATAAAACAAGTGTATCTCAAGTATAATTTTTAAATGCAGGGAGAGTTTCCCCAGGGCTTTTCTCTGGCTGCAGCAGCATTGGCAAATGTGCCAAGTAGTCTGCCACTGATTTAGTGGGCTGGAAGCTGCACTCCATCACTGTACCTCACCTGCCATTACCATCAGGTTTTTGCTATCCTTGGCATCCTGCTAACAGCAGAAAATTATTCAGTTGCTAGTATGGTACACAAAACCCACACTATTTTTAGCCACCTGCATCTATCACAGCAAGTTTACATCAAGACTTCAGGGATGAGGGAAAGAGAGGAGGAAAAAGAAACCTCATTTCCTTTCTCACACTCCTGTGCTTGCCCACTCCCGTGGGGTGCCACAGGTTAGCACGAGCAGTGACACAGAAAGGCACAGGATGCTCCCTGTGCTGTCACTCCAGCTTTGTCTTTTCCTGGAGAGCACTGTGCTGAATGGACAGATGATGATCACAGTGCTATGAATGCAATTTTTCTTGTCTTCGGTGTCTCGACTCAATGGGATTTTGCAGACACAGTCATGGCCTCTATTTTTCACAATGACTCAGAAGCATTTTAAATTATTTTCCTCATGAAAGTGAGCCTTTTGTTGGCAGCTGGAAATCTCTGCCACAGACATTTTACATTTTTAGAGTCTAACTTTCTGACAGGAAGAGATCTAATATGCCATGTGATGAAAAGTGCATTCAAGGCCCTTACTAACAGCACTGTGGAAATATAATGTCAAGCTCTGCCCTGAGAAAAACTGCCTGGCTCATTTCTTGCCCCCTTCCCCAGTTCTCCACTGCCCCAGCACTCCCACTGCTCCCCATCCCTGCAAGCTCAGAATCTACAAGCCCAGAAAGTTTTTTGAGGACATAAATCTGTCCTCAGACAGTTGCAGTTCAATATTGAAATACCTATTCTAGTGCATTCAAGCCACCCTCTTGGAGGAAGATTGGCAGATCTTTACATCCAAAAGAGCCATTAGATCATCAACCTACTGGACAGGTCATGAAAGCAAACCTCTCAGATTACTTTCTTTCTTTTAAAAACAGCAATCAAAACTTGCAGTTTTCCCCCCAGTCCAACAAAAGTCATGACACATTGAAGCAGCACACCTGAAAATTCAAATTCTCTTCCTTGATACAGAAAGCACAGCACAGACAATAATATTGAAAGTTTCAATGTGTTGTATTACAAGTCCACTGCTGAAATAAATGAACCATGTAGGTAGGAGGCTATTTTGTTCAGCTTCTGCTGGAGACTTTCTAGACCATAACACAGCCAGCATAGATAGAGTCCTAGATAATAGAATCATTAGTACATTAATATCCTATGGAAAAATGCCAGTGGTGTCTATTTCCCCATCAATACTCTCTATGGACAGCTGTCTAGAGGAGATGGCAGATAAACAGAAATTTCTAAATGGGGAAAAAAACCAATCCAAAATGCTATTTGATGTATTTGGTTGTCGCTGTTGAGCAGCTAGCAGAGTAATGAAGGCACCAGTTCTCAGTGGCAAGAAGGAATGACCTTTATTGTTTTGATTTCATCATATATATAGAGTTTTCAAAAGTCACCCAGATTGGTCAGTCAGAAGCCTTCCCCCAGGCCTGATTGGCCAGGCTTGCACTGTCCAAGTTCTGGGACACTGTTCCAATAACATCCAAATTTTATCTTTATTTATAAAACACAAGAAAAATTCTCATGGGAAAAACCTGTGCTAGCCACATTTGGTTGATTTAATGATTCCTCTTAATGGAGGAGTATTTCTTTTACTCAGAAGTCCTCACTCTGCTTCAGCTATGTTAATAATGATGCTCCTGCCAACAAAACACCTTCTGTTGGACCTTCTGGTGATCCTGGTGATGTTCTGGATTCTGGCTTCCTCTGATGCTACAGGACATGTAACTATTGGGCAAGGAGTGCTGGACTCCAAAGGATTCAAAGCACAGAGGCATGTCAAATACACACTGAGTATTTAGAGCCTAAAAATCTGTATTAAATTCAGGGTTAGGTTCAGCCCTGTCTTTAGAGGAAGGAAAGGAAGAGGGACCTGCCATGAATGACTTACAGGGCTACAGCAGACTATGTTCAGATGGCAGGAGTCAGTTAGCCAGGCTCTGTGCATTTGTGCTCTGTAGTTTAATTTGGATAGTTCAAATCATTCCTGACACTCAGAATATTTCTAAACATAATGCCATGGTGCCCTTGGGTTTGACAGCTCTTTTTTGGAGCTGATAGCTTCTGAGAAGTTGAAATGTGTGCAAATTGTAGTAGCTACATCCCACATGTGCAGAACGGAGTTTGTGATTCAATAAGCCATAATGTTCTTGATAAAAACATAGAATCATACACTGAAAATACAGCAAAAAATGAACCTTCAAACAACTTTTCTGTATTAGAAGTTCAGCAAATCATTCTGCTATAAATGTTTATGTTGCTTTATGCTATCGCTCTATAAGGTTACATTGTCCAGAATACACCATCTTTAATTTTCAAATTATATAATTAGTTATTATTTCTGTTGGGAAAAATTTTCTGCACTCTGCAAAAATAACAAATCAGAACTATTGCAATTGCAAAGACATTGGAGGGACATATTGGCATTTTTCTTTATCATTGTCTTTATTATTTTTTTAAAAGGGTTGAAAATTTATTTCAGAGACCTGACATTACATTTAGTAAAATGTATTATAACTGACTACTACCGGGTTGGAAAGTGTAGACGTAAATCACAACCCAGTCTTATCTTTCTAGTAGCTACATCAAATCTGTTAACAATTGAGAAGCCATTAAAATGCTAATGAGTGTGAAGGATGATCTATGTTTCACACTCCAACTTCTATTTTTACAAAGGCAAAACATACATGAAAATCCCAACAGTTCTCTCCTGCTGAAAGAAATATGAAAGACTGTTTGGCTTTTGAAATTATGACATTGCTGTTAGACTTGTCTGCAAGATAAATTGTTACATTACTGCCAGCATGATTACAAAAAAGCTTTAGGGCCCAAGTTATACAAGAAAAAATCTTAACTAATTCCTTTTAATTTGCTTTCAAATACTAAACAACATTAAAGAGCAGTGAATTTGACTGCCCAAGCTATGTCAAACATTAAGAAAGATGCAAACTTCAGATAGATGCCATTCACTTGACTTTCTGGAAAGTGAACCCCTTCTTAAGTGATAACCCCTCAGTATTTTGCCCCTGTAAATTTTATTACTTCTGAAAATGTTTTCACTTGCAGATCTGAACCAACACAAATGCTGCAGCTCATGTGCCCTTCCTAGAAGGCATCTTTAGAGTTAAAAGTGAAAAAAATCCTTCAGAGTTACCTGAATTTTTTTTAAAAGAGGTATCAATGCTTTCCCAATCTTCCTGAAGGAATTTTATTTTTTTTTCCCTCTTTTTTTTTTCCCTCTCTAGTATGTGGCTATAATAAACTCTGCTCAGGCTTTGGTGAAAGTGCCACATTTTTAGATGTGCTCAGGTGCAACCATGTGTGTGTGTGTATCTGGCACTGAATTTGGGAGCTTGCTGGTCCCTGAGTAGCAGCACATGCATCATACTAATGTAATCCTGCCATCTCCTGTATCCCCTTAATCAGCACGCAGCTGTGTTTCACTTGCTTCCAGAAATATCACCGTCTTGAATACCTCAAACAACATGGAAAACCCCACACTTTTATGGAGGTTAAACCAAAGAGGGTGAGGGGAACACGTTACAAGCAGCTCTCTATGCTGTTCCCTTTATTGTTGCCTAATGTTATTTATTGCAGCACCATCTTTCTTTTGAAGCATAATTAAAAAAGATAAATAACCATACAGTCTCCCACAAAGATAAATTGATAGCTTGAGCCTTTTCCAGTTGGATTGCCTTTTTCTAACACATACGAGTGAAGAAACCTTTGATACCTTTATTCTCATTCTTCATAGGAAAAATAGCCTTTTAATCTACTTTGGGGTTCCCTGAAGTAATCCAGTACTTTGCTCTGGGTCACAGTAAAGCAATCTATTGTCCTGCTGTAATTTTTGTCTTTCATTGCCTGGTTTAGGCAGCTGCTTTATTCCCCACCCTTCTGGGCAGCCAGGCAGTTCTGTGTCTTGGGCATCTGCCCTGCATGCCTCTCCTCTCACTCAGGGGTACAGTTCCCATGGAAAACACCTCCCTGGAAAGCCACTCTTGCACCATACAAGCTGGATGTGGCTGTTGTGGTTCATGGAGCTCCATTCTGTAGCTTCAGGCTGCTGTCACCTTCATAGCCTCTTTTTTTATATGTTATCTTTACCAGCATAAAAATGGTGGCAGATCAATTCTGTTCCAAGTTTTGCAAACTACATGAGGCACTCTTGTGCTTTTTCAGCAGAAGAAGGCTGAGCAGTCTTAGTAGCTTTTTATTTATTATGAAGTATTTGTATCATAGAAGTACCAAGACAAATTCAAATCTAGACACTTGAGCTGGAATACAAGGCACAAGAACAAGACTGTCACTTGTTCCACATGGTGTTGACAAGTGAGACAGACGAGTGAGGAGAAATCTGATCAGTAGGAGTCAAAAATACCATTTAATACTAGTCAAGTGCATATAAAACCAGAAAAATATTTCCATTTTACCCACTGCCTCCTTCACTTTTGTAAACATAGCAGAATTCACAATGCAGCAAGAAACACAACGAGCTTTCAAAAGAGATTTGGCTGAAGGCAGCAGATGATCCTGGAGCTTTTACATGGCAAAACATTTTTGTTACTATGCTTTTAGCTCGCTCTATATACATGTTCAGAATTATGTCTGGAAGAGACAACCTGGATTAGTGACTTTGTTTTAAGAATAGATAATCTCTCGGTAAATATTTGCACTGTGTGAGTTAGCTTTGCTGGCAAAATTGTCTTGACAGTTTATCAGGCTGAGCACAAACCTGACTTGCTGATTCTTTCGGGATGTTGCTAAAAATGATACAAACTAATGATGCTTGTACTTGCATACGAAGCAAAATTAATTAAAGGGGCAACTAGACTGGCAGAATTTTAGTGAACTGCATTAATTCCTAGGTGTGAAACTGCAGACTGAGACTCTATGAACACACATGTGTGAATTTTAAAACCTGTCTGTCCACTGTAAGAATTATACACAGAAATTAGCATCCGTGGACTATGAATGAATGTCTGTGTATCTGAAATGGAATGCATATCCAGACAAGGTGAGAAGAGCAGCAAAATCCAATTTCACAGCATCATAGAATGGTTTGGGTTGGAAGGGACCTTCAAAGATCATCTAGTCCAACCTCTTGCCAAGGGCATGGACACCTTCCACTAGATCAGGTTGCTCAAGCACAATTTATGGTATTTAAGCACAGCACTTTGACTCTGCAAAGTCTAGCCCATGAAAAAATTGTACCACGAAAACAGATTAACTTACACTGAGAAAATGATGATGTATACCACCAGACAAAGAAAAATAAAGATACTAATAGTTTTTTTAATATTAAGAGATCACAATGGACTGTTTGCCCATGAGATTACTCTGAACAATCACTTCAGCTGCTTTCAGTTCTTAAATATTAGCTCATTTCAATCTCTGAATTGTCTCAATTTCTTGCTTCTTAAGGTATAGATAGATACCTGACATATACAAAGCTTAGTGATTTACTGACTTAAAGAGAAGCAGAAAAGAATCTCAGGTTGTGGCCTTGCCCAAGTGGTGAACAGGGCTTTAAACTAAAGTTTCAGAGAGAGGGGAACCTCAGTCTATCCCACTCCTACCAGTTTGATGGCAGTGTCAGCCACAGATCCCCTGAGCCTGGAGATGGACCACAGGTCAGCAGGAGAGCACCTGAAGAGCACCAGTCCAGCAGGGAGTTAACTTCACTGGGGGCCTTATGTAAAATGTCTCTGCAAATGCAGACAGCATGGGGAATAGAAAAGTGAAGTTAAAATGTGCACACACTGGTAGGGCTGTGATCTTTCCAGCATCCTAGAGGGGAGGGGAACCTCAGTCTATCCCACAAAAAAAAGCTTCTATAGATATATTGGTTATTAAAGCAACACTAGGAAAAATGTGGGTCCTCCCTGGGAAGAAACAGCAGACCTGAAGATATGGAGAGGACTGAGGTTTCTGACACTTTTGCCTCAGTCTTCACCAGCAAGTGCCCAGTGATACCCTCCAAAACACAAAAGGCACAGACAGGGACTGGGAGAATGAAGAACTGCCTGCAGGGGGTTAAGAACTAAATGATCTTTAAGGTTTCTTCTAACCCAAACCATTCTATGATGAATTTATAATGGAAATTGTAATGTTTACATCAGGTGAGCTTTTTTGCTTCTTTTTCTTTAGTCAGCACTGATATGAGCCTGTAAAAAAGGACCTGATAAAATGTTTGACATATTAAGTGCTTTTGGGGTTTTGGAATAGGCAGTGGGTTGTACTAGACTAAAGAATAAGTGCCACATAAATACTAGTGGGTAGGCACAGTGAGATACAACTTTTGTTGGTATCTTGTCTGATGCTTTCTCAAATATTACTCTCAAAGTGGTGGTTTGAACATCGTATAGCACTAATACCAACAGCAACACCAGACTGATAAGAAAATATTGATTTCAGCTTTTAAGGCAGTTGCTGTTAGAATTTGGAATGTTTTTCCTTCTCTAGCTGAATTAACCCATAGTTTTATCAACTTACCTTACAGACTTGTTACAGTGGTATGAAGTCTCTGCTGTGTTTTTCTTTATTTGTAGCTCCATAACTCGATAACATTTAAGAGCTAGGATTTCTTAAAAATAGCAAGTTCCTCCTATGCAAAAAGGGAAATTCTTTTGTTTCTTAACATAGTAGGAGTGAAATTTATATCTGAAGCATGTATGCTTCTGAAAAGAAACTAATATAAAACATTCTTATCCTGTTTAATTAGGATGACATAGAAGAGGGGGTGTTGAGAAAAAGAGTAAAAAATCTGTTCCCTATGTTTGGGTTGGCTAACAATGGCAAGATTGACTTGGCTTTCAGGGGCTCTGCCTGAATTTCTCTGCCGAGGTTATCTGAAGGATACTGTGCAATAGTCTCATTTCTCCTCAGTGTGCCAAGGTGAACCACACAAATGCCTCCAATAGCTCTCAGCTATTCTCATGTGAGACAGATTGCTGAGCTTCTGTTTGGCTTTAGAGATGTTGGCGTGCCAGTCACTGGGCCACGGGATGACAAATTACCTCTCTGCCAATATGAGAGCTGGGACAGTTCTCTCCACAGCCTCCACCAGATGGGCCTAATTAAACTATTAGCCAATGAGTGAGGTCTGATGGCTCCATTAGGAATCCTCCTGTGCTTAAATAAACAGCTCAAAATAAATAGTTTTCCCAATTACAGTTTTTATCACGTCCTTTTCTGGCATATTCATTAGCAGAGTGCCTCCTCTGTCTGCTTTTTCCTAATGGGATGGGGCCTTCTTGACCCTAAGCAAAGGTTTCAAAAGGTTATGATGGCATCAACCAGTTTGCTTTGAGGAGTTAAACCCCTTCTCACACCTCTCCCAAAGCATTGTTTTTCTAAACTTTATGGCAAAGATTTGTTTTCCCTTATGATGTGCAGCTTCCTCCTGGTGGCTGGGTTTGCTGCCCTGATGGGCTGAGCCTGTAATGCCACAGTCCCACCCTGCAGCCTCCCCTGCTTCCAGATCTCCTCAAACAGTCATCTCAGATCCCATGCTGGCACAGATGGACAACCTCTTCTCTTTTTTTTTAATTATTACCTGAACTTAGTTGTCCCCCTTTAGTAACTACCCTTCACCTTTATCCTTCCCCCCTCTCTACTTTTTTTTTAAATTATTTTTTTCCTCCTGACTCAGTTGCGACTCTATGCATCTCACCCAGAAATCTTTACTTGAGGTTTTAAACTACCTCTTCCCCTCTCTTCTCCCAGGTCAAAAATTTCCCTGTGAAAGGCCCTTCCTACTCATTTCTTGAGTTCTCCTTGATTCTTAGTTTCCAAAGGACATCTTCACAATCCAGAATTTTCTCTCTTTCCTGTCCAATCGATGTAAGGAAGATGAGCTCTGCAGTGACTGCCAGTCGTGATTAAATGCTTTTTTTGGACTCATTCTCAGAGGACAATTGCTGCTTTGGGGGTGGGTGCTTTGGTCCCACAGGAAAAAAACTGGATACTTCACCCATTAATAGCATTACTTGGCATTAGTGTTTGACTGTTTGAAATGAGCAACCAGGATTTTACATCAAACAAGTGTTAGACAGACTCTTCAATACACCTCATCGCAAGCATCATATTATTCATGTAACTAATTAGGACTGTTTGAGCTCAAAAATAGTAAGATGCCAGCACCACAGCTTCACATATTTAATCATAACTCATTTGGTTAAGACAGTCTGTCTAATTGCTCCAGAAAGAAACCAGTATTTACATTGATAAGTTTTAAAACACATTGGGTTGTGAAGCCAGAACTGTGTCTATTTAGTCACTGAAAAGAAATGAAAAATTCAATCATTAACTCTGTGTGAGAAAACAGGATATTTCAGAGGCTGATCCAGAGACACCTGATACCAGCCAGGGAGCTTATCTTCAGTAACTTCATGCAAGACTCCTAGGTAGCAAAATTCTTCACTATCCAAATCAAACTGATGCAATGCCATGTCACCATCAACTCATGAGACTTTTATTGAGATCACCCCTTAAACAGGCCATTTTCTTTGCATTACTATTGCAATGGAGTGAATTCTGAGTAAGTCCCTCACCTCATTCACTCTCTTGCACCTTTTAAGAAAGCAGGTGAGTTTAGAAAATGACTAAAATCACAGATATGTGGACGTAAAGGTATCATTAGAATGAAAGATTTCAGTAACTATATGTCTAGATTTTCTTTTTAGCTCCTGGGGGAAGTCTGGAGGTTGGGAGTATTTTGGAGAGTGGTGCTTTCTGCACATTCTGTTTCCTCCTGATACTTCACCAGGCTAGGGATGCATCTTGCCTCCATTACAAGTGAGGATCTCAGAGAAGAAAGGCTCCCATGGAAAGGGGTGTGTTTGGATGGCTGCAAAGGATTAAAGAAGGGAGATTTTAAAAAGGTATGCAAGAACTTGCATTGTTTTTCTTTCTTTTTATTGTTACCATGATCTAAAGGGCTTCTGGTTCTTCCACCAGAAGAACCATCACTGGAGAGAATGAGACAATTCAGAAACAGAATACAAAGGAAGCAAATATCTGATGAAAGTACATGACTTGATGCAAAAAGCCTCCGTGAAGTAAAACCAAGAAAATGCCTATGTTAGAGAAGGAAATACTCATGTTTGTTGAGGCAGAGAGCTTTCTCAGTCAAAATCAGGTCCATTTGCACTTAAAAGCTATTCTTGTTTCTTTTATAAAGTGCACATGAATAAATATCTTCACAGAAATTACCTGAGAATACATCCTTTCAACCCAAGTCAACAACCAGAAATATGTTTTCTCAGGCTGCCCCACCAATTTATCTTCCCCCTGGTGCTGGCAGGCAAGTTTTTAGCAGCTGTCTCTTTCCACACCCAAGGTCCTTTCTCTCTTGCTGAGAACTCCAGCCCCCTCATTGCCTTGTGTCCACCCAGCCTTCTCTGTGCCAGGAATGGCAGAAACACTCTGTGGGTAGCACTCACAGAGGAAATTCAATCAGAAAGGCCATTTGGTACAGCCTGGGAGGAAGGACAGGTTAATGGAAAGAGCCAGAAAATTCCCACCTGATTCAGCAGGACCTCTGCAATGCTTTTATTCACATGTCACCCCAGTTTGTACTGGGATAGGCAGAATTCCACTGGAAAAGCTACACAGATTTATTCAATGACCACACAGACACTAGAACGACATATTTTCCTCTCTCTTTGTTCAACTCAAAGAGCTAAGGTTAGGGCTGAGACTCTGTGTTGATTGGAGTTGTGTCATTGTTGGTTTTCTTTTTGTCTTAGTCCTTAAAAAATAAAACCTTCTTAAAGCCTAACAACAGTAAAAGAGCCCAGACTATGCCTGTGTTTGGCACATCACATTTATTTGCATCTCTGAGCTAACACGGGCACATTGTTTAAACTTCAATATTGGAATTGTCACATTGTAAAATTCCATTGAAGTCCCACTTCTCTGCCTGAAGTGCCATAATGTTACCCAAGTGGGGAAAAGGGTTCTTCTGAGATTGATTTTTCAGACACCGTAGTTCTGTTCAATTGAATTCACTCAAGTAGTGGTTAACATAAACACTGTGGAGAGTATGACATGTCAAATTAGCAGCTTTGCAAATCTCCTGTTAATTGTCAGCCTAATTAAAAAATTGCTAATTATAATGTTTATAACTTCAAATAACTGCTCAGCTATAAAGCATTGGCTGTCAGGTGTAAACAGGGGGACTGAAGAAAAAAAAATCAATCGACATCTGTTAATTTATCAGAGGCAGTGCACTAAATTGAAAAATGGATTGCCTAATGCACTGTAAATCTGCATTACGATAAAAGACCAATTCATTTCAACACCTGTTTAATAAATGATAATGGCCATCTTTAGTGGCTAGCCCTAGGGTTTCTTCTGCCAATCAGACTTAGAATCATGCCTTTACTAGCATCAGACAAGAAATTGATTGAACCATGTTAAGATGTATATAATACCTCCTCCCTTCTTTATGATGATTAAAATGAATAGTCTTTACAGAAAATTTTTGCATAAAAATTTCCTGGATTTTCTCATGCCATAAAGAGTAAATCTGCCTCATCCTTCTGAGGTTATTTTAGACAGACTTAAATGCACTGATCAACTAGAAAAAAAAATCAAGTGCCAGATCCAATTATTCCCTTCCTTTAATAAGAGCTATAGAGCTGGAAGTCAGTACTTTTGTATTTTTTCCTTAAATATTTACATTGATCAGACACGTGATGAACTTCTGGAGCTTACAGGCTAGTAAATATTACTAACAATATTTAGTTTTAGTAAATATTACTAACAAACGTCAGTGTTTCCAAAGTGAATGGTAGTTCAGCTACCATTTAGCTCAAAAAGCTGCAAAGCTTTAGAAAGTGGCTGCTCAACTCCTCAAAGTCAGATGGCATTAAAGGTTGTGGTTTTACATTTGTATGTTTTTCAGGGAACTGCAGACTACTTTTAATAGCTAACAACAGCTCATTTTTTTGGGATAAGCAGGGGAATATAAGTAGCTGGTTGTCATTTCCTCTGTGAAGACCTGGATTGCTCTCAACAAAGTCTGAATGGAGAAGAGATGTGTCTCAGGAAAGGACTCAGCTTTTCCTGAGTTTGAGAAATACGTCTTCTGAGGACCCTGCTGCTATTTGCAGGATTCTCAGATAAATAATATAAAGTGTTGCCTCTTGGCTAACCATCATACTCTTTCCTGTTCATCTCCACAAAGACACACTTAGCACCTATGTGCCTTTCCTGGACTCAGCAATACCCTTTAAAGCAACATCCTTGGCAGTGTGGCAGCTGCTGTCCCTCCCCCAGACATGTGTCATGACGTTGTGCTAATGGTTCTCATTTCTGGTGACATTTTCAGCATGCAACACTGCTTCCTTTTCCCATTTAAGCACATTCTGAGGGATTAGGCAGCTTCTGTATTATATGATAAAATTCATCCGTAGGTCTCTTAGGTGTTTCTGAGACTGCAGAGCTCTCACAGCATATTATCAAGTTGCAGTTAAGTTAATATTTAAGACTGTTTTTATATTGCTGGTTGTGATGAAAGGGTCAGGCATAACTGAAGATGAAATTCCATCACTGTGATCATATTTTGCTTCCTGAAATTCTTATTCCCCTTTCCACTCCAAGATTAAAACATGTTTTCATTTCCCATTAAGTTTTATAATGCATTTTTTATCATTTTACATTATGGCTTCATCTAAGAGCTTCAGACAGTGTTAGGACCAGCATGAAGACAAAAAAAAAGGCTAGTCCTTGACCCATACAGGTAATGGTGAAATCAGGTTAGACTCAAGGAGAGGGGGGCAAAAGGAAAATAATATTCAAAACTGAAGTCTACATCCAAGCCAGAAATGGGTGTAAATCAGATCCTGACTTACATGTCTGTACATCTATTATGCTGTCCATTTCAAACCTCACCAGATTTTCACAAATATTATATTATAACAATAATTCTGGTAGTTATGATTTTCCTCACAGAGATTCCTACTCATAAAATAAAATGCAATGTCAAAGCCTTTAAGTACAGAGGAGGGGAGAGTTGGTACAGGAGAAGCAGGATGCCCACAGAAACAGCTGTTTCATAATTCACACACACACACAAAGCTTGTTGTCATGAACCCCAGGCTGGACAAAGGTCCAGGAATTGTTGCAAGTATTCAGTGTGCTCTGTCTGTAACCCTGTTGTAAATAGGAAGCAGCAGTAGCCTGTCTTCTGTATTTTTCGTGGTTAGAGTTCAGCTACAATTTTTACTTCAGTTTCTTCATGTCAAAGTGACGTAAAAAATTCGGTTATTTATGGGATCAGCATTAGTAATTGCTAAATGTGTAAACAATAAACATACACACATAATAATAACCTTATGCAGTCTGGAATAAACAAAACCATTTTTTCATGTCATGTCTTAAACTTCTATTTTAAACCATGCATCATATACATGTACAGTCAGAAACCTCCTTTATTAGCTTGTGGGGACCCACCCATTTTCTTAAGTCAGTTATTGACACAGTTTCCTGAATCTCTAAGAAAAGTTGTTTTGGAAGAGCTTGCTTTTCACAAAATATGGTTTCCACATTAACACATGAAATTTTACAGCCCAAATTGCCTTTAAAGCCCCTTTCTTTTGCCTGGCAAGTTTTCATTACTCTTTCTGCCTTCCCTTCTTAACTCCCCACGCAGGGGTTAAGAGAAGTTTTGGCTGGCATAGAGTTATTATTGGGCTGGTATACTGTTTTCTTCACAGTTGCTGATATGGGGCTGTGTTTTGGATTTGACATGAACACAGGGTTGATAATCCAGAGATGTTTTTGTTGTTGCAGAGTCAAGGCTTTTTCGGCTTTTCATACAGCCATGCTGGTGAGGAGGCTGAGGGTGCCTGGGAGGCTGGGAGGAGACAGAGCCAGGACAGGTGACCCCAACTGACCAAAGGGATATTCCAGACCATGTGGCATCATGCTCAGGATATAAAGTGGGGGAAGGAGAAAGAAGGGGGGAAGTTTAGAGTGATGGTATTTGTCTTCCCAAGTCACCATTCTGTATGATTTGCCGTGTTGTCCTGGAGATGGCTGAACACCTGCCTGCCCATGGGAAGCAGGGAATTAATTCCTTATTTTGCTTTGCTTGGGTCTTATTGTTTGCTTTCCCTGTTAAACTGTCCTTATCTCAACCCATGAGTTTTCCAGTTTTTAGCCCCCTGATTCTCTCCTCCATCCCACTGGTGTGGGAGTGAGCAAGCAGCTGCCTGGGACCTGGCTGCTGGCTGGGGTTAAACCATGACACCCCAGAAGTAAATTATTATTCTTTCCCGATTGCATACAAATGTGAGGTCTTTGGCACACCTAAACCTACACCTTTTAAGGCAAACCCATTAAAATTAATGTAACAGCATGTACATCCATCTGGTGTACATAAGGCAGCCAGAAGTGAGTCCTTTGATGGATTTAGTCTGCTTTGTACATCTTATGAATTCAAATAGTTAAAAATGTTGTGACCTTTATGCCCAGCATTGTGCATAATTTCCAAGATGACAGAAAAGCAAGTTATCTATGTTTCTGAATTTATATTTGAAGCATAGCCCAGCAAGCAAACTTGAAAAGCATTTTTGTAAAATACTATTTTAATCCATTAAAAAGTGAAGGAGAATTTAATTTGATATCACAGATGACATTGTTTTGATTTAAAATTCCACACTAAACAGCCCCCCAAAATTACATTAAAAGCAAAAACAACAGAAGACCAAGGTAATATCCAATTTATTTCCTGGCTTAAATAAACTAAACTCTGACACCTGAAATGAAATCACTGAATGTGTTTTGTAGCTACTTTTTAAAGAAATATCATAGGGAAATGTGTCTGAAGTTGTACCCAGAATGTCTAAATTGTAAGGCAGCAGCAGACCAGTCATATACTTTAGGAAACACATTAATTCAGTTAACAATAATAGTGACAAGAAAAGTAATTCTACATTTGGACAATGCAGACCAAGCAATTTTTTTACCTACAGTGATAAACAGCAAATTTGTTCCAGAGCTAAATTTAAAAAAAAAATATTACAAGTAATGTAGGATATCTGACACCTAAATCATCCCTCAGAATAATAACAAGAAATAATCATTGCAGGCACATTAGACAAATAAGAAATAGGATGCAGGTCACACTATATGAATAATGCTATGCTATGTTTTAACCATTTTTGCAGATGGTAATCACAATTTTGGAAACTTTGGCTCATTAAGAAAATAAAATTAATAATACTCTACACATAAAGATTCAGAGAGGAAAGCAATTTAGTTTTCAATGTGACCTAAAATGATAATTCACCATGGTATTTTTATTTAATTTTAACTGGGAAGAAAATAAAGTTTGGAAAAATAGTAAATACAGTAGACATCAGTATTTTACTGCAAAAATTCAAAACATACTTTTGTAAGAAACAAGGGACTGTATTGATGAAGGCAGGCCACTACATATGAGTGAACAAAAATAAGGTTATTCAACATTTAAAAAAAAGTAAAGAAAAAGATAATGTTTAGATTTTTAACTGGTAAGATCAGTGCATTTTTCCTGACTGATCAGTATCTCTGATAATGTGTAATGTCCCTGATAGCTGCATCTCCCAGTTTTTCTCTTTTCTGGCTTTTTAATTTATTTATCTAAACATTGTCCTCATAACTCCTAAGATGTAACAGGAGTTTTTTTGCCACTGTGGTATACAATCAACCTTTTTCTTAATGTGCCAAGGCCCTCTGGTAGAATCTTATACATATATATGTATATATATGTAGTAAACCAGTTTATAAATACTATAAACATATGTCTCTTTATACACATATGCATATTGCTGTGAGGATATATTCCACATATAAGGATATATGTGCATACATAAATATAGTTAATTGCACCATGATAATTTAGTCTGTTATAGATGAAAAAATCCAAATGTAAAGAGGCGCATTTATTCTTAAAACTTTTTTTCTTCTTAATTTTAAAGGAGTGTTGAATACATCAGCTAGGGACATCATCCTGTTAGTCACCACATTTAGATAATTCATTTGCAATATCCAATTATCCACTATGTTAATGCCACACATCTGTGTGCAAACCCTGCCAATGAGATCACATTCACATTCAAAAAACACACTAGACTCACACTACTGCAAAATAAATCCCCATCAATCCATCCAGTATTTTCAGTCACTTGGTCTTTGTACAGGAAAAGAAGAGTACAAACATAACAAAGTCAGGCTTATTCACTTGAAGCATAAAATAAAACCCTCTGCAATTATTTTTTGCCAATTTCCTGAATCCTCTGCAAGGAAAGGAGAATTAAACATTTTGTATTCATTTTTCACCTTCCTATTTGATGTTCTGTACAAAACCTGAAGGTTAGAACTTCATGAGATAAATGTTACTAACCTGTGTACATCATCATTTAGAGGTCAAAATAATGTTCAAGAATAAACTGGAAAAAACAGAAGTGAGTAGCATATGGGGAAAGACAAAATCTTTCTGTTGTTAGTCTGTTAATGATAAGAGAAAGAAGGGATTTCTTTGAGAACATTATAAAATAAAAAATCAGACATAATCAGTAATTTTTACAAAACTGAACAGTCATACTTGATAAATATCCTCTTTTTGCAATCAACTGCATGTTTAACTTTAGGCAGGTACTTAGCACATCAGTTTCACTGAAATTGAAGTGAAAGTAGCAGTGAACTTAAAGGGACTAGAAATATGCATGAAGTCAGACATTTGTATTTGACTGAGTATATCCAAGGAGTAAAATATTATCTTGAATTTTGGAGTGGGGATAAGAATCAAGTAACAGACTGACATCAAAAGCTAAGGAAAGGCTCCCAGTGAAACAGGGAGGGTCAGAAAACATAAAATACCAAATAAACCGGAAAATAGGAATAAAGAACACAGGACAGTTAAAAGCAGAATATAGATAAAGGAAGTTTCAATGAAGTACAGCTGAGGCACTTCTTGCCTAGTTAGGCAAATGGGGAGCAGAGTGCATGTCCTGTTGCAGGTCACACCATCAGTGTCACACAGCCTGGTGAGTCTCATGCTGTTCCACAACACACCTGACAGGGCTTTCCCAGGGTTTCAGTGTCAGCATCTCAGAACTAGGACAGGTAATAAACCTTGCTCTTAGTTATCTGCTTTATTCCATCAACCTTAAACCACTGTAAGTCACAAGACAGGAGAGTGCTGAACCCAATCTTGAGTCACTGCAAGTGCTGCCAAGACTGTGAAGGCTGATGTACCTCACCAGATGTTTGCTTGCTGGAGCTCACAGCTTGTCTACACTGAACTAAACGCAGAAATCTGAGTACATAACAAGATCCAAGGCTACCTGAGGTCTTCATTCCCTCTTCATGGAGTTTTCTAGTTCATGTCTTCTCACTCTCTTCCACCCAAGTACAGAAGAGATGACATGCTGGAGCCCACAAGATTCTGTTGAATCTTGTGTAGAACTGTGCTCAGGTCCATGACTGGTTTAGTAGATAAGTCAGAAGAAAAATATATCCACAATGGTTTTTTTGTTTGTCCTCTCAACAGCAAAGAAGAACATTATTGCTTTCTTTTGTTTGTTTGCTGAAGAAAGGACACAAACATGAATACAGTAAAATACATAACTCAGTATAGGAAGAAAAGTTTAGCACAATTTTGGGTTCTTCTTAAAAACAACAAAATGTAGCCAAAGCAATTCTTTTTTCCATGGGAGTAATTATTCCAAATAATCTACTTTGCTATTTTTAAATGCGTTTCTTTCCCCTTCTTTGCTGGTCCTTTAATTTTTTCCCCCACCTAACTCATAGTTATCATGGACTGGCAAGTATTTTGGAGGTCTCAAGTCCCATTTTTTCATAAATTATTTCTTTAATTACATTTTGATCAGATTCCTTCACAGATATCTGATAAGAAAGAGGTAACTGTTTATCAAAGCAGGATGCTCTCCATCATGAAGGACATAGGAAGCTGCTTGCCTGATCTTTTAGAGGAGCATCCAAAGTCTGGTCTCACAAAGCACTTTCAAGTAACCCAAGGACTTCAACAAAAATAGTCACAAAAATTCATTTTCATCTCCTGTGGAATGTCATGTTACTAACCGAAGGTCAATTTTACGAGTGTTTACTGTAGATTCCCTGATATCAGAGGGGTGTTGGCTTATGACTGCTGAGACTAGGAAAGGTAAAGGGCAAAATTATTTGGCAAATCAGCACAGATCCTCTGCCACCACAACTCCCAGTGAAATCATGGATTGCCTTTTCCATCACATAAACACATCCACAGACATCAAATCCCCCGAAGCAGTTTCTGTGAAGTCCTGAAGTCCACATACATTGTTTCCAACTGAGCAGAACAAACTCTACATTATGGCAAATGCAGAAGAATAATAAATTAACAACTTGAGAAGGACAGGCATCATATTCTTGCAAGTATCAAGGACAACTTGGATGTGAGGAAAGTGATGAGGGGTAATTCATAGGCACAAACACATCTCTCTTTCCAAGTAAAAATAAATGTTATCTGAACTTGGCTTCTGTGTACCTGGCTGAAAATGCTGTGAATGGAAGCTGTGTAAAAGGGGTTTGATGTGCAGGGAGAAGCAGGTGGTTTTGAATACTGTGAGCTTTAAATAACCTACAACCAGGTGTATCAGTGAAACAGTAGCACTTTTCACATTTAGGTAAAGACATCCAGTTTTTTCTGACTGCCATAAAAAACAACAGCATCTCCATCATATGGCTCACAACCTGCTTCCTCAAATCCTTCGAGGTGAACTGCTGCGGGTTGAGGGGTGAATAATCACGTGGGCCATTGAGTAACAATGCAAAGAAAGGAATCATGCAAAGGAGATTACTTGCTTAAACATAATTACGGAATTATTAGAGTGCAAGTTCCAGACAGAAATTGCTGTAACCATTATTTTACTGATGCTTTCAGAGTACACTCAGAGGAATCAGAGCATTGACACGACAGGCTGGAAGGCTTCTTATTATGCAAAAGGTCAAAGTTTCCCTTAGATTATGTCTACTCTGTGAGTCATTGACTTTTATAGACTGAGGTGTTTAGAAAAAAGTCTCATGAAATTTATGGCAGCATAATGTTCTGGTTATAGTCTGTAACCTTATTTTAAAAGAAAATATAGCTCATTAAGTATAATATTCAGACTACATCATATATTATTGTTTTTCATTTAAATGGTACCATAAATGTGCACTGGGATTTAGAGCCTGGTTTGAAAAATTGCCATGAAAAATTTATACCTTAAGGACTTGTTCCTTGAAATACCTACGCAAGTGACTAACACAACTGGAAGTCTGACAGATATCAAAAGACTTCTCATACAAGTAAGGACTTTAAGGCAAATATCCTACACCTTTAGGAGTTGCTGAGGAACAGCATGGAGTGGTGAGGAAAAGGTTTATTTTGGCTGTTTTTCTCCTTGTTGCTGCCTTTGGACTTGCAGGTCACATGAACCTGCCTTCCTGTAGCTTTCTGCTCTTAAACCCTTCTCATCCAGCTCACTCATTTCTTCTCTAAGGATCATACTCTGAGGATCTTATCTCCACTTTCTTCATATAATTTTCTTGATATTCTTTCATGGTTTAGTCTGTTTCTTTATATCTCCTACACTGTTTGTGAGCTCCTTCCATCTATACAACTTAGCTTCTCATTTTACCTCTCTGAAATCTCCACCTGAAGGTCTCACTGCTTAAACTTGGTATGCTCAGCCTGGAGATCTTATGAAATCTTCTGAATACAAAGAAAATTTCATAAGAAATTACCATTAACCATATAGTGAAAATTTTTGCCGCACATCACAGAAAAAAATAGTTTGGTTTTATGACTAAAGCTGAATAAAATCAGTCAAAAAATAAAATAATGAAATAAAAGTTCCTTACCCAACACTTAACACATCAGATAGAAAAAAAAACAAAGGAGTTTTTCACATGTCTGAGGCTGAGTCTGTGCACTTCAGGGCAGATTTAAGGAATTCTAAGTGTGCATCAGACTCAGCCACTACAGTGCAAATGATCTGGCTGGATTTTCACAACTAGTTTTTTTAGTATTAAAGTGCTAAAGCAGTTTAAGTACATTTGTGCAAATGAGCCGTGGCAATTATTCAGAGTAACTTAATGTACTGAAAATTAAATGA
Organism: Lichenostomus cassidix; assembly: GCF_008360975.1. Lineage (NCBI taxonomy): Eukaryota > Metazoa > Chordata > Aves > Passeriformes > Meliphagidae > Lichenostomus > Lichenostomus cassidix. The sequence goes on from NC_139482.1 coordinate 10,510,948, forward strand.
TTTGCAATCATGTGTGGTTGCAGTTATAACTATGACACATTCTCCTTTCTCCCCTCTTGCCCCCAACCCCATCTTTTTTCTCTTTCTTTTTAAGAAGGAAATAATTTATTACTTTACTACTGGAAGCAGGGAAAGAGAACTCAAACTAAATCATACTTTTTTAAGAGAGGGAATAGGGCCCATAGCTTATTGGTCTTAGAATAACTCTACTGCCAGAGTAACTTTTCCTTCTTATTTAATGTGCCACTGATAGCAAAGAGCTAAGTATGTAATTTTGCACATTTTTTTCTTTATTCTTACTTTTAAAGCTCAACAAACAATTATACATTTGCATAATTCAATTACAGTTTAAAAAAACCCATCTGCTCGGCGAGCCACTCACCTGCCCCTTAAAACTAAAACATTACGTGCCAAGCCACTCCAATCCCCACTGATTAACAATAGCATATTCCAAATTTATAGGGTCTATTACAAGCCATCTGAAGAGCAGCCACTGTGCCAAATCTCCCTCACTCCCTCTCCAGGGAATCCTTTCTCAGATGCTCTTTTCACATCAAGTAAACAACACTTTATGTCTTTTGCACAGATAGCAGATAATTACCATATGGTTAAAAACATGCTTGCTTCATTCACTTTCCCACTGTAAACTTCCTTCATTATGACAGCTAAGGAGCATCTAGGGAGGTAAACTCTATAATTTAGCCTTCTATAGGCTTAGTGGTTTAAAAGGTCAGTGTCTATTACAATAAAGTTAGCAGCAAGTGTAAGCGACTTTGCAGGAAATAATTTTTTATTCCAGCAGGACTGGAGAGACTAACTGATGCAGTAATGAGAGTCAGTATATCTTATTATTGCAGCCAGTACAGATACAAATACATGCTCAGGAACAGTGAAGCAGTGTAGAACAACCAGCAAAGATTTGGGAAGATAAGGAGCTAAAAGTGGCCTCTGTTGGTTCCCTTGCTGTTTTCCTGCCTCGATGTTCACTGCATGGTTTGAGGCTACCCCTGGCTACCCCTGGGAAAAGGAAACTGGACAAAGTCTTGCATGGTAACTACACAAGAATGTGACCCTTCAAACCCCACCTGTCAGCACCCTGGACTGGCAGATCTCATGCTTATAATGCAGCAGACAAGAGCTGAATCTCAAAAGGGATAAATAAACCAGATTCCAGGAGATCTCTCAGAGTCTCAGGGAGGCTCAGAGGCTGCATTCCTGTGGAGCTGCTTTACAGGAAAGCTAATTATGATTTCTCCCAAATGGAATGATCAATTTCACCAGGCTCCCTCTCTATTGTGGTTGCTTAATCTGTGCTCCACACTGAAAGGCTGGTTGGCAAATGCTTGGGAACTTGTGACCTCTCCAAGATTAATTCTTTGTGGCCTGGCTATTTACTTAGGAGTGCAGGCAACAGACAAACCCAAAGAGAGAAAGAGCTTCAAGTATGTTGCATCCTTTTGGTACAACTCCTATTACTTCTATTACACAGTTCCTGGAAAACAAAAGCATCAAGGATGAGAAGGGGAGAAGAGGATCCTGATTCCTGTTGAATTTTATGCCCTGAGCTTTCTAAGAAACATTTTTTTACCATCATTACCAACATTTCTTTAAAATGCAATTTTTATCTTTATTTTTTTTGTATGCTTATTATACCTTTATTATTGGTTGAGGTGGAAAAAACATTTTCATGTACACTTGAAATTCTAAGTACAAAACTTTAATAAACCTGACATTACTAAATACCTGATCCCAGTCATTCCCACTTTATACAAGCCTAGTGTATTGTATATTGCATGTATTTTATACAAGCCTAGTGAAACCAGTGAAAACAGGTAATGATTGTGAACATCTTCTTTTCAGATATTTGGATGATTGCTTTTTTACCACTTCTGTTTAGCTCCTTTTTCTTCCTTATCAGTTATCATTTCATACTGTAACAAAGCAAAGAGCCTTCTGGGAAGAAACAGACAACCACATCAAGGGCTATAAAGAGATCCTCAGCATCTAATATGAAGAGCCAGAAGATTCAGAATTTGGGTCACAACTCCCTCACTGTCTGGATGCACTCAACATATAGAGTGGATTCAGGCTACCCAAAAGTGCCTGGATAAATTGAAACATGTTAAATTAAACAAGAACAAAAGTGGTAGAAGTGAGAAAAGAAGCCAGAGGATTAGAATAGCCTAATTTATACCAATGAGAGGGAGGCCAAGGCAGGTCAATGTCCATAATGTCAAATGCTGGGCAAGCAAAGGGGCAAAGACAGTGACAAAGTGGAGCAGTCAGAGCAGTGCAGCTGCTGCAAAGGCTAGTCCAGTGATAACACTGACTAATAGTTCCTAAAGTATTTCAAAGACAGAAGTGAGAAGGATGATTCACCTGTTATAGACATATCATCCATCAGTGGAAATTGACCTCTGCAATGGACATGCTGTCAGCATTTCATCTGCTCCTATTGCTTAGCTTGGGGAGGGGGCAAGAAGAACAAGATCCAGTAGTCTAAAAAGGAAAATAAACACTTTTTTGAATAAGAAAAAATAAAATTTGGTATCTGTCTGAATGGCCTGTAGGCTAAAGCAGCACAATACAGTAACTCAGAGTGAACTTCCCAAGACATCCCTGTACATGTTGAGAGAGTCCCAACATTTCAAAAGCCCTACTGCAAAACTCCTTTTCCACCTCTCTGGGCCACTGTGCTCTCCATCGAGTTAGAAGGGGCTTTCCAGAACTTTTATATGGGTCACAGAATAAGAACAGAGGACATTAGGGGCTTTTGTCTCATACAAAATGTTCTGAACAATGCTCAGATAAATTCCTGGACCCTTTAGTGTCTCCTGTTTTATCAACACCTTCATCACTTAAAACCCTAAACGAGCACTTTCCTAATGGCAGGACCCATGTTAATGGTGCTTTATGAAGAAGACCCTGTTTATTCCATTCAGTAATTTGAACAATTTTTTCCTAAGCAGAACATTTATTGTACACCTAAGTGAACTTATGCTGCCATTTATAGACTTAAAAAGGAAGAGATTTTCTCCTGGAAATACAAAGGACACTGTTTGAACAGCATTAGAGAGCAATTTGGGCAGCTGGTGCCCATCTTATTTGTTTAATAGATCAGTCACCTTTCATATGAAAAAAAGAGCACCTGTGGTTTTACCCACACAGAGCACATTAAACAAACAGCAGTACACCATCACAACAGACTGCTTCCTGATTTACTTAGGAAATAATCTTCATACTTTATTATTATCATTTACATTGCATTATAATGCAAAAAATCTGTCATGATAGGCATTAAATAACACAAAACAGAAAAGATGGGCTTGTGTCTGAGGTCATATGCAGTCAGACCATGGCTGTCATGCTCACAGACTTGTTAGAAAACTAGGAAACTCATCCCTGGAAAAATTCATTCCCAGAGACAGTAAGAAGAGTATAAGAACAAGATTAACTCCCAAGTGCAGGACAATTTTGCTGCATACCCTGTCTGAGAACTAGAGCAGAAAAATCTCTCACTTTCAAACTTATCTGGCCATTAATTACTTTCAAGAGAACAGATTTTATATGAAAACCTCCTTCATATTACTTATAAAGGGCCTCTGGATGAGGTAAGATCAGAGGGACTGTTGCAGTTAAGTACAGGTCTCCTGCTGTAATAAAAAAGGCAAAAGTGAAACAGAGACATTGATGCAGAAGAAACTGAAAATTTAGCTGTAAGTTCTTTTCTTTAGCCTTACACTATATGACTAATACAAATGGAGACACCAAAGGAGTATTGGCACAATCATTTGACATGTTAGGTTTGCAATGCTGGGTTAACAGTTGAACTCAGTGATCTTTAGCGTGTTTTCCAACCAGACTCTATGATTCAGTGACATGGGCTATTACACCATTGCTGCCCTGTGGTGATTTCCAGAAGAGACTCAGTGTTTCCTTTAGGCAGACAGGACCTGTTGAACTATACAAGTACTATACATATTTATTTTGGCAACAAATCAGTTCCTGACTGCTCAGCTCCCCCAGTCCCAGTGCCCCCCACCACAGGCAACCCAGCCCTTCCATTCTGTGCAGAGGGTTCTGCCTCTTGGCAGTGACTTTCTCAGCATCTTGGATGAGTATCTTAATGATCTCTATAGATGCTGGAGGTCAAGTTGCTCTGAGACTCAGTTTTGTTGGTAGGATAAAATAAATACATAGAAAAACATTCTGCCCTTTAGGCAGCAGCCAGGTACCAACAGGTTTGATGGATGAAGGAGGTGTAACACACAAGCTGGTGAATCAGAAGAATCATTCCAGAAGGCATAGTCTGATGTAAAACTGTTCGTGTGGCTGATGGGCAATAGGAACAGAAAAAAGTAAATAGGAAAGGAGAAAAAGAATTATCTCAGGCATAAACTAGTTAGTGATGACCAGTATGACAGGTTTTGTAAGCCTGAATTAATTTGAATTAAGTGTGCAGGGAACGGACTCACATTTCATTCCCAAATGAAAAAGACAAGTTTTTTTCATCCGCTGAGTGCATGCATCCAGAATGCATCAGATCTAAGAGACAAATTTCACAATAACTGACAATTGGTGTAGTCACAGATGCCAGCTCTAAGTTCTTCAAGCCTTAATTTTTATTTATTTATTTATTTACTGCTCCCTGAGCATTTCACAAGCTAGCTTACATTTTTATTGAATATGGCAAGAAAAGGTAGAAAATAAAATTTTGAATCAGTGGAAAAACAATGGCATGTTGTCATATCATTAAACTTTGCAGGTTTTATACCTATCAAAATATTTTTTACTGGATACTTGCTGCCTGTGATGACATTTTAAATTATTAAGGCCTAACAGAGTTCTTTAAATAATTGATTTAAGGGTGTATTAGACACAGCCAGGACCAAAAGACGCGAACATACGAAAAAATATATGAGGACTTTGACAACAGTGAAATTAAATTAATAGTAAAATTGGAGTTAATCAATTGAGTAAAATGATGGGAAGGTTGCATAAGAACGTTGAATTGAAGCACTTTCTCAGCAATCTGTTTCTGCAGTGCAGCTGCTCCGTGTTTGTGTAATAACAGCCTTGATGAGCAGCTCATTTGTATGAAACTGAAAGCAAGTTAATGTTGTTTGGGTTACGACGGGAGGCTGCAGCTAATGCACAAAGTGTCTCCATTGCTTTGCTGCAACAGGCAGAACCTCACAGCTATTAATGATGGTTTTGGCAGCACTGTGTGGCCACAATGGCAAGGTAATGGAATGTTCAAAGGACACATTTCCTTTCTTCAACACTGTGCTTTTACTATAGCTTCTTTGGAAAGGGCAGGATCAGGTGGGAGTACGACGTGGTGTCAAACTTCTCTCACTTTCCTCCATCACCCAAGCAGCCACACTGCAGTGCAGGAATGGCTGAGTAAACTCAGCAAGGCATTGAAAGATGTCATCACTTGCTTTAGTTTAGTCTGATATTGCTTTTCCAGGGCTTCATGCAGCACTACCTGCAGCACAAAGGCCAGGTAGGTGCTCAGGAAACAATTTGTGTTTTTGTCACCTGTGGCCATTAGGGGTGTTTGCATTCACCCCATCCACTGCTGCATCCCACATTCAGTGTAGTGGATGTGAATCCAGTGCCACAGCTGTCACTGCAGTCACAGATGGGCTCCATTTAGCTTTGAACTAGTTATCACAGGTGGCAGCCCAAGTCTTTGGAGAAGAACAGAGCTCAGACACAAAAATCCAACCAACCAACCAACCAAATGAAGGGTAAATCAGCCTGTGTTCATGGCTGTGTTGAAGCATTGCATTACTAGGACCATACTGCTAGGAATACTCAAAAAAACCCCAACAACTCCTCTTGGATACATGTGGATAAGCTGTAGGTGTCACAGGAAACAAGGATGCAGACATAACCTTAACTTCGATGGAGTAGAGTGAAGAGCTTGCTTTCTCAGCTGAAAACACACAGATTTGACAAAAGCAACTCTATTTACAAATATGAAAATACCTGTAAGTGTTCAGTTTAAAACTTTTAAATTTTTCACTTGTCTTATGAATGACAAAAAATAATTTTATTCTCCATATAATGTTTTGTTTCAAAACCAAGACCACTGTTTCTTGACAGAAACATATTTTTTCCAGTTTTTCAATTCACCAAAAATGTCATAATGTGTTCTTCTTTGAAAATAAACCACATTTTCTCCCCAATTTGAAAGCATAAATGGACTAAAAGTAATTGCAAGCCATGACACATCAGTAATACCCAAAAAATCCAGTTGAATACTGCAGCACAGTAAATACTATACTTTTAAACAGAAAAGGTTAAAAAATATTTCCTTAGATGCACATGGGCTCTCTTAGTTAACAGTGGGTGTCCCTATAAACCCCAGTCCAACACAGCTTGTTAGAAAGTTAGAAATGTACATATTTTTAGGTCAGCAGTGTACCACTTATTTTAACAGGTCTATGCATGTAGTCAGATAAGAATAAAGCACATTGTGCTGGTCATAGCCAAATCTCTGCATCTGAGCTAACCTTTCTGGCAATAACAAAACGTTTATTCCAGTCCAACAGATTTTAAAAAATAATTTCAAGGTAAGGAGAACTTGTAATCAGCAATGGCAACACTGAGCAGCCAGGTTACAAGGATAATTGGATACAGGGCCATGTACAGGAGACCAGGTCCCCTGACACTGCAGACTCTGAGCTGCTCTTGCTCTGTGGGAAAATGACTTCTTTGGGCCTTGCCAGCTGGATGGATTGTAAACTCTGGAGCTGATATGAAAAAGAGAAATAGATGTATTATTTTTCCTCACTCGCTATGTTGAGGAATTAAATAACTGGAATCATGAGAGCAGTAACTTTCAAAGCAAATAGGATTTTGCCTATGAATACACGCAAACCTAGAGCATGGTAGTACAATAGTAATTAATAGCAAAACATGGTAAAATAATAAAGCAAAAAGAAAAAGTTGAAATCTCCTAATGGTTAAACTAGAGAGTTAGAGCTGCTTTTTGAAAATTATGGGATTATGGATAACTGCAGCACTGATAAAAATCAATACAATCTACTGACCCACTGGGGTTACTTTTCCTCTGTGATCCCACCAACTCCTCACCTAAATCCTCGTGGCCCCAAGAACAATGGAAGAGAAGCAGCTGTCTTCCCTGCCCCTGAAATCCATCCAAGACTGGGGCTGTCACTGTGTCAGGACAAAGCTGCTCAGTGTGGGGTGTCCTGCAGCTCCCAGTGGATGCTGGGAAGGAGACAGGTTCAGGATGTGATCTCCATTACTTTTTTTTGTTTGTGCTGCACATGCAGAATTTGAGGTGTGCTAAACAAATGCTTTGCTGGTAAATCAAGAATTGAATATAGATGTTCCAGCTATACCTTTATCTATACCATCATTATACCTTTATCAAAGGTAACTTTGAACTATAGGAAACCACAGGTTTCTACTAACCAAAGGTTTCTACTAAACTAAGGTAACTGTAGGAAAATTATAATTGCAAGCATCTACCTTTCAGTGAACACATTGGCTTAACCAAGACTACATATATATTAAATTACACATGTTCTAAAGGACTGAACTGATTCATGCCCACCAGTGGTCATTGAACACAGCTGTTCAGGTGCTTTAAATATGCAGGAAGGGAAGATTTCCTGCATATCTTGTACACTGCTTAACCCCTTCCTAAACATATGACCTGCTGCCAACTGCTCTTGGAGACTGGAAGCCATCTGGCTCCCAGCTCTGAGCTAACACAGCAAGTATTACTCTGGGCTGCAGAATCTTAAACCCCAATCCTGAAATCAATGGCCAAGGAATGAGAAAATAAAATATTTTAATTGAGATTTCACAGTTAGAAGTGTTTGGTGATTCTGAGATTCCTATTTTCCATCATTTTGAACAACACAGACCCACACTGATATTTGCATACGGAAGTTTTCATATTGAAAGCTCAGAATTTTTGAGCCAAATTAAACGAGTTTTATTTGTTTCTTGTATCATCTCTAGCCAATTATAAACATATATTGCAAGGTGCCAGGCAGTAATGATCACTGGGTAATACAGAACTATAGACAGGTAGGCATATGGTCTCAATAATCCAAGATCTGTATCCACATAAAAATGTCCTTGCTCGAATTCAGCCTCAAGGCTTATACATTCCCTTGAACTAAAATACCTACTCTGTTATTTACTGCATTACTTAAATAAACTGCTTCCCTATATTTAGAGAGCCTCATAAATGGCACACTTTGTTGTGCAATGTACAAGCTTGTGTGCTGAATCATACATCACTACGCTTTACCAGATGTCAGAATTTAAAGCAGATCGCAGCTCTTTCTTCTCAGGGAGACAGAAGGAAAACTGGCAGCTCATGCCACAGCAAGCTGAACCATTATTTGTTCTGATTCATTTCACTGTGACTGCATCAACCTGTTGGTTACAAAACCTCAATATAATTATCTGGGCCGAGATCTTTTGGGTTTTGATCCTCTCTCCCAAGCTTTTTTTTAACCGGTTCCAAAAATGAGGTTTCATTGTCCCCTGTTCTTTAAAGAGGATACAACAAATCTACAAGTTCAAACTACATAAGGTGTCACACAAATCCATCTGGGGTCAGTGGGAGTTAAAGAGAAACGTTATGTTTAAAAATTAAGTATGCAAGGACAATTCATCTCTGTCATGACACAGGATCCTTTTTATGACCACAGATGTCTGGGGGAAAGGCATGGGGAAGCAAAGGGCTGACTGCTTAAGGAACAGATCTCATTATCAAATTTTTTAAAGGGATCAGGATAAATACACATTCAAAATACTGTTGACCAAACTTAGGTACGTGCAATTTGGGAGTTATGCTGTGTAGGCACATGTGCATCATGCCTTAGATGGTTCAGACAGTGCTGCAGAAACTGAAGCTACACGTGGCCTTCAGGCTACAGAGAATTCATCTGTGAGCTGCCAACCTGGAGCAAATTGCAATGTTGGTGTACAACTCTGTGTATCCTTCAAGACCATAATATGCAAGATATACACAGAATGGCAGAATTAAAGAATGAATCATAAAATCATAGGATGGTTTGGGTTGGAAGGGACTTGAATGATCATCTCATTCCAACACCCCAGCCATGGGCAGGGACACCTCTCACTAGACCAAGTTGCTGAAAGCCCCATCCAACCTAGCCTTGAACAGGAATGTGGGCAACCTGTGCCAGTGCCTCACCACCCTCACAGTCAAGAATTTCTTCCCAATATTTAAACTGAATCCACCCTCAGTTTAAAACTGTTATCCCTCATCCTATCACTATGCTCCCTGATGAAGAATCCCTGCCTGTCTTTTCTGCAGGCTCCCTCTAAGCACTGGAAGGTGCTATAAGGTCTCTTTGTAGCCTTCTCTTCTGCAGGCTGAACAACCACAGCTCTCTCAGCCTGTCCTGCCACAGGAAGTGATCCAGCTGCCTCATCATGTTCGTGGCCCTCCTCTGGATTTGCTTGAGCAGGTCCACATCTTTCTTTTGCTGGAGCTCCAGAGGTAGTACTATTAGTGGGATTTCATGAAAGCAGAGTAGAGTGGCAAAATCACTTTCCTTGACCTGCTGGCCATGCTTCTTCTGCAGACCAGGTTGTGGCTGGGCATCTCCTTGAAATCATTCAAAAATATTGTTATTTGAGGAATGGCTCACTTACTAAACTGAGAGACAGGATTAGGAGAACTCTACTGAATTCTCTGTTTCTTTTCACAAACAAAAAATCCCAGACTGAAAATACAATCTACGTGAGTGTAAAATTAAACAATTCCTTCAGAAGTGAGAGCAAACACTTGGGATTTCTCTTCAAAACTGAATTCAAAGAATTTTTAAAATGTCATATCAGAGGGTGAAATGAAAATTATTGACTTCACTGATTGTCAAATAAACTCAAATGCCATCTACAGTACCACTAATAGGGTCTAGTGCACTTCTACTCTTCCAGAGGCTGCCTTTTCCCTTGTTTTACAAAAGGATCTAGCCAACGTATAGTTCATCCAAAATTTTGCCATCTCCCAACATGTGAAACACCATTTCTGCTTCCCATGGTACCTCCTATAAAGCACATGTACTACCTTAAACCATGTATTAGGTCAGCCACTGATGACTTCTACCTAGGGATTGGTCTCATTCTACAACAAAGCTGCCCCTGTAGGAAATTATGCCACTCGTTCTTTTCGACATCTGCCTGTGGCTTTCTGTGTTTCATAGCAAATGACACACCAAGAGAGGTGTTCTCATTGGCTTTCTGACCACTCACAGCCTAGAGCACCTGAACTGAGTATGAGACACACAGAGGGCCTTGTACTTTGCCATTTACTAGACTATGACCTACTGAAATAACTCATTTCTCCCACTTTCTGTTAATTATAAGGCTTCCAGTTGCTACTACAGTATTTTGCTTGGGGACAGAGAAGAGATATCCTTAGCTCAGCATGCAATGGGGAATTTGTTTGACTTTGTTAAATGTAAAAGAATGGGACTTTTTTTCTCATAGTTTAGTAAAAAATAGCAAAGCCATAGAAAAGTATGTCATGCCTGTATGGGTTCAGACTGAATCTAAGCCATGTCCTGAAACAGTCTTTAGAGGTCAAATATTTAAAATACCTTAAATCTCCTTATGCTAACCTGTTTTGTTAGTTGATTTTGTTACTGCTGATGTGCCACTTTTTTTTCTTTTTATTTTGAAGCCTAGGGTGGCTTATGAAAGGAGGGCAATGAAGGGACAAGGAAGACACAAAAAGGCTTCCCACATCCTGCAGCAATTCCAGACTATAACCCAAACAGAGCTTGTGCTCTGAGACTGGCACCGTTCACAAGAACCTGGAAAGAGTCTAAAAGAAATGCACTAATAAATAAAAGTTCCTCAAATGCTGTAATGATGGATGCAGGAATTTAACATTAACTAGTTTGAGGTACAAATATTAAAATGGTCTCTTTCAAGTATTATTAAGGAATGACTAAGAAAAAGTGAGTGACTTTAGGTGCAGGATATGAAGAAAACCTGTGTGCTTTTTTTGTGTGAAGCTGAACAACTTCACCCTTTCTGAAGGGTTTTGAAAACTTTTTACTCTTTCAGGAAAGATATGAAAGCATAGTCTATGCCTTAAATTAAAGCTGAAAAACAAATAAAAAGAATCCAATTCCTTCTCTTCTCATTCACCACTTTCCAAGGGCATGTACGAGAAATATTCAAGTAATTGTTTCTTAATTACATGAAAATCTGCAATAGGCAAATTCAAGAAATGCAATGGGATTTATGTGTGTGCACGTGTGTGCATATGTGTTTACACACTTTATTGATTTGCTTCAATAAACAGCCTTATGCTGGTAGCAGCACATAGAATAACATTCTCCCCATCTTTATCTTATAATCACCACCCAGCATTTCTCATGCCACTAATGATCCCTCCAGGCAGGCACCTGGCCATCAGAATGAATAGGAACCAAACCAACAAGTCACAGCTAAAGCAGAACTGCACAGGCCAGAGCGGATCAGGGAATTCTCAACTATCTAATAATCGCTTAGAGAGTTAAATGGGAATCATGAGAGGATTGCATGAAGCCCATTGTCAGCATTTCCTGAGTGTTTAATAGTTGATGTGAAGCTAAACAAGTACACAAGATGTATTTTTTTCTCATGTTCTGGTTCATTTGTACTTTAGTCATTTAGAAACAGGAATTTCAAAACTAAGGTGTGTATTGACGTTATTTAACAAATTTTAGAGGAACATTCCCATGACTTAGGGCTTTACTTTCTGTTATATTTTTTTACTCATTTTTCTTTTTCTAATTTCTTTTCTGATATCCTCTTCCAGTAATGCTCAACCAGCCGCTCACTTTTATTAGTAAAGCTAAAATGAATGACACTAATGTGAACAGCATAAAACCTACATTGACCTACTTTTATTAAATGAAGGAGAATAGGCCTTATAGGTCTGATAGGTTGTCCAATTTACTCTTCCACTTAAAATTACTGATATTTCCTTACCAAGATCTATGTATACAGGTTATGCTTAACTCTGTTTGAAAACAACACAAATATAATACACAGTATGTTCTTATTCATTCTCTGTTCTGAATTACCAGCAATTCAAGAAATAGCCAAAATTGGTGGTTCCAAAAATTGGAAAGGGAAAGAAAAAAATGGAACAAGGCAGCAGACCACCAGCTTGACACAATTAAATGCTGCCTATGAAGTCAGTAATACCTGATGGCATTTTTTAAGAGAATGAATCACCCTCAGGCATTTTTCTACTCAGGTAATTTTTGCATGTTTATCTTCTTCGTGCTGTCCAATTTTAAAGGTCCAATCCTGACTGAACTGCTGAGCATTCCTCTCTAGCACTGGTTGTAGCAGAACAGAAATGCCCTTTACACCTCACTAAGGTTTGCCAGGTATCACAGAGTTAGGCCAAATAATTAATTGCTGTCTGACAAGACCTAATGTCACAGAAGTAGCCTTTGGAAGTTCACCTGCAGGCTGCTCGCTCAGCTTCCGCAACGCCTAAAAATTACGCTTAACGCCATAGTATTATTGCTATTGCTTTAACAACAGCAACCAGGAGATCCCAAATCATCCCAGGCATAATTTAGTGGTCCCTAAAGGGCTGACAGTACTAAGAGATTAGAAATAACAGTGATGGCAGTTACTCTGTCTGTCCTGGCAGACCCAGTGCAGAGGGGAGGCAAGCGGATTGCCACAGTCACAAAAACAAAACCAGCAGAGCCAAAAATCAAGCTCAGGGCTCTTGAATTTAACAAGATCATCTTTCTAATGAGCTTTGCAAGCAAACAAGACACATATGTGACTATCCAACTGGTTCTCCTCTATTTCTCAAGATGAAATTTAACAGCAAAATGACAAAAGACCTCTTCTTAAAAATCTGCCCTAAAAAATACAGTCTGAGGTACCAAAAAAAATCAACACTCACTACCTACAGCTACATGCTTTGGGGGGAAAATAAAGTCAAGCTAGTGTTCACAGATGATTATTTTTTAATAGTTCTGGCCTCAAAGCAGCAGCTCACATTCCCAATATTATAGGGAAGGAGGAAAGCAGAAACATATCAATCACTCAACAAAGAGGCTTGTCAGGGAGTGGGTATTTTTCTTTTGTAGCATTTTCTTCTCAGCAGCTGCCCACGTACAGTCTATCAGGGATATCTCAGGTGTCCATCAGAATATTCTGCACTCTCTCCACTGCTGGTGCTTGAGCCTAATTTATTTGTCAAGTGTTCATTTGGGAGTAAGACTGGTTGGGGAGAACAGGGAGAAGTGTGTTCGTTTCATCATGATACTGGCCCATCTCCCTGCTTCCTGTCAGCCTGCAAATATTTACATCAGACCTGCTGGATTTCTGCATCTTTTAGGATTTTTTTGCAATTAATTCAGGCTCAATATTCTCCTCATTTCCATACTTTTCAAATGTCATTTCATCTCTTTTGATCTGCTTCCATTTCTTTTCTCCCTTCTCCCTCTTTGCTTTCATGCTCTTTCTGAATTTTGAAATGGATTTTGTTGGTTGATAGAGGCATTTGAATTGCTTTCAGAGACAGGGCCTTGGAAACATAGGATAGCAGCTTGCTTAATCACATTTCTCACCTAGAGCCTGTGTAAAAAGGGCAATACATAGGGTGTGAGGTTGCAAAGCTACTAGTGAAGATGAGCTAATGGACCCTGCCCAGCCTTAATGAGAGTTTCTAAGCCAAACCCTTTTCTCCTCTGACCATGAGCGTGTCAGCCTATCAGTTTTATAACAGCTGTCAGCCTCCTCTGACTAGTTTATCTTCATCTTTCCTATTTTATGTGTTGACACAGCACCAAAAGAGTTATTTCCCTGCAGCCAAGGGGTCCTTCAGTCTGCAGGCAGAACAAACATTGCCTCTTCTACAGGCCACTTTACCACTGCAACCCCTGGTACCCTGCACCTTTGGGATATGGCAATCTGGCACTTAAAAAATATACATGCTTTTATATGTGCATACATGTATGCATATATACATATATATATATACCAACACTGGTCCCCAAAGAGAAACCAACATTAAAAAAAACCCAAACCAAAAAACAAAACAGAAAAAAAAACCAGAACAAAACATGAACCTACACTAAAAACAAAGCTCCCCAAACCATCGCCACAATAAATCCATTGCTGAAGTGCTGGCAACCCAACATGAATTGCCAAAGAGGGCAGAGTGAAACAACTTCTTTTTCTATTTCAGACCAGTTGAGGAAGGCTTATCAATTGTATATGTGTTTCCCAGTGGAAAGCTTCCAACCAGCTGTGCAACATGTAAATCAAAACGTGCCTACTTAATAACAAAGGCTTGTTTCCATCAGGATGGATGGATAAATTGCTTTCTGCCTGAGGATAAAGAGGACTGGGCTTTAGGTGTGTAAAAAATGGTAAATACTTCTCTTCTGCTTTTGTTCTTTCCCAGCCAAAAGCATCTTAAGAGAGCCATCTGTTTCATTGCCACAAAAAAGAAAAAAAAAATAGGGTTACCAGGCTGCCTGTGCTTATTCATCCAAATTTACCTTGAGTTAAATGTTGGAAAACTGTCCCCATTTGGAAAGGTTTTAGTTCTGCCACTGGCTACAATAAAGGCTGCTTTTCTATCCACTGCTTGGCTTGTCTGTCTCTGGGTTTTTTATTTCAGCTAGAATTGCAAAAGAAATTACACTATTCTAGTGTAAAATGAATGGGATTTGCTCATTTTAGTTTATTATCTTCATCTGTTTCTCTCCACTAAAGAAGAGAGAAAAGTCCCACTCATCCTCCTGCCCTCCCCTCACCCCCAGAGAAAGTGGCAATTGTACCATTAAGCCTGGAGTGCTTTACATATGCAAACACAAACACAGTGCCTACAGGAAAGATCTTTCCTATCCATATGTTCATCTCCTTTCCTTTACCTAAACCAGACGATTACCTCAGCAGCTCAGCTGTGTTATTGAGACATTTCAGCGTGAAATTTGTTTTTCCTCACTGAACTTTAAGCGGAATTTCAAGTGCCAAGTCTCCAAAGCCAAGTGGGGCTATTAAGAGATAATTACTAATTATGCTAATTTGAGAAGTTGTGCTATTTCTTTCCCTGGTCATTTTATCTGCAGCTCTCCTGAGAGAACAGTCCCCATTCAATGTTAATAACCTTTCCAGGCTAAGCATTCAATGGAGGACAGTGTGTCCTAAACCCAGGAATATTTTACGGTTAATCTAGATATGTGCCTGTAAATTAGAAAGAGAAGCAAGTTGCACTAATGCTAATGACTTATGTTATTAATTTTTTGCAGTAGCAGAAATATCTGATTCCTCTCCATTCATATATTGATATAGCTGATGGTTTTATTTTAAATGGAGTCCTCAGTGACTTGAAATATTCAGTATGCCAACAACATTTCTCAGTGATCATTTTCTAATCCTACCTATTGCAATCTCCCATAACAATAGATAAAAACAAAGAAGAGATTTGATTCGCATTTTGTAAATGTCTCATTTATTCTTGCCTTATTTATGTAATGGTATGAAACAGATCTTTTGCAAAGTCTGTATACTTCTTTTTTCTTTTTCAAGACAGTGGTTATTGGATTGATTACATTTGTCTGCAGAGTATGCTGACAGAATAAGAGACTTTATTATTTCTTTAAAGGAAACCATGACATTCGGTTTTATTTGATGTATAATTCCATCCCTGTCCTGTGGCAAAACACAGATATTTTACACCATTTATAATTTGTGGAGTGGCAGTAATCAGAGTCATCTTGACTTGGGTGCCTTCCCAGCATGGAGCTGCTGGGACAGCCTTCATGGGGGGTTGCTAAAACCCTGTTCCTCTGCTCCTTGGAATGGATCTCCCAGGTAAGAACACATGGTCACAGACCATGTCCAAGATCAGAGCCCTGTCCATCGAGAGCCTGTGGCTGCTCTGATGTGGCCCTGAGGGCCAATTCCTGCCACACCTGGGCTCAGACACCGCTCCAGATGGGAGGCATGCACACCTAAGGGCAGCTCCTGGTCAGGCTGCAGGGTCACCCTCTGTCTGCCAGCACAGCAAGAACCCCAGAAACACTCAGGGAGGCCAGCAGCTCCTGAAAGCAGACACAAAACACACCAGGCTGGGGAGGGCAGGGCAGGGCCAGACTGTTCCCTCCTCCGGAACCAGGCCTAATGGTAACAGGAGCCATGTTTCCACAGTAAATAAACTCCACTCCTCACAGGAGTTCATCATCCTGCTGGACAGCTTTCTAAGTGGCATTGGCAGGGTTTTAAATGAGCAGGGCTCCACTGAACTCCTTGCTCACAGTCACTGGTGCTGACCCAGCTACCCGTGCCTGTGTGCCCAGGGATGGTGGCAGGGAGTCCCACAGCAGGACAGGAGCTCTGGCAAGGCCGGGCAGGGCCGGGCAGGGCAGGGCAGGGCAGGGCAGGGCAGGGCAGGCAGGGCAGGGCAGGGGCTCCAGCATCACAGGCAGCTGCAGCTCCCATGGCTTGCCAGCTCACTCTGCCATCTCTCCCCCCAGGCTGTGAGAGGTCAAACTCCATCTCCAAAATCGTCTCACTGCCGCCTGATGGCACCAGCTGGACGGTACCTCCTGATGGAACCTCCTCTGAAGGCCACACCCTGCCCTTGCTGCACATCAGGGCTCCCATGAGGGAATTTTTAGCAGAGTTGAGCCCTGTGTACACCAGCTGCTGATGCTCTGACAGGAGGGCAATGTCGCTCTGCTGCTGGATCAGGGCGCACACCAGCAGCTGGGCTTAGAGACTCTGGAGCTCCAGAGGAGAGGGCAGAAAATGGGAGACATCCAAAATATTTTCATAGGAATTGAGCTTATATTCTGTATTTTTTTGCATTGTGCAGCATCTAGGTGCTAACTAAGGCAAGTTCCCCTTCCCGCAACCAAAATAAAAATAGGACGGAGTGACAAAAACACAAAGGGTAGAAGCTTCTACTTTAGTTTTTCACTATTTTAAACCCATACACACACCTAAAACCAAGAGGTGCGTTTTTTAAAAGGCAGAAAATGTAAATATTCAAAGTCTTGGGTTGCACCTATTTCTGGAAAATGTAACGCACAGCCCGCAGACTCCAGTTCAGTACTCCCAACGTGGGAGTGGGAGGACTGCGTTCACATGAGACATGAATTAGGGCCTAAAAATATGTCCTAGTAATAAAGGAGACACTAATTTTAACTTTCAGCATTGCCAGTTTCAGAACAGAGCTTCAATTAGAGGAAATCCATTTTGCAAGTATGTGAATCTGCCCCCAAAGCCCAGAAAATTATCAGGTAAGATACAGGTCCTCCTTGCTGATAGTACTCGGGGGGATCAATAGTCCACTAGACTCCCACCATTCCACCAGGAGACACAGAAGAACCATGGCTGGGTGAGTTCCCTGAACTGCAGCTCTCACAAGTCCCTGTGAGCACATCCAGCACAACTGGTTGCTGCTCAGACCATCCTGAGCCCAACACTTTAGCAGCTCTCCAGCATACACCAAGCCAAAGCCCTGACTTGCACCTGGACAGACACACACACCTCACAGGCTTCTCCATAAAACAGACTTTCCTGGCCATGGAAAGCATGTGCAGAGAGTGACACGAGGGTCTCAGCTGCAAGTAACACATCAGCTCTCCTGCCAGGGAGCAGGTTGCTGTCGGTGGAGTCTTGCACCTCCCCTAAGTCCTATCAACTCTTGAGCCATTGCATCTTCTAAAGAAACACTTGTCCCAAAATTCAGCCTAACCAAGTCACCTTAGAGCCATCTGCTCCTTGCTGATACATTACTGTCCAAAGACAGCAGCTAAGGGCAACAGCTGGACTCCACCTGTGTGAGAAGAGAGCAATGCATCTGGGCAATGCAAAGTTGTAAGTGAATAAACATCTGCAAGAGAGGAGAGCTCTTTAAAAACACAGGCAACCAGAAGAGGAAGATGCCATTTCTCCTGAAAGGCCTCCTGGAATATTTAAAAGTCGGTCTTCATGGGGAAAGAAATGAGTGCTGGAGACTATTTCAAAATGCTTCATGGGCTCTGTTGGTCTCAGCCACACTTGCTCTGTGCTCCGTGGGAAACAGGCAGACTGGAGTCACAGCCCCAGAAAGGTGCTTCACATTGCTAAGTCTAGCTGAAATGCAGCTTTCTGCACATGTTATTTCTTATTCATGTTTGAAATTACTTTTTAATCTAATACCTACAAAGATCACAGAAAGATCTCAAAGAAATAAAAAACAAATCAGTTTAAAAAGTAACTGACATTAGCTGTGTTCTTTCCTCTGATATTTCCATAATGAAAATATTTATAACTATATTATATTACAGTATCAGTCCAAAACCTGTACTAATGCTATTACAAAGTGTTTGGAGCTATTGCAGATTTAGAAAGGCTTAGATTGCACAAATAACAGCAAAGTGTGTCTGCAAGAGACCCCAGCAGCTGGGTGGCACCATTTAACTGATACAGGAAATTATGTATGAGAGCCTCAATACACCCCATAGCCCAGTTCAGACCAAAGACAACATGGTCCTTTGGACGGACACGACATGTGGGTATCAGCTGCAGCAGAAAGGAGAAGCAAGCTCAGTTCTGCATAAATTATGTGACACTTGGAGACAGATAGCTCCTTTTGGAGAAAAAAAAATCCAAAAACCTCTCTGAGATGCAATTTTTGATTGTGACTAGGACAGTAGGAGGGATGAGCAAAGAAATTATTTTATTCACCACTATTCTACCTGTGCTGACAAATGTTCAATGCGTTGGGAAAATTTCTCTTCCACTATCTCTTCATGCTGTGAGTCAGTGAGGGGGAAGAGAAAGCTTGCCATCCCAAGGTTTCCAGCTGGAAATAGGTAATGACAAACAGGTACTTGATCTCCCTTCAATCCCTCAAAATCTTAACCCCAACTATATTAAAAAAATACACAGCAAGTGCAGGAGGGAAAAGTGCTCCCTGCAGAAGCTGAGAGCAAACAGGCTTCACTTGGAAATCTTGACAAGGAGTTGAGGGAAGCTCAGACCTGAGCTTCTGAAGGAGGACAGTCACCAGCAGCTAATACAGCTGCAGGTCCCTTAATGTGATTTTCTGAAAACCACAGATCTTGGTATCTGACAACGGAAGGAAAATACTGGATTTGTTTACTTATCACAAGTATACAAATATGTGTATATTTCTATCCCACATAATTGAAAAGAAAATTCTGAAAATGTAAACTGATGAAAGCTCTGCAAAATAAACAACACATCTATCATTGTCTTTTTCCACCCACAGTTTCTTTAAGCTGATTCTTGAAAAAAAAGGGAAATCTAAGGTCCAAAGTTCTACAAAAGAACACAAGTTGTGGACTCCTTGATTTCTATATTTTCTCATGGTCCATCTGCATGGATTTATTTTCAGGCTAAGAGCCCAGATAATGCACAATGTAATATTTCACCCTTAAACCCCCCAGTTATAATAAAGAACAAACAATAATCATGATGGGTACAAGATGCAAAGAGATTAAATACAAGGCAGATGTTCAATCTTGTCTTTACAGCTGAGATTATAAATGGTCTGAGCCTAAGAGAAAAATTCAAAGTCTGAAAGTGAAGGTTTGCTAATTAATCAGTTATAATGGTATAGGGGATTAGAGAGCATGATTAAAACACAGTGAAAACTAGAAAGACAAAGGAGGATGGTGAAGGGAGTGTGGAATCAGCTCTGTCAGAGAAACATCCCTACACAAGCAGCTGAAAATGGTGCAGCTCATAAAAATCTTCTGCTTAAGAATTAAAATCCACCTACAACAACAAAAAGACAATGTGGTGAACGAAATGAACTCCTGGAAATTTGTTCCAATGTTTATTAAAAAAAATATACAGGGTTTGATTCAAGCTCCTTATGAAGCCTAGGACAAAACTTCCATTGAGTACAGCCCTTTATATAAATATTAATATTTATGTATTAATAAAGTTAATATAGGCGTTGCTGGAGCACATATTGGCACATTAATATGTATAGTACTAGAAAGTCTGTGCTTAAGTATATAAATAGAAATTGAATATAAACATATGCATTCATAGCTTTGAAGTTCCATTAGTAACGAAACAGTGTTAGAGAAATTATTAGCATTTTTACATTATGATTTCTGTTTAAGTCAGATACTGAAGTGCTACTGATACTTACAAGGCATTCAACAGATGGGGAGTCTAGACTGATAACTTCTGTGCCAGGCAAGTGTATTTTTAAACCTCCTTTAGTGTTACATTCTGATGCTGTGCTGTAGGGATTAGCTAAGGTGCTTTCCTGAGTGTGCAATTTTAACTTCCTTGTTCACTTTACAAAACTCTAATTTGGCAGTGATCTACTACTGATAATGCCAGTTAGCATGACCCCAAATCCCTATAAAAATTATCACTTAAGATCATCTGTACTGAAGACAATGGGATCACCCATATGGGAACATCATATGGGATGAAGGTCCTACAAACTGTAGGGCTTGTTGCTCCTGAAAAAAACAGATTCCCATGTAATATGGTACGATAAGGCTTGTATACTGTTCGTCTTGATTCTGTCCTCAATCTTTCTGGTTTTTTTTCTAGTGGAAACAAAAAAGGGAATTGCCCTTTAGTTCAGAAATTCTCAACAATGTTGATGCATGCATAGTTGCTGTAATATTACCTACTCAACCAAAATTAATCTGTAACCTTAATGGATGAAAGTGGACATTATACAAGTGAAGATAGAAGAAGAATTATTTCTAGTTTTTCTGAGTTTTGGAAAATGAATGGAATATAATATCCTGTTAGAAATATTTTTGCTTACCATTTATGCAATTTTAAGCTATAATACTAAGGTAGCATTTATTTGTGTGGTTTATTGCTTGCCCTGAGAGACCTGCATTTGTTCAAAGTATGAACTTATTCTAGATTTAAAACTGTAAGAGCAAACTAATGTAAAAACATAATGAAATCACCTTCAAATCTGCTTACGTTCTCACTTTTCATACAAAATTATTTTTATCACAAAAATAATCCCCCAAATTTGTCTGAGATTATTCCAGCAAATCCCATGCCCAACAAATCCTAAAACATGCTCCACCTGTTAGTGAAACTATCATAGTAATTGTCTGGGCTTTTATCTAATGAATATGCATTACAGCAGTCAAAACAAATTCTATCTTAATCTATATTACTGGGGAAAGTTTCTGAAACAAGCTGTTGCAGGGAAATTTATATAATATGTTGTCAACATTCAGCAGAGACAAGCTGTCTGCTAGAAAGGGCTGATGGAAACAGTTTCCTGCATTTGGTCAGGGAGATGTATTTTTGGTACCCTGCAGCCACATTTTTGGCCAGACGTGTGCTGAGAGCATCGCATCCCCTGGTGCCTTTAGCAAGCCTGACCACCTGAACTGCAGCTCCCAGCAGATCCTGAGCTCAGAAGTCTCTTTGCCATGTGGGTTTTTGTGAGTCATCATCTCCTCTGCGATGTGCAAACTCACTGACACCAGGATGGCATTCCTGCACCAGGGCTGTGTGTGGCTGCACCTCACACCAGCAGCTGCAACAGCATCCTGCAGGGCAAACCAACAACGGGAAAGGTACTGGAAACCAACATTAATGAGATCTACAAAATTAACAAGCCTCTCTTTTCAATCAACTGCCTGCCTATGATGCACACATTGCTTTTGCTATAATGGTCAATAAAAGAATAGGCTCAGCCTCTTATCTTGACTTTTTGCTGTCTCCCATTTCTGCCTAAACAGCACAGGAACCAACTTGACGTGCCAGTGTCAGAGACACATTTAGTCAGGTCAGGAACTGGTAGCGAGATCAGTTTAGGTAAAGAAAGCCCAAGATCAGTTGCTAAGAAAGCCCTAAGAAATATATGCTGTAAGCACACTATACATTTTTATGTATGTAGAAAAATATTTTAGGAAGATAATAGCAACTTCTTAGCCAGTTTCTGATTCCACAGAAAAAACCTGAGCACCTGAGCACATTTGTATGCAGATCTTGTTACTTATTATTTACTGCTTTTCTGAGCAGCAGTGGAACGACTGAAGAAGTGATTTTGCTGAACCAAGGCCATATGTTACCCCAAAGACCTTTGATGATATATTGGTCCTATCCAGGCACCAATCTCTTATATACTTTCCTTTTCATAATTTGTATGAATAACAGCTGCTTCAATAGGTGAGGATACAAGCAAAGGAAGTAAGATAGTAAAAAGAAGGGTGTTTTGCTAAATAAGAGACAAATTCCAAAAGTGGAAATATGTGGATTTTCAGGGTTACATTAGCCCTTTATTTTAGGAGTGATTTTTTTGGAACCTTTGTGATTATTTTGATTGAGATGGTTTCTCTAGTGTTTAATTCATTCTCCTGGTAAAACAGCACTCTACAAGACCCAAACCAGTGTAATTTGCTGCTGCTTGGTTTCAGTTACTTTCATAGACAATTCTTTTGAGGCAAAATTAAAATAATGTATAAGAAATAGATTTTATTTAAAATTTTTTTTAACTTTACGGATTACTTTCCTGAGTGCTTGGTTGTTTTTTTTCATCTTAATGATTGTCTGCCACATTTTAGTCTAAGAATTATTGTTAAAGACTAGAGTGAATTTAGAGTGGTTTTAGCTAAAGTGGAATAGTCTTTTGGTGTTCTGAGGAGCTTGTGCATAAAAAAAATTGATGAACTACAGGCAAGGTACAAATGTAGACTGTTACCATGATTGTTAATGACAATGAAAGTGATGAAATTTAGAAATTAGAAATTAGTATTTAATCCTTCTGAAATTAAGTGATTAATCTAAAAGGATAAATCTCATATATTAAAAAAAAAAATGTAACAGTTTCAATGAATTCCAAGAGAAAATTCTTGTAGCATCTGAAGGAAGTAATGTATATTATGAAATCAGAGTTACTGTGATTATTTTGTAGACTTGTCTGCAATGTGCTGTCTAACACTGAAGAAAGAGTTGCCTTTTAAATGTAAACTTTGCCCCATAGAAACCTCACCTCCAGCACGAATAACAACAAGCCATTCCGGCAGAAATCGAAAGCCCTCCAGAAACTGAAGAGCAAACGTGATTCAACTCCAAAGAAGAATCAGATCCCATGCCTTTGTTTACATCCAAAACAGATAAGTAAACACCAAGTAAACACAAAGCCCTCTTCTTTCCACCAGGCGGAACAGCTTTGCCATGCCCTGCCCGGGCTGCCTGGAAGCAGGGATTGCACTACTGCTGCTGCTGCCTGCCAGCACCGATGCTGGGCAGCCTGGCACACCGAGCAGCTCCCGTGTCACACAGGCAGTGACACCTAGCAGTGACAAACCCAAGCAATGGCATCCAACTGCAGCCACAGTGAGGATTGGGACAAACTGGAGCTAAACTCGCTGGACACTTGAAACTGGAGTGACAGGCTCCAGCATTCCTACCTCTTGCCAGTTAATTCTGTGACAGATTAACTGGTCTGACTCAACTTCCCTCTCGTAAACCAGGCGAGTATGGTCTCTCTGTCTGTGAGAATTAATACTTTTTCATGAGTAGTTTGAGCATGTACCTAGTATGATTACACTGAGGCATTTTTATTAACTCTGGGCAATAAGAGACCTTGCTGTCTGGGATGAGTTGGAATTATCTGAAGAGAAGGATGATCTTACCATTGTCAGGGAAAAATGGTCCAATGTGCCTTACATCATAAAAGTACAAATTTAATAAGGAATTCTCTGTTAGCCTTCAGGAAGATCTGACAAAACATCTTTGTCTATGGCTTCTTACCACATTTAAGCAGAATGTATCACTTACTTAAAAATGTGCTTGGGCTAACCAATCTATAAAGCAGTGTTCTGTTAAACTACTTCTATTACAAACCAGACTTCTAATTCCAAAAGACTATTTCATTTCTGACTACTCAAAAACAGGGTACATATTTTTAAATCCCCAGGTTTTTTTGACACCTAATAACCATCTTCTGGTAACTGGTACTGTTAGTAACTTACTGCCTCTTTTTACCTTGCAGTTCACACCTTGCGCTGTAACACGAAAAGATTTCAAAATTTTTCTTTTTTTTCTTTTTAAGAAAATGAATGGAGAGATGAAGGCTCATTTTAAAAGAATACAAGAGGGCAAAAGTTAACCTAGAAAGACTAGCTTTGGACATGTTCTGGCAGAACTGAAATGCTTCACATTTATCCTTGAACACTCTTGTATATTCCCTCTGCTTCCTCAAATTTAAAGGATATGCACAGTGAAACATTTTTATTAAAAAAACCAAACAAAAACCCACAGCATCAAATGTCTTGTGCTTATGGATTTCAGTTGAAGGCACAAAAAGTGCTCTTTGTGAGCACAGCATCAGTTAAAGCAATTTTGTTACACAGCTGTAAAAACTGATCATTATAAATGTGAATTGCAAACGAGTCAAGTATCTTGATTTTAGAAACAACACATTTTACAACAGACACGCATCAGATGCTTTAGCATAAATAAATGATAAACACAGGTCAATCAATAATCTTTGAAGCAGTTGCAAGTGGAAGAAACCTGCTGTCAGTGATATTAAAGAACATTCCCTTTTTGCACTGTTTCTTTTAAACTCCTAAATCCACAAGCAGCAAGAGCTGAGCTCCAATTTAATTACTGTCTGCTCAACAATGAGGCAATGCCGACCACTGCGGCTTGCTTCCCGAAACCACCATTTAAATGGCCATGTAAATAGCAATTCATGATTGACATGAGAAGGGGAAATTACAACCTGGAAATCAGCTAATGAAAGTTAATTTCGGGTAAGTTTTGTTCATGAAGCCATGGGCATTTTGTCTGGTGGTTTGCTGCAGGGCGGCTGGCATGGGTGTAACATGGAGCACGAGCTCAAAGTTGCCTTCTGCTCTCTTACTCCTCCCGTAGGATTCAGCTGGAGAAAGATCGGCACACAAAGGAACTTAAGACCAAACCCATGTTTTTTGGTAAAGGTTTGGGGCTTCCTGACATGAGTATTACAGGATCCTGCATAAGCACCTGTCTTCACCATGCTGAATTACTTAGCTACTCAAACAACATAACTACACAAATGGAATGTAGAAATATACTAAAAAGTCTGGCTTATAAGAAGTGTCTTTCATTTTTTTATTTTTCATTCTAAAAAAACCCCAAACTTATAATCCTTGTGCATTTGTGCTTTTGTGATTTGTCTGTAAGGTGACTGTTATTGCATAGAGCAAGATCACACACAAATACTCAGGATTTTTATACATATACTTTTTAAATTACCAATTCATACGGTCTGGATGGATGAATGAAATAAACACACAAATGATATGAGTGTATTTTATTTTTACATCACTACACAAAATACTTCAATGGAATATAAAAATCCTTCATATAATTTGAACTCTACAGGCTTTAAGACCCTTTGTCTAACACAACTTGGAGTTTATTACAGTCATTCACTTCATAGAGCTAGACAACTATATTTCACACAAAAATGTATCTATGTAACTATATAATAAGGCACAGACAAATGTATGTAGCAACACAGTTCTGCCACCCTGACTGATACTGAGAAATTTCAATTTCAGTTTTACTCTGAGTAGGGGCAGCAGAATTAGGCCCTATACAAAGGTAACGCATTATTACAGTTGGCTTGATAGCCATCATTAATAGTTGGATTTAACAAAAATATAAAGGAATAAATAGCCATTTCACAGTTTCCGAGAAGTGGCAAGAAGCAAGCAATTGCATAAAATCAGTTGTGTGTAAATCTCTTTCTAAAAAGATGGAGATAAAATATCTGTCAAATTCTACTTATTTCTTCCCACACTCCCAGCAGCTTTGACTCTTCACGCTGATGTTTCATTAGCATTTAGAGAAAGGTGATTCTGCTAATAATTCTGAGCACCATTTCTCTCACAAGGAACAAAAAAATGAGGGGAAAAAAAGTCACACTATAGCACAAAGTATTTTGCTGAGATCTACTTATTGCTCATTCCTCATTCCAGAACCGCGCAAAAAATGCCACCAGCATGTAGTGCAGGTTTCAGAAACAGCACTCACAAGTGGCACAACTCCAAAAACAGACACAGTAGATGGTTTAGCATTGAGAGCAAACCCAAACCCATCAGAAATACTTTCAGAAACAGAGATTAGTTCGGAGGGGTAATCCCTATGACACAGTAGTCATCTGATGACGATGCACTGGCAGTCACGCCAGTACCTGTGGGGTTTTTCTGCTTAACAAATTGTCATGTGTTTGTAAAATTTGTTTTCACACCCTTTTATTCCACCCTTTTGTTTCTTTTTTTCAAGGAAATAAGAAATGGGTGGGATGAATTAATTTTTATAGTAATCATCCTAACCTCACTACAGCATCAAAGTAAGAGACTGGGAATCAGTCTCAGTTTCGGTCTATTTTTACATATACCATGAAGGGCGTTGAGTGGGAACAGAGAGGAAGGCGACTTAAAAAGCTGTCAGGAATATTCCAGGGAAATGTGCCTGCCTTCCTGCCAGCTGTGCTACTGGTTTTGGGAGGCACACGGCAGAGGGACGCGCATCGCCACCTCCGCGAAGCCGAGCAGAAAGGCACCTCCTGAACCGCGGCCACGCCACGGCGTCAGCGGGGGAAACGGAGAGTGCAGAAAGCCTCACAGTGAGCAGCAGTGATTAAACTGCCTACAAATCACCTTTCCACCTAATCCGAGCAAGTCAGCAGTCAGATAATTTTCTGAAAAAGAGGATTCATATCTCATACTAAAAAAATTGAAATCCTTCTTAATGTATCCTACCTAAAACCAAAGCCTACAGTCACTGAAGTGAGCATCAAACTTCGTAGAGCGAGTCTCAGCTGAGCTAATCAAATACCTCAAACTCCCAACAAATAAGTTTTGTTTTTCTTTACCTTGAATGAACAAATTTCCCAGGCCAGCTACATACAGTGTCACAGAAAAAGTCCTTCCACTCCTATTAAACATGCTGAAATTTTGCTTCCTTAAAGGCCTCTGTCTTAGTAAATAGAAAAATCAAGACTAAATTAAAGTAGCCTATTTACCTTCTTGATAATCTTTTCTTCTTTAATATGATTTTACTGCATCTTTTCTTATGTTTATCACAAAAGTAAACAATATAAATCTTATCAATTGTCTTCTACTGAAATTTTACACATCTCTAATCCCTTTTGCCATATGTCTCTGAATCCTCACTATTTCTAGTACACACTTGGGAGCCAGAACGAAACAGAATATACTCAGTAAAAATACACCTTTCATTCATTAATGTCACGGTAATATCTCCAATATTAGCCATCCTGCTCTTTACACACTCTGCCCTACTCCGTGCTTCCCTCGTTATCACGCTTTGCTTAGCAGAGATTTTCATTAAACCAGCCATGGCGATGTCCAGTCCTTAGTCCTGAGTGTGTATTGTTAATTCAGGATCCAAAAATACATCCCCATATTTCAAATCTGTTGTAAGCAGCAAGAAATTTGAGACTGACTGAACGACAATAACTCCATCCATTTAATGCTTTCTGTGAAAGCATTAAATTTGGCTATTTTATGACTCAGGGAGGGTTGCCTATTAGTATGGGTTGACAAGCTGCTTCCGCCAGTTAACAAAGCAGTCTTTTTAATATGTTATATATCACAATATGCTGTTAAAACTCCTCTGGGTTGGCTGCTTCGTTTCAAATTCATGCAGCGGGGAACAAAGGTCAGCGACAGCAGAAAGGTAAGCGCTTCGTTTTACTATTGGAACTTACATCATTTGCAGGCAAAACAAGCTGTTTTACACAGAAAACGTCAAGTTCATCACAGATGCCTTGAGAATGATCTATCTACTGATGCATATCAGCCTTTTTTGTCTGGATAACTAATCACTTACACAGAAAAAACGGTAAACTGCCTGAAAGGTTGTAGAGATAGTTAGCTGTAAACACAGGGATCAATTCAGGTTCATTACTACTCGTAAAACCTACACAATATTGGCCAGCAGTACTTCAAAAGTAGTACAATTAACAGAGATCAGATAGATATTTTCATGTTCACTTTTTTAATGCAACTTGCTTAGAGGAACCTAAGAAAACAGTTTGCACAGACCTTTAGTAACTTTGATATTTCACAAGGCAATTTCATCTGACCTTTAATTTTTAGTGCAGTGTTTTCCATTTGTAGGGTATCACTAGAAAGGGCTGCCTTTAAGTATTTTAAAAACTCTATTAACACCATTTAAACTAGAACTTCTAAGCAAAGCTTTCACCTTACGGGAGAATTTTCCTACGCAAATCACCAAGGAGAAGCTACAAAATTTTAAGCAATATGAAGCAATTTCCAACAGTAGGACTCTTTGCCACTAGCTTTAGATGCCTGTGTATTGCCACTCAGGAAAGCAAAACATCTGACAATATCTGTGTTCAGAAAGCTAAAAATTACAATATATGTAATTGTTCATGTAGGATGTGGTCAATATTCATACCAGTGCCTTTTCTACTTACATAGTTAATACTTTGAGATAAAGTTGAAATATTTTATTCTGTTTGAAAGTAAAATACATAATTTTATTGTCCTCACAATTACATGCTGTTGCTAGGAAGTTACAACTCTGCTATAGCCTAATCGTTTGCTATTTAGATATGGACTCATGAATCCCATATTTTTATTCTAAATTTAAGTTCAATCATCGTAGCTAATGTCCTTGATGCTATCTCAAATTGCTGTCATTACACGGATCACTAGAAATTGGAGGTAATAGTAAAAAAGAAAAGAAAAAAGGAAAGCTACCAAATTAGATGATGGATAAAGGTTTAATCAATTTAATTTTATCACCAAATCCATTCCCTTCCTCTTGAGCTGTCAGGGCACGAGATAAGCGGAACACGTCGTGAAGCACAACACAATCCCTTTGTGGGGAAGGAGTTGTGTCCCTGAACCTCGCCGAGATGAAACACGCTCATTTATTACTCTGGCATTGCAGGATGATGAAGAACCAAGCTGCTTTCCTCCCTTCATCTTCAGCACGATCTTTCTATTTCATTAATTTTTCATGGAATTTCATTTCACAATCATTTTGCCTCTCTCACCCACTTACTGTCCTTATTTAGTTTATTCTGTCAACTTTTATTTCATATCCCGTTGTATCAGCAGTGACCCTGGCCATGGCTTTCTACCACATCAGGGATACCTGATCCCCTTCTGTTTCCAGTAATTAACTCCATTCAGCAGCCCTACGAAACGGCATTGCAAATAAGGTTGCTTATTTATTGTCCTAATTGGAAAATAACTCAGAACAGTTATATATCTAATCACCTATTTCATACTTACTTTCCGTATGTTGATTTCTAAGAAGTTGCTGGAGGCTGCTGAAGTGTGGCCTTTTTAGTATTATCAGTAAATGGCAACTCTGCTTTTATTTGGTCTACTTGTAATGACTTATCTGGGAAAACAAGCCTTTTCAAAATCTCTACCACAGGCTATGAAATCGGCACAAGCCATGCTGAGGCCACTGTGCTGAGTCCTGCCAGTGCTCTGCCATATTCCAGAGCCCTGAGAAAACACAAGAACCCACAAACACAGTAACTGCCTATAAAACCCTGAACATTTTAAATGGATTTCTCTAAATCAATAGGCATAATTTTCAAACCTCTGGTCATTTTATACACACTGATTAAAAAAAAAAACCCAAAAAACAACAAACCAGCAACTTCAAACCAACCAAACAGAGACGGAAATAAAAATATCTATTACTGCTGCCACATGAAATTACTATGCAGATAATTTGTTTAGCATACATATTTATTTTTTATTAGAGCTTTGAAAAATTAAGACACTTACTTCCCACTGGGAGTTACACTTTTCTAAATGACAATGAAAATATTTCTACCTATACTAATTTAACAAACAACTCTGGATATCCACATTTTAACTTTTTAACACACACTCTGCATAGAGTGTAAGTCTGAATAAAATCATTCTGTAAAACTGAATAAAATCACTCTGTAAACAGATGCTTGCAATATGATATTCATTGCATAGACATTTATTGTTAAGGCAGGATCATTTTACTGAAAGGATTGCTAGATTTCATAAGCATGAAAATAAGACGCAAGCTAATTAATTACTGGATGATGATATTGTACACTGGGATCATATTCAGTGTCCTACACCTTTCCCTGCTTGATTTGCATATATGGAAATTCTCTCTCTGACTCTAACTGCATGTGTTTTTCTATTGGTTTTCTTAGGCCAAATGCACAAGGAAATTCAGCTATTCAGAGATTGCTGTTTGCTCTCCTTGCTTGAACTTGCTTTCTGCCCCCAGGAAACTCCTAAAACAGAGCATCCAGGTACAAAATAAAAGGAGTGAAGTGCTATACCCACACAAAAATTTATAATTCACACTAGCCAGAATATAAAGATGACTGAAAATATGGAAAGTAAAAAAGAAGAGGATAAGCAACACTATTAAATAGAGAATAAGAATTGTTTCTAATGCTATACATTCCTAGATATTCTATCAGGCGATGTCTCAACCTGGTTTTAAGCACAGTTCATATGATACATATGTAATAAAATATATTAAGTTGTAAAAATAATTTGTGGAGTCCATTTCCTTAAGAAGTGGGGATGTGACAGATAAATTAATTTCCGTAGTTTGTCTAATATTCAATTTAAATTTAAGACCATAGTTAATTTCTTTATCTACTCGTGTCCATAGGTATCCATGTATATTGATGTGTAAATATTTGTGCCTTGTTACATACTTTAAAGCAGCTACTAAAAGCATTCCTGCTATAAACAACAAGGTATGTGCTGGAGAATAGCTAAAATCAAGTATCTTTGGTTTAACTGTCTGCAAAGACTTTCTCACAATCTATTAAACAGATCAAACCTGCAAAATAGTGGAGCCCACAGTAATTCTCATTAAAAAACCAGTAATTTAAAAGGCTAATAAACATTTTCTCGGCCAGTTTCCCATACAGTCTGTTTGTTAAACAACACCTACCCATTAATTACCATAAAAAACCCCCAAAAACATATATATATACACACACACACATATATATAGTCACTAAATAAAATAGCAGAATAGTAAAATCCAACAGGTTTTATACTGGCCTTGCCTTAAGTTACAGGAATTTTTTTCCAGCACAATTTCACAGGAATGTGTGTTTTTATGAATTTATACCCTGATTACACAGAAAGGAAAATCAAAATCATATCAACACAAGTCTGTAATTAGTATACTAACCGACAATATTATTTGGAAAGTGGTTGCAAATAGCATTTCTGGAAGAATAAAAAAATGAACACTTCAAGTGCACATTCTCATTGATGTTGGTCAGTTAAACACTTTCTAGAATGCCATCCACCTCCAGCTGTGCATTCTGCAAAGAGCTGTCAGCTACCATGTTATTGTTGAGCAAGTTTTTGTGTTTTTTTAAAGACGTTCAACTTCCACCTTGTTTTGGCAAAACAAAGCAAAAAAGAATGCATCAGAAAAGTCTCACTGAAAGACTCTAACTTCTGTCTGCTCTTAGAAATAAAATTAAACCAAATACCTTTCCTCTATTGCATAGATTAATGAATTATTCTTTTCTCCTGGCCAAGTACAGGTCGCTAAAGCTTGACTAAGTTTGCAGTTCCTAGAAAACGAGTTTTGCTAGAACAAGTCAGCATAAAAAAGTCTGTAGAGCGCAACTTGATTACAGGGACATTTAAAGGGACTGAGTATGTGAGCTCTCCTTTCACAGTGGTTTAAAATTTATTCTGTAATGCCAAGTAAAAGACAGTCTTTCTCACCAGGTTTTATAACCTACTAAAAACTCAGAGTAACAAGTGAGGTTACACACCTACTCTAAATCCTGATATATCTGCATGCCTGCTGTTTCGACTTGTGTGCAGGTCACTATTAGTTACTATGATTTTGAATACAGAGGGTTAACAGATGAAAGTTAAAATAGTGACAATCAAATGACACAGTCTTGCATTTAGCATCTGACCCGTTTTTACCAGCTACTATAGAAAAGCTGCTTTCACACCTTTCTAAAAAGTTATCAAATACCGCACTTACTGACTTTAACAGAATCAATAATTAAGAGACACTTAGCTAATGGCACCTACAAATTAGGTTTTCTAGAATCAGAAGGAGAAACAGTGTATCCAGAGCATCAGCTTGAGAGCTTGCCGGCTAAAACTTGTGTAAGTGCCACACAGAGATGACAATTACAGGTTAGATTATATTTACTGCTTGAACAAACACTCGGACTTGGCATCTCTGCAGCTGAATGCCTTGCAGCTGGGCATCTCTGGCACTCTGCTCCACGTATCAGTTTATTTCACTTTAAAGTGCTCACAGCCGGTTAACTTCGTCTTTTTCAGGCAAAACATCAAAAATCATCAGTAGTGTGTCATCCCCTCTACAGGAGGAAGCAAGACAGCCTTGCGAAGAGCTCTTATCTAGGGCATATTCCCTGTTCGCAATGACATCCTGTAGCTTCACTTTTCCTGCTTACGGCAATTAGCGCCTTCCTAACCAGGGCTCGCTCAGGGACGGGGAACAGCACCAAAACAGCCAAACTTGGCGGACCTCGTCCAGAAAAGGAGAGAAGCGGTAGTTCGGAGGGCGCGACAGCCGCGGGGGCTCCGCGCCGCGCTCCGCCCGGGCAGCAGCAGCTCCAGCCGCGGGCAGGGCGCGCTCCGGGCAGCGCAGGGCTCCGCGGGCACACCGGGGCTGCCGGAGCCCGGGACAGCCCCGCCTCACCGCGCTGCCCCGGACGGGGCCTGCCGAGGCCCCCGGGGGGTTCAGCCTGGGCCCGTCACGGCGCAGGGAGGGCAGCGAGCCGTGCCGGCCGCGGGGACAGCGACAGCCGCTCTCGGCCCCGGGCAAGGCAGCGCCCGCCCCGCCCGGCCGTCGGGGCAGCGCAGGGCTGGAGCCGCCGAGCGCCGGGCGCTGACAATGGAGCTGCGAGCGGCCGATGCAGGTGGCAGGCGGAGAGAGCGGGAAAAGAAAACGGCAAGAAAATGACATCTCTCTTACCTTTCCTCTTTGATCTCCTCCTCCTCCTTCTCTTGGACTTGCATCGCAGCTGCCCGCTCGGCCCTCCCGACGCCCTGCCGCTGCCCAGGACGGATGTCATGCCGCTCCCTCAGCCAGCAGCGCCGCGCCGACGTGTTCTCCTCCCGCGGAGTTTCTCCTCGTTCTGGAGGCGGCTTTTATAGGGCGGTGGGTCGGGCCGGCGGGGCTGTGCCTGGCTGTGCCCGGGCTCCGCTCGGCGCTGCCAATGCTCAAGGGTCGCGCCTCCGCCCCGACGTGCCGGGCCCGGCCGGGGCGATGCCCGGGGGCGCCGCCGCTCTGCCGGCCCCGCGCCCACTTTTTGCACCTCTGCGAGTTGCCGGGCACCGGCCGCTTTGAAGCCGATGGAGCGGGGGTGGGGGGGGCGAGGGGGGCGGATTTGCTGCTGCAAAGTCTCCCGCAGCCCAATCGCTCCCGCCGCCCGGCGCTGACATCAGCTCCGCCAGCCCTCGCCCCCAAACTCCGCTCCCCCGGGGCTGCCGGCTGTGCCCGGCTCCGGGGAGAAAGCCAGGGAGAATGGCCCCGTGGGGAATAAAAACATCCTGCCACCTCGTCTGGGAGAAGCCGGAGGGGCAGCTCGCAAGAAGGGAGGCTGCAGGGAGGATTTCAAGCCTTTTCTTTTTTTTTTTTTTTTTTGTCTGCTTTAGACCATGTGGACACGTAACACCCTGCTTCCACATACGCAGAAATGCCTCTGCTGTCCTCCCCAACCACGCAGTTATTAACTAGTTCACTAATTGGCGATGCTTATTATTCCCAGTGAAAGAATATGAGTTACTGTTGAAGGATCCCTATGTCAACAAACCTTATGCAAGAGGATAAGTGTAGCGATTCCCCTTGAATCTCCAGTTATTTTTAAGGTACGTGCTCTGTTACATTCACGATCAAGGGCAAAAGCTCTGTGAAAAGAGTGTGTTGTCGCTCAGACTCACACATTAACACTCTGCAGTGCCTCATTTAGGCAACTGTGCAATTAAAGTGTCGGGAGCAGAGGGGCTTTTACAGAGAGGAAAGATGACAACAGCATTCCTCTGAAAAGCTTGACTACAAAGCATTACATGTTCGTTACTCAAAGCCAGGGTACACAACAGATAAGATACTGCTTTAAGTTACGAGTGACCTACTGCTTCTCTGCTTTATTGTCCTTTCATATTATCTCATTTAAAAATACGTATCTGGAAACCTAGGTAGTGACTGGAAAATGGAAGAATATCAAGAAAAATTATGCTAAATAATGAATGTCATCATTAGTGCTTGCTGCATTTGCAGCTGGCTGAAGGAGCACAGCAAACCCATGTTTATCATGACTCCTTTAATCTAAAACTTCCTCTTGTTGGAATGTAGGTTACCTGGCTCCTGCTGCTAACCACTTCCACTGCAACCCTCCCAGCTATTAGAAACCCTCTGTGTTTGGCTGGTATATAGGCCTCTGTAATTTTTGGATGAGGCAGAGCTACACCTTACAGATTTTCAAATTAAGTAAACAAAACCTCTTCCATAAAAGTCTCTAAAGATGCTCATTAAGCCAGGATGTGGATAATACAGGTGTGCTGTCCGAGATCATGTCACCTCTTAGACCCTCTATGCTCCGGGAAGCAGGTTGCTAAATGGTGAGAAGGCCCTATGTACCCTCATTTTCAGCTGTGTGCCACAGCACAAAGCTCAGGGGGAAACTGCCCTCCCATCTCAGCAGCTAAGGTAAGAGAACCTGAGAATCCAGACCTGCATTGCTTGAATGTCAGATATAGTTCAGGAAGCTGTGTGAAAGTAGGTTCTTACTTGCCTAGTTTTTGCAGGTTACTGGCAGAGTTTTTTTACAATGTACACATCACCCAAACTGCTACATAGCTTAAGTAAACATCTCTTTAAAGTGCTTCTGTCTATTTCAGGAATAAAAACTCGTCTGCAGGAACACAGAGAGGCAATCAGTATTTTTTATTTTCAGCTTGAGCCTTCAGCCTTTAACCTTTCTCCCCCTTTTCCTTCTGATTTCTGTTGTTCTGACCACAGCTGACTCTCATCTGTTAATGTGGCAAAAACTTGTAGTTTGTATGTGAAGTAGTTACTGGTGCAGCAAAAACGCACATTCAACTATACATCAACCCTCTGACCAGTCTGGAATTTAAGTCAGTTTAGAATCCAGATTTAGAAAAGTGTCTTCAACATTTCAGTACCAATCTGTGTTCTCTCCATTATGGATCTCAAAGAGAAGCCAGATCCAATTAGAAGGAAAATGAGCGTCCTGGGACATTCATTCATTTTTAGGAGTGGCTTCAAGCTCAGTACATTAAATTTTCTGAAGGCTTTATTTCTGATAATATTTTGTTAACATACTCTCAAAATGACTGGAATCTAACGTGTTAAGAAGACAGACTGGCATTGCCAGTCCCTAGAGAACTCATGCTACCAAGCCAACCTGAAAAGCCACAAATTCTCAGAAACTATAACTTGGTGCTAACAGTTTCATGAACTGCTTTTCATTTCTGGGCGCAGTTTTAAGAAAGTATCAGCAAGGCAACATAAGCAATGACTGATCTATACTGGTGATGTAGCTCTCTCCTAGGCTGGTTTCAGATTGGAGAAGGTGTGAAGACAGCTGAAGTCCTGCTGGTGACTATTTTCCCAATCACCAGCAGGAAATGCTGGTGAAAGTTTTCCCCTTGGCCACAAGGAGATGTGAAAGGCAGTCATTTTTTTAATACTGTCCAGCTACAAGGTCAGTAAAATTCCTTAAATATGCTGTGCTTATTCCTCTTGCTCTCCACAATGGCAAGCTGGCTTCTCCACCCAGTGAAGTGCCCTGTTTCAACAGCCTTTTTTAACTTAAATGCAAGGTTACCAATCCCACTCAGCTGGGTCTGTCTCTCTTCTCAGAAAAAACAGGTATTTGTTTTCAAGCACTTTGGTAAAGTGACATAAACTCAAACTAGGAAATACAAAACCAGTATCAATGAGGTGGGAAAAAGCTAAATTATAAAATAACACCTCTCTCAGTTTTGTGCTCATGTCTACTATTAGCCAGTGCACTTGACAGTTTTATTATCCCACAGAAATTATGTCTGTTCCTCAATGCCCCAGGATCAATTCTTAGTGGTGTTCCAGGCTCTTTTTTTGAGTAAAGCATCTTAGGATTTTTTCATCTCCATGGGCCAACAACCTGTGGAAGTTGTTATGATTATTACCTTCAGACTGAGGTAATTCTGATTATTCTTTATTATCTTCAAACTGAGGTAATTCAGACTGTTTTAAAGGTGTAACTTTGCACACCTTGACTTATGGTCTGCGAAGAAATGCACATCACACCAATGCACAGTCACCTACTCAGGCTGAGGTGAGCCGGACAGGTAGGAGAGTTTAAGGTGTGAGTCCTGATATGGATGCCTCTTCCATGAGCTGTCTGGGAGCTGTGACTCCTCATGAGCCAATCGCAACTACTGATCCCAGCCGGTACACAAAAACCTCTATTCCTGTTCTTGTGAGATAGACAGGTCTCTCTCTGTGCTCGAGGTACCCAAGCAAGAAGTCCAAGCTTTGCAGGATTTGTGACAATTCACTTCACTCAGGTTCTCTCAAAAGAGGAGAGCTGAAGGACAGTCAAAATAGTTTATTAACTGGAAGACTGATGGTGACTGTGAGAGTATGACGGGGAAAGAGAGTGTGAAACTGGATAACAGGTTGCACACCTTAATTATGCATTGCCATTTAAATTTCCAGGCCTAAGCAATATAGTGTAGAGTTAGTAATCAACAGAAATAGAAAAAAAAAAATGGATGAAGGGAAAAAGCTGTCCACCCTTACTTCAGCTAAGGACTTCACATGAGCAACTTTTGGAAAAGTTACCCAAATCTGAATACTAGGTCCATGTGTATTGTGGGTGGCCAGTAATTTTTCTGTACAAACATATTTAGATGAAGTAGAATAACTATGAGATCAATATTTTATTTATCCCTCCATCTTTTAAAATTTGGAGCAGCCTGATTTTCACTGACATGATAATACAAAATTGCAGGTGAAACAATTTAAATAAATGCTATATTGAAATAGCAGAAGTGCAAATATGTAAAATGATGTTGAGCATTTAAGATGTCTCAGGGAATGCCCTGCACGAGTGTTGCAGCATTTGCAGGGGTTGCTCCTCTCAGAGCAAAAGGGTCCTGCTGAGCAGCACAGCAAATGGGAGAGGCAAGCTCCAGACTCTGCACTTCCCAGAATATGCACAAACCCTTGAAGAAGAGGCCATCTGGCTGCCTTATTCCACATTTTGCAGCTGCACTGTCCCTTTCCTAAGGAGCTATGGGTGCTGCAAGCAGCAATTTACTGCTTGGGAGCAGACATGCCCTGTAGGCTCCTGAGAGGGGACAGGGATGCAGTAGCCACCATCTATTTTTCTCCCCTTCTCTTCATCCCATTTCTGCTTGGTTTTGCTTCCTCCTGCCTGTGTAGGTAGAGGAAAAAAAAGGCCCTTAGAATTTGGAAGATAAAAGATGCTCAAGGGCGTTAAAGCAGGACATGAATGCAATCGTGTGGCTGTGCAGGTGAGACTCCAGAGCCTTCTGCCGCAAAATGCCTGCACTAATCCACTCCTGCCCTACTTACAAGGAGCTGTCAGTGTGGTTATTTGCAGCAAAAACCACTTTAGCTTTGGGGCCAAACATCACAGGGTGGTGATGAAGCAATGAGGGTGTGTATCAAGTTTTTTAGAAAAATACCTCACTGCAGACAGGTTCTCCTGTCTGCTTTTCATATTCTTGCACATGAAATATCCCAGGCTGGGTAACACTGTGGTGTTGCATAGCTGGAGGTTAAGGCACTGCTAAAAGGATTTGCACCCTCACTAAACTGAACCAGAGCTGAAGGAATCTGGGATTCTGTATTCTCTGCTATGAAAAAGCCACAGCAGCCAAGTTTCATCTCCCATGGGAGAAGCTCCCCTTCCACCCTCATTTCTTCAAGACCCCAAATCTGGTCTGATGGGGGTTCACCGCAACATGCCAGCAATAAGCCACATCCAACTCCCTGAGGTAAACATTTCAAAGGTCCTACGACAATAGTCTCTTTAATGGGGAAAATACCTACATGCCAAAGACTGCAAATCATTGTAATTAGTAAGCCTGTATACGCCACACAAATCAGCAGCAGCCACTGGAGATGACACAAAACTCTCTGAAAGATGTTTGTATGGGCATACCAGAACATAATTCAGCAGCTCTGACTCTTGAGGGGAGTAGAGATACAGCTCATCACTAGAAACAGTTTTGATTTTGATAGTGCTTCCTGTGTTTGTAATAAACTGAACTGAAATGTTGAGTGAAGGTGTCCCAAAAGCAGGGATGTCTGAAACTTCATTCTGTTGTCAGATGTTTCAATCCCAGCCCAGACTGGTCATGGACTATTTCTTCATATGGGATTAACTTGTTCATAGACATTCTGTAAGGCCCCCATTGTACAGGTTTCCTTCTGTGCCCAGTATCCCAATCCACTTTCTCCAACCACTTGGAAATGCATCAAGGTATAACAGATTATTATTAACTTGTTGTTACCAATAATTTATTATTAATAATTTATTTTAATTCTTATTACTGTTATTCTTTTAAGATAGTAATTCTCTGACATTGAAATATTGAAAACACGTTTTTGTCTTCTACATCCTTTGAATAAAACCTTTAAAACAAAGACTCTGCTGAGGGAAAGCCCCTGCTGCAGTGTGGCTGTGCAGAGCACCCTTGGGTAGAGCAGAGGGGAACCTCATCAGCCCTTGGTGGGGCAGGGGTGCAGTGTGGATTCCCAGCCCAACCAAATCCTTGGCTGCAAGGAATTCCCAGGAGGTTGAACCACAGCATCACCCACATCCTGCAGTTGCCTCAGGCTGGGAAATCTGGCACCTGAGAAGAAAATTGCCCCAAACGGTTCATTTCTCTGTGCTGACAGCTTTTTCATCAGTAAAATACAGATGCAAATACTTAAGGCGGGGGATTAAGGAAAGCTAAAATGACCATGGGCTGCTTGCACACAATATACTTTTCACCCTAATCTTTTCAGTTTGGAAAACATCCAAAAATTAAATGATGAATAAATTCTCCCCATAGCAGCTGTGTGGATTACAAAGAGTTGCAGAATTTTTGATGAAAGACTACCATCTTCTAAAATGAATGCTGCAAGCCTATGTCATGAGAAACCTTAACCAACTTCTGTGGGACTCTAAAAATGTTTTATAGAGTCATCTTGTGGTAGCTGCCTTGTAGAGAATTAAGGCAGTACTGAAAAATACTACAGCATAGCTATTGCTATTATTTCAGTAATGTAATGTGCTACAGTTTAAAGAAGTTATTATGGAAGTATAATTTGACTAAAGTTTACATTTGCAGGCTGACATATGTTTAGTGTTACAGCCTTTTCCTTTAGACCTCCAGCAGCAGTCACTGACCTTGTTAGGGACAGAGGCTGAGGATAAGGTGTAATAATAGTCAGTACA
The DNA here is from genome assembly GCF_008360975.1 of Lichenostomus cassidix. NCBI lineage: Eukaryota > Metazoa > Chordata > Aves > Passeriformes > Meliphagidae > Lichenostomus > Lichenostomus cassidix. The sequence continues at coordinate 10,550,486 of NC_139482.1, forward strand.
GGAAAAGTGTATTGAATTGCATTAACCTCTGGCTAGATCCCCTACCAGATTCATCAGGTTTCTGTGATATCCAATTACTTTACAAAAGGAGTTTCTCTGCAATCTTCTGTCAACTTATTTTTAAACATACTTTTCTAAAGGCATTCAGATTTATGTGATATATAATCAGGGCAAAGCTGAACACAACAGTTCAGAATGCAAATGCAGAAAAGTGTGTGGAAATACAAGAACGCTGCTGCAGAGACATATGTTTTCCAACAGCTGGCCAACAGTAGCAACAGTCAGCTACAAATTAGTGAGATTTGTAAGGCCCTACAGCCCCTACTGAGCACCCTACAACAGACAGTCAGAGTAAGGTCATTGGCAAAATAAAGAAAACATTTTTCTTTTGAAGAACTAACTTGTAAACTCTATAGTGAAGATCATAAAAATTATTATTTATCCTTGTACACCCCTCTTATAAACTATCCGATACAGTGATTTGCTGGGGAAGGCTGTGGGTCATGCACAGGATGGATTCAGAAATCAGAGAGGATACTGCAAGTAAAGAAAAGCAAATAGAAAGAAGGCCGCCTAAAGTTATTAAACAACTTCTTTGCATTTTTTCCTGTATGATAGCTAATTGATGTACAGTGGTTTAAATCTGGCTCGAAGTTCTAACTTCTGCTTCTTCTGAAGGCTGCACTCAGCAGCTGCTTGGTCCTTTTTCATTTAGAACCATCTGCAGGACGGTTCTAAATTATGTTTCTGTAAATGTACATGGGCATCACTTGCTGGCTCTTGTAGACTTTCCTGCTATACCAGACCATCACCATGGAATTAGTGCAGGGTTTAACATCACTGGTCTGACATCAGATTAACTCACATTGAAGGTCATGACCTTCAGTAAGTCACCTAAGTACTTATGTTCTTCAAGATGACAGCAAGCTGTATTGCTCCCTGTAAGTTTTGTTTCATTGGTTGTCAGTAAACTGTTGAGGTAAATGCTGTCTTTATCTTGTGTCTGGATGCAGCTCATACAAATATGGAGCCCCAGCTCATTTGAGATGTCCAGATGATATTATAATGTTAATAAGGATCTATGATTACCATCACAGATCTAAATAAATATCCACCAGCACCACCTAAAAAATAATAGCAGTTCCTGAATTATAAAATACTCCTTCAATTGTCATGATTAAGGGAAATGTATAATGGAACACAGTCAATACTATTACAGGTTTATCCTCTACCTCCCACATCAATTTCCCCCTAATTTTATTTCTCCTGCACTGCAGCTGATTTTCCTTCATTGTCCTTAGATAGGCATCAGGAATGTAGAGGTGCTGAAGCCTCTATCTGCAGAAAAGAGAATTACATAGAGGTGCTTGCATGAAGATCATCCACAACAGCTGAGTTCCTGGACAAGAGTGATGGCCACAGACAGCTCAGGAAAACTTGAGCAGCAGCAAAGCCAGATTCAAACATGCATCAAGAGAAGCAGGGGCATCAAGAAACACAGAGAGAACAGCAATTAATCTATGTGTCTCCCTTACTGTAGAAGTCCCAAAGAACCACCTGATATCTCTGGATGATTCATACGGCCAAAAATTGCAGTTCAAGCTCAACATACAGATGCCAGTAAAGACCTTATGTTAAGATCTTGGGTAAACCTGTTAAACTCATCTCAGTGGTGAATCCTGAACCCTCCCTTTATATAAGAAATAGATAAAGTCATTGTACTTAACAACAGTTTCCTCCAGAGTGACTTTGTGACTCTGCAGTTACCACATTAATTAGTAGTAGCTATGCAGCCCTTCAGCTTTGTCCCTGCCCTCTGTCCAAATCCTTCTTCCCTCAGTTTTTCTCACTGAATCTACTTTCAGGCATTAATTTCTGTGTGTCATACCAGTAAAGATCAGTTTTACAGGATGACAATGACAGGCAGCCAGTGACGCCTTAAAACACAAGTGCTGTATCAAGTAAAAGCTTAGCCAAGCTGACAAGAGTTATTTTAAAATAATGAACTTCTCTTTACTGCTGGACAGTTTCTGAATAAAATTTGCAGATGTGAACTTTGCCAAGCTTAGTGGTAGGGAAAGATTCAGTGGGAATAGTTTCAGATATGTCATTTGACCATAAGACTGAAGACCTAAGCCTGGATTTTTTCCATATAATTTTGACATTTGACTTGGATGAAGACCTAAATGAAGAGTCTTGCACCCTGCACTCCTTGGCACACAACTGGAGATAGACAGGCCTTCAGATGGAAGCATCAACTTTATTTTGGAAACACCTTTCTTAGTTAAACAAAAGCAAATTGAATAGCTTCATTGAGTGACGCTATGGCAACATGGGATTTTTCAGTATTTCTCTGAATCCTAAAATTAGCCCAAACTGGGAAAAGTAGACCTTCTCTTAAAAAACAGGTAAAATTTTATGCCTGTGACTTATTTCTCTATAGATTTTTTTTAGTGGGACAAAGGAGAGTAAGATTGAAATGACATCAGTATAAAGTACAAAGTATTCTCCCGAATCCTGGGGTTTAAAATATACATTTCCATTTATAGAATCAGTTTAATAAACATCCTTTTCAAATGCTCAATTCGTGTTACATTTTTATCAAAGGGGAAACAGTTAAAGAAAATTATACATCAGTGCTTGACTGTTTCTTTTTTCTTTTTTTTCCAGAAAGAAGTATTAGGATCATATGTGAGATGCCTTATTTAGAATCTGAAAATTTATTTTATGTTTTTCTGTTGACAACCAGAAGCACTGGATAGGAAAAAAATAGCAGAACAAAGAGCTCCCTAGAGATATTTCACGTTTGCTGACTTACTACATCATCACATATGACACTGAATTATTAGTTTCAGCAAATACTGAAATAGCACAAGAAAGCTTTCTTGCTCTTTTATCTTCACCATTGTTCTTGGATTTAAACAAGTCACATAAAAAGTTTTTGGAAAGACTAAAAATATAGAAAAATCATAATTTAGAGTGGTGTTTGTTATACAGGATGCCTCCTTAATCATACTGAGGTAGAAGGCTGGGAATGTAGCTTCCTTGAGCTCAGAGGACAATTTGGAGAAAACATGGCCCATCAGGTCTTTAGGAAGCTTTAGCAGGAATTCTTCCTTTCTCTGTCTTCATCTGTGGAAGTGACTCTGCTCATGCAGAGAGATTCAAATGGTGCCCTGATTTGTATCAGTCTGAACTCTGCTGTTGTCAGAGAAGCCCACACACAGCACAGAACATTTTACAAATCATGTCACAAATTAGCTATTTTCAGATTCCTTTGAAAAATACAAATATTAGTGACTATCAAAATTCAGGCCACCATGTACAGCACTGTCTGTGTGGGGTCTCAAAACAGGGGTGAGCAGCTTGCCCTGCCTGCACCACCTGCACTTTGCAGTCCCACTGACACAGGGATGACCTCTCCTCACCAACCCTGCCTGTGTGGGATTGTTTCATTCCCCTGGCCTCGACCTGAGCTGTAAATTTTTAAAGTGGCACTGTTTTCTTTATTGCAGGAATGGTGAAAGGTAAATGTCTGGGTGTATTATGACTTTCATGACCTTCCGACTGGGACTAGAAGTACGGTACTTCACCAAAAAATCCAACCTTAACAACAACTCCAGACTCTGTCTGTAGGAAGCTGATAGTTCAGTATCATCTATCTTGATGCAATAATAGATAAAGCTATAATACTTTGCATTGCCATAGATACTGAAAATTTCTGAACTGAGAATTGTTATGTATTAATGTTGAAACTTTGAAATCATTAATACCAAGCTGAGGCGTGATTGCCCTTTTTCAGAACTAATTTTCAAAATTAGCTATGCTAATTCTTGTTTTTTAGGAATGGATACTTGATTTTTCTCACCCTGAAAATGACGACAAAATTCTCATTTACTGATATTTTACTGGGATTAGGTTGTTTTCCTTCAAGCTGTGACTTTCAGATGCACCGGTGTAGTTTCTTTAAAATGCTGTGTGTGACAGTGAGAGAAAAGGAAAAGACAAAATGAAGCAAACAGATCAGTATGTTAAACAATGTCATAAACTGAAAGGAAAGGATAGAGAATGATCAGGACTATATATGTTACAATTTAAAATAAGAATAATTAGGATGGATGTCTTTTAAACTCATGGTACAATTTACTGTGCTCATCTCAGACACTTCCTTCCCTTTCTTTTCTTCCCATACCCATTGAAAGATTTAAACACCTTACTTGTAAGTAATAAGCATTGATTCAGCATCCCTCATGAAATGATGCATGATTTTACTCCATCACAGATAATTTCAGAAACATTTTGCTGCCTGCTTTTATCTGCACTCTACTTGTGGAGAGGATTTGAAAAGGTTTACGTAGTTGCCTGCTCTGCAATAATGTGAGGATTTTGTTATCCCGCTGAGCTACCACCGTTGGTTCAGATAGCTTGGATTCCTTCCTTCTGCAGCCAAAATCTCTAAAACCTCTCCCTGAAACACAAAGGTGCAGGAGAGAAAGGGCAAATGATTCACCAAACCTTTCAAGAGGCTATTTATATTCCTCCTGGAACACAGCAATTAGCGCTTTTCTTAGCCCCATCTGATCACCTTGTTGTCTTCTGCTTGTGCAACCACTTAAGCAGTTTTTAGACAGAGATCTTCAGCTGCTTCTTATATCAGATCCAGTCCTGCCTCCAGCCGAAGACATCAGACCTGTGCTACTGACTTGAACACAAATGGGATTAAGTATTGCATCTCTTTAGCCCCAGCAAAATACTGACATCTCAGTCAGGTTCAGACATCTGCGGACATAGAGCACAGCATCCCAAGTTCAGGACAAGTTCACAACCCCCCAGCTGTGGGATGTTCTCTTCCTTGTGTGTGCCAGGTGTGATTGCTGACATGCCAGCTTGCATTTGCAGGAGACACCCTCAGATTCACAGACATACTTGACCCTCTGATAGTCTCATTCATTATGACCAGGAAATAGAAAACGTAGTGCAATATAGGCAACACTGACGTTCATCCAATACAATTCTCCTTTTTGTTCCCTGTATCTCAGTCTCTCCTCAAGCCTCTGTGCTAAAACACCCACCCAGTAATTGTGAAAATTAATGCCAAATGGTTGGCAGAGGGATTTGGGTGTTCAGTTCCTTGTGGCTACCTATGAGGCAATCACAGTGACTTCAATCCCAGCAAGGACAGTCTCTCTCAGATGTTCATAGATCGGGTTTCCCATGGAGGTGTCGACATCCTTGCCTGGGGCTGCCAGCTGCTGGGGGAAGCAGCCCAGAGCCCTCAGCGAGACCCTGCTGGCTGCTGTCCCCTCGAAACACTCCCTGGCGGAGTGTCAGTCCTCCAGAGTCCCAGGCAGGGGTACCAGTCCCTCTGAGAAGCATCAATGCTCATAAGGGACACCAGTGCCAACAGGGAGCATCGCTGCCCAGCAGGAATATCCGTCAGCACAAGAGGATATTCAGCAGGGGTATCAGGTGCCCCTATAAGGTGCATCAATCCCTAGGGGTGTATCAGCCCCTGAACGAGCCCCCGGTCCCTATACGAGCTCTATCAGGGATATCAGTCCCTGGGTGTCAGTCCCAGGCAGGGTTTGGGTCTGGCTGAGGACAGTCGCGAGTGATCCATGCAAATCGTCGCCCGAGCGCAATCAATAGCTGTGACAAGCAGCCGGCGCTGGCAGCCGGGGACATAATGAAGGTGTGAGTGTGTAAGCGGCGAACAGATAACAATGCTATAGGAAATTATAGGGCAGCGCTGTATTGAATAAGTGCAGTGCGAAATGAGCTGCGGCTCGCAGGTCATGCTTCCCCGCTGCTGGAGTGTCTCCTGCTCTTGTCCTTTGTAATTGTAAGTGGCAGCAGTGGCGGCTGAATGCGAGGAGGGCACATATCCAGCCCTCATTTGTTCTGCATTACAATGCAGCCCTCGCCGCCAGCAGCTGATCCGGAGTGTCAGTGCCCACCTCCCAAGTGGACCAAGAAAACAGTGAAAACCCAATTTACTTGAGAATTAGGAAGGCTGTCGTTAAAACAAGGCTGTCCTTGAAACCATGCGGAATGGTGGAGCTTGTCCTGTAAGAAATAGGGTGAAACTTCTCTGTTTCCTTTTTAAAAAAAACATGCTTTCCCCTCAAAGAAACACAGAAGCCAAAAGCCTTTTCTTTCAGGAAACAAAAGATCGTACATAGAAAGAAGAAAACCCTCTAATTTTCATATTTTTATGCTCAAGGAAATATTTATAACATATGAAATATTTTTTTTAAAACTTGGAAGAAAGATTTTGGCTACATACAGTCTTAATACAGATAATTCTCCAGATGCTACTATTCCTCTTACCCACTTATTAATATTCAAGGGGAGAAGAATGTCTAAAATGTGTTCATTGATTTTTAATTTCATTTCCAAATCCAATATGAAGTCCTTCTCTGCATTTTGTTCTGACATTTGGATCAAACTTAGCAGTTGTTTTCTGAAACCTCAGGTCTTCAAGACTCTTGGCTCTGAATCCCATTTAAAGGTTTACAGATTAAGTTTAACATTTGAACCTAATCAAAGACAAGGAGGTAACTCAAAGTGCTCTGCACAGTTCACTGGTATTTCACCATCACTGATCGATACTTTCAGCTATTTATGAACACTCCATACATCCCTTCCCCCCTCTTCATAATACCAGGCAATTTTATTTATGTTTTTCTTCACCTTAGCCCTGAAATGTACATTTTTATGGTTAAAGTAAAACCTACACTAAACACAACACTTGCTGCATGTATTTACTAATACACCATAAATATAGATCAGTATTTATGCTGTAACCTTGTTTTTAATCACTCAGTGTGGTTGCTTGCTTTCATTGTTATATAGAATCAGTTTGATTCTTGCAAATGAAACTATCTACAAATGAAAATAATTCAAGGCAAAAAAATTCAAGCTCTTGATAATTCTTTTTTCCCTACAGAGTGAACAAATCCTGTCCTTTTTATTTCTGGTTTATTTAAGCCAGACAGCTTCCAGTGGAATCAGGGTTAGTGTGTATTTCCCAGACTCCTAGGAGTCCACAGCAGGGTTGGCATCCTCAAATAATGAGCAAAATGCCACAAAATCTCCATTTTAACAGGTGACCACCCTTTCTGACACAGGAATGCGCTCCAGGAGTTAAACCTACTACTGATTTGGTGGATTTTACTTTTCCATGCTTTTATCTTTGCCTTGGTTATGTAGGAGAAATCTTTGGGGGTACAAATGGATTGCCCATCTTCTGCAGAGGCAGCACTGAGAAAGACCACACAGCAGCCTGCAGTGCCTCACCACTGGGTGGGAAGGAGGTGTTTTGGGAGCTCAGATTGGCTGCACTCCTCACACAAAGGGGCACAAGGGATGTGACCTCCACTGGGAACAAAATCAAGGGCCTGCCATAGTTAATCCTGGGCTTTATTATCTCTCCTGCACATCACAGTGCTTCCTGGCTAGCCCTGGACTGCTACTGCTCTGCAGAAGTGTGTAAAGAGAGATGCTATCATCCGCTATCTGCCGAAGCCAGAAACAGGCAATACCAGAAAAGCCTGTCTTGTCCAATTTCCAGTTCAGCTTTGCAGACTCAAGAAGTGCAGATAGTTTGGACATACTTTAGATAAGGACCTGAATATCTGGGCGTTTTCCTGAGCATTGAATGCTGTGCTTCATACAGTTTACTAAATTGTGTCACTAAATTTTTACCTTCCCTGGTAATAGACTTTTTTTCCTTCAGCGTTTCTTCTCCCTACCTCCCAGCAATACTACTGGTAAATGGACCAATATATTTGTACTACCACCAGTGTACACTCAATAGTAATATTAGTACTAAAATGTGCATATTTGCTCAGTGCACTTGGGTTCTTGAGAAATAAATGTGTGAAGCCAAGAGCAAGCTGCTTGCATGCTTACAAAGCCCTATGCCTGCAGTGAGAGTTCACTTTTAAATGTATGATGAAAAAACAGACCTTGCCTTCCTGTCTGTGTAGAAAAATCCCATGTACGTTTGTAGTACAAATGCACTCAGATGCAAAGATGAAAGTGGGTATTTTGCTTCTTTTGCACACAGCCACAAAGGGAACCCTGCACCTTTGCAGAGCTGTAATTGCCAGGTGCCTCTTTTAGAGGCAGGATAGATAGCTAGTTTGGCATTGGGCTAATCTTTTGGAAATGTAGGAAGGAGAAAAAAAAAAAAGGACTGATTACAGATTGCTTTGCTTCATAAACCTCTCTCCCATACTGTCTGAAAATAAATGGTCGTGCTCATTGTTACATCTTTCCACACAACATATTTAACCAATGTTCAAGAGATAGGCTTTTTATTTGCTCCAGGGACATTCAGCAGATTTTAATCAATTTTCTTCTTACTTGCCTTTCTGACTGCTTTCTCCCTTACTTACCATTCCTGAGTCCCTCTAATGTGCTTCTGCTAAAGGGTACCTTGCTCCTCCATTTGTTTATCAAGTGAAATTGAATTGCTTAAGGATAACTCTGTTTGCACCCCAGGTCATTTGTGAAAAGTGTACTGGTGATGCTATTTGATGCAGGAATCTCTGAAACACAAGTCCTTTCCTTAGGACAGGTAGGTCACTGTTCTGCAGCTCTTCTATCCCATGAGTAACAGGTCAGCATTTAATTTCTAGAGAAAATTATTACTATTCAAAATTGCTAGCATGTTTCACAACACTTATAAAAATTCACGTCCAGGGACCACCTGACCGAGACTAGGAGTGGGCAACCCCATAATTAAAGTGTTTTAACCATGCTGTCTTTAAAACCAAGCACATCACTGACAGCAGACTGAGGGCATGGGAGGTTTGTGGCAAGGTGAAATTGGGTGAGCTCAACCTTCAGGCAAGGTGGGGAGATGAAGGACACAGACATCTGAACTCCACCAAGCATTTTTCAGTAAGCTTTGCAAAGACCTTTTGTCTCCATCCCATGTTGCAGTTAGATAATTATCTCCTCTGTTATCTTGCTGTAGAACCATCAGCAGACAGAGCCTCAGTCATTGTTGGGTTTACAGAAAGTAAAGATGAAGGAAGCAGGGATGAGGACAGGGATTGGAATGGGAATGAGGACAGACAGGGACAGGCATGGGGTGAGGTGGGAGAAGCAAACAGATCTGAAGCCATGAATAAATCCTGCCACACATGCTCTGCACAGACAGTGCTTGACTCCACTAGTATGTGCAATGTCACCAGTATGGCAGCATATTTTCTGTGTGAATAAGCATAATACAAATGCTTCTCAAAAGTTGAAATGTCTTCCAAGTGGTTGTTTTCCACCTTGTTTCCCTTGTTCTCGTCCTTGCTGCCCTGAAGAAGTGCATGCCTTCACTGTGTAACAGTGAACTCTTGGGACCAGCAGCATCCCAGAGCAAGGAAAATTCTCAAATGTGCTGCAGGAAAATCAGGCTGGGATTTCTGTAATTCAAGCACATTCTGGTTTTATGTTTTTCATGGAGATCACAGTTGATGCTGAAGCTCAGTGTCAAATTATGGTCTTGTGAAATAGCTGTTTTCTAACAGACAGCCTCTGTTAGAAAAATGGTGGGGTTTTCGCCCCAATCTTTTTGAACCTGAGCTGACAGCATGTTCAAAATAGTATATCCAACATCATGCAACAGAAGCATGAAGCAAAGATTTGTGTGGTTTCAGGTTTTGTACGACTAGGGAATACACTTAAAGTAATCACAAGGAGAATTTTTTTGTTGCTGTTTATTTCAACATTAGACAGTTTTATGTGCGCAGTCTAGAAATATACCAATAGGAATAATGTTATTAAATTGAATTATGAGAAATGTGTGCTTTCTTTTCATATGCCAGTTCTTCTTTCTGGCCTCGAAGTCTGATTTCCCCCACAGATATGGAGTACTGCCGAATGCCATAAATGTCTCTTTCTCTTAAGCTTTTTCGATCAAAATGTTCAGAGATGACAGACAAAAGATTCAGGCTCTAGGACCGAAGCAAAATCTTAACTAACAACTGTTTACAATGTGAGGAACTTAGACATTGTAGCTGCTGACCTTGCCACCAGCTTCTCCACAGTGCCAAAGAGGAGCATCTACCACACATTTTATTTCCATGTCAGATTATGTCCTTGCTTTATACAAATCACATGCTGACACAAAATGTCTATGAGTCAGTCTTTTCCTTCATGTATCACTCATGTAAGATCTGTAACAAAATCTTCTATTTTCTGCACACAGCAAAGCCTTCTTAAATTCATCACACTGCAAATTGGAAGGAAGAATTATGGCATTTCTCTTTAGAAGAATAAAAACTTTTGACATTTAAATAGTATATTTACCAAAGCACTTTGAGCTATACTGTCATCTATTTTCTGTCTATTAAAAAACATGTTACAGTGTAAAAACTGTTTTTATCTCTGTCTCCACAAAAGCATGGCAAAAATTGATTCTATTTAACATTTTATCAACTGAACTAGAGAAGAGATATTACCTCTTTGAGCATCAGCCAAAGGTCTTGTAGCTAATGCTGACCTCTGTCAAATCTGGCACATTGTATAGGAAGGATTGACAATTATTGTTCTATTGTATTTTGCGAGACACCAAGGGTCAGAGCAATGGAATTGTTACGTTGCAGCGGAACAATAATTCAAAGCTTGTTTGCCTGCTCTGGGGAAAGCTACTAAGGTCAAAAATCATTGTTGTGTTAGTGTAAAGACAAAATGTTAAGAAATTTGTAAATAGATTTCACAGTTTTCCCAATTATTTTAACTGTTTGCAGGGATTTCATTTGTGGTTGACAGGTATTCCAAAGCAACCTACTGTCTTCCTATGACGGTATGATTCTTCTTTTTAGAAAATGATAAATCAGCCTTTTAATCACAAAGATTTAGATTGCATTGAAGGTTTATTTAGCCTGCTGGAAAGGAGAGTTGAATGTCCAAGTAGAAAGGGAAATGCTTTCCTGTTTCTTTGGAGCATGTATACAGCCATGAAATAATATTTACAAATTCATGAAAGGCATTTTGATTTAACTTGCTTAAGTTTTAAGGCTATGTAAAATAAAAAGTATTCCAAGATAGCTGTCTGTCTGTGAAAGCCTTGATTGCATCTCCCTGTGGTGCATGGCTTTTTTTACACTGCTAATTTCTATTGACAGCGTTCTGCTTAGTTGAAAGAGCGTCAACTTATATTTTTGGCATTGAAAGTACTGAGTCTGATGTCTTCTTATCTTTTATGAATGCATCTATGGTTCATTGCAAATAGACTATAAAAAGAAAAGTATAACTAAGTGCCTCTATATAATCAACAGAAATGACAAACCCATTCCTGTTGATGTTGAAGCCAATAAGGGTTTAATGCAAAACTTTAATACCAACAAGATTAGATATAATACCAAATATAGTTACAGTTCATATATATGAATGAATATGTGTTCATAATACAGAGGAAAAATATGACAAATATCAATGAGCTTGTCTAGGTCATCTTTTTGCCTCGTGTAGGATCATTTTCTGGGGTAGTATTTGCAGTATTCTGGCTCAATCAGCCTGTTTGTCAGCAACATCACTCTGCTGCACAACTAGCAAATACTGTATTGAACTATCTAAACAGGAGTACCATCTGCTGGGCTCAGAAAGCAATCCTTCTGACCTGCTTAGCACTGCTAAGTCCTCAGGTAGTGTGTGTGATTCTGTGCACTGCACATTTGGAAAATTGTGGACCAAGGGCAAAAAAAGCTATCGAATTGAAGAGAGAGATGTAGGGAATGCCTGAAAACATGGATTTTTTTACGAGGGAAGACATGCAATGGAGCTGTAGGCTAGGGTGGGAATGGCCTCAACAACTGATACCAGATTGCAAGTTTGAGTGCTATTCAGGATAAGAATAGACTTCAGTGAGTTAATTAAGGAATATCAAGAATTTGGCCAGATGTCAGAAATTTAAAGTCAGATAATTTCATTGTTGTTTTCATGCTGTGGGCATTTATTTATCTGTAATGAATAGAACTCAAAAGGCAAATTGAGACTCAGGTTTTACTGTTCTCTTCTGTTGCCACAGAATCCACTACAAATCAGAACCCACTTTTACTAGGCACTGCTGTTGCCTTCTGAAAAAGAGCACTCAGTATAAATTGACTAATCTGTACACTAATGAATGAAATCTCACAGATATCTAGGCTGGCTGAGAGGAACAAATCAGCAGTGGATATTTTCTTTCTTTGTAAAACAGGTACTGTGGCAGGCAGTCCCCTAAAATACCCCAAGGAAGGGAAGAATCTACGGGATGAGAAAGGGGTCAGCAATGTTCAGCAACAGACCATGTGAATTAGAATAAATAATGATTTTAAGGATTTAAAAAGAGAGGAAATTCATGTAAATTTATAAAATGGAATAAAAATCTAACCCAAACCCCAATCTTAAAACAGGATGACTTTTCATGAAATTCCAAGATCTCCAAATTACATCATCAGGACTTGGTGTAGCTCTTAGTATTTGATCACTCTTCTTGTACAAACAGTAATGCTGCAAAGAGATGAAAAATGTTACAGTTCAGTATAAAAGCATTGTTTTTTTCCAGCAGGTGACAGTATAAAAGGAAGGCAAGGCACAAGCTGAGCATGCAGATTATGCCTCATTCTGATTTCCTCTGGGCTGCCTAAGTTAAATTCAAATGTTCCCTGGAACCACCTATTGCTTATGTGTAGGAGTCACTCAGCCTGCTGAGAGGGGATTTCAGTCTTCAAAGCAGCAGCTAAAAGGCGTTTGTAGCTACACTTCTCCTGCCCAAGGAATATATGTGAAAACACTTTAATAAAATTATTTTCCATTCAAATAAATAGTAAAAATATGTGTACAGTACAAAAACATTACAGTAAAACTGTTCAAGTAGAGAAAAAAACTTTATCAAAGCTTAGTTTGTCTTCTGAAGTAAACAAGCCAATAAGCCAAAGTTGAGGAGGATTTGGGTAAGCCACCTCTATGCATGTGTCTTGCTGGTGGTCTCTTTCTGTGTAAATTATAGCACTCACAGTGTGTCTAAGATCCATAGCTTTGGTCAGTTCTTAAAATCTTCTCCTGTTATGTGAGTGAAGATGTTTCCTCTAAGCTCCCTCTAACTGTCATTGAAGAAAAAAATTCCAGTGAGATGACTCTGGAAGAAACTCCAACTAACAGATCTAGTTTTTGTGGTGCCATCAATGAAACTGTGGCTGTGACAGAAACCAAACTCTGCAGTTACTGGTGAGCCTTGGCTGGGATTCCCTGTTAACTCCGAATCCTGGCCCTGGGGTTGTTGCAATGCCCCAGTGTTGTGCTGTGAGGACAAATTCCTGCTTGCCATAAGGCTCAGAGTATCAGGCACAGGAGCAGAAACTGCAGCCTTGACCCAGAATCCAGTGAAATGTCCTTCAAATCCTTCATTCCAAAGGTTCAGTTTGGATTTAATTCTAGTATACACTTGAGGAGACAAGGTTTAAAGGATGGTCAGTGTCCAGAGCTGATGGGAGCTGTCACCCTGTCTAGTGATGACCCAAATGGGACTATCTAAAGTTAGTACTTAAAATACTCAAAATAATTTAATTTGTCCTTGACATAACATAAAATAAAGCAAATTAAAGCCTAGAAGCCTGAAAAAACTCAATAATTGCTTTTAGCTTTCTTTTTCATCTAAACAATTGATGAAAAAGCAATACCTATGACTCTGGGCTTCTCCTGAATTAATTTACTTGGGGAATCTCTGATAGCATAAAGGAAGTGTTTTCTTAATTTTTGCAGCAAGCTACTTCCTCTTTCATGTGTGAGTTCAAAATCATGATTGCTTTGTGATATCAATACATTTTAATTAACATTAATTTTACTTCTCATCAGTCACATGCTAATAGAGATGGGGAGGATTATTCTTTCTTTTTTACAGCTTACCATTTAGAAGATGTGAACTTTTGTTGATAAACTAATAGAATGCATGATGAAATGGTTCTAGAGTTAAGCTGTTAAACATTGACCAACAAATTAATGTTATAAAATATGTACAAACCACAGTGTGATTTGTGTTTATTGAACCACGTATGTCCTTGCCAGATAAGTTGCCAGTAAATATTTTATCAGATACACATGTTTAAATTAATGCAATTAAAGTGAAAAGCAGTTCATCAAAGCATTGTTACATCTGAGTAGAAAACAAAACCAACAGTAATTACCATTATTAGATATAACATGCAGTATATGACATTATATCAAATAGAGTCCAAATCAGAAAAGAAATTTCTGTGTAGAGGTTTCTTAGGCAAGCGAAAAGAACAAAAGCCTTATTAATTAAAGCTAGCCTGGCACCATTCCTGCTACATACTGGTTTCATATATTTCACTTTTTTTTCTGTATTTCTCTCATCTGATCTGTTTATAAGGTCTTTGGGGCAGAAAACTTTCATTTTGGGCCCATGAATGCAAGTGAAAAAAAATTATTGTCAGTATCAATTACATTTTTCCTTGTCAGCTACATAATATATGTGCTCAGCTGGGGATTTCCAATATTTCCCATTGCCATTAAATGTCAGGAGTCTCAACTCCAGAGCAGATTTTCCTCCAGAGAAGCATCCCAGTTAAGAAATCTTGCATGCTGTAGGTGTGTGCAGAAAACATGTGCAGGAAAGAATGCCTGGTGTAGCACATGTGAACTGGACCTCATTCTTCAGGCCTGTCAGTCCATTACAAAATTTAAAAAACTTGGAAACAAAGCCATGTTCTTCCATCAGCCTGCCACTCTAAACCAGCCAGGATGAACTGTGATTCTCCACTGAAGGCAGCCTCATGCTGACCTGCAGTTCTCTAGGGAAGGTGTTTTCCCATCCCCAACTTCAACTGCTTGGAGACAAATGTGGCTTTCCATGGTCTGGGATGGATGGGATTTGGCCAACATCACGTCAATGCTTCTGGCTGCCTGCTTGTCCCAAATAGGGAGGTCCCAGTTTTCAGAGGAGTTCAATGGTATATGAATCCAGGGACAGATTTAAATTTATGCTTTTGGGTCCATGATGAGATGCCTTAGCTACTGTGCCCTATTCAAAAGATACTTACTGAATAAATCTGAATAATGAATGAACGAAAGAGGCTGTTATCTGGTCTGTACGCACAAAGAGGCTAAGTTTGTCAAATTAATTATTCACTGTGAATTATTCACTTAGCTCCAACAACCTCTTCATAATCCATCTTCTTCTGTCCTTTCCAAGTGCTACGAACATGGTCTATGCCTAGTTCATATTTTAGCCTCATTCTTTGAGTTATGTGTGATGTAGATTACTAATATGTAGCAAAGACTCACAAAAGCACTGGGGAAAAATAATATTATTTTATTTTAACTTAATGGCTTGGAAACAAACAAAGAAAGACCTAAGTACCAATAGCTGTGAAAAAGTGGAGAGCAGAGTGGACATATCTAAGGCCCCAGTATGGCAAAGGTGGGCATGTGCTTTCCAAGTAGCAGCCTTGACAAGAACAATGGGAGGAAGGACAGTGTCAAAGTTAAACATAAATTTGTAAAAGTAGGAGCCAAAAGATCTCATGGATTAAAACCTGAAAGCATTTACACAGTGGTTCTAGCTGAAGCAGAGCATTAACCAAGTTGAGTCTTTTATAGTTAAAGGTGTAGTTTCACTGTGCTCCTTATTTCTTGTCAGGACCATTTAACAGTTTTGTATTATTAAATCTTAAGAGATTAATTGATTTAAAATATTAAAATTTTCCTACTGCTGGTATTGCTGAGCAGTAACTTAAAACTCTATTATGCAGAGGAAGGATGACACAGTCAAATTTTTTTGAAATGCCCTAATGTAGCATATGAAATATGAAGAACGTGGCCTATAGGAACTGAAGTAAACTGATGGCTCAGAAATCCAAGTGCAGTTCAGCTAGTTTGGAGAATGTGTGAATCTCAGAAAACAAAAATATTTTTTAGATTAAGGGCACAAATGTAGGCTTCATTTTTATCAAGCGAGTTTAAAGAGATATTTAAAGCTAATACTTCACTTTCTTTATGGCATACTTTGTTTCATGCTAAGCAGAATCCAAAAAGACCCTATTAATGAAGATGGTTTAATGCCTGTGCATTATTATAATGCACTCCTTTGTTCTACACTTTCTCTGTGTGTCATAGACTAAGTCATTAATCAATGGGTGCTGAAAAATAATTGTCTAGTTCTTAACAATCTTCTATTGTTGAAACATTTGGAATTTTAAGATAAAGATGTACTGGCTGCTCTGAAAAAAAATGTGGTTTAAGATTACCCTTCATGGAAGTATGGGCTTATTGTTAGAAATGCAAAGCAGATGACCTGGTTTTAATGTGTTTTAGAGCACTGTTGTTCAATTGCCTATTCAAATTGTGCTCGAAAAGTAGACTTCATTAATGTCACAAAATAATGATTTTGTGTGTTATTTTATTGTACTGGCACATTAATTAAATGGAGAAGCATCATCGAATTACACAGGGCTTAAAAATAGAAGTACAAAATCTTTTTGGTAGTAATAATAATAATAATGATAACTCTTAGTCCATTTAATACAATTTAAGAATTATATTCTTTTTGTACTTCTATCCTTGATGCCAGATATGCATAAAAGGCACATACTGATTACAAATCACCTGGGAATATGTGTCTATAACAATCTATTTCAGTGACCCATCTAGGAGATCTGCCTGACAAACTCCATATAGACTGGGAAATTCTGTGGAAAGTCTTCTAAAGCTTTAGTTTCCCAAATGACACAGAATAGTTATTTTTCTTCTGAGAGGAATTCTGCAGAACTGGACACCAGTTGGCTTCTACCAGCTCTTTCAGCTCTGGCAGCACACTGGTTGGGTTGTGAGTGCCACAGAAGTTGCCTGGGACAGCACTACATCTGAATGTCCTCTAGTCCACCTCAGGCTTTTTTTTAAGTACTCCCAAAATCTAAATAAAAGCAAGAACAGTTCTTTAAGTGCAGCTCTTCCCAGGAAGGTACAGCTCTTCAAGATGCTGGGGGTGGGCACACAAACGAATCATGAAGGGAAAAAAAAAGAGGCCTGGGAGTTTGGGCAAGGTGATGTTCCTTATGTACATAACATCATGTGATAATGATTTATCCTTGGGGGAAAAAAATGTTGTAAAAGTCTCCAAGAGGAAAGCCTAGAATGAAAACAGAGGGCTTGAGCACACAAACCCAAGAAGGTAACAGGGTGTTAACACACATGGTCAGTTCTTGATCAGTGTAGAGCTAGGAAGAGATAGTATTAGGGAATAACAGAGGAAGTAAAACATCACATTTATGACACGAAGGCAAACGAACTAACAGAAACACACAAAAGACATTAACAGATTCCTTAAGGATGGGATGAAAAGAAGAATGGGAGGGATTACTCCTACACTACTTCACTGGGTGAATCCCACACACTATGCACAGTAGTATCTACTTCATTGCTTTTTGATTTACTATTCACCACTGCAAACTCAGCAATTATGTATAAACTACAGTTCTTTACTAGACAACTGTATTAAACAGATGAGGATTTGAAAGGCCAGTGCATGTGTATGTTTTCTGGCCCAGCCTTCCCCCACACCAAGGTGACAGGCAGCACAGCACCAAGTCAGAGAGAATCAGGATGGAACTGTCCTGTGCTACTTTAACAACCAGTCCACACACAGTGCTAGAGAGATGTCTTGTATAATTCAAATTGATGAAGGTCTGACAGTTTTGGCCTAAGGTGTTGTAGCCAGCTCATACAGCAACTTATTAACAGGGAATTTAAGGGCTACAGGCATGATTTTAGTTATTGTTAACTACTTTCCCCTGTATGACAACCACTGTGGGAGACTATTGAGTTGGAAATGGCATGTGAAAAGAAGCAACAGGAACCAAAGAAGGTGGAGGAACTACACAGGATATTAATAGTAATTTTTAAAGTACTCTCAGCTTGGTGGTAGTTATTTCAGAGGGTGGGTAGATTATTTAATCTTAGCAGATTTTGGCTTTTTGATTTCCTGTTTTTTATTCAATTTGAATTTTGAGGTGATATATTAGTCCTTTTCAAGTAAGCAATGAATGTTCATTGACCCTGATATCAAGAGAAACAGAAAAAAATACTCTCAATTTCCCCACTTATTTTATTCATCTTGAATGCCACATTACTGAAATCTTAAAGCCAGTGGCTCCAAAGATTATTGCAAATATGTTCAAAATTTAAAGAACAATGAACTTCAAATTACATACACATGAAAAAAGAGCACAGGGTTTTGTCAACATTCTCAAATATTTACTGCTTTTCTTCTTCCTACTGGCTGTTTATTTTCCCATGATTAAATACTGAGATCCTTGGGACAAGCAAAGTGCTTATTTCAATGCCTGGAAATCACATAACACATTGTGCAGGTTATTGCAAATAAGTACTAAAACCCATTATGGGAAGATGAGTCCTGCCATTGCATTACAGTCCTGTTTTAGCTACTCAAGGAATGTGTGTCCTTTATTTTCATTTTCTGCATGTGCTTATATAAATGCTGGAGAACTCAACCATATATATGTCCACACCAAGGGCCAAACATGCAATAAAGTCAATAAGCTCATTTTCTAGTATGATGGCAACAATGAAGTAAATTCTGTGCCTTGCAAATAAGGAGGAAGGCAGGGAGCTGCTGACTTAAACCTACTCCTCCTCTTTAGCACCTTGAACTCTAGAGAAAAGGTCTTTTTCTGTGCCATAAATCATTGAGGGATGAAGAATACTTGTCTAGTCCTTAATCATCATCTATTGTTGAAACATTTGGAATTTTAAGATAAAGATGTACAGTTTGCACTGAAAAAAACATTGTTTAAGATTATCCTTTCTGAAAATGTGAGCTTATTGTTATAAATGCAAAGCAGATGACCTAATGTTAATGTATTTTAGTGCTATTTTAGTGCTGCCTATTCAAACTGTGCTAGAAAATAGACTCCATTAATGTCACAAAATAATGATTTTGTGCATTATTTTATTAAACTTAAACATTAATTAAATTTAAAAATTCTCTAGATCTATAAAACATTTGAAAACAGAATTCTACCACATTGCTGTAAGAATAGAAGGGAAGAGTTCTGAGGCTGTTGAGAGCTTATTCTCTTTTTACTTTTTCCTAGATGTGTGCCATAAACAAAAAAAACCACACTGCAAGTAGTTACAGCCCAGCTAGGAATACACAGGTCTGTGCAAATCTAGTTATAGTAAAACAAAGGGAATAGCTTAAGAGGGTTCAGTTTTCTTTCTCCTTCAGCTTCAGTAGCATGACAGAACTTAAAACGGAGAACTGCAATGCAAGCTATTGATGCCAGAGAAAACTCTACTTCCAAACTAGTCAGGACTATTTATGAAAAAATAATGTGTTATAGAACAGAAAGATCTTCTCTCTCAAGAAAGCCTTAATGGGTTACTACAAAAATGTAGGGAAATGGCACCTTGTTTTGCAGAATAAATGAGATTGATAACTGAATCTCTGGCCACAACTTCCATGATAAAGCAAAGCTTAGGTAAATTAAGATATTCCCCTGTCTCCCAACTGTATTATCTGTATTTATTTATTGCATTTATACCACCCATGCTGTGTGAAGTGCTGGCACAGTACAGTAATTCTTTCTACATGTAGCTGTGGTATGAAGAACAACTAGTTAAAACCTGATGGAGGTGATTCTGGTAACAGAAAGGAATTCTCTGCAAAGCCTATAACCAGTCATACATAATTCTTGACCTGTTCATATTGCAGAGGGGCAAGAAACCCCTACAGCTTTAATATGATAAAAACTGCAACTATGAGAATGTAGAGCTCATTAATCAATCTGCACTAGCCCTTAGGGCTGGTGGTGGGGAACAGCAAAGGAAAGTTGACTATTGGGAAAGAAAATACTAAATCTCAGTCTTACTTATCTGCAATACAATATATATAGCTGAAAATCTGGGGAATTCAAATGCATCCATGTGGCCTTGTAAGGAATATGACCTAGTGGGACAAAGATGCATGTTCTAGAGGAGTAGGCCTTTAATCTTGACTGTTTTTAGTCTATTTTGTCTCACAAAAAGTTGTTGAACCAGGATGGGCATTATTCACCTAATTATCTTAATTTAAACAGGATTTGTTCAAGTTTTATTTGTCATCTTGGGTCAAAAACAAATCAGAGAGATTGCAGTCATGTGTGACTATTTTCTAAACTATCTTGGGGGAAGAAACAGTGATGCTTCTCCAGTAGCCCTCGAAAACCTGTATAGCAGCAGCACAGCTACTGTAGGTAAAATGAGCATAATTTTAGACTTAAGCTTTTGACTGGAGTTTTCTTTCATGCTTCCAATGAGAGTGCCAAATTATATATAAACTTTCTCCTTCTGAGTGCTGCATATACAAGGAAACAAAAGTGCTAAATATATACATGTAAAATCCAGCCTATGTCCAGACAGTTGCTGTCTTCTCAATATAAAATAATTCCCAGATTTCTTCTTAAAATTCTTTGAGGTTTACTTGATGTCTATATAACAAGGAAAACCAACATTTTTGTACATTTTCCTCCCACATACAATATCATATCATCACTATTTTTAAATCTACTAGCTACATTTACCCATGATTATATTTCTCCACTGCTTCATTAATATTCAAATTAATTTATTAAGAAAGAGGATTTTTCACCATTTTTATAATTTTAGACTGTGGCTGACCAATAACACTTGGGAAATATTCTGTTTAAATTTAACCATCTTCCCTGTTGCAAGCACCATTGATGACCTTACTGTCATACAATATCATCTGCTCAGCAAATTGCACCAATAGTCTCATTGTATTTTTTAGCATGTAAGCTTATCAGAAAAAGTCAGGAAGAGAAAAATTCACAGTTCTTTGGAAAAGAATTTAAATGAATAAAACAAAGATATCATTATTAGCAAGTCTAAATTCAAATACACTCATAGTAGCAGCAGGAACAAGAACTGCTGCTTAGTCCTTTAAACAGTGTCTTATTAAAAGAATGAGATGGTGAAAGAACTAGAGCACACATCTCATGAAGAGCAGCTGAGGGAGATGGGGGTGTTCAGCCTGGAGAAAAGGAGGCTCAGGGGGGACCTTATCTCTCTTTAACTCCCTGAAAGCAGGTTGGAGCCAGGCGGGGCTCAGCCTTTTCTCCCAAGGAACAAGCCACAGGGCAAGAGGAAATGGCCTCAAGTTGCACCAGGGGAGGTATGGATTGGACATCAAGAAAAATTTATTTAGTGAAAGGGTAGTCAGACATTGAAACATGATGCAGGCAAGTGTTGGAGTCACTATGCCTGGAAGGGTTCAGAAAACATGTAGATGTGACACTTGGGGACATGTTTTAGTGGTGGCCTTGACAATGCTGGGTTAATGGTTGTACTCAGTGATGTGAGATCTCTTTTCCAACCTAAATGATTCTCTCTTTCTCTGTGTATCACCCTACTCAGAAGCATAATATTGTCATGCACAGGGCAAAACTAAAGCTGCTGACATTCATGATATTAAAGAAACAAAATCTTTCCCCCTGCAAGGAGTACCTGCCTCAGGATTCCCATACATAAATTACTGACTGATACAGAGCACTGGCTGATAGAGACTAGAAAAACATGTGCCACCTATATATTTCTAATATTTTCTCATTCTGAGGAAAAGAATCAAAATGGATTTCCTTATTTGAGAAAGTCCCTCATGCAAAGAAGTTTTATGGTGATATGTAAGGCTTTGATGTAAGCCTTTCCCCTTAGAAGGGGAATAGTCAACAAGTTCTGAGTTCAACCATCCACCTGGCTCTTGAGTTGATCCTGAATGGAACAAACAGCAAACCAGGACCTTTTCTCATCACTGTGGGATCTAATCCTAAAATAGGGATAAACTGATTCTGTTAGCACCTAGCACTCACATTGCAATTGTCCTTGTCAGCTATAACTTACTGGGAAGGATAAGCCCCTTGGAAAAAATGGCAAAGATGGATAATATTGTGGGTTGAGCACGTGGAAATTGGAGGAATGGAGGCCATATGACTGAAGTTCGCAACTCCAGGACTTGGAAGTGTAACACAGGGAGCATGTGACTGTCACAGCTTATGTCAGACCATACCTAACCCCAATTTAGTTCAAGCACTGAACTTGCACAAGTGGCAGCAGAATGCTCAGGGCAGACTGAGCAGCAC
This sequence comes from Lichenostomus cassidix, assembly GCF_008360975.1. NCBI lineage: Eukaryota > Metazoa > Chordata > Aves > Passeriformes > Meliphagidae > Lichenostomus > Lichenostomus cassidix. Next base: position 10,572,646 of record NC_139482.1, read on the forward strand.
AGAACTCCCAGAGCAGTCTTCTGCCAAGGAGGAGGAGATGATCTGCCTGGTTGATTTTTCACACGGATTCGTCCGTATTGCTCCTTCAGTCCCAGGTGGAAAGCATCACACCACCACTTCAACCTGGAAGAGTACTTTGGGTTTCCCAGCTGTCAGATGCTTTGCAGACGTCTGCCCCAGGAGAAGCCATAGCTTTTGGAAAGCTTGGCTGGCAGAGGGAGCTGGCCCACAGGAGTGAGACAGGGTCTATATATATAGAGCATCTTTGCTGAAGTACTCTTTGTTATTTTATACCTTCTAGATGTAGCTAGTTTTTGACATCAGTAAAGTCCCTGTCAGGGAATAGCTATATAGCTTTAGGATACTAGAGCCACAAGAGTGTAATTTCCTTGAGGGGCACAACCTGCTGAAAGGAGAATGGAAAATTAGGGCTGAAGGAGTGTCACTCTGTGTGAACTCACATAGGGATGGAAGCAAAAAAAAATATTGCTGAATCAACACAAAGTGCCTTTCCATCCCATTCTGCTGTCTCCTGCAGCTCCCTCATTAAGGTGTGCATTTTAAACCTAGAAGTCTGAGTTTTCAAGTTTTCAGTGCTCTAATAGATAGCCAGCCTCCTCCCCAGACTGAATGATTTGGCTAGTCTGTGAACACTGTGCAAAATACAAATGATTTTCCATAGAAAAATGAATAATTTCCTGCAGTAAGAATTGTTGAACATCTGAAGTATAAACACACATAGAGCAAGGCATAGCTATTGGTAAATATGGACTTTTTAATAGGTGAATTTTGTAATCCCACATAGAAGATCTGTTCTGGATATGAAATTCATATTGCACCTAATTTCACCCAGAATGCCAATTCCATAGTTCAATATTTTTCATTTATTTCAGGTTTCCATGGTTTGTTTATACAACGCTGAAAAGCCATTTAAGTTATTCTTCATGCTACACTTCTCATTTTGCTATTCATGAAAAACTTATTTCCAAACAAAAAACAAACCCCCAAATCCTAATCTGCTTTTTGCCCCTCCAGGGTGTGAAGAGGAACAACTCTAAAAAGAATTTACAACTCAGAAAAGCCCACATCTGTAGAAGCATATAAACTGAGGGGGGAAAATATCTTTCATTAAGTCAGAACAGATCTATTTTGTATTCTAGCCATTTACATAGAACAGGATTATACTTCAGCACTAAATAAGTGGTAAAGTAATGCTTGGTAAAGTATATATTATCTTCTTAAACATAATCTCATAATCAGATGTAGCAGCATCTTAAACAAATACATTTCTCAATAGGTGATGTTATACCATGCAAAGTAGGGAAATCATTTCACAGGAATTTGACACACTGTTAGTGCTTTTATCTTGTTCCTAAGACATGGCATTGTTTGGGCATTAAAAGAATATTAAGTCCAAAGTTGCAAAATTCAGTTTTCAGCCTGTTTCAGTGTTTGTTGTTATATTCTTCATACTTTGGTTTACAATCCCTTGTGATAGATTAAAAAAAAAAAAGAATTAACACAATCCTAATGACAGAGAACAGTTTATACTTCTCCATATTAACCCACTACACATTTGCTTCTATTAAAGGGAACAAATTTTTCCCAGGCTTAAGGCTAAGCATGAAAAAAGCAAGGTAGACCACTGGTAACCAGATGTATGTAAGGAAATCATATTTTATGAATAAGATGTGGGGGACACTGTTGAGACAGTTTTCTAGATGTGAAATACTTTTGCAATCCATTAAAGCATATAAGAAACGTTATGCCATTGCAACCTTTGTCTTTGACTCCTCAGCACCAAGGCCACATTTTCAGAGAAAAATTAGGCATGTAAAGTGTCTTCAGTAAATTTGTCATCAAACATTGAACAACTGGTTCACAGCGCAGATACTTCATCTGTATCTGCTCATTTGCCAAATGTTCTTCATCCAACTGACACCTTACACAAGGCTATCTCTTCTCATTAAGCACAAAGCAAACTTCAGCCTTGACATGTCTTGTACATTTTGTATTAGTGCAAAAGATATATCTCAACTGATCAAACAAGGAAACTTGAACATTTGAAGCTTTTTAAAATAAGAAGCACTGTGTGGAAAATATGAAGCTCATCTCAGGAACAGCTAGAAGCCTTGGCTGCTATGTGTGGCACACAGTGGCCATGGCTCTGTGGTCGAAAGGAGGAGGAGGTGGTCTGCAGCTGAGGGGGTGTCAAAGCTCCTGGAAAAAGCTGCCTGGAGAAGCTGTGGATGTTCGATTCCTGGCAGTGTTCAAGGCCAGGTGGGATGGGGCCCTGAGCAGCCTGGTCTAGCAGAAGGTGTCCCTGCCCATGGCAGGGGAGTTGGAAAGCAATGAACTTTAAGATCCCTTCCAACCCAAACCATTCTATGATTCTATCATTCCGTGATATCTTAAATATGGCCAGCTTGAGGTTATCTGTGGAAACTTTGTCTATGATGTATAAGAAATAGAAATGAAAACAAAATGAACAAACCAAACCACAGAACACCACAAAGCTGCAAAACTCTAGCAATCCTTTCTCCACATCCAGAGATGTGTAATTCACAAAATACTCATTAATTCTCTTTCCTCCTGTTTACTCCACTGCCTGGAGAACACTGATTGCTCCTCTACAAATCATTCCACGACTAAGAAAAAGACTAGTTTCTGCAGTTTACATTCTTATTTTATTTTCCCTGGATAAAATCCACACAGTTCTTTCTCATACAGGGATCTCAGAGTAAAGTTTCCATATTTGTATTTTCTCTACTTGCAAAAAAAAAAAAAAAAAAAAAAGAAAAGAAGAAAAAAAACGAGCAAGATAGGTGCAGCTCAATGATAGCTGTTGGTTCTTTGTACAAAGCCTCAAATACTCACCATGGCATTCATGTAACAGTGACAGAAATATGCTAGTGGTCATCACATCAACAAGCTGCAGAGTGTCCTGGATTTTGGATCTACTCTGGTGACAACGAGTGTCCTGTGACACAGAAGTTACACTTATAGACAGCTATAAGCAGTTATAAGGTCTGAAACTGAGGGAAGAGCGTGGGAAAAGGCATGGAGTTTAAAAACTGGGTGAAACATATTAATATGGATGAACAACAAATCATAGTGTTGTTATTCTGCATTAGATTCTGGGAATAACATTGCGTTTTTAAAATCTAGGTATTATCATAACAAGACAGAAATTTGTTAACCAATACATGGTTCATTTATTTCACTAATTATAAATTACTGAAACACATCTTTCCCCTCTGCCTCAGTGTAGAAGATTGTTGTTATTTTTTTTTCTTGTTTCATGTATGTTTTTACTTTAAAATAGTGCTTTCTTGATATAGACAGGTAAATATAGTTACAGGTAAATATGAAACCCACTGCTGTACAAGCTAGAAGGCAACACAGGCCTTTTGTAGAGAAATATTAAAGGCTCTATTTTGTTAACATGACCTGGTTTAATTTTAAACATACGGTTCTCCCCTCAATTCTCCTGTCATTACTCTCATGCCTAAAGATATGCAGATGCTCAAATGTTTACAGGGGCGGCTATTAAGTTAGTTAGCAGTTAATTAATTCCACCAACTAATTAATAAAGGAGGCAACATTGCATTTCCTATTTCAGAATCCAGTGATGGAGGTTATTCTGTTAAAAGGATTAATGAGATCTGTACTGGAAATTCCACATGCTTATCCTTGTTGCAGTGCAATGTCTTTTTTCCCAAAAGGGACTATTCCTTAGAAGTAAGGATTATTTTAGAATCACAAAATTTGGGAATTGAAAGGTGTAGATGTGGAGAAGACAGAAAGCCTCACTTTTACTTTTCTCCAGGCTAGAAATAATCCTTTTTAATTTAAGAAAAAAGTGATTTCCGTAGAATAAGAGCCAATAGGAAGATAAAAAAGAGATAAATAAAGGTTTGTAAAGATTTCAACCATTCAAGGCAGCCTGACTGCAGAGGAGCTCTATGCACAGAGCATCTGCAATTTGGACTAAGTATCTAATTCTTTATCAAACAGCACTAACCTGTTTCCCTGTCAATATCTTCTGTCTGCAAATTCTACAGCTTATAGCAGTGTTCATTTCTCAGCCACTTTAAATTTGCAGAGGATTAATTTAATTGACTGTTTCATTAGCCTTATGATACAGGAAAGGATAAAAAGTAAGCCCTAGCTCCAAAAGATCATTGCAATATAAAATGCATTTGCATTCAAATAAATATATATTATAAACACATGAGTATATTCATGATGTTAAGGAGAGATTTTGTATCAAGACCCCTGGTCACACAGCATTCGTTTCTCCCTGCTATTCCCCATGGTTCACCCACCTTTACTGATCAATGGAAAAGGACTGCAGTGCTTAGCTGAGATATTCCAAACTGCAGAGCAGGGCTTGGTGAGCAGCATCTGCTCTCTTCCTTAGCGGGGGAATGTGGAGGCTGACGACTTCCTGTGTCAAGTTCTCATTTGCAGATGTTCATATCTCAAAAGCTAGAAGAGCTAATTATTAAAATATTAACCAGCACTTCCAGCAGTCAGTCAGTATCTTCAGAAGTTTCTGAAATATGTTCATTTGTCTACACTACATCAAAGCCATAAACCCAATTTTTTAAAAGACTGATGTATGTGACAATTGCATATCGTTCCTCAGATTCTCTTTTCAGATTGAAAATTGCTCAGTGGTTCAAAAGAAAGATTAAAAAACAACTGAAGTATAAGGGGATAAATTAAGATTCTGTGTAAAGATTCCCACTGCATTTAGCGGGTTTTGAAGAAGCATACATTTCAAATGACTTGCTAAACATTCTGTCTGCCAAAAGTAATAAAATAATAATTTACACTGGTGAAACTTCTTTCATCAAAGAATCACAGAATGTGCTGTAAGTCTGGCAGTAAACTTATTTTGACTTGGAAGAAATTAAAGATACAAAGAGGTTCAGGCCCAAATATCTGTTGCTGTTACAGACGTGATGCTATTCTCTGACAGGATGCAAAGGTGGAGCCTCATACACCATTGGGAAATGACAGAATTTTCCTTCTTTCTGATGCTTTGCATGGGTGGACAGGACATTATCTTCTTTCTCTGGATGATCTGCTCTGGCAGTTCTGGGTCCCTCTGACCAGCACCACAACCTTCTCCTTGGCCATACCAGGCACAAATCATGGGCCTGCCAGCTGCCTCTAAGCACCTGGGAGGCAAAGGGAAAGCTGCTGCTCACGTGTGAGATGCACAGTGTCACTCAGGAAACCTCCAGATGGGAGTTCAAACTCAAAAACATCACCTTTACTCCTCGAGGGTTTAACAGCACTGCAGGGCATGGGGGAGAGCATGGAACACAATCCCAGGCTCCTTTCCTGTAGCAAGGTCCAGCAATCAGGAACACTGAGACACCACACAAGGCTTTGGGGATTGAACTGCTCTTGTGTCATGTGAAATGTATTCCGTCAGCAAGTCTTCCACAGCAGAGTAAAAGGAAAACCTTTGCTTTTACTTAAAAAAAGAGATTTCTTCTGTTGGATCTTTGCTTGAAACCAATCCAAAATCTGTCTTGCTTTTGCAACATTCCTGGATGCACCAGCCTGGGTCAAAGAGTGTTTTAACATAAGAGGTGGGAAGTTGTTCAGGAGTTTGTTCATGGGGAAGGGAGGAACCAGCAACCCTGTACAGTGAAACTGAATGTCTAGGCAACACTAAACTCCAATTAACTACCGCTTGGAGGTCTAAAATTAGGAGTAAGCCTTCATGTTTAGGAAACTTAGTTTGATTCTTAGAGAAAAACAAATTTACTGCAAGCTGTGAATATGAAGGATGTCTGAAAATCAAGCTTTTTCTGCTGTCAAAATATATCAGTGCTTTTCTATAAAGCCATGAGATTATGAATTAAAAGCAGCAGATGCAATATATACACACATGCAGAACATAGAACCTCAAACCCTGGCTTTGACTGAAATACTTTTATCTAATTTTTATAACACCAGAGTACTGCAGATAAAGATGGCTTTACAACTTTACCAGCATTATAGTATCTTCCCCCCCTCCCCATATTTTGTATATTCAAGTCAAAAGTCATTTATTTGCAAATAATGGCCTAATGTGCTTCTTAAATAATGTGCATCTTATAAACAAACTGAAAACATAATTGGAGGAATTACAGGAATGAAACACAAATGCAGCTAGCTCTCTGAATTTGCCTGTGCAGAATTAGCAAGACATAATCTATTTACATTTTACTCCCAGCTTGGGGGTTTTTTGCTTGTTATTGTTATTTTTCAGCTACTTTTTTGCAAGTCATGAGAATACAGGATTTTTTCTACCCAGTTGTCAAAAAAACTCTGATGCATTACCCATGTGGGAATCCTGGTGGTGCTTTGTAATGGAAGGGAAAAAGAATCAGGAAGAGAAAAATCAATTTAGCCACCAAGCATAAGGGTCACAGCCAAATTAGTTTCAATACTGATGGCAAGGTACTATGATTTGAAAGGGAAGCCAAATAAGGTAAGAAAAAGGTAATAGTCAGCAATGTTTTAAATCATCTGGAAATAACATGGGCTGTGACACAGCAGCACTGCATTGCACGAGCACTACAGGCACTCTATTTTTCTATCACAGCTTCACATTTCTTTCAGAAAATAGGTACACTGAATGTTTAAAGACCTGAGTGCAAGGGAAATATGTCAAGCAGCAAGACATCTGCCAACTTGGTGTTTCTTAGCATTACCAGAGTAGAGGACATGATTTGTGATAGAGCAGAACAAGAGAAAAGGCCAAAGAGAACATGACCACAGCAATGAGACATCATTTATTCATACTTTTACTGCCAGAAGTAAATAAAGTTATGCTTGTAATTATTGCAGCATATGTGCAAGTAGGAGGAAAACTGCTGAAGCTTTATTGGCCAGATAGCACTGAAAGGTAGTTAATTTATACACAGACACACTGAAGAAACTACCCATTATCGCTGCTGTCCACTCTAACCCATTCCATCTTCAGCCAGATTTAATTTAACAAGAAGAGCTTCAGTCTGCCACTGCTGCAGTCTCTCCCTCCTGCACTTCACAGCCTCTTTTATGTGTCTGGAGAGAGAAGGAGGCGCTGTAATTAGCTGCTGATATTAACAGGCTTTCTTTTGCTTTAAGAATTTGGAAATAAATGGTCACATTACTTCGCAGACTGCTGGATACTCATAGTTTTTTTAAGGTTATTCAAACTGGGCGTGGGTGCTGTTGTTTCTGTACTGCTTTTTGCCTTTGTGTGATGGAGGTTTTCGTTCTGTATCAAAGCAAATTGGGGTCCCAGTTCTGTTTATGTTAGCAGCACAGCTCCAGCCAGGGAGATGACAATCTCTAACATGAGAATATGAAGAGGAGCAGACAGCACAGCAGCACAGAGATATGTGCAGATATTTTCTTCAGCAATTTACAAATCTGAGCCTTAAACAGTTAGGGTTTTTTTTTTGCCTATTATTTTGTCTAGTAGAAAATCAGATAAAGCTTCCTAGAAAGCAGGACATTCTCAGAAGTGTGTGGCAGCAGTTTCATAAAAGTATCATATTGCCATTGCTTCTCACAGTACTTGTAGGAACTTAATTTTCTCCAGCTACTATCTCCAAGTTGTCTGAAACTGGCCAGAGGGCTAAAAAATTATTGGACAGGTCAGGAATACAGGGAAAGGTGAAAGGTGAGCAGAGGAATGAGTTTAATGGTAGAGAGCTCACTTCAATGCTCAAAACAGTTCAGAAAGCAGCACACTTGACTCAGTTACAAAAGTCTCAGCAGCCAGAGTGTCACACCATGGACAGATTTCCCTTAAATGTATGTAGCAAAGGAGAAGCTCCAGCAAAGGTAAAATTTCTCCTTTACCACCCAAAATTAGCTTTACCTGAAGCTTCATGAAACACTTGCCACTGCTGTCCTCCTAACAATTGTACCAGCACAGTTTTCCTCAAGGATTTTTTCTTTTTTTTTCCTCTTCACATTTTTTTTATTTAGAGAATGAGAAAACTGCTATGATTTAAGCCACAAGAAATGTTTCGGGAGCATTAAATTAAAACCAAATCTTAGAATTGTAGAATCACATAATGATTTGGGTTGGAAAGGACCCTAAAGACCATCACTTTCCAAATCCCCTGCCATGGGAAGGGAAACCTTCTGCTAGACCAGGTTGCTCAGAGCCCAATCCAACCTGACCTTGAACATTGCCAGGGATGGGGCAGCTACAGCTTCTCTGGGCAGCTTGTGCCAGTGCCCTAACTCCCTCACAGTAAAAGATTTCTTTCTAAAATCTTATTTAAACTTACCCTTTCAGTTTAAAGCTGTCCACTGCTATCTTATCACTACCTGCCCTTGTCAGAAGTTCCCCTCCAGCTTTCTTGTATCGTTCTTTAGGTATCTGAATGTTCCGTAAGTTCTCCCCAGAGCCTTCTCTTCTCCAGGCTGAGCAGCTCCAACTCTCCCAGCCTGCCTTCACAGGAGAGGTGTTGCTGCCCTCTGATACCTTTCTGGACTCACTCCAATTCAGCATTTTTCTTGTGCTGGGGTGCCCCAGATCTGTACACAGCACTGCAGGTGGAGTCCCACCACAGCAGAGCAGAGAGGCAGAACCCCCTCTCTCCCCTGCTGCCCACAGTGCTTTGGGTGCAGCCCAGGACACATTTGGCTTTCTAGGCTGCAAGTGCACATTGCTGAGACCTGTTGAGCTTCTTGTCCATCAATATCCCCAAATCTTTCTCCTCTGAGAGAAGGCTGCTCTCAATCTATTCTCTCTCCAGCCTGTATTTTTGCTTGGGATTGCTCCAACTGAGGTACAGGACCTTGCACTTGACTGTGCTGAGCTCCATGAGGTTCCCATGTCCCCACCTCTCCAGCCTGCCCAGGCCCCTCTGGATGGCTTCCCTTCCCTGCAGTGTGTTGACTGAACCTCTCAGCTTGGTGTCCTCAGCAATCCTGCTAGGGCTGAACTAAATCCCACGGTCCATGTTGCTGACAAAGATGTTAAACAGCACCAGTCCCACTCAGAGACCAGGAGAAAGACATCAGCATTCATTCTAAAACATACATTGATGCTCATATTTGATTATAATAAGTACCTGGGGAAGCTTCTTCTGAAATTTTTTAAACAATAAGAGTCATTATGTTTCAGGCTGAGTTTCAGTAGTGGCAGCCTTAAGCACAATATTAACTGACTTAATGTGCCCTTGAGTTTGTTTTAACATATATGCTCTTCTAATCCACTTTCACTCTTGTCCAAATTAAACTCAAACTCTGTTTTTAAAGTTTAAGTTTTCTCACTTGTTCTTACTGCAAGTATTTTATCCTGATATCTACTCATCTTAAGCCTTCAATAAGTAATACTTGATGGAGCATCTTCCCCTGCAAACTGTTCAGAAGCTGCAGACTCTCAGGGCAGTGCTGTTTCCTTTTGCCAGCCAATCAGTGGAATCTCTCCATATCCCTGCTTGTTCCTGGTTTAGAGATGTGGGAGTGGCAGCAAAAACTTCAGTTTGCTACAAGCATAGAATAACACTATCTACAGAAGTTTTTAATAGACTGAGTCCCTGTACATCCCTGCTTTTTCAATAAATGATAGACATCTTTTCAGACCCCAATTTTTATCCTTAGTTATACAGCAGTACTCCAGCTGATGATATCATCTACCCTTTCTTGGAGCGTATTTTCTGTGCTAGAATGAAGAGTAAGTTTAAAATCGAAGATCCTTATTTTGCATAATTATATGTAAAGGCAGGAAATGTGTTTCTATCATTTATTGAAGCTTTTTTACAAGAATTCATCCCTGAATTCTGAACGAAAGTACATTTTATATGTATAGAAAATACCAGCAGTAGCAGTCAAGAATAGCTATGGTAACAAGTCTAAGAGATTTTGACTCAGTGAATAAAATCTCTTTATATGAAATATCCCTGAAGACTTTTTCTGAGCAAAATTATACAACTGTTTTTCCCAGAGTGTGATGGTGTATCACACAGCTGACAAGACCCAGAAAACTGGTGCACTGCTGAAGGCTCTTTTCACAACACATGCTTAGCAATGTGGATGCACACTGTGTCTACATTCACTACAAGTCTAACAAAAGGTGTTGCTTTATTTAAAGGAAATTAATTTTCTAAGTAATCTTCCTTTAGAAGCTTTTGGAGACATCTTGAAAAGGAAATAAAAAAGCTGCAGAAGGTGCCCCTGGAGAGTTGCTTTAAAACTGGGATGAAAAAAAATAATAGCATGTTTATTTTACATGCATGACCAAGAGTAAATGTTAAGGAAACCTCCCTTTCTGACCATCCAGGAGCAAGTCTGACAGTAACCCTCTTACCCCCTCGAGCTCAGACTGAGGTCCCTTCACAGCCATACCCCCAGATCTCTTGCAGTTTTACAAGGTTTCCTCACTGGCTCAATGCCATGTTTCCCATAGCAGAGCCTTAGATGTCTGGATCCTTAAAATAATTCAATCATGGTGCATCAACTGAATAACAGCTCAAGCTGGTGCCTCCGAGGAGGAACCTGAACAAAGGAACCCCCTGGGGTTTTATACCCTTACTGTCTAAATATGTGAAAGCCTGGGCTCCTCAGCTCCTGCCACATCTCTGGGTGTCCCTCAGCTGCCTGGCCACAGGTCCCTGTGCCCTTTGTTGTGCAAGGGTCAGCAGTTCAGAGCCTCTTGCCTGGGGCTTTGCCACCCAGAGGTCCACTGCAGCTCCACTGCAGCTGCACACTGAGCTCCCTGCACTGAGTGTATTCCTCAACATGCAGATCCTCAATGCTGCAGCATCAGGGCACTTCAGCAGGATGGTTCTCATTCCCAAATCATTGCTGTTATTCAGAACTCTGAGGAAAAAATTCTACTTGAGATTACTGTTGACAGTTTGCACTTCAAGGTCATCTGCTCAGGGACATAACCCATTGTTGAAATGTCTATGGAAATTATTATTAAATAAGCTCATGAGGAATGTTATGACAATAAGGTGATTACAGTTTGTTGTCATGAAACTTTCTCCAAAGAGTTTCATCTGAAGTAAAAAAAAAAAAAAAAGTTGCATTTGGTTACTGTTTCAAAGAGTGAGAATCTGTGCTTTCACTGATTGGTGTATTTGTGCTTTATTGGCTACTTAAATATTACCATGTTTGTAATCAGGTTGTTTTGACTTCTGATAAATCTCAAACTAATGATAATGCTAATGTGGCTTTGCCTCTGTACACTTGACATTCTCCTGACTTATTTCCTTGGGGATTTGTGACTTCAGCCACTCAAATCTCTGCAGTGGAGTTGTCTTAAAAAGAAATAAACATCATCATATACTCCACTTTCTATCAAATGTTAGAAAGTGAGAATGAGAATATGATGGAAACAACTATTTATTTTAATGCAAAGCTTGCTTTTTGCAGGAGTTGTAGCAACACTGTGACTGTTTTAGTTAAGTTGCATTTAGAGAGCTGTAGTTCACTTTGGATGCTCACATGATTTGTGCTATGAGTAGTCCAAGAGGCAACCAGTCAGATACATTCTGATTTTTTTTGTTAGTTGGAAGAAAAGCTGTCATAGTGTGTCACCTGCAAAATACATCTCTGTGTCCTGTTTTTGACTATGACTGGCAAATTATTCTCTTCTGTGAAACAGAAGACTTCATTTGCTCCTAGATCCCAATCCAACAGAGATCACTGTAATTATGATCTCATAAGGTCACACCAGCAATTTGTGGAGAGAGGAACACTGTCCAGCCAGATATCTCCAGACTGCATTTTATAATGCATCATTCACACTCTCAACTTCCACAGCTTTCTGACCCATCTAAACACCAAAAAGGCATCTTATCATCAAAAATGCTCAAAAAAGTCCTTGGGTAGATTTTATTCTGTTTTAATTCTACAGACTTCAATTGGAAAATATTCCCATGGGTCAGTTAAAATTCATTGCACTTTTCTCCTCCATCTTGTAGCAAGAAGAAAGTTTACTTACTTAAGTTCCCTGCACCAGACTGCAGCCCTTTTCTGTCTTCTCTGGATTTTCTGATATTTTGGATGAACTTATTGCTGCAGCTTTCTGCTTACAGATTCTCCCAGAAAAGCAAAGGACTTCTCTCTTTTATCTGTTCCATCTGTAGACATGAGGAGGGAACTTAATAGGGAGGTTTCAGTCTAATTCTGGTTCTCAGTGGTATCATAGCTCTTTGCAAAGCTCTGTTGGGTGGCACCCACAGGATCCTCAGATGCTCTCAGGGAGTGAGTGCTCTGTAGCCAGGGATACTCTGCTGATTCCTTCTTTTGAACATCAATTCTGTCCTTTTCTTCATGTGTTTTCGTGCATTTTTGTATCAATTTTTAGTTCTGAGCCCCACTCCCTTTTCAAGGGCTCTTCGTTCTTCAATATGGATTTCCTCCAGCTCTTTTTATATATTCTCCAATATAGATACTTAGAAGAAGAATATCAGAACTGGGCAGACACACAGAAACACCTTCTCAGTGCTGCTCCCACCAGAATAAGCCTTGGATAAATCCTGAGCCAATATTACATTTCATCTTCTTCCATCTCAGTTACAAAAGTCAACAACACACAATCTGCCTTTGAATTCTGGGAGGAAAAAAAAACCCAAACAAACAAACACACACAAAAAACTCAGCCATGTAGTGAATTTAGTGTGCTGTGATGTATCATCATGTAGGTACTTCTACATTTCTTTAAAACTCAACTGCACATTATAGTTCTCAATTTCTGTTACTGACTTCATTAAAACTTCTGGGGATCAAAACCCCTTAAAAAGATGTCTGGGAAATTCTGTCTTTGACGCTACAACTTATCCCTTTTCTCCAAACTGTCTGCTGCATTACACAATTATTTCCTTTGCTTATGTACAGACCCAGCCACATCTCCAGACCTGCCATGGTAGGGTTTTTTTCCATATGGACAGAACCACACCAAGATGGATACACTCTGCAAAGTCATAAAAGTCTGACAGAACAAGCTGAAAATATGTCAGAGCTCAGACATTGGAATCGCAATTGTCTCATAATTGGGCAGTTTAAGAAGATGCTCTCCTTTCCTTTATCTTCTGAAAACAAGAACAGAAAGATTTTATTCTTATTTTCTACCTGCCAGTCACATGTTACTTTCAGTGAAGTACTGAGGGGTTTTGCCAGAAAGCAAACAGAAAGTATGATGTTGGAGAGACTGACTGGTGTACATGACAGAAAAGTAACCTGTGACACATATATTTCAGTTCCATCCTGCAGTCTTCGATTTCTGCATCCAGTGCAAGGACAAGAAGAGTGTGTGACTACTAGAGTGGATCAGCAGCCACTTTTGGCAGCAATATGCCTCAGATGTGAAATGAAACTACACTAAATTTACACATATGCATCTCAGTGAGCAGAGCTGTGTTTGGGTAATAGATGGCAGCATTTGGTATTAGCTCCTCACATGAATCACACACTGAAAATCATGTTCTATTTTTTTTGGCATAACAGACAGAGTATAAAGCCTCCTATTCAAAACACTGATCAAATTATAGCCATAAATAAAACTATGAGTTCAAAGTAAAGAGAAATTTGTCCCAGTGACGGATTTTGTCTGGGAGATAGATTTATCACATAGAATTTGATCATGCCAAATCCTTAACAGTAAAATAAGTGGTTCAGACTTATCACTCAGTATTAAAAAATAATCTGGATTTCACTATTCTTCATGCACAAGTTTTCTTTCCCTCTATGGAACTACACATTTGAGTTAAATGTCAGTGAAAATCACCAGTACAAATATAAAATGTGTCAGTGTGAATCATATAACTAAATTTATGTAATAATTGACACTGGCACAAACTTCATCTCCTTCTTGTATGACCCAGTCTATTTTGGGCAGTCATTTCTTCCACCCAGTTTCCTGAGAGTTATGTATGTATTTGCACCTCTAACTGTCACCTTTAAAACTTCTGGGATTCTTTGGCCAATTTCAGCCAAAGCTAATAGGCAGAGATTTCAAAGATAATCTATACCTACATATCTTATGGAAAAAGGTGGCCACTACAGCTCAAAGACCAGAACACTGTGCTAGGAAGCAAAAAGGCAGCAATATGAGCCCTTCATTAAACAGCAGAGTATGTTTTTAACCATGAGTCACAGACCCAGAGGAAATCAGATTTTTGCTGTGTTTGATGTTTGCACAATGCATCAAAACCAGTAAGGATTACCTGTGTCACACGGTGGGCTCCTATATTGAAGTTCCACCATCACATTTCAGTTTTCCAAGTCTTTATTGGTGACTGTTATAGAATCTTCATTTGTAATTATCACATAAAAGTTAGATGCCTGTATTATAAAACTACTTTTATTCTTTAATAAAATCTGATTATCTTGTTAAATGCCTATTCATGCATTCAGTTGAAAATGATAATATTGAAGGCTTGTTTTTGAAATACCTTTTCATTAAAGCAGCCAATCCAATACAATTTGTTCTGGTGCTTGGAGACTTATTTCTGTATGTGTCTTTCTCAACTAATTTTAAGCAGGGATAATGTATGGTAGGGCAGGAAAGATAAAGGCCAAGTTCTGATTTTAGAGAAACACATCCAAATTTTTTCTAAGGAAAAGATTCATTCAAATGGTCTTGTTGTTTTAAGGCAACATTATGAGCTTTCTGTATTGGGTTGTTTATAAAATCCATTGCTATTAGGGATCAGTTCCTAATCAGTTCCTTGGAGTCTGAGATGTCTAAAATAAAATTAAGTGCATTTAGCTGATTTTGCCAGTCTGCAAGATTACAGGTTTGTGCTTGTCCTGACATACAGGCGTCCAGATTTTAAGTAGAAATCATTCTTATTTATGGCCCATGCAATTTTCTTTTAGAGAGGAAATTCACCCAGTTGAAAAAAAGATTAATTAATACAGTAGTCAAAGAAAGTCATAATCTAAGGAATCACTTTTTTAGTTCCACTCACAGCTCCCCATGAGTTTTCTGCCTTTTCATGGTTGTACAACTCTAAAGGCTTCTTGATGGGTGGTTTTAAGTCTTCTGTAGTCAGCTCATTATTTGGAGATGGGATTACCATCATAGAGTTCTATTTCCAAAAATATATATTTTCTGACATCGAAAGAATGGAAGTATTAACAGTGATTCAATGCTGAGAAAGAACTATGAAGCATCTGACATCAGGTCTAGATCCCATGATATGATATAATGTTTGAAGTGTTTCCAGTTACATTTCAATGGGCAAAACTTTTATTGAAAGAACAGGCTGAGAGAAGAGCAGTCAATGCATCTTTTCTACCAGTTAATACTTCAGCATTAGAGATCTGTCTCAGGCGAAAGGAGCTAAGTGAGAGGCTTAATACCTTGAGATTTTTACACAAAACCGGTTCTGGAGCCCAAGATGCCTCATTTAAAACACAAGCACAATCCTGAATCAAAGTCCACTGAAGGCACTTTACTTCCCCAAGCATGTGATTAAGTTAAGGTCATATGTGCAGCATTATTTACTGCTGGGCTATTGCTCCTGTCTTAATGGAAACAGAAAGGGGAATTTGTGTAGGAGACAAGGGAATTCACCCAGCTGATCAACTGGAGCCTCGTGGCTCCATGTGTGAGCTCTCCTGTGTGCCCTGTGTGCAGGAGAAGTGGAGTCAGGGCTGCATCTTGTGCCTGCTGCTGAGCACTTAGAGGCACAGGAAGGGAGCAGCTTTGTCAAGAACTGATGGGAACTGAACAGTCACTTGAACCTGACAGGGACTGAACAGGCAGAAACTTGTTGCCTGTTACATGGGATCATCATCTGAGTCGCACTCTGCACCAGACAGAAGTAACATTGTCTGCATTTACACACAAGCAGATTCTTTTGCAGAAAAGCTCGTTTCCAAGTTACAAGAACTAAGGCATCATTTCCCACTGAAACAGGTGCAATAGTTCTGCAAGATCCCAGTCCTTTAAAATATACTCTATATAATATAGTTTAAAGGATACCAGTCCTTTAATATATATTTTTGTATATGAGAAACCTTTCTGACCACAGTGTGTTTCTTTGTACTAAAACATACAGGTGAATAGGAGTAACTGCAGAATATGATGCCAAATTTGTAGAACCTGTTTCTTTCACTGAAATGCATGGCAATAATCTCAAGATGATGTTGATAAGGAGGACTTTTGTTTGCTACATGATTATACACACATCTATTTCCATGCAACCTATATATTTATTTAGATTTGTTCCATTAGTAAGGCACAACCATGCCATCCTGTAGGACAAGCAACAATATTTATGACAGCAGTGAAGAGAGGAAATGGTACATAATTAAGTGTCATAACTGCTTTAAAAAAAAGCAAAGAAGAAAAACCTAAATTAATTTGTCAGCTATGTTTGCTGTGTAAGCATCATGGTCCAAACCCAATAACCGCTACACCATTTGTGTTCTGGATCTCCATAATTAAATTTTTCTATTGCATTTAATTTTTCCACATATTTATTCATGACCATTATGGATTCTCAAGTTACAATCATACCAGACTGCACAAGCAACTACCTTAATCTTTAAAAATTCCCAAGTTATCTATCCTTATTCCTAAAGGCAAGAGGTAATACTGAAAATTATAACATTGAACACTTGTAAAGAGTCTTTTTATTTTTTAATTAAGTGAAATAAACTTGTCTCCATTTAATCACTAAACTATAAAATAAACTACTTATACCTCAAAGTTGCCTATCTAGTTTGGGAATGGACTTTATTCAAGAAGAAGCTCTTCAGTTTGGTATTCTAGCTGAGAGAAGTATTTCATAATGTAGCAGCTCAGCACCACTGAGATCATCCCCACTGGTGAGCTAGTACCTCACAGACCTTATTACAAAACAGCTGGGATTACAAAATGTAACACAGAGCTACATTTAATAAAAACAGGAGAAAAATGGAAGCATAGAAAGTTAATACCATTTATGTTTAGAGGTTGGAAAGAAATTTATTTGACTTCTACAATCCCTGTATTATGCTATAGTGCTCTGTTTCTGACATTCTCTAAAAATTCTAGAAGGGTTTCCTTTGATGACTTAAGGGATGTAAATAGATTTTTCAGCTTAAAAACAAAACAACAAACAAATATACTAAGAAACAAATCCATATACTCAATCCTCTTGTCTGCAACACCCCCAGCAGTTTTTGAGAGCAAAAAAATCCCTATGGCATTGCTGTTCCTTTACTTTACAATATATTTTGATTTCGCTTCAAAACAGCATCCTGCTATTTTTTTTCTATACTGCCTACCCCAAGCACTCTTTTTCCAGTGAAAGTTCTCCTTAAGAATAATACAAGGTATTTTCCCAGCTGGGCTCAGCCTCCCTTGGACCAAATACAGTTCTGGTGTCAGGTCTGTGGGGAATAATCAAGCAACATTAGCTGTCTGAACTAAGATGTATAACAGCCTCCAACTGGACTTGCCTTTGGTTTTTTTTTTCAAGGAACAAAACCATTTCTAAACTCCTCTCAAGGTCTACAAGCTAGCAATTTCTTTATTAAAAAGCCATGACCATTGGTGATTTGCTTAGGGAAACTGTGTTCAGATATAAAAGAAACAAATGAAACTATAAATTATGCACCATTGTACTTACTACATATATTGTGCTACATAGAGATATTAATCTGAGGGCAGAGTATGATCTACTTTTTTAACAGAAGTGCATTCAGGGTTTTATTCAGTTAGCCCACTTTAAATCCAAACTTGCAGATGTTATGATTTTGCTTTGCAGGAAATCACCCTAGGGCCAAACTTCATTTCACCCTTGAAACTTCCCTTTTTTTCCCTTCATAAAATACTGCCTTTCCTTACTCAGACTTTTCCCACTTACATTTGAAGAAGCTCTTTGCTCACTCAATCATCCTGTCCAGCTCTTTGTATCACTTCAGGACTTTCCTCTGATTTCTCAGGACTTGTTAGCACACTTCCTTATTGGCTTCAGTTTTATTCCTTGCTGGGTTCATGCTGAGAGGCCACCTCACCTCCAGCATCCACTGAGTTGAAAACCTTGGGTTTTCCATCTTTAGCAGTGAAATGGGTATTTTATTCTTTTGAAGAACATCTTCCCTATCATTTTTCTCCAACTTCATACCAATTTCACAACACCAAGTGAAATAATCACTTTGTCATTTCATCAGCAGAACATTAAATGATGGGGAACTTTTCTCTTTTTGACAACCTTTACCTTAACCTTCACTGACTCTATTAGAAAGCAATGATCATTGCCACAGAATTTTTATCACATATATTCATACCTTATGCTGACTTCCAACTTTCCCTTTCCCCCTTAACTTGAATTAAAGTGCTAAATATGAATTACTTTAAGGCAATCTGTAACTAAATGAGGGTAAATAGACAGGTCGTGTTTTAAATCAGTACCTTGCCTGTGTAAAGGAATTTCATGTAGATTTCAATCAGAGATGTTTCTGTTCAGGAGATGAGATTTTAATGGAAATGTTCTATATAGAATTTCATTCGATTTTTTTGAAATTACCCAATGGGATTGATTAGAACTTAATATTGGTACAAGCAACCTGGGCAAACATGGGATGTCTGTCTGCTATTACACAGTTTAGAGTGAAACTGTCCGTATTTAGAGATGTTTGGAAAGTGATGAATATTTATGGCTTTTGGGTAGAAGGCAGGCTGGACAACAAGTTTGATTTTCACTCATTTTATTGATGTCTGCAATTGTTGTACTGACTGTATTTGAATCATGAGGAGGATGAATAATTTTAACTTAATTTCAAACTTGGGTTTGGGATTTAAGAGAATAGAACAATATAACATGAGTAGTTAATTCAAGGGAGACAGAGGTGGATAAGATAATCAGAATATGAACAAATTTATGCAGGCTTTTCAAGATGCCAAAGGAAAAAATCAATTATTTTAATTTTCAAAACCAATGCCTCTTTTCACTTTGAAGATTACTTCCAGATGTGAAACCACTGTCAAGGATTTATTTTTTTCCCCAAAGAAAAAAAAATAATAAGGGAAATTACAAGCTTTTGTATTTCCAGATGTTCTCTTTAGATATATTCCCTTCTGTGTAGTAACCATGTGTGACATTAAATATTTCAGCATAGATTTAATGTCACTGGTAATTCCTGGATTTCAATTCTCAGAATTCCATTCCTGAATGGAATGGAATGACTGTTATGCCACCATTCAGGAAGTGGAGGATGTGCTTTTTCTGCCATCCTCTTCTGCATCCTGCTCTGCACAAGTCTCCTGGTGCTTTGTCATCTCCTCTCTCCACTCTCTGCCTTTGTCTCCATGGTCCTGGGGAAGGAAGCCCTGATCCTCACATATCCCTGGGGCACCACGTGGGAGGAGGAGAAGTCACTTGTCCCTGCCTTTGGTCCCAATGGAACTTGCATTCTCCCTAGCAGAGCTCCTTACAGTGAACTGGACATCACTGAATCATAGAAAGTTTGGGGTTGGAAGGGATCTTAAAGGTTGTCTAAACCAACCCTCCTGCAGTGAGCAGAGAAAGTGGAAGGAAGAAAAGCTGTACTGATCTAAAACTTGCACTTCCATTGGACAGACATTATAAAAACTGCAGGTTTCTTACAGTCACAGTATAAATATAAAAATACTGTAGTCTACAGTTAGACCAATTATGGGACTCAATCAACAGTTCATTAAGTTACATTTGAAAACATTAAGCCACACTCCTCCCTCAGGAACTGTTGATGTAGTTCATCTCTACTTTAACCACTTTGTCCACTTGTCCATCGAGATGGTAGTGGAAACAGGGCTCCACCTGGACAGTAACATTCACCCTTGCAAAATAAAACACAAAGTATTCTACTTCAGAAGTCATTCTGCACAGCAAAGAGGATGTTAGTTTGTAGTTGTTTATTAATACTCTAAGTGAAGAGAAAATGGAAAATTTTATAGAATGTTTACATGTAGGTACTAACAGAACAGTTAAGATTTTTAAGATTTGCAAAACTTGGCTAATTCTCACATCATTATCTATAAAAAGTAAAATCCTGAGTCTTTAAATAATAGGATATTTATGGTGGCACTGCATGCAGTCTTCCTGTAGCAGAGAAAATCTGATTGCAACAAAACCTGCTGCCAAGCCTGAGGTTCTGTTCAATTTTTATTGAACAGAATTGGTTAAGCCCATAGGATGGACTGGTGGTGTTGTTTTTGTAGTTTGTTTTAGTTTTTTTGTTTGGTTGGTTTGTTTTTTGTTTGGTTGGTTGTTTTTTGTTTGTTTGGTTGGTTGGTTTTGGTGCTTTTTTTTTCTTTTATCTTCAATTTTAGAAAAATCCATATAATTTACTGGCTAGAAAAAACAGGTGTAAAACGAAAGAAAAGTCAATGGTTCTTTAGTTAAATCTAAATGTTAAAGGTTTCTGACAAGTTTTAAAAAGCTTTTTATTCCATAATGAGAAACTGACAATAGAGTGTCCCTTAACACTGAATTTTATTAATACTGTAAAATTTAAAGAAATGCTCAATTTTAAAAATTAAATAAATATTTCTTGAATTTCTGCTAGGTTGCAGCCACCCTCTGTGATTAGGATTCTATTCACTGTTGCCTTTCTTCAGGTACTGTAATTATAGCTTGCAAACTGAGAGCACAAGATAATCATTATCTGCACATGTTTACACGTTAAAGAAAATGCTGAAATATCTTTTGCTGCTCCAGACTGAAAGTGTGAATGTTCTCACACGTTTGATATGCCACTGTATTACAGTGATACTTGGTGTGGCTGCACAGCCTCCCATCCAAACTTATTCTTGTGCAATTTATTGAAAAATCAGATGACACTCCTAAATACGCAGGGAAGAAAAAGCCATGCAGTAGATTGGTATAACATTTTCTACATGCAGTTCTGTTTGGCTTTGAAGCAGGGGCAGATCTTTACAGTTCTATCTGGTGTTTTCAAATGCATGTAATTTTAAGTATGACTGTTTAACATATCGCAGTTGAAAGAAAAATGTAATCTCTAGAAATGCCATCCAGTTGCCCATGCCCCATAACTATTTGCTGAGAAAATACTAAAACACTTCATATGTTTGAGCCTATGCATTACTTAATGCTCCAGAATCCTTGAAGAAGATGTGCTTTTTCTGATCTTTGCGGGGAAAAAAAGGAAAGTGTTTTGTTTTGTTTTGTTTTGTTTACTAGTACATTTGTAAAATATATGTGAGCAGGGCAGCCTCTTCCAAAAGTGGCTCCTAATTCTCATATTAGTTGAATACCTGTTCTGTGAAAAATCCAGTCAGGAACAGAGGCAAAAATAAGTGATTCTTCCCTTTTCACCCCTGCCCCCCTCAAAAAGCCAGGAAGTCTTTGTCCTCCAAAACAGAATGTCTGCAAGGAGTAGCAGTCAGCAGTGTCAAAACATGTTTAGACCTCTGATTTTAATGGCATAAATTGACAATTCCAGTGGCTACTCATCCATCACTTCTCCCCATGCTCAAACAGTGAGCCGCCAGCACACTTTCTCAGCTGCAGAACCATCTATTTTCTGGAGGGATGTGTTTATGTGTGTGCTGATTTCCTTTTCAGAGGTGTATGAACACGTCTGCTTAAATCAAGCCCAGAGACGATTTGCTCTGTGGTTCTGTTTATCTCACCTGTACAATTTTGCAAGGGCTGAGTTCCACAATCAGCTGAGGCGTCAGGGGCAAATTCACCTCAAGCAGATTTGCTGTTCTCAAAGGTGAAGATCGAGTTGATTCAAGGTAAGTAAAACTTCATTGTAGTTTTTGGCTGGTACAGTTGGAACCTGGCAAATTTTTAACACATCTGAGGCTGTTAAAAACATGCAACCAGTGGCCTACTGCTATTTTTGTGGACCTTTTGCAAGGACCTTTACAGATATCTTTTGGAAATGAAGGCACTTACACTATTAGAATAGCAGTTTTAATGGTTTGGGAAATACTTTTGACTAATGTTCCCACTGGCAAATTGACTATCCATTTCTTCTCAGAGTGTTTAAGATGTAAATGGTCTTTTTTCCTGGGTGTGGAGGTTGTGTGTTGAAACCCACTGCTCAACAATCCCAGCTGCATGCATGTTATTATCCCAGCACTGATTACAAGATTCCATTGACCACAAGCTGCCTTTTTGCCTGTCTAGATGTTGTGATTAGTGTACAATCAATCTCTAATCCAATCAGAAAGCTGCCTGTCTGCAGCTGATAAAGGTCTCGGCAGGGCACTGATGAGGCTGCAGCCCTGGTATCTCTAAGGGGACACCTGCAGCATGTGAGGTGCAGAAGTTAAGCAGGCTGATCTAAGAGTAAGGAATTAAGGTGGCCTGCAAATAATCTGATAAACAGCCTTCAAACAGAACAAACCAGGCAGCTTCAGTGTGGGGCTCATCATCCTCACAGACCCTGGAGTGCTGCTGCTCTAAATCCTAGCACATGGAGAAGATCACCTTTTAGCTCAGGAAGACCATTCAAGCCAGAAGATTTAGTTTCTGGTCATTAAAAGAAGAAGCTACCAAATAATTTATCTCATTCTATGATTTTCTCCAGTGCATGACTTCCTCTGTACTACTTCAGCTTTGTACTTCATTGTCTGCTTTTCTTCACAGGAGCCTGGAATGGAATATAGCTGTGACTTTCCAAATTGTAGTGCAAAGAAATAATTGCTTGTTCTTTGCTTCTTCTATTTTAATTCCTTGACCCAACTTTAATTTCTTTTCTCTCTTTATCTCAGTATTCTTTCCTAATTCTGCAGATGGGATACTTATAATTACAGATCATATTAAAGCTGTTAAAAAATAGCATATTATTATGTGATAAACTGGCGTATTTTATATTAATCCTTGTTGATCTGCTTCAGGGCAAACAGTTTCTCATAATTTTTTTTTTCATGATATGACCCATTCTTATTACATTAACGTTCAAAATTAGAGAGAATCACAACTAACTACCTTATTGAAAGCTAAAGAAATTCCAAAGTACTTCTTTTGTAACCACGGAAACATCTCTTGACTGCTTAAATGGAAACCATTGTTTTTATTTATTTATGATTATTTTAAACACAGTTCTATGAATTATCTTTACTTCTAGAAATACAGATTTTTTCCACTAACCCCATAGATTTGTTATTCTTTGTAACTCCTGGGTGAGTTACACTCCTACTTTCAAGCTTTTCAGGGCATCTGACACCCATCTGAAATACCTGCAGCAAAGCTTACATTTATCTATATTCACAATATGCCTAAGATCAAAAGAAATATAATTATTCTGTCTGTGAAGTCTTTTTTTTCCTTTATGACCATTTCAGATTTAATAATTTCTCTGATTTCAAAGTCTCTAATCAGTAAACAATGAATAGCATCACAGTGAAATAATCTAATTGTCACAGCTCTGACTTTCAAAAAAAGCTTTCAAGACTGCTTTAAACTCGACAATTTTGGCAAAACCTATTGTTACAATGTTAAATGGGCACAGTGCATGCAAGAAGAACAATAATTCAGTACATGCAGGTATTTGAAACATGCACTTCAAAGTCAGCATGGTCTACTGTAAACAGTAAAATCATGCTCAGAGCACAGTTTAAGACTCATTGTGAACTAAACCAGCTTATATCCAATGATTGTGCCTTTAAATATATATGGAAAATATCTGCTCTTCATAGAATATGACCTTCATAACTCAATTTATGGGTCATTCCCTCACTTGTGGGATATTTTCAATATCATAATTGTAAAAAGAGAAAGAAAGGAAGGAAAAATGTTCAGTTATTCATTTTGCAGGGCCTTTTTATTAAAAGCAGAAATAACATTAGATGAAAATCATTTCACTGATAATTTTAATGAAATATGAAGTGCTTTGAATATATTTTATTGCAGGCAATATAGAAAAAAGGCATTGGCTGCTTAATGTGTCATTTAATGAATGGGTTCCACATTGCCTTACTTTGCTACATTTGGAAGTGAAGGCCATGCAAAGATGATAGCAAGTGCTTTCAAAAGGGGGCTTCTTCCCACATTTTTAAATTACACTTCACCTAATGGAAAGTGCAGAGTATAATGCAGCAGAAATGAGGCTGAACCAAAACATTGGAGCTACATACCTTAACAAATCTCACTGAATTTCATCCTGTAAGTGCATCTCTAATACAGAAAAAATCCTGATGTTGATAATGTCCTAGCATGCTGAAGGTCAGGCTGATACAAGAAGGATCCCAAAGAAACAGAAATCTTGGCTAATTTGCAATAAGCTAAGCAGTTGCCTAGTTAGCCCTGCTGAAGGTGAGGAACCAGGGTGGAAGCTCTGCCCACAGGGATGCAAAGGTCATTGCAGAGAAGGCTGTAGGTGTCATTTGTTAACACCTTCTCCAGCTCAGAGAAAACCAAATGCAATTGTCAGTGCTGCAGAAAAACTTCTAATCTTCTCAACTTTTTTTTTTTAAGAGAGACATGGGACTGACTCAGCAAGTTTCCTGTTATTAACCCTAAACTGCCTTAGGCTCTCTCTGGTAGCAGCTACCAGCTGTCACCTCAGGTTTTTTTCCAGCAAGATGCAGATTCATGATTTGTGTCTAAAATGAACAAAGCATAAATGATAACCCTGCCCTGGCCTTGAGGCTGGCTGGCACTGGCTGGCTTGGTCTGTAGCACCTGCCCCTGTGTCCATCCCTTCAGAGCCCAGGGTCCTCTATTCACACTCCAGCTCAGAAATGCTAACACTTGAGCAGTAAGTGGTCTGGGACCCAGAGATCAGACTTATTAGCTGGCACTTTTATTCAGCAGTTGGTATTATTCATACTTACTGGTCCACTGAAAGGAGCCTTCCACAGCCACATACACTGGCTTTTAAACTAGCAAAAAATATTGTAGGAATACATCAGAAAATATGCAGTAGGAAATTTTATCATGTCTTTACAAGGAGGCATCTCATCTTCCTGGGTATAATACCCCTTTGGCTTAGAGATTAGATGTTATATGAAAAAAAACAAACATGTGAAGAAGGTCTGAAGCTGGCATTACAAATGAAGAACATTCACACACTGGAGGAACTTCTATATCAAGACTGAGGAGGATTTCAGATATATTTTTCGGTCATTTTGGAAAAAACCCTGCAGTAGAGAGGAGGTATATCTGCTCTGCTGCACAGTACAGCATGAAATGGGTGAATGGCAGGGAATCCAGAAGAGAAATAAAGGTGTCTCTGGCCCATGAATGTAAGAAGCAGAGACAGAGAACAAACTTTCACCTTGTGATGTTTTCCACATTTACCTTTCTGATGTCCAAGCTCCGTTGCCAAGTTACTGGCTCTGCATTTAAATCAATGAATGATGCAAATAGAAAAGTCTGTATGTAACAGACACTGCTTGTTAACAGGAAGAACACCTTTCTTTCAAGGCATGGCAATGAGAAGGGAAAAAGCCCATGTAGTAATATAATCAGCCTTTTAAAATTGTTTTAAAATAGCTTTTTCTCAACACAAGACCTGCAAGTTTAACACCATATGGTCTTAGAACCCAAGTGAGTTGCAGGGAAGTGTCAAGTATTGCTAGAGATTGCATTTTCATACAGATCCATAAACAAGCAGCTGCATAATTTCTCAAATGATTATCGCCCTTGCACACCTGGCGTGTGTTATATATAAAAAATTAACAAACAAAAGTGAGAATTTTACTACAGTGCCGTGCTGTCATGGCAAATTGCACCATCAAAATCCAATTGCACAACCCAGCTTCAGGCAACAGTATGACAAGAGAGCTGCAGTATATAACTGTAGAGACAGGGCTCCATTAAATAAGATGTGAAACAGGCCAGCGTGGAGCCTGGAAAACCCAGGAGGTGCTGAAGGCAATGTAATAGGGCCCCATCGTCAACAGTATCAGAGGCTGCTGATAAATCAAGACAATGAAAGAAGGAGCTTCTCAGTTAGCTTGAAGCAACAGATCCTCATTACAAACTCTCTCAAGAGCAGTTCCAGCACAGTGGCAATATCTGAAACAAGACTGAAATTTATTAGAAGGATTTTTGTGCATTAAAACCAGCCTGTAATGTTAGAACTGTGCTTTCCAATGCAAGGAAAAACAAGGGGCAAAGGAGGTAAGGTGAGAAATTGCTAGTAATTACACTTTATAATCTAGCGCAATTAAGAAAAATATTGTTTTGACAGTGTCTCACTCCTCAAAAATATTTTCTTCTGGATATCCAGTTTCTGTTTGATCTGAGCTACTAAACAGGAATTGACATATAGGAAAAAAATAAACACCACCTCCAAAACACCCAAAATACTCAGGGGGAGTATGACATAAAAAGACTGATACATTTGACCCCTTGATCTCAAAGTTCCCCCAACATCTATGTGTTTTGTTTGGGACCAACAAGCTTACAGGCAAGCTATGGGCTCTGGATGCCTCTGCTCCTCCTTAGGATGCAGAAGGGAAGTGCAAAGGGACATCCACACTTTCAGTCTCAGTCTGTCAGTCTGATAGACACACTAGCAGAGTCAGACCTCATCGTGGCTGCTATAGAAGAGGCAGCTGGAAGACAAAAGTACAGACCTAGTAGATATGAAGCCTAAAGCAGGCTACCTGAAACACAGGACAAGACAAAGTTAGGAGAATAAAAGCAGATCAATTTATTAACGGCCTTTAAGGTACATTCAGGGCAGGCAAAGCCCCTCATGAGGCCACACCCAAAATGGGCACTGGGTCACCAGCTCCTCACCTTTTATAAATTCTGTTGTATTAGCATATTGGCCCTTAATTCTTCAGTCACACCCTCAGGTGATGATCTTAACCACCCCAGGCTCACTCCCCCAGTTCACTGTTATTTACGTATTTTCAGGCTCTAGGGCAGTGAATGTGTCCTTGGATTTCCATTCAGAGGAATTGTTTTGGCTAAAGGAACTGGGATCAGAACTTTTAATGTTTTATATGAAGCCCAGAACTACACCAAAGCTAGAGATACATGAAGAATAAAAACTAGAAGTTCTTAAGGCATCAGATAAGGATCTTCACCAAGAAAGACTGAGGTACGTAATCTATTTAATGGACAGAGGTTTTTACCAGAGATAATAGTGCTGGAAAAGGGAAAATCAACCCCATAACTCCCTCAGAACTACTTTATCTGCTGGGATGTAGAATTCCTTGCCTGTGAAGGGTCCTTTCTGAATTTTCCACAGTACCTTTGCTTCAACAGGACAGGTCAGGATAAATAGTAAAGGAAGATTTCTGGTCAATGAAAGAGATTTGAAAGCCTGCAGGGTCCAGATCCCAGCCATCCATCTTCCATGGTTAGAATAAAAAGAATCACAAAAATACCCTGTTGCGTTCTCATCCCAAGAAGTCAATCTCATTCTCAGATATCTTCAAATGAAAAATCAAATCTAAAACTTAAGCAGAACAACATAAAAGAAAGGAGGCAGAACCAGAAGACCCAAGAACACCACTCTTTATTCCACCCTCCAACCTTCTCACGAGAACCTTTCCAATCTGGAAATCTCTGAAGATGACTAACTCACTTCTGGAGCACTGGAACTTAAATTCCAAACCGTTTAGGGCTTCACAAAAGTATGACATGAAAAAAAGTCTCATAAATCTGCACCATAAAATACAAAGTTTTGCTAGTGTGAGATCTGACATGGCAGATATATTCATAGCTGTACATGATAATAAGCAACAGAACAAAACATGGTTGCAGTTTCCTGTGTTAGAGCAAGTCTTAAGTTTAGCTTCTACAATGAATTTTTTAACTTATGGTATCAAATTTTTAAATGGCTATTGTAGAGAAGTTTTAAACTCTTAAATACAGATCACGTCTATAAAGCTTAGTCTAATTTTTTACAAATTCAGGAATTTAAAGCAATTTAATATAAAAATTAAACTGTTTGCAATGATTACGACTGAAACATGTGGTAAGAATGAATTATAAATCCCCATAATGGTGAAATACAAAGTAACAGACTAAATTCAAATCCTCTGCTATCCTGAGTTATTTATTTAAAAAGGTTCATATGGGGCTCCATTGTGCCTACACTGTTAAAATTTGGAGCCAAATCCCACAACAGGCTTCACAGAAGCTGGTAAACATCCTCACCCTCACTGTATATAAATATGAGGCTGGTGGCAATAATTTGCTTTCTTTGAGAGTGGTCTTTAAAGTGAAGGATTTGCCTCAAGCTCCCACAGCTATACATTTCCAAGGATTTGTGAGTTTGTCGTAAGCATTATGTGATAAATATAAACCAAAGGTAACACAGAAGTTATACTATCCGTATTCTTTTGAACATATCTCTCACTCTGAAGCTTGAAATGGTTCAGAATTTAGCAGGAAGCAAATAAAATCCCATTTCAATTGTACTTAATTTTGAGCTATTGCCAAAAGGCTTAGTTCAAAATATCTAGGTACCCTGTATGATTTTGTGAGTTGGGCTGCCCTCAAATTACAAATAAATGTCAAGAAACATTGCTATACTCTTATTTATTGCCAAAGCAACGAAGAAAAATGTTTGCTCCAGCATATTTTGTGTATTCTAAAATCATGTTCTGTATTCCGCTGTTCTGTTGTTCAGCTTTGCAAGCCCTAATGAAGTTATTTCACCTGGTGCAGCTGCCTAAAATGTCCCTCTTTATCCCTGTATAGTCTTAGCAAACACACTCCCAACATTCTTATTACCAGAACAACCTCTACCATTCCAAAACAAGCAAAGTTTACATATATCTTTGAAAGTGGAACAGTAAATTGTCCACAATAAGCCAGATCTCACAGCCTTCACCCAGTTTTTACTCACTGCCCATAAAAATGCAAAAAAAAATTTTTGTTAGTTAGGAATCTTGTAAAAACTTGTTAAGCACGTTGAAAAAGAGAATATTCAGAAGACTTGACTAATAGCAGTTCTGTGCTGTTGACAGAACATGGATGCAATGCATCTTTCTGCTCCTCTCACCACACAGAAACAAGCAGCCTCAGTTTATCGTAAACAATTCAATGTGTGTGGATTGTGGCAGATAAAGTGACACTCCTTACAAAGGCTCTGCTGACTGGAGGACACTGGAGAGCACTACTGTTCTCTCCTCACTTGTGAGTTGCTCATCTCTGATGGGGATTGTGTGCACTAAGCTGTTTTTCTGGATACAAGCAGGAAGTTAGCTTTTATCTATGCATCACTTAACCAAGGCAAAGAGAAATATGCTGAAAACTAGGGCATGTGACCAGAAACTTATTTGTCAAACAACAACAAAAAGGGGACAAGAACCAAGCCCACCTTTCTTTATCCTTAAAATCAATTAAAGTGACATCACCCCAGGCTCTGAAATGTCATACATCAAAAGCTGGCAACATTTTTCGAAGTATAATGATTGAACTTGCTGTGACATCTGCATTGCCTCTAGAATGCCATAAATTCTGTTGCTTTCCTAATTTGCCAATCATATAAATATTTAGAAACTCTCCAGGGAGGTCAGCATTAAAAAGGGCTAGAAGGAGCCAAAGTATCATGTTCTTGAATTGAAAAATCTGTTCAAACTGGTGACTCCACAAAATAGTTATTTTCAATGTGTGAAAGCAACCCTTAGCAATAGTGTATTAATAGTGTTACTCAGTTGGTCAGCTGAGAGTGTGTTTAGTGGGCAAAGGACATGAATCCATAGTCTCCCAAATCCCTGGGCAGTGGTTGGGAAAAGGGCTTTAAGTGCAATACTCAACACTCAGGTTTCAGCTGTTTGTTAACTCACAGTGATCCTCTGAAACTCAAAGGTTTGTTACTGAGTGGAAACAGTTAATTCTTAGAACACTTGTAATATCTTAGAAATGCATAGAAAAATATGTACCATTCATCAGGACTAAGAATTTCTCCAAGAGGAACAGCTTGGTAAATCGATGTAAACACCATCATAAGGACAATAGTCTAGTTTGAATCCCTCAGACCACTTCTCTTGATAATATGCCAATATTCATACACAAATAAAATTTTTTTGTTCCATAAAAGTTTTAAGTATCAGTGCAAGAGACCATTCTTTTAAAAATTACTTTCGTATTATTTAAAGGTGAAACCTTGGAAAATACAATGGTCAACATCTTTTATTACATTGTTGTATTTGAACTGCCACTTTTTTATATCAAAGTTAATTAAAGATGATTTGCCAGTGAATCCAACCTATTTTGTCATTTTCCATCTTTATTTTAAAATGATAGTGGTGTGAAATACTCAGAATTCTGAAGCAGAGAGATGCATTTACCACATTCCATCTCTGTAAGCCGGTGGAGGTCTTTTGTATAACACTAGGATATTCTCTTTAATTTTGGTGGATCAAGATAAAGATAAAATATTTTTACTGGGCACTATCCAGGCAGAAGAGTCTCTCAAGGTACTAACAGCACAACGTGTGCATTTTCTTTCTCTCCTACAGAATTCAAGAGCAAACTTCAGCACAGAATGTTCTGAAGAGCAGTAGCTGATGCCTTCCAAAGGCTGGAACAGGTAAAAATACTATCATATGGTATAGCTGCATTGCTGAAGTTATCTGTGACACCAGAAAAAGCAGTCATATATCTAATCAGATTTTCTGTACTTCCACTCTATAATTTTCTATGCTTAGACAGATGTATCAGAACAAAAGAGACAAGCAGCAACTGTAAAATAAAATTCAGGTTCCTCTCATACTAGTGCCCAACTGACTGCTACACACTGATTTATCAGAGGAACCAGAGAAAGATGTGTCACACATGTACATCCCATTCTCAGCAGCCGTCAGTCAGTTGTGATAGATAAACAGAAATGAAACATCACCAGAAAGGGCTGAGGTAGACTTGCACTCAAATTAATAGGGTCATACTGTGCTGTTGTTACATGCTAAACTGGGAAAGGCCAGCTGTGAGATTCTGAGAATGTCAGAAACATCAGTCAGCACAAGCTGAATGATGGTGGTGCTCCATCCATAAAGCTCTATCTAAAAGACTCTGTTGGTGTGAATATTTGTCACAGCCCTCCATTGCTACCAGCTGGGGAGAAGTTTTACTGCCCCATGCTACAGCCAAGGGATGTGCAACCAGTATCAGCTTCATCACAACTTCCTACCAGAAGGGATTTCCTGCAGCTTGCTCTTTGGCAAAAAAATAAAAGACTTGGTTAAGATGGAGACTGAGAATAGCAAAGAAAGGGATTGGGGTGTGAAGTGGAGAGGAAAAGCCTGGAATTCAGGCAGAAGTGCAAGGAGTGGCAGAAGGACGGGGGAAGAAAGGGCACTTGCAGGGGAAGAAAGAGGCTAGGAGGAGAGCAAGACAGGGCACAGTCAGATTGCAGGGGCAGGGTCAGTGTGGGCTGAGGATGGCTCTCCCACAGGACTGTGAACTGTGTAACAGCTGTGGGGGAAGTGTGGACTGTGAACTAGATGACTGGGTGTATTAGCAGAGAGCTAATTTGCAATACTTGCAGTAGCAAGTGGGAGAGGGGAGCTAAAACACTGGTGTGAAGATGACAAAGAGGTTTGGGATGAGAACAAATAAGAATTTCTGGATTGAGGAGTATAAGATCAATGTTAATGGACAGGAAGAATGAAGTCATGTCAAAATCATCAGAAAAAGGTGAGGATTAGAGAGAATGAAGCGCAAGAAGTTGCGGTGTGTGATGTTCCAGGCCTACAGGAGCTACAAAATGTGTCATATTCCCACAGAACTAAGTGTGTCTGGTTTTTCTTTGCCCAGACAACTCCAATCTGCTCATCTTGCACACACGACTCACTTCAAACTCACAGTATCTCCAGAAGTGCAGATGGTCCTGTAAGTAATTGAGGATCCCTGCAGAGAGAACACTAATGGAAAAATACCCCACTTTTATCCTGTATCTTGAACTACCAAAGTATTCCTTACCACCTAATCCTGCATTCAGTCTGTTACTTACAGTAACATTGCAGTAAAACACATATGACTGAAGACCATCTGACTGTCAGATTGTATTTAACAGGTTTAATGAAAATTTAATGCTCCCACAATTGATTTTTCTCCAAGTGGCACTGAATTACTTATGAACAACCTCATCTCTACTTAAACAAAACATGCTCCTCTAATGAGGTACAGTTAAACGAAGATCAGAATGATCTATAATGCAGCATATACTTAGCAAAACTAAGAATCAAAATCTTTCATATTTTGAGGAAAAACAAGCTCTGGAAGAGGTGGGCAACAAAGAAGGACAATGAAAGTGTCTTCCACCCTTGAAAGTGGAAAAGGTAAGTGGATGGGCTCAAAATGAAAGCCTTGGCAAGTGCTCATTCTAGAACTGGGGACTCCTTTCCCTTGTGCTTCCCCTTCCCTTCTCCCACCTGCATTTTCTTTTCTCCAGCATCCTTGTTCTTTCTCTTTTTTTTTTTTCCCCTGAATAATGACAGAATGAATGAAAGAGTCAAAACAATTGACCTACTCCTTTAGAAAAAGAGGATGTACCTGCTCCCCTGCCTTCCATTAATGAATTGGTTTTGGCATGACTCTTCAGCAGAATGGACCTTCTTCATGGGGTAGAAAGGCAATTCAGCAAATGTGTATCCAAGGATGGGGAAGCCTGACTTGCCCTGTGTTTTCAGCCCTTTACAGGCCAAAGGGGAAAAAGCCCCCACCCTTTCTATGGCCTTTAATTCTCCTAGTGCCATGGCTTCTACATCCTCAAGGGCTTTGGAGGCACCAAGGACTATTTGGCATTGATTCCATTACAGTTGTTTCCTAGGCATGATTTCTATTAGCAAGATAAGTTAATCTAAGGATATATAACAATGAAGAAATAAATTGCTCTTTGAGTCTTCCCTGAGGCTGTTGATTCCCACCCCTGGGAGCTGCTGGCACATCCTTGCTGTACTGCCTGCCCATGGGAGGATCACACCACACCAGTATTAAAGTAGTCATTTTGGAGAATGCCAGACAGATCCCTACTGGTTAAAGTACTAAAATGAATGTTTACTTTAAGGCAGGTTATTAGAAAACACCAGTCTGAATGCTAAAGATGAAGATGGGAAAAAACCCCTAGAAATAGTGCATTTATAGTAAAAAAAAAAAGACAAAGCTAAGTCAATCAGACAATAAGCATCATTAGGGCAGAAATTAATATGCACACGGAGTGCTTGGAGAGAGCTGTTTACATTTTTCATAATTAGCTAGTTTCAGAAGATGAAGCAGGACTTTCACGGCTGGATTAATTAGGGTTCACTTTACACAGGAATGCAAAAGCCAGCAGTTAGTGTAATACACCCAGAGAACTGGCAATCACTGAGCAAATTCCTCCCCTGTGACAGCCCATTCCCCGTTAGTGTCGCTGATCACTCATGATGCACAAAGTAGCACAACTGTGCCAACCACTTCAGAAGCAGCTCAAATGACTCAGGTTTCAGTCAAGTACTCACTTGTGTATTCACTAATGAAGAAAGGGAAGAGTGTTGAAGAATTATTTTATTAAAAAAGAAATTAAATGAAGAAATTTCTTACAAAAATTGTCTTTCCCATGTAGTGCAAAACAGAACTGCATCATATTTCAGAGCCATCTACCTTAAATTCTGGTATGTGAAGGTAAAACTCTGATCTGTGATTTCTGCACCACTTAATATCAATATATTGTATATTGATTAATTAAATTTCTTCACACTTGTACTTCTGACAAGCTTATTAAATCATAATTTCCCAAGGAGTGATGCTTTAATGATTATCAGAGGTAAAGCCAGTTCTTTAAAGTATTGTTCTAACAGTAGATTACAGAAACAGAAAACAAGGAAGTAGGGATTCCATTGAAGAAGAAAAAATCAAAGTGTTTTCCAGGACAGATATGCCGACATTTTAATATATCAATACACATTTTATAATACAATAATTTTACAATCTATAAAATTTAACATTAAAATTTAATTATGGAATTTATTCAATTTTAAATTCTATAATTTATCCTACTCTCTCAGATAACATGTAAGATGGAATGGAAAATAAGAAAAAAAGAGTGAAAGAACGGTGCTTTTTTGCAATGCATCTATGAAAAGGCATTTTATTACAAAATAATGCTATGAAAAAACTGGCAGAGTAATTGTAGCAGAAAATATTTACTGCAAATTCAACATATCTGTGGTACCATGTCTGTGGCACCACTATTCACACATCAGTTCAGAATGACATCTCCAAGAAATGAAACTTCTATAGTAGTTTAGCAGGTAATAATTTTTAATGGAAAATCTCTATTGCAGAAAATCAAAGCGAATTTTTATGCCAAATTAAAACACTGCACTATTTCTAATACTAACCCAGAGTCTGTAAAGGCAGTTTTGATTTTCTCTTCTGCAAAAACTTTGTGTATCATCTTGGTGACAAATAATATTTCTTCCTGATGAGCACCTCTCAGTCCCCAGCTGAAAAACAGAATAGTGCTATGCATCAGCCCTCTGAAATGCACACATTTAATAGTGTTAAAGAATTAAACACAACAAAGGACAAAGGACAGGTTGCTCACATTAACATCTTAGCAGGCTTAACTCATTCTATCTATATCCTAATTATTATTATTGCAACAAAAAGAAATTACATTCAGGCCATATAAAGTTTTCATCAGAAAAAGTACAGGATCAGAATTTTAATGCTTCAGTGAAGGATAAGGAACTTTAAAGCTTGCTCACTGAGTCATAGCTATAAAAATAGAAATTTAGTAAATTTTGGCTATTCAAAAATAACAAAATCACAGAGTGAGCTGAGTTGGCAGCAATCCACCAGGATCATCAAATCCGTCTCCTGGCCCTGCACAGCTCCATCCCCAAGAGTCACACCACGTGTCTGAGGGCATTGTCCAAACACTTCTGTAAGGCTGCTGCTGTGGCCACTGCCCTGGGGAGCTGTTCCAGTGCCCAACCACCCTCTGGGTGAAGACCATTTTTCTAATACCCAGCCTAAACGTTCCCTGACACAACTTCAGGCCATTCCCTCTGTCCTCTCTCTGTCACCACAGAGCAGAGATCAGTGTCTGTCCCTCGTCCTCATGATGAAGCTGCAGACTGCAATGAAGTCTTCCCTCAGTCTCCTCTTCTCCAGGCTGAACAGACCAAGCGACCTCAGCTGCTCTTCACACAGCTTCCCCTCAAGGCCCTTCACCATCTTTATTGCTCTCCTTTGGACACTTTCTCATAGTTTAATGTCTTTCTTACGTTGTGGCACCCAAAACTGCTCCCAGCACTGGAGGTGAGGCTGCCCCAGGTCAGAGCAGAGCAGGACAATCCCCTCCCTTGCTGTTGGGGGTTGAGAATTCCTCCCCATTCCTGTTGCCAGGTAACAAACGATCCGATGTTCAGAGTGATCAGGCCTTTTGTAAAAGACAATGGCTAGGTTTTGGGCAGGGCTAGGTAAGGGAGAGCCTGCTGAGGAACACTCTCTCTCGTGGTTCGGACGCTGAGGGGAGAGGCTGCTGCCTCCTGGCTTTCCAGCTGCTACCAGAGGAGATCCAACTGTGCCCTGTTTCTCTTCCCTCCTGGCTGGAAATTCTCGCTGGCCGGAGAGAGAGAGAGCGCCCGCTCCTGCTGCCCTGTTCCCTCGCTGCCCTGAGCTGTTCCTGCTGCGCTGCGTGTTCCTCAGCCCGTCCGCCATTGCAGTTGCCGGACAGTGACCTGACCCTGCGCCACAGCGCCACCTGCAGCCGCTCGGGAGTCATTGCACCTGCCCTGGCCAGCCGGGAGCTCAACAGCGCCCCTGCTGCTTGCAACCGTGATTACACCACACGGGAGAAAGTTCAGCAGCTCACATTATCTGCTGTTTGGTTTTCTGGTTCTAGTTGTGGCTTGCTATTACTGTTATTGTTTGTTTATAGATACTAGTAAAGAACTGATACTCCTTTTTTCCCATACCTTTGCCTGAAAGCCCTTGATTTATTAAATTAAATAATTCGGAGGGAGGAGGGGAAGGAAAATCACATCCTCTGCTCTAGGGGAGGGTTCAGCCTCTCTTGGCAGACACCTGTCTTTCAAACCAAGACACTTGCCCAGCTGGCCATGCTGTGCCTGATGTCCTCAGGACAGGGATGTCCCTCCTGGCTCCAGGGCACTGCTGGCTCATGTTCAACTTGCCATCCACCAGGACCCCCAGGTCCCTTTCCATTGTTCTTCCTTCCAGCCTCTCCTCCCCCAGTCTGCCTGTTCACCCAGGTTTGCCCTATCCCAGGTGCAGAATCCAGCACTTTCCCTTGCTGAATTTCATGTGGTTGGTGAATGCCCAACCCTCTGATTTTTTTAGGTATTGCACCATACAGGTGCCTTCCATGAAAAATAAAAGATCTGTGCACCAATATGTTTCAAAAATACATGAAATATACAGCAATAAGAAACGATTGGTTTTTGTTAGCATGAAAAATATGGGATGGATTTGATTGATCAGCTTTGACTTCTGATTTAGAATGCTGTCTTCACAATAAGCGTTGACAAGAATCACAAAGAGATGTTGGAGAATATGATCAAAGCTGTTTAATTTTGTGAAAGGATGGTTGGCAGAACAGAATCTGGAAGAGATGAAGCATTCTTCAAAACTTTGACAGAAAGTAAGAATTTTGTTATGGACAGTTCTGAAGGCAGTCACACATGCGTGGGAGACTGTCACCAACTGTACTTTCCACCACATCTCTTCCGTAGTAGCAGGAGGGAACAGTAATTTCCTTTAATGAGACAGTTAAAAGTTTTAGGCAGACTTTTGCCACATTTCAAGAAAACCAACAGGAACATCCTGTGCTGTTCACTGACTGTAACCAGCTCATCTTTATACACATGTACAACTCTCTCTGTGTTAGAAACCAGTAGGGAAATGGTGTTAATTCAGGAGTTCTGTGTGCAGAAGCTAAAACAAAAACATCAGGCTAAGCAACTCCTCTCTCCACCAGCACAGAGCAGAAAAGCATCAACCACCCATTTCCTTGTAAAGAACTAAGAATCATACAAAGTATGTAAGCCTTTCTCCTGATCATAGAGTGGTAACAGACTAAAAAACATCTGTTGTTTGGGGTTTTTTTAAGGGAAAGGGAAAGGTAATTTTCACTTCATGGGCAAAACTTTTCATCCTGGTCCCAGAATGAAAATACTCCTGCTTCACATGCAAATTGGATAATCCTAGACACCAGATTAATAAAGCCACAGTGTTAAGTCAAGCAGGAAATGGGTTTATAGTTCTGAGGTTGTTGTTTGAATGAAAGATTTCCCCAATGCAAGTAGAGAAGAAATTTTGGGATGAGTGCACGTTCTACAGTGATGTCCCAACACACAACCCTAGGTTTTGCTGAGAGCTACATCTTGTACAAACACTGACAGCCTGCAGTTGCATTCTCTGTGAACATCTTCCATGTGTACACAGCACTGCTCACTCCATTGCTCTGATGTGCAAACATCAACAATTTGACAAACAAAGCTCTTAATTATGAAAAATCAGAGCATTTGATATCATAAACAGAACTACATAATTCCTCTTCATGTGATAAAAACAGAAATTAAGCAAGCATTATGGAATAAATAGTACTTAGTGCAAAGTTTTCATTTAATAAGAAGGGTTTTAAAGTTGAATGCTTGAAAATTTGTCATTCTAGACTGAGTGAAGCAGTGCGGTCTTGTTTTCGTCTGCAAACACAGCATGGGAATCATCTTGCAAAGGGATGTGGGACAAAAGGATAAATTATACAGCATTAGACCAAAGAATGAATGGGCCAGCAGCCGTCATGTTTTTAAGAAGTAACCCCTGTTATGCAGCTTGTTTTCTCCTTCCAATCATTCTTCTTCTTCTTCTTAATTAATACTTACTTGAAAACAGGTCGTTTTCCTGTAAGGTTTGATTCTCATAATGTTAAAAGCAGAGTAAATAATTGAAAAACATGGAACAGAACAGGGACAGTTGAAGGACTCACCTTTCAGGTAATATATTCTGCCAGCACCTGTGCCTGCCACCACTGCCCCATGTATGATCTGCAGCTTGCAGTCAGCCCTGCAGCCCTACAGAATGTCTGGCACAGCTCTGCAAACAGTCTGAGCCAGTCCTGAGATCACTGAGGTCTGCCGGAGGTCAGGTAGTCATGGAATGGAAATGGTAAATTGCTCTTCTCAGAAATGAGACACCAAATCAGTGTTCTGCTCCCCTCCTTACAACACCTCCCCTCTCATCTCCTGCTGTCTCCACTCCACCCTGTTAAGAAAACTTTGCATATGTTCCAAAAGCAACACCTTTTTTTTTTCTTTTTGATATGTTTCCTCAATTTTTACTGTATATACCAACAGACTAACCAAAACAACAGCACCAGTTTTGCTCCCAGTGTCTGGCAGGGGTAGACTGAGGGATTACAAAAGGAATGGTGAAAAACCTTGGTCTTCCTTCACGGTTTAGGAAGCTGTCAAATGCACAGGCTGCCCCAGTGGGACAGAAATATATCACATGCTAGCTGAAACATGTAATGCAAGAGAAAATTGGGAAATTTTACCAGTCCATTCATCAGTGAGGATGAAAAGACACAAGGGAGAGAGTTGTCTCAGAATTAATGCAGAGGTTGTTCACATTTTACAGAAAGTATTCACTGAGACTCCTACTAAGCCTCAAGTTAGAATTATAATGTGAAACCAGACACAAAAAACATCTTTTTCCCTTTTGTCTTTATGATACAATACAAGACATCCCTTGCTACAGTCATTGAGGTTGTATCATTACAGCTTTTCTTTGGACACAAAGGACATTCTCCATATCCTCCACTTTGGAAGAGTTTTGTTATGGAGAGTAAAAGGGACCAGAAACAACAGGCAGGACTTGTGAGCAAACCTTTGTGCTGGAAACCATGTTAGGACTGGATTTTACAGCCTAGCACAGCACCTTTTATTAAAAAAGTCCCAGTGCTATGGGCCCTGGCATTAAAGAGGCAGTTTCTTCCCTTGGTGTGCACAGCTCATTTGTAGCCTTGAGAGTCCTTGCAGCTTTGGGCAGTCAGGTTCCATCTGGTTAGCAGAGTCTGAGGTGTCATGTGGTTAATGAAATAATGAGGATTGTAGGTGTGAAAAGGTCCCAAACCAGTATTGCCTGGACTGGCATTCTGGTCTTCCTATCTCAGCTTCCTTCTCTCTTGGGAAAGAAACATAGTCCAGAAACTCAGCAGTGAAAATACTAGAAGGAAATATCAGTACCAAATAAAAGAATTCAGTGAAATTGAATGGAAAGAAAATCAGGGGAGACACCATTCCATGAAGGAGAAATAATGGAAAACACTCTTCATGGAATGGTATCAAGATGGAGAAAAGGGAAGAGATGCAGACTCTTCAGGACTCAGTCAAAGATTAACCTGGGGGGTTGTACAGCAGGCTGCAGTGGGAAATCCAGCTGATATCTCTTCATGTGATGCCCCTATATTGATAATCATGATAGCTTTGCAGGCTAACTTATGGTAAAAATCACCAGCCAAAAAGTGTGTCTGTCTTTAGCCTGTCAGGACAAACATACAAATCTGGGCATCTGATTGATGTGTTCAAATTGTTATGGACAGCATGAGTCTTGCATTTAAATGGCTAAAGCCCCAAATTACATTTGGGAACAAGCATTATTACATGACCAGAGATGAAGAGAGATGGTAGAAAATCAGAGCTGATAAAGTTTGCTGATTTCATATGGTTGAAACTGTGATTATTTAAAGCACAGGGTGGGACATCTCTGACTTTTCTTTCTGGTCACTTCTCCCAACAGAAGAAGAGGTCATATATTCTCCAGAAAGAGCTCTTTCACAGAAACTCAGCAAGGAAGGGTGACTGGGGACCAGCACAAATCAGTGTGTGTTGATCCTGAATATGACTGGTTTCCAGGATCAATAACTTCTTCATGGGCCACCAGTGTTAGTCCAGGTTTTGTGGTTGTGTCACTGAGCTCCAAAATGCAGTATCTCTGATGCAGAAGTGACTTCACCTTGCCTCTGCATAAAATTGCAGCTGCATGAAATTATTTCAGTAGAGGAAATCTTGACCCCAAATCGTCCTAAATATGGCATTCTAAATCTGACTCTGAGATTTTTGTGCAGGAGGCCAAAACCAGAATTCTTTTCACAATTTAACAAGGGACTGGTTTTGACAGATACGTAGAGTATTCTGATTTGGGAGGAACCCATAAGGATCATGGAGTCCAACTCTTAAATGGCCCATACTGGGTTTGAATCCACAATCTTGGTGTTATTAGCATCATCCTTTGACCAACTGAGCTAATCTCAGGGTCATTTGCCTGCTTCCAAATTCCATTGGCAAAAGAACTGGAGTCACAGGATGTATCTTCCTTTTCTGAGAGCTGAATACACTATATATTTTAAGTAGGTGCTGCAAAGTGACTAGTTTTTCATTTGGAAAGTTCTCAGTGTTTGCTGATATTTGCTAATTGGGCCTGCTACTTTGTCAATCGCACCAGCAGTTTCTGAGCTGCATGAACTGCCTCAGTCTGAGTCCTGTAGATGGGACTTGCAACAGAAGTGTTTTCTGGAATAAAACAGAGGGCTGAAAGACAAACTGACAACAAGCCACATCATCCTTCCCAAATGATGCCTGTCTCACCTGCCTGAATCCCACGCCAGCACACCTCTGGGACTCCTCTGTGTCCCAAATGCCACCATCTTCAGCAGAGCGGGAAAGACAGAGGGAAACTGGATGTGGTTGTGAGCTGAATTTTAGGCTGTGGTGACAACAAGCTCGCAACCCTTGGTGCAAACCATACTTGTAATGCAAATTCACCAGATGCTTACAAAATGAGAGCCTCCTGCTGTATATTCAAAACCCAAAACCGAAATTGAAAAACGCTGTTAAGATGCCTGTACATAAATATGGGGAATATGTTCAAATAAAAATTGCTCAAATTCCAGAGAGGTTTCTATTTCATCAATAATTCATGAATTTGTAAATTCATGAATTTGTAATACTTAAATGCTTCCTTGAAACTAAGTAGCTTTCATGTCTCTAGTTAAATATAGTGAGTACAGGTTAATGCAGAGCTCTCTGGGAGTCTATATTGACCCTTATTTCTTTCTAATTGCTACATATTTATAGAAGAACAGCTGAACTACATCTTTCAATGTTGATTTGAAGCTTTGGAATCACAGTATAGCTTTTGGATTTAAATCCTCAAATGGTGCCCATAATATAGTGGGTGAAATGTCAGGGGGGAAATGAAAAACTTATGACAGAATAAGGGATTTGCTAAACAATTGGAGAGGATAAAATGTGCAACATCGTTAAGAATGAGGCCCTTGTCTTCTGTGAATTGAAGCTGGCTGGAGGAAGGCAATTAATTATAGAGAAAATTGGAATCTTTTAAGCAATTCCTAACTTGCCTCTGAATTACACCAGAAAAAGGAAGAACAGTCCCAGGAATCTATCTGGCATCAGATGGTGCTGCTCACAGTGAAAGTCTGAAAGCTTTATGAGACTTTTGGTGATGTGACAACATCAGCAATATCCTGCCAGTCATTTTTAGACAGACTGTGGTTTTACCTTTCTGACAGCTGCCATGACTTGCTTGATTTTGTTCTTACCTTGAGTTTTGCATTTCAAATAGAAAAAAGGATCAATCCTGCCGGCACTTTGGTGGAAATCTTGCAAAATGCTAGAGGAGAAAGCAAGCTTAAAGCTAAGCAAGCATGATGTAAGCCTGGGCTGGCACAAAGTCAGATACTGAAGCACCAGATAGGGCTGGCTTAATGAAGGAGTAGAACCCTCATGACACACAGACCTTCTGAGGGAACAGGGCTTGTGTCAGACTCAAGTGTCTTCAACTTTCCTTTTACTTTCATCATGTCATCTGACATAAAGTCAGATCTTTAGCTGGCATAAGATTCTCCTTCTCCCATGAAGATCATGGAGCAACTTCGTCAGCTTCTTCTGAACTACAGATTATAGATTTGGTTGCTGTCCTCAGCTGGAGAGAAGAAGAAACACAAACACATGAAATTTCCATTTTTATAATCCTTTCACTGGAGATTTCAGTGAAAAGCGATCTTACAGTGACTATGTGATGGCATCTTAGGAGCTTGCTAAGCCTGCAGATATGCTACAAACGCAGTGGAAAACTAGTATCAAGTTATTCTCATAAAATCTTGCAATTCTGCTTCTGCATCTTAGTCCATCCAAATTTCTATTCTTTAGAGAATGGTGATGCAGTTTGGACAGGTTCAGGTAGGTTGAGTTGCACTGGTGACACTGAAACTGACGCAGTCCTGCAGGTTTCCCAAGGCATTTGGGATGTGAACAGATGCTCTTCATTCCAGGAAAGTACTTCTTGTTGAACTAGTTTCAATGGATCTCCTCCTTGCTCAAAAAATATATCAGAATTCAAGAGGCCTCCTTCATATTTCTGGATCAGCTTTGCCATGTTATACTTACAAAAAAAGAAAATTATAAATGGAAACCTTTTTATAATGACTAAAAATTAACAACTGGTAATATTTTAGTGTCCTTGCTTGCATGAAATTTTTTTCAGATCAAGACTGGTGTTACTGACTGGTAAGTCCTCACAGTGACAGAATCACTCAGTTTTATTTCATGGTTTTCAAGCTTTAAGAACTTTTAATCTGACAGGAGGCACTGAAGCCCATCTGAAGGGTTAGAAGAGATTTTTGCAAATCCAGAGAAATTTAATCTGGCACTTTGGTTTTTGGAAGCAATCAAACAAAATATACTATAAAAAACCCTAAAAAAAGCCATGTAGCAAATTTGCTGTGGAGAAATTTGTGGAATTCTTATTGCTTTAATTTTTTTTCAGTTGTGATTTCTAGTGTACTGATTTCAGGTTTTGGACATTAATAATAACATATGTATTGGTATTATAGAATGGGCAGGAGATTTGTTTGTTGTGTGCACATATATGCATAACTATTTTCCCAAGAAATTGGAAAATGTGTTGTCAACTCATCGTTCTCAGCTCTCTGTTACCTTAGACTGCCATTGCATTCATTTATTTGCTGGTAAAATGTTCCAAACAGAAACCATTTTTTTTTTTTTTTCAAGATTAACAATGCTCACAACATCAAGCATTATCTTTTTTTTAAAAAATATTTTACCTTGGATGCAGAAAATCCACAGATATTTCATATCAGTTACACCAAACATAAAAGCAATATATTAATCTAAATACTTAAATAATTAAGTACATACCAGTGGTTACACAAGAAGAAGTCTTATGAAACTGTGTTCTACTTGCTTTTCTGTACCAATTTTCTCATATTTAATAAGAATTGCAATTTTACTGCAGGCTTTCAAGCTCTGAAGGTATCTCTCTTCTCTGATTTCAGAGAGATTTTAGGAACTTTACTTCACTGACATTTTCTCTACATTCAATCATATTTGAGTAAAAAATATGGGAAGAAAGAACAGACAAACTGTCGACACAATCAAATAGTTCTTACTCTTCCAGAAGCCAGCCTAAAACCAAAATCAGTCAAACAGAAAATCCAGAGACAAATCTGTAACACAAAATCAAAATTTTAGAATCTAGGCAACAGAAATAAAGATCACTCCTGTAATTTACCCAGCCTACCAAAGGAAATTTTATTCCAATAATGTTTTTTTCTTTATTACTCCCTCACTGTCATTTGATCTTTGAATAAATTACTTTGACTAATTCTCCAGTGAGACCACATCTGACATTTTTTCACTAATGTATTTCCTGCTGAGCAGGAAGACAAGCACATTAGAACTATCAAGAAAAGACTGCATCTTAAACTTCAACCCAGGACTGCCAGCCTTTCAGATTTCTGCCTGAATGAAAAAAGGAGAGGCATTCTTAGAGTACTTAATTCTTTGACAACCTTGCCTCTTGCTTCAGTGACCACTGCCTTGTTTCTTAAGTCTCTTGTTTATTTTGATTGGAAAATATGGCATTTCGGAATGTACTTTAGTATACTTTACAACCTAGAATACCTGATGCAGAGTATTGGCTTCATTTTACTCTGGGATGTGCTCCAACTGAGCTGATCACCTCAAATGCCCTTATGGTCACTGAAGATCTGGTAAATATTGTTAAAGGGAGGTAAGGGTGATTCACCCTTTGCCAAAGTAGGTCAGATGATTCATATTCTCAAAAGTGCATCTGTCTCGTGACAATAACATTCAATGGTGATTTTTACAGTCTGTGTCTTTAATGCAATTGTCTGAAATTATGTGAGAGGAATTCTACCATCTTAAGAAACTCTAAGGGTGCCTTGGGTGGGTTATTTTAATTGATTTCCATTGTGCATTAATCCTGAAAACATAATTCTTTACTTGAATTATCTATTTCAGCACAATTTGACGAA
Source organism: Lichenostomus cassidix (assembly GCF_008360975.1). Classification (NCBI taxonomy): domain Eukaryota; kingdom Metazoa; phylum Chordata; class Aves; order Passeriformes; family Meliphagidae; genus Lichenostomus; species Lichenostomus cassidix. Next base: position 10,616,863 of record NC_139482.1, read on the forward strand.
TTTTTCTCAAAATGTAAAATTTAGCACTTTTTCTGTGATATGTTTAACGGTGATAAACAATGAGAGTAACCTCACCACAGATATGCAATTTGCCTATTAAATCAAGGTTTTTAGAGGCCTGGCAGCTAATGACTTACTGTCTGTTGTAGAACTGGGTGATCCAAAGTCTTAAAATTATATATATGGTTTCTCATACTTGGATTATATATCAAATTCTACTAAAAAATACCTCTCAGACAGTATATAGGATAGTCCTAATGGAAGGAATCTGTACTTTTCAGTAGTGCCATCTTCACAGTCACAAGGGAGACTGACAGGTTATCTTTACGCCAACTTGGAATCTGCAAATAGATTTTCTATGAAGAGAAACTTTGGAATACCCTAGACATACATCTTTTTCTCTCAAGACTTTTTCCTACAGTCTTCTCAAATTTCTCTTATCCCCCAGTCAGAGGATGTAGTGGGTGTAGAGGGCGCAAACAGGTTTTTTTATTTTATCAAAATGTGTGTTTTATGAGAACAGATTGGTTGAAAGGAATTTGACTGTTTATGTTACCAAGTAAATACATAAAATGTAACAAAATGGCAGATGAAATCCTGGGTTCATTAAGGCAAAGTAGTACATGTGGAGGAAAAAAACCCAGCATTATAAATAAACACAGTTTCTATATTGCAGATTGCAATGTGGGAAAAAAATGTCAGAGAAGTAGTTGACAGTTTTATGAAAATAACAGCTCCATACTGAACAAGCAGCCAAAAGAGCAAAACAAATGTTAGGAATTGTTAAGAGGCACCCCACAAACATGACCACAACACAAACTGTAAAACATTATTATGCCACATGCAGCTCAATGGTTTTCCCACTCCGTGAGTATCTGAGAGTAGTTCTGGTGTCCCTTATCACTAAGAACATATAGGGAACTGCAAAGAGTAGATGGAAAGGCAACAGATGAGATCAAGGGTAAGGAATGGCTTATGTTGATTAGAGCTCGCTGTACAGGAAAAAGATGATTAAGACAGAGATCAATAAAGTCATTAATTATTCATAAGTTATGTGAACAGGAAACATTTTTCATTGTTTCAGGGAAGATCTAAAGGAGGTCCAAGTGAAATGACCAGGTAGCAAGCTTAAAGCAAACAAAAAGAAGTACGTTTTCATTGTGCAGAATAAAACTGTCATTCCTTTGGAATCATTGCCATAGGAATACCATATTATTGCCATATCATACAATCAGCCAGGTTGGAAGGGACCTCAAAAGACCATCTGGTCCAACATTTTGTAGGAAAGAGAGCCTATATGAGATTATCTGGCATCTTGTTCAATTGTATGATGAAAACCTCTGGTTATGGGGGCTCTACCATATCCCTGGAGAGGTTCCAAGGAATGATTGTTCTCACTGTTAAAAAAAAATAAAAGTCTTTCTTATATTGAGTTGAAACCTTTCCCAGTATAACTTGTCTTCTCCATGTGGCTGCTTGTGAAGAGAGAGCTTCCATGCTCTTTGTAGCCATCCTTTAATTGATGAGATGCCTATTAGCCATCTCTTCTGCAGAGGGAAAAAATCTATCTTCAGTTTTGCCTTTTAGGATAGATTCTCCAGCTCTTTGATCATCATTGTGGCCCTGCCTTGGTTCCTTGACAGTCTGTCCATGTCTTTCTTGGTGTCTGGGAGCAGAACTGCACACAGCACTCCAGGTGTTGCCTGACTGGGATGATCACAGCTCTATCTCTACTGTTAATGTCCCTGTGGCTCCAGCTCAGGTTCTGATTGATTTGTTGATGCTATATTTATTACTAAAGCCAGATATGGGTTAAAAAAATGGGTATTGGGTTTGTATGTCCAGGTTTTGGTAGCAGTGGCCTAACAGTGAGAACAGTGGTGTAACTGTTTTCTGTGAGAAGTTCTCCTATGTTCAACAGAGCCAAAGCCAGCATGCTCCAAGGTGGACCAGCTGCTGGTCGAGGCCAAGCCCATCGGTGACAGTGGTAGCACCTCTGGGATAACATATTTAAGAAGAGGAAAAATATCCCTGTGCAGTTGCAGCTGTAGTGGGAAGAGTGACAACATCCTAAAGAATCAGCACCAGGGTCAGTGTAGAATGAGGGAGGAAAGTGCTCCAGATGTTGGAGCTGAGATTCCCCTGCAGCCCATGGTGAAGACCACGGTGAGGCAGCTGTGCCCCTGCAGCCCATGGAGGTCTGTGGTGGGCACTTGGTGTCCAGCCATGGTCAACCCACCACACCCTCCTTCGTCTGTACATTATGATTATTGATGTAAGGACATATATAGTGACCTGACAGGTTGATGTAAATGATTGGAACTTTCAAGCACTTGCTCATTCAAATCTTGCCAACTTAAGAATTTCATGAACACTGTGGTTCTTGGATGACTGTTCAGTGCTCTGCACTCATTATTTTGATATTCCTAGCACTGTTGCTGAATTACAAATTAAAAAGGACAACAGATCAGCATTATGAAGTGTCACAAGTGAAGATAAACTTAATACGTAGAACAGCAGAAAAGACAAACTGAAAAACTTTGTTTTCAACCTCAAACAATCATCTCTCTTGCACTCAAAAGTAAAAGATATTGAAGAGAAGTGCCAAAAAATCAAAGAAGTCACAAGGGACATGAAAACCATGCAGGGGTAAGTGCTCAAGAGTATATGTGCTCCTGTATTGATTGCCAAAAAGTATCAAATCCTTAGGTGATGAATCAACTCAACTTGTAAAAAAAGGCTTTAGTTGATGGGAATAAATCCCCAGACTCACAGACAGTGAGAAATAGCAAGTTCTTAGGCAGGAATGAATTCAGAGTCCATAGCAGATGATTCCCATTTCTGTCCCTTGAAGGCAGATTGCCTGGCTTTAATTACCAAGAATTACTCTATCTCAGCACATTTTCCAACTCGAAGACCCTTCCACTGTCCTGAATTTTTGAAAGCTCACTTCCTTTACTGTGCTGGAACAAAAAGGATTTGGACCTGTACTTGTCATTACTTCTAGGAAACACAAGCCCAAGACAGTTTTTCTGCAATGCCTGCAGCAAAACACTCTTGCCTGGGGATAGTGGCAAGGCTGGAAAGTGAAAGATGAGATCTCTTTGCCTTCAAAGAGAAAAGGCACAGGTTTGCCCTGGGACCATTTCAGTGCCTCAGCTCTCTGGAGCTGGGAAAAAGCTGGGGGAATGTCAAATAATGAAGCAGGGCATTTTCATTGCCCAGCCTTACAAAGCAACTGCCTTACAAGCCCTCGAAATGCAATCCACATGGACTGTTTCTTGCTGCAGGACTAAGTTACTGCAGTTACTATTAAGCAGTTACTATTAAGCATAGCCTAAATAATTTATGGTCATAAGGAGCTGAATAAACTTGATTTTCTTAAAATATCCTGCAGCACTGGACACAACAATGAAGACCTTCACCTCAAAGGGCTTGTACCATTAAACCAAACCTAGTAACGAAGAGCTGTGCTCTGGGGATTAGAGCTGGGTACTCAAGGGGTACATGATACTGCTGCCTTGATCTCAACATCTCTGTTCAAAGTGATGAAATTGGCAGCTGGAAATAGCACTTACATGGGAAAGCTGTTGGTCTTCAGGGAGAACATAGTACCGTCACAGAACTTCATATCCAGTTATGTGATCTCCTCATGGTTTTGAAAATTGTCTAAAGGCTGTCTGGGTGAAAAGGATCCCTGTGAAAGATGCCACAGCCCCTCAGACCGAGTTCAGATATTCTCTGTTTGTCCAAGTGAAAAAATAATGACTTTCATAATAATCAATTGCATAATATTTTCTGCTGAAAGTTGAAAAAGAACTTTTACCCCACATTCCTAAGGCTTTTGATTTTCACCTATTTTGCCTATATATGTTCCATTATTTGATTGTGCTCAGTTTGAATGATTTTGGTTTAATTGATTAAAACCAGAAGGTTTTTCATGTTCTAAGGATTTCCTAACAAACTAGTTATCACAGCTAAAAATGGTCATGAAATTAATATTTTTTCAACCAAATATTTTCTGATATTCTTTCTGAGAATGACAGGGGATAATTTCTCTAACAAAAGTATCTCATCTCAGCATTTACTTGTCTCTCTTTCACACTATTCAGGAAATTGCTGTCAAGAGTAAAAGGAGAGAAGCCTACACTGGTCTCACCCGTTATGCAGAAAAGCAGGTCCTTCAGATTTTGCTTAGCTGAAAGCAATATTTTTAATACTGTTAGGTCTTAGAATAAAGGGAAACTGAAAATTATAATGGTAAGATAAGACAATAATTTCTTTTAACGTATCTGTGTTAGGCATGCATTTTTAAATTACTCCAGGCTTCATAAAGCTACGGCTTGTTTGAAGAAGCACCACTGCAAAAATATTTAGCCTTATGTTTATTTATTATAATCTTGTTTTCTTAGCACTCTTTGTAGTACTTCATTGTGGATGAGCATTAGAATTGCCATATGATAGGTGTGGAATCAGTATTGCATAGCTGTAAGGAAAGGAAATTCATGAAAGAAATTGCAGTTTAATGTACCAATGTACAATGGAAAATATCTGAGAGCCATTTGTCAAAGAAAATTAGTAATGGTCTTATCACCCTGCATTAGCCACCTTTCCTGGTAAGCCCTAATAAACATCATAAACAAAAGCTCCATGCTCTGTGTCAGACAAAGAGCTCTTTTCCAGCCAAAGGTATAATTTCACATTAAATACTAGCACTGGAACTGTGATGCAGTTTTTTTTTTTTGTCCTTGGGCACTTATCTGGAGTTTGCACCCAGAATGACCATTTTTAACAGCACCCTTGCAGTTCCAAGCAATGTTTTCTTTTCTTCCTTTAGCTAAACTCCTAGACGTCCAGTTAATACAGAGACACCTTTCCATTCATCTATTTTTTCAGACAACACCTTAAATCTTGTTTATTTATTTATAAAGAGGTTGCATGTGTAAAATGGTTGATCCACTGGATTTAAAAATGCCTTTTGCCCCCATGAGGGTCTCCAACACAGTGAGTTCAGCGGCAGCATTAGACACAACCCCTGACCCAAGCATAGCAGTGCTGCAACGCACAAAACACCTTCCTAAGCTCACTGGGATCACTCCCATCTTATGCAGGAAGTAAAAAAAAAGGGCACAAACCACATTTTACACATCTACAGCTTCTAGCCATTTCTGCTGATCTCTGGAGACCTATCCAGAGTGCACACTGCCTCACTCTCCACTTTCTGCAGAAAGTGATGTTTCAAACGCAACATATAAATAACTACAGAGATCTGAACTATTGACATAGTCTTGATGCTTAACTTCAAGAAATGTCCAGTCTTTACTGTCAGATCCTACCTCTACTATTAGTTTTATTATATTATGAATAACTCCAATGTGTCCTTTAGCTCAATGTCCTCTTAAAACAGTCCTAAAATATGATGAAGGCCAGCACTTTTTTTTTTTTTTACCTTGTGAAAGCTTTTGTCTCCTCTGAATATTTCTGCTTCTGTTTCTTCATTTTACTTTTATTGAAGCTTGCCATTACACAAATAGAGCCACAACAGATAATTGTGGGTTCCCTCTAATTTGATCCTCTGCTATTACAAGCTGGCACAGCTCTGTCCTTCTTCTCTGAGCTGATGACATTGCATTAGGTTTTGTCCTTCCTTTTAGCTGCTCCCACTCTGAGGACAACAGCTTTGACACCCAGTGAGCTGCCTCCCATCTCATAGATGAATGTGGTGTACTCTGCAATGCTAAGACTAAATTCCCTAATAAATATGACAGAAATCTGCACTCTGAAAAAGTTGACCACGTCATACTTTTGCTCTATCCTTTTCTTTTTCCCTGCACATTTACTGAGTAAAATTTTTACAGGCAGGTTCATACATAGTACTAAGACAATTATTTGTATCGCTAAGTGTGCCTTTGAGCATAAAAATTGTTATGTCACCTGTGCAAACAGCATTACTGCCAGAGATAAGTAAGGGTAAGTATCTCCCACTGTGCCTCTACTGATAGGAAGTATTATAATGGAATAAGCAATAAGTTGTAGGGTTTTTTTCCTTTTATACCCTTGACTTAAACACTTTCAAAGGAAATATTTCATATATGCTGCCTTTAAAGAAATGGTAGTGCGCTCAGTATCTTTTACTAATTACTGTCTATCTTATTTCAACAGTAGAGTGAAAACATAGAGATTTATTTTAAAAAAGTTTTAAATATTATTTTCTTTGTTTATCAGGACAAGGTTACAGAAGAGCTTTTTTTACATAAATAAAGTGCTGCAGGCCTAAGTTGTTCTATTTCTCTCCTTCCATTTTATATTATTGATGGCATAATTTTTCATTATGCATTTTCCTACACTTCATAGGAATTCATAAAACATTTCTTATCTGAAAGAAACAATATGTTCCTCATACTACTTCCACTTATATTTTTTCCCTCTCGATCTACATAACTAAATGCTGAGTAAACCTGTTAAAAAGATGTCCTCATTTCTAAGTCAATTTACCAAACTATTCAGGGAGGTCTTACTTTAAGACCCTAAATAACCCTAAATTGGAAGAATAAATTAAAATAATTGCTCTTCGTTTGCTTGAGTTTCTGATCTGCAAGGTAAGAATGAGTACACAGCACAGATTTCTGCACAATATGAAGGTTTAGGAAAATCCTGCCTCTCTCACACTCCCTCCAGGACCCACACATGGAGTCTTATTTAGCATTTACTTGGTATTTGCTAGTAACCCAAGAATTCACTTGCTTGCTATAACTTAATTATTTTTACAGCTAAACCAAATGTAATTTTTAAAATATTCTTGTTAGTAACAGGAAAAATGAAGGCTTTGCATCTTTTCCTACACCTTCATTGACAAGTTATAATTTAGCCCTGGAATCTTTATTTTCTGCAGTATTCCTAGAAAGTGTGTACCACAGATATGATAACCAAACTTAGTCACAGAATCAGAGAATATGCTGTGTTGGAAGAGACCCACAAGGATCATCAAGTCCAATCCTGGTTCTGCACAGGACAACTTCAAGAGTCACCATGTGTCTAAGGGCAAAGTTACAATGAGATAAACTTTTAAAACCTGATTTAAAACGAAAGCTGGAGACATACTTTTTATTCAAAAGGATTCCAAATTTAATGCTTTGACTTTTAAGAAATAAATATTACCAGTGGTTATGTAGATATTATTTTCTTCTGTACTTTTCAAGTTTTTTCCAAATTTCACCCTTCTCATTTTATATCTTTATTCTTTGGGCCTTCAGCTAATCCAAAGGATTATTGAATTTTTCATTCCTTGTATTTAAGATGGAAATTGTCCTGTGTTATCAACATACTGCCATCTCTGAAGGAATTTCTACACTGTAAACCCTAATTTTCCATGGCAGTATCTCACTTACCCATTTGTTGAACTCTAGTGCAAATGCACCTGACATTGGAATAAAGTGAGAGAAAGAACACAAATAACTAATTTTTCAAGCACAAGATCTTAAGCTGCACTTTCCCCCACTGTGGGCATATACCTGTAGCACATTTAAAGTCTCTTTCTCTAAGCCAGAGGTGTGAATCTCAGTCTTGTTTAGGGCATGTCTGTGGACAAGTGCTCAGGACATGTCTGTCAATCATGGTTTACTGCTCTCTGTGGAGCTCACAGTCATGTAAATCATAACAGCTTAATTTCAGTTGTCTAACCGAACTTTGAATTATATGGACAAAGACTTTGTTAGGTTTTGGGGTTTTTTTAAGTCTCTGGATATTTTTCTTTGCTAAAAAGAGTTCTGTGTGCACAGGAGCTGGAGTAGAAGGCAGGTATAGAAGTTCTCTCTGCTTAAAAATAAAAAAAACCCATAAAACTCCAGACCAGATTAATATTGTAGGTCTTACTTTCATTGCTTTCATTGTTTGAATTTTCATTCAAACACTTTAATTTCTTGCAGAGGTATTTCTTAGACTCAGTGCAGTTTTTTCTGTCCTAAAAGCCTACCTAGCAATTTCTCTAAACATTTTGAGCTGCCAAAGGAATTTTTGAGTCTCTCTGTTGCTCTGTTTGTCCTCTTCTCAGTCCTTATTTATGTCATTTTACTTTTAAAATACAGTGACCAGACATGGAAATGTTTTGCTTGTGGTCATATTGTGCTGTTTGAAGAATTTCTTCACATTTACATTTGTGTTTGACATCTCTGTGTGCATACAGAAATTTTATTTTCCTGTATAAATGGCTGTTAGCTACTCTGGCAGAGGGCTTTCAGCTACAGCTACTCTCATTCAGTCACTATTATCTTGATCAAGGCTTTGTGTCTTTTGCACTTTGAGAGTGTGTTTCTTTTTCATTATTATTTTTCCTCTTATCTTCCTACCTAGGTATGTCTGAACTTTGAACTGCTGCTGCAATTTTGCTTAATAATAGAAATGAGACATGAAAATAGCACTGTGTGACAAAGTCTAGTACATCGTGTATTCAAGTTGCTCTGAGCACTCATGCATTCTGCACTGATGAAATATTTTGATGCATCATGAAGAAAACAGGTATGTTTTCAGTGGAGAAAAGCATGACCCTGTAGATATCAGAATGTGATGCCTTATGTTAAAAGAGTTGTATTTTCCTAGGTGCTGCATTCCTGGACTACACATCAGAACAGAAGTACAATCTAAAATAAATTACAAAATTTTTCTATTTATATGCACAAATTTGCCAGGAGATGTGGTCTCTGCCTCACTGCTTTTCCTGGAAGGGATGTTCATAAAACTGTACTTATCAAAATAAATAGATTCTGGCTGTCTCAGATACATATATAAGGAAAAACAGAGTGGTTGTCACATATATAATATCTCATAAAGCATGTTCCTAAACTAAAAAAGCATATACTAATCATTTACCTGCTGTCTCTTCATATCTGTGTATAGAAGAAGAAGCCACATCAGTAGGCAGTACCAGTGAAATGTGTTAAGTCTTTATCTTAGAACACCTTTAGATAGTGACAGTGTTATTATTTATATTGCCAACATTTGCTGATAATATTTCAAAGAGGTATGATTAAGCACTGTTTTCTAAGCTGTAGAAATATCTTATATTTGGAAATATAACTCTTGATTTTACCAAGGCTCTGCTCTGGTGCAAGCCAAATTGTCATCTCAGTAGTAAATCCTATGCACCAACCAGAAATGCACTGGAGGCTAAATACTAAATACATTTTTGATGGTCTCTGGATTATCCTGCTGATGCTTTCTGTGATCTTCATGCACTGTAAGTGTGACTTGTACTTCTTATGGCCCCTATACTTCATCAGTGTAGCTGTGAGCTTATACAGAGAACTTGGGCTGTGAATTGCTGTTTCTTTTCAGTGTTGACTTTTAAAAAAAACATTCCTGTAACCACAGACAGCAGGACAAAAAATATCCACAGTTTGGATATCTAACTCTCATCAAAGTTCTAACTGATTTCAATAAAACCAAAAATGCCTACAATGTGTATTCTAGATCTAACTTTAGGCTACCTTTCTTGTCAACAGAGTATAGACTCTTCTAGGGTGTTATACATGTTATAAATGTTAGAGATGTCATCTATTTTAGATATTTATTTTATAATAAAATGAATTGCAACCTAGCAGTGCTTATTTTTGCCCACTCAGTATAACAGGAAAAGATACAACTTCAAACATTAGTCCCACACAGTATTTGCATCAGGTTGTAAGACTTTATATGTTCAAAGTATGTCAAATTGCTGAGCTCATACCTCGTAAATGAACTACAAAAGAAGCCCTGCACTGTCCCTACATCTTCCTACTGTATGATACCAATCTGTTCGTGTGCTTGTACCTGAGACAGAGACAGAGCTGTGCCACTGAGACAGAGTGTAGCACAAACCATGGCAGGCCACACTGGTTTCTGGGGTGATGCAGTATGCAAATCTGCTTTTGAAAAAGATGAGCTTTTCTGTCAAAAGTACAGCCATAAATAATCCAGTAGAATTAGGCACTAGTTTTTGGCTTTTTTTTTTTTTTGTATAATAAATTTTCGCTACTTCCTCCTTGTATTCTGCTTCAGTACTCTTCTCTCATTGTTTACAGTTTAAGCTTTGTTAGAAGGAAAGGTAAGTGTTGATAACTGACAATTTGCTACCTATAAAGAGAATCTAGATGTAAAGTGCTTAAAACTCTCATTTTGAACAGGATAAAGGTTAATTAAGTTCAGGTATACCCATCAGGCATTCATTAGATTGTAGTTTATACATCACCTTGATGTAAATGTACTGATGTCCTGTATCTTTATTAACTTAATTGACTATTCACACTCATTATTCAGATGGACTGTGAAACTGAAAGGATTTGCCCCTGATGTTCAGCAAAGGACCAAGTTATACTACCTGTTTTTTCCCTACTGCTGAAGCTTATGCTTAAATTTGCTCTCAGTAGAAGCCTAGAACATCTCCAGATTTGTTCTTTAGGTTAATAATGGACAGATGCCCCTTCCAAGGACTTTCTGTCCTTGCTGATGCCTCACATGCTATTTTAAACAAAAAGACTGCCCTCAGAATAGTACATTTATTCTATTAGTGTGATTATTCCATCTTTCAGTGAGTTTCCTTGTAATGGATACAGGGTTGTTCATAGACTGATAAGTGGATATTAATCTGTTACAACATTCTGTAATAGTAAATTATAAATTCATCTAGCATAAATACCACTGTATAAAGCTGCAATTATTCAATTAACATACCTAATCTTTTCCCCAACATGCTGAAAGCTTTAAGTGCAGTCTGTTCAGAGTTAGGTGTCTGCAGACTGTATGCATTGTGTATTATGTGTAAGGAATTGCAGATTCTTTTTTGAAATGTCCTTTCTGAAGGTCACCTTGCTAAAATGATGGTTTCTATTATTGCCTTTTTATATTATTTTAATAAATCCTGTAAATGGGGATGAGGACTTAGTAGCACCCTTTGCCTCAAGGTGTTTGTCTTTTTAAAGACATTTTTGCCATCATAGCACATGGATTGACTGTACTGGAGTCAGTAAGAAATAGGACAGTTCCTCTAGAGTCTCTTCAATTTAGATTAAGCTATATTATATTTAAAAAAGCATGAATCTCATCAGCTTTTTAATAAGTATAATCCCTCAGAAGTTGATGCTTTTTTTGAGGGACAGATCAAGTGGCCACAATTTCAAATTCTTTTCGCTTACTTTTAGACTGTAACCCCGTTTGCATCCTCCCAGCTCACAAATATTTAGAAGAGCCAGCATTGCTATTTGTCAAGTTTGTTGGTCTATAACACACCCCTGTTTTTATCAGGAGCAAGGATTTATTCAAGAAAACATAGACCTCTTCTGTCTTCCTTATTCCAATAAGAAGAGTAAACGTAGTATTTCACTCTAATGCAAACCCATAAAACACGCAGACAAAATAACCCTAATGCCCCTGGGGAGTGTTACTCTCCTACCTTAAGGTGGAAATCACTTTGTCAATTCACTACCATGAATGATGTTCCATGAAAGATACTTGTAGATCAGGCTTGCTTGCAAATGGACAATTCCTGTTATTGTTATTAGTATCATGAATATTTTAAATCTAATTTTCTCTTTAACCCTTTTAGATACCTAGTGTCACTCTTTTTTTTTCTTTTTGCCAAACATTTCTATTTGAATCAGTACAGTGCCCTTGCAGAAGCAGCTTGCTTTATGATGGGAGGAGTATGGTATCTGATATAAAACAGGGAATTTGAAATAACAGGGTTTCTTTCAACAGTGAGGTGCATTTGAGGTTGTACACTGATTTACACTTCTGGAGATTACTCAATGCTCTAGACAGGGCACAGCACTGAGAAAAAGGCAATTAATCAAATGCAGGAAAACTGATCCACTAACATATTTCCTGTGCTGAAGGACTTATTGTAATAACTAAAGATTATTGTGACAGTTATTATGATGGCCATGGAGAGAATTAATTTATCCAAGCTTTAGACATAAAACCATCGGTGTCTGGGCCAAGGCTCTTCACAGGCTTTTCCAACAGTCAATAAAGAGAGACAGAAACCATCACGAATATTTGTTTAAGGATAGTTGTCCATTGCCAGTTTCCACCACAGATAATGGAGAAGTTTAGCCTTTACATAGTGAAAGCTGGGTAAGATAAAACCCGCCTCAAAACCCCATTTCTGCCTGACTGAGAGTTTTCCATTTCCAGGATGTCAGAGATCACCTTTTCCTTCTCACACACAGTTTGGTGAAAGATTACTGATTTTCGCCTTTGTCGGGTCAAGTGAAGAACTGAGTGAAAAAAACCTCCTTGATGCCTTCTATGAAGACGAAACTAATACCTGGATAGGAGAGGTGAAAGCAGTGGATATTTTCTGCTGTGATTTTTGCAATGCTTTTGACACTATCTCTCACAACATCCTTATAGACAAGCTCAGAGAGTGTGGACTGGATGAGTGAACAATGAGGTGCATTGAGAGGTCATGGCACAGGGTCTACTCGGAGGTGGTGTCCCCCAAGATTTAATAGTGGGTCCAGTGTTGTTTAACTTTTTCATCCATGACTTGGATGAAGGGGCAGGTGCCTCCTCAGCAAGTTCACTGATGACACAAAGCTGGGACTGATCCCCTGGAGTGCTGTGCAGCTCTTCAGAAGGACCTCGACAGGTTGAGAGGGGCAGAGAAGAACAGTCTGAAGCTCAACAAAAGCAAAGGCAGGGCTCTGGAGAAGAATAACCCCAGAACAGGTTGGGGCTGACCTACAGGAAAGCAGCTCTGTGGAGAAGGACCTGAGGAAGGTCCTGGTGGACTACAAGCTGCCATGAGCCAGCAGTGTGTCCTTGTGGCTGAGAAGGCCACAGGATCCTAGGATGCATTAGGAAGAGCACTGCCAGCAGCTCTGGGATGTGATCCTGCCCCTCTCCTCAGCCCTGGTGAGGCACATCAGGAGTGCTGTGTCCAATTATGGGCTCCTCAGTACCAGAGTGACATGGAGTGGGTCCAGCAGAAGACAACGAGGTGGTGAAGGGACGGGAGTATTTCGCTTATGAGGAAAGCCTGAGGGAGCTGGTCCTATTAAATTCCTAGTTGTGGTGGTAGTTTTGGACCTCACTGGAATAAAGTTTTTGATGTATTTTACTTAGAATAAATAGCAGTATACTGAAACAAAAGTTTCCCAGAAATTCAGTCTAGTCTGAATTAAAACAAGTAGCTGGAGGAAGTGCTAATCCAACCAGTCTCCTAGGCAGAAATCACATTTTCACTGCACATACTCAGAAAATATTTAGCTATAATTATGTGATCAGTACAGTCCCTGATTTAAATTGCTTAACTGTCCCTTTAAAATGAGTGCAATGAGAACATATGGATGAAATGCTGTCATTTCTCACCTTGGGTGATTGAAACTTTGAAGAACATTTCAGTCTCGCAGCCTGTCACTGGCTGCCACTCTGCAAAAGGGTCTCTGCTGGGCTTGGATCGCGCCACCAGCGCTGTGCAAATGAAGACATTTTGGTTCCTGTTCTTGATAGGGCAGGATAAGTGAGGTTATCTCATTTGCACTTAAGATCTAGCATCAGGAGGAATGATTGGCATTGGCATAAGTCTTCAAGCTGTCATTTGTGGGGAGTGTTGGTTATTGAAACAGCTGTTCCGTTATCCACATGTACTGCAGGAGGTGTGCTACGAGGGTCAGAATTATTCCAGTTTCAACAGGTATCTATCCTCCTTGGCAATCTTTTTATAGCTAGGACATATTTTCTGGCACTTTCATGCTTCCAGTGGCATATTATATAACATAAAATGCAGACATCTTATCCTGTCCTGTCTGTCCTGTCCTGATGCATCCTGTCTGAAATATGATAGAAGAATCTGTTAATGTTAGACATAATTTCAGCTTTAGTTAATTTTACTTTAGTTAATTTTACCCCCTTTACTTAACTATAAACATCACAATTTTTAGTTTAAATCCACTGGGTAGTGGAAAAATTTTATGCCATTCCTCCTTTCATGCCAGGGGTAAATACTTTTGCTTTGTAATTGCTCTGTTTTTCAGCTTCTTGCTGTACACACAAAGTGAAAAGAATTTAATGAGTCTCACAGATAAAGTTTCAAACTGCTTCTTAGTTCGTCTGTATTTGTACCACTGTCCTAACTGAAGATTCCTTCAGAGCCAGAGAACAGGGACAAACACCATGACTTACTGCTAGAACAACTAGTGCTAACTTTGTAAGAACTCCCAATGCTTTTACTGGTCTAAATTGCACTTTTTTTTGGCAAAAGATGACCTCATTCTGCCTTTCAAGATCAGGGCAATGGAAACCAACATTTTAAAAACCAGAATTCTCCATTCTGAAACAAAATCCACATACCAAACTGCATTTTCAGGAGCTTTTCAGAGTATAATTTCACTTTAAAGAGTAGTGATGTGATGGCCCTACCAAAGGATAAATAATAAAAGGGAGATACATTCCTCTATTCATACAAAAATTATCTCAAGCAACTTGTCCTCCATCTCACTTCTCCCTTGCACTGAGCTTTTCTGCAGAAATTTGCACTAAAGCCTTACTCCTTGTCCTCCAACAATGACTAATTCCATTGCTGCAGGACATTGCCATGGGTGAGGGAAAGGAGAGTGACGAAAGACAAATCGAGGTATTAATGAACTGGTGAGCAACACAAAGCCAGTTCATATTTGACTTTTTCCTCTCACCAGTGATATCTGCAAATGTTTCTTGTTTTTCTGTAACCTTATGAAACAACACACTTCTGTAGCCAAATAACCTTACATCTCCTTTTATAATTAGTGCTATTACACAGAACCTAAGCTTACACAAATGTCCCTAGTGACATGATTAACTTCAGAGATACTAGTCAGCAGGAGTCAGTCACAAAGCATAAACTAATTAATGTTCGAGGACAAGGATAGGACAAAAGAGGTCACTCATCTGACGTGCTTTTGAGGATTGCCAACTAAAAATGGAAAGGAAGCATAGCACATCATCTTCAGGGAGTTATTTCAGCAGTAACTGGAGAATCTGTGCTTTCCTGAGTCCTTCTCTCTTTTTGGTTTTCTCTAGATCACATATTAAGCATGGAAAAAAAAAAAGGGAGAGTACAGGTGGGAAAAGTAACTGAAATCCTTATATGGACCGTTTCAGTTGATCAAGAAATCCTTCTAAGAAAATAAATTTATGGAAGGCATCAAATTCACAGAAGCTCACCAAAGTTAGATGTTGTCTCTGATATGCTGGTGTTGTGTAAAAGAAGAATGAATATGATATTTTTCTCTCTTCAGATTTCTTTTACTTTTTTGCAGCAGAACACTTTTATTCTTAGGCCCAGCTGCTTCATCCAAATTCTATTATGGTAAGCATTTAAATATGCTCTTATATGCTGACCTCTGTGAGAATTAAAGTAAAACATCTGCTTAATACTTTGCTGAACAAATATAGATGATTAATATACCCTTAAGTGCCCTGATGAAATGGGGGCTGTGTTGGCAATGTTCTCATTTCATACACAAAGATGGGAAGTTTGCAAACATAAAATAATGGAATTATGCTGATTTTTATTAACTGAAGATCCTGTCTAGTCTACTTGATTTCACCTCTTCATCTACTAAAGAACTTGGTTTTTTGCACTTCTCCATATAAATGTACTGCAGCTGCCTCTGATTCACTATGCTGGGCTAATTTGGTGCTCACATCTGGGCAGGAACCTGGGAGCCCCAGGTCACTTACTCCTGTTCCCAGCCAGCAGGGAAAAACATGGATTGAGGAGTGGGAGTGCTGGAGACTCCTAAGATGTATAAGGAGGCTGCAATCAGGGCTGCTTCGAGGCAGATTCAGGTTCTAAGTCTGGCTCTAAGTCTGGCAAACTAGATGGGAGTAAGATAAAGGGGAAGGGTAGAAAGGTGGAATTAATTCTTTCAGTGCCATCTTTAAGAATTTATCCATTTGCTCCATTGCATTCAAAGAGTTTATCCTTGTGAGCTCTCATGTCTCCTGAGTGATGGGCTGAGGCAGAGAGCAGCAGAGAGGTGAGACCATGCAAGGGAAAAGGGAAGTTGGAAGGGGTGAGGGTGACAGATCCAGGATATAGAGATAGGAAGTGAATGATGCCAGGAGAGGAACAAGTGATTTGTGACCCAGGCCACACTCCCAGGAGCTGGGCAGATGTGTACTCAAGTATCTGGATTTCTTGTTGTAACTCTGAGACTAAAACAGACTAAAGAGGTAGCCCATTAAGAAAATAACTGATGTTATTCTTCCACTGATTTACATGACAGATGGTGGTCAACTTAAAAACTGCATCACTTTTGATTCATATAATCTTAAATATATCACACATAGATTTTTTTTTTTTTGGTGAAAAATGAGAAGAATTTCCCATTCATGCATAAACAAATAAGGACCAATAAAGAGAATTCAAATTGGCCAGTCAAGATTTAGGAAGCGCTAAAAAAAAAGAATTTAGTTTGTCAGACCATTTTAATTTGCTCTTCCTGTGCATATGCATATGTACAAACAGTAATTTTTTCCAGACTCACAATTTATACAGAGAAGCATCAACTGTTTTAGTTCTCCTTTTATGTCTCCTCTCTGAGTTGTTTTGTGGAACAACAAGAATTCTTTATAGTGTTGTTTTGGCATTCAGTCTACATCTCCCTTTCCTCTGTAGTCTCTCTGCTGTAAGAAAATAACTGTAGGCAGACTGAAATCTTTGACATGGATTTTGCTCTAAGCAAATGTGACCTTATAGTTCCACGGCTCCATTGACTTCTATATTACCAAAAATAAATAATGGGCAGGATGTTTATACAATTCTACCCAAGAAGTGGAATTGTTCTACCTTTTCCTGAGGGTAAACAGAAAAACTCTGGTCTAACAGAAAAACTAATAAATGCCCATTTAGTAAGAGAAAGCCAATGAATTTGAAGGACACTTTAAGCATTAACTCCTGACTCAAGTCCTACTTAAGTTGCAAAAGTTGGTCTTTTTGTCAGTGTCTGAACAGAAGTGAGTATTGGATAAAGTTGTTGAAAGGTTAGTGAACTGTAGAGGTTTTTTTGACAGTCATATAAGCATTTCTCCTTATTTAATTAGAAATTACATCAGACAACATTTTGATTTTGGAAAAAATTGTCCTTTTCATCCTCAAAGTAGCAGTAAAGAAATCTGAGAATTCAGAGGAGCTGTGGGATTTCATCTTTATCCTACTTCCTTAGTACTCACCTGCCTTTTTTCTCAAGGCATAGCAAGAGGCAAAAATTGATGCTACACTAGTGTGCTCTTGAGTGTATAATTTATTGAGCAAAATTACTTCACTTTAAGTAGCAAGGACTGCCATTATAATTTATTCTAATAAATAGAATAGGGTGAGGCTTCTGTCTTTCACATCTTCTTAAAACATTAAACATCTAGTGCACTGCCTCATTACTTGAAGCCCAAACCTCTCCACATGAGAGCAGCTGCTGGAAGACACACTCCCTGGGTCAGATCGTTAGAGAAGCTTTAATCCTTTAGAGCAATTTTTCAATACTGTTTACACCAGGGATTTCCTTGTACAAATCCTCTTTACACAGGACAAGAATAACACAGGAAGAAACTATTTGTCTCTGATCTCTGAAAAGAAGGAGAGCAAGTTTAAGTCCTCAGGGGGCTTTCTATCACTTAAACTAACCAGGAGGGGATTAATCAAAGGTATCTTTGCTGCCTGATGTACAGCCAGCTTCAAAGGTGCAATCACATTGATCAACGTACAACAGAGCAGCACTCACAGCATCTTGTGTTTTAAGCTGAGGTTGAGCAGAGGCTGAAATGCCCAGTTTTGTTTCATCACTCCTTTTCCATCAAAACAACCACAGGCTACTGTGATGTGCTGGAATCTAAAGCACACAGGTCAGGAGTTTGCATGTAACTCAGCCCTGCACTGTGATGGAGAGTGAGCACTGAACCCTCTGTAGTGATTTTGTGCACTAATTCTTTGCAAGAAAATCAAATCTCCTTTCACATGGCCTTTTAAAAAATATTTTGTATGCAAACAAGTTCCCTCCATTTTGGAAGCTTGATTATCCCTGCATAACTCCATTTTTGCCAATGTCTAACTACTATTATTTCCATCCTACTGTGTCAGCACACAACTGAAATACTGTAGTGGTGAAGTAACTCTATTGCCATCAATGAGAAAAAGTAGTAAGCTTTCAGATACAAGTCCTGTATACATTGTAAATGGAGTAATAGATGGAAAGCTTATTAATTAACTTGAAATATTTCTCAGTGAACTATTGCAGTTTTTTTCATAAATTTCAATTTAAAAAATAAATCTGTTTTACTAAAATATTTTTCGTTTTATAATTTTGTTGAAGGTGATTAACTTTTATTGTATTTACATTTGAAGAAAATGTACATGTTGTAAAAATGTTTCTTTCATGAAACACGTCCATTTTCATCAGTTACCTGCACATATATCCCAGCTTTTTCCAAAACTGGTTGCAAATTTTTCAATGAAAAACCTTTCTACTAAAACCTCTAGAGAAAAAAAAAAATTAAAAGAATTCTAGTGTATTCTAAGTAACATATATAATCCATCAGAGAAGGATTTTTGGGGAGACAAAAGGTGTGACCTTCATTACAGGACAATCATATGTCAGTAACTACAAGATTTAGTTGTATCTTACAGACAGATCAAATTTCTGATCAATATTGTTAAGAAAAGGGGCTTTTCCATCAGTGTCTTGTAGCCTTGCCATGGCACTTCATATCAGGTCGTAGACAGCAAATCCACCCATTTGTAATGCACTGAATGTTTAGTTATTTATACAGAGAGAAACATACAAAGAGATGGGAGGTGAGTTCCTACCCCTACTAAGTGACCTAGTTAGCTGGGTGGTTGGCTGTATTCCATCTCTATTTGCCTCTTTGTCCTCGTTGAAAAATTTCAGAATATTCTGGTTCTATGCCAATACTGTACAAAACCAAATGTTAAGAACAGAAAATTTTTCAGTTGAGTGGAGTTGCTTTTATATAGATAATGAAGCTATTTCTAAACTCTCAGAAGAATAAAAAGGCGAAGCTAAGAATAGCATCACCAACTTTTTTTATGCTTTTGCTAAAAATAATACTATTTTCTCTTTTTGAGATACGTCCATTTCCTCTAGTGCTGGTCTTGTAAGGTGGCAGAACAAACCTCAGTGAAGTAACAATTCCAGTTCAGGTTGCCAGTTCCCTTGAGATGCCATTGCTCTTTTCTGCTTTGAAGGACATTTATTGCCCAGGCAGCTAGGAAGACACAAAATGAAGAATGCAAAGGAAAAGGCAGTGCTTATTATTTAGGCTCATCAGTTACTGTTTGATTATCTTTGTAACAAGTCTGACATTTCTCAGTAGGCCACACCAATTTTGGATTCTCCACAGAGATTCTCATCCCATCTTCTTTATATCCTGTCTCTTTCTATCCCTTTGCTTCTTGGGAAACACCTCCTTTAAGGTGTGTTTGTCTGTGACAATAGGAACAAGATGACTGGTTGTGAAGGAAGGATAACTTAATTTTTTCTGCCTTTTAAGAACGTCTTCATGAAGTGGAGCTGGTCTTTGCCATCTCCCTGTTCTCTGTGGCTGCTGAGCCAAACACTGGAATAGGAATAAAATCTACTGAGCTATGTCTTGAATAGAAGAAAGGAGCTGTTCAAGACCCCAGCAGAGTTAAACCCCTTGGAAAATGTGGAGAACAACTGGAGGAAGTTTAAAGGGAACTACAAGGAATGGGCAGCAACTGAAGGGAAGACAGAAGGCAGCCTGGTTTCTGACAGTAGGTGGTTTTGAACTACTTGATTTTTAAATGGTCTTCAGTAACTCAAGCAGAGAGGCCAACTCTGAAAGTGAAGTAAAAAATTCAAGGAGTACTTCACACTTCACATAAAAATGAATCAGAACAATTGTTAGACAGACACAGAAAAAAGAGGTTTGCAAGAATTGTGCAGGAATTTGTACAATTTCAGTCTGTATGAAGACATCGTTCAGTTTTGGATTTAACTTGGTCCTTAACATCTGACTAAATTATGAGACCATCTAGGGCAAAGCACTCAAAAAGAGGCTACTAAAAGATTCAGAATTCACCATGGACAAAGTAATTTTTTCCAGGCCAAAGTAATTGTCTGACAAAGCCCCTGAGCCTTGGTGTTTGCACTTGTTTGAGGTGATGGAAGATCTGAAGCACTACAAAGATGGACACATCAGGCATGAAGACACATGGAGCAGTTCACAGTGGTAGCTCACAGCAGATGGAAACCTCCAGAAACTACTTTGGTGAATTTTGCCAGTATGTAAGAGTTTTTAAGTGCCAACAGGAAAAGCACAGCTTAAACAAAGAAGACAATGGTAAACATTTTCAGTTCTGAAGAACCCTTCCCAGTAAAAATCAACACTGGAACAAAGTGAGATAAATGCATTAGAAATTTAAATTAAGATGGAAAATATATAGATTTGAATTACGACAGAACTTTGCAAGTCACTGCAATGAAAGAAACAAAAGTCATACCAAGCACCTCAAGGTAAATGGATGGACTTCCATTTTTAGTATTGAATCAGTCTAAATGTAGACAAATAATCAGACTCTAAATGGAGTGCAGATGTTTTTCTCTGTGAAAGGCTTTCCTAATCTATAGAATGATGCAAGGTCAGATTTTTGAGAAAGTCCTGCTCTGTCTTCCTCCGATGGTGCAGGGAACTTTATGTGGCTAGACACTTTACAAAGATTTTATTTTAATTTTTGGAAGTGAAATTACATGGAATAAACCTGGGTACAAAAAAACCCAAAAAACATGGAAAACAATAGACTGGAAAAGATATATTTACTTTCTGCTTCACTATTAAGGTAAGAAAATCCAGTGTAGTTGAGCAGCAGGCATGGTTCAATCAGATGGAAATCCCAAATCATTAAAGAAGACTACAAGATACCCTCTAGTCGTAGAAAAACTGTCAACAGAACTTCAGAAGCTGTCCATTTTTCTAAATTTGAGTCTTGAATGGATATATTTTTTCTGAAGATTATAGGATAAGTAGAATGGGAATGAAAAAACACATTGGTAGGTAAAGGTGGCACGTTACTTCTTAAGCAGGGCTGGAGAGTTAAATTATGCAAAATGAGAATGCTCTTCACTCTGAAAGGACAGAAATTTTTTGAGTTATGGTTGATACCACATCATTTTTCTATGCTTCTTATATTTGCTGCCATCCAAGATTAATGAGGCTGTAGTTTGGTCAGAAAAATATTAATTAATTTCTCTTTTTCAAGAATATCTAAGAGAGACTACAGAGCTCTAATTCTACTGCCAGAAATAACTCACTGTGCCTCTCACAAACACACAGGGATCACTTTTATACTTATTACAAATATTTTCTTAATTGAAGACAGAACAGACAGAATTTTTTTTCTTTTAAAATTCACACTCTGTATCATTTGGCTAAAGCATGCTGTAGTCATTTGAAAGCTGAAGTATCTACTTGCCTTCTCAAGAAAGAAAATGTACACCTTTCAAAGCTGAAAAGTGAACTGAAATGGTTGAAGACATCTTACACAGAGAATAGATCTACTAACACAGCACAGCTGGGACAAGATGTTTCAAAGCCATGTTTTCAGTCTGAATTGTATTTAAATATTATGCAGGAATTTTGAAAAAGTAATTCCAAAGGGATATGTAAAAGTCATTCCAAAGGGATTAACAGGAGAAGTACACATGTTGTATAAGGATTTCAAAATGTAAGGAAAGCACAGAAATGTTTTATTCTGATCTCAAGTGAATAACATCATTGAAGGCAAGTTAAACCTCATTGTTTGGCAAAACACATTGGTCAAATTAAACAAAAATACGAGGCCAGAAGAATGGAAATGACTGATCTCAGAATAAAACAAGCAGAGCTGTTTGCAATTCACTGGAGAAAACACATGAAGAAACAAACCCTTGCCTGTTGCTCTCCCTTCCCCAGGACAGTGTTCCTGGAAATTAAACTGTTGTGTTCATGAAAATCAATATTCTCTGACAGATATGATAATCTGGCATAGCAATGTCAGTGGAATTCAAAACATGAGTCTAAGCAGTTTGCAAGAAAATTATGGGTTCAGACATTTTACTCCTTGTCTTTGTTGTCCAGAACCTTAGAAGCTGCTTACAGAACAGTAAGGAAACAACTACAACTTTTTATTAAAAAGTAGTGAAGTCACACTCTGATCTGTCAATTTACAAAACAGCAGGAGGGAATTTGGGCTCTCCCTAAAACTCTTAGGAAATTATGAGTCTTAAAGGAATTAATTCCCTCAAGTTGACCTCTTTGTTTCTTTGCCTATTTTAATGGTTGGAATACCAGTTGGAATACCAGTTGGAATACCAGTTGAAATACTAATTTCTGTTAGAAATTAGTTTGACACAATTTTCAGATTTTGAAGCCCATGTCATCAAGACCACACAGAGGACGACTTGCTAGGGGGGGATATAGGCAATAAAAAGTAGCTTAATTGTTTTTGACTGCACTTCCTGTAGTTTTTACTGAATTTTGTCAAAAATGTTGTCAACTATTTTATATCAGAAGGTAATCTTTGTCTCAAAACATATGACCACACAGCCTAACTTATTAGGAAAAATCCTGTTATTCATACAATTCTCATCCATTTTAAGCAAAAATTCCCAGTTTGTCAAATGGCAAAAGCAGTGTCTATCCTACTTGGCCAGTTCTCCTGATAAATTATGTGTACCATGTACACCCTATATATATTTAGGACTTTAGAATAAACTTTTTCATGCCCTTCATTGCATGTGATTGAGTACAAATTCTGTCATAAAATATGGTAATACATGAACTATATGTCCTTGTGTGTTGTACGCAGTTTTTATATTAAAGAGATGTGAAAGAAAATAAGTCCTATACACATGCCTGGAAAAATGAAAAGTAGGAAAACCACACCCCAAAACTGGAGAGTTATGCTACAAAAATAGCCCTGGAGGTAGAGGATGGCCCTCAGGCTGAGAGCAGTAAATGAAGACAGACTGGAGTGTGATCCACAGCCCACAAGCTGGATTTGGATTTGAGCTCCTGAGTTTGCAACTATAAAACTAACTACCCTGCTAACAACCCACAGAGACCAGATGGACTTGTAATTAGTTGCAAATCCTTGTATTTGTGCATTTCCAAGGTGTGACTGATAATACAAATTTGTGCATGTGTACAAGTACCTATCTAAATGTATACAAACAATAATGATTTTTATTAGAAGATATGGGACCATTTCTGAAGTTTTATGGAGTATTTATGAAAATGCATCTCTCATAATTTCTTGTTTCCTCCTTGAGAGACCATATGGAGTATTAATTAGGCAAAAGAAGTGGCACACAAGGAAGACAGGTTTTGTTTCATGTGCTTCTGGGGTGAATTTGCACAACTCCCAGTGAGTTGTGAATTTGCAGGAAATGGGGGGGATAGCAATGGCTTTCAGCACAGCTAGCTCTGGATGTGGGCATTGGCTCAAAAAGTAGTGTGAGGGAGCAACATGGGTGTTTGTCCTCAGAGGAGAAAAAGCCAATTAAAAAACTTGTAAAATACAGAAAACACCTCCAGAGAGCCACACTGCTGCCTCATGGGCCATGTTCCCTCTATGCAGCTGCTGAATTCAGACAGCTGATCCTCAAACTGATCAGTTATGGGGAATAACAGGGAGCGACTCATTCCCTGGAGCGATTGTTTTTCTAGACAAACTAAAGGGAAAATTCAGGGAGATTGTGCTCCTGACTTAAAGCCTACCAAAAGGCTGTTGTTTTTTTGGTAAGGTTAGTATGGGCTCCAATTAATTTAGTAAGATAGAGAACTCATTCAGCTCTCACTTTTGCAGTCCTGCAATTTGGCCACTGGGTGCATTTTAAGAAATGCATCTGCTAAGTTTTCTCCTTGGGAAAACGTATAAAAAACACTGGGGTGAAAGAGTTCATTTCTAATACAAATTTCTCCTGGTTCTAGTGATTTTTGAAATGAAAGACTATCTCATGAATTCTCTAGTAGGCTGATTTTGTATAAGAGCATATGCATTGCAATGAATGCCAGGTGCTGTTTGGCACCTAAGACTACATTTAGCCTACAATGTTAGCTGTAAAGGTTTTACATTGGAAAAGAAAAAAAAAAAGGAAGGCAATAGGAGGCTACCTCATTTTACCCCTTCCTCTAGCTGGCCACAGCATGTCTTGGCAAAGCTCCATGCTAGACCTTGGTATAAAGAGCTGTTCAGTGTATCTGTCAGAATGGAATGATGTCATGAAGACTGATTAGAGTGGAAAGGAAATAAACCTTTTTTCTTAATGCTGCATTCCAGCACAAGTACACTCACCACGGCTTTGTTTCTCCAGACAAGCAAGCACATGTGTGTCCTGCCCAAGTGCAGAGCCTCATGCAGCAGGCAAGGCTCACCATATCCATGCTGCTTGTGCAAGGCAACTTCCTGAGCAAGAACCTCTTCTGGCTCTTTTTGCCAAGAAGAGAACTTGGTTTGCAACATATATGCAGTGCAGATGACTTGGAGATTGGTGTCAGGGAGTGAAAGAGGTGCTGAACCCATCTGACAGCATAGATGCACACTGTGAAATCAGTGAGATTTTGTTACATTTCTTTTTCCAAATATAAGCTCCACAGATTTTCACTTTCAGAAGTGTTCACTTTTTTTTTTCATAGCTGTAATAGCAGCAGTATGAATCTGTGCATTCATTACCTACATACAGCAGCTTGACTTTTTTCCAGTGACTCATTGGAGCCTGAGGTCACTGAGTGGGAAGGTTTCAAAGACCTGCTAAAGAAGCACAGTCCCTGTCAGGAATTTTTGATATAGGTTATCTCTACCTTGTGCAGCTGAGCTACTGACAAAGTGATTTCACAGGAGATCTTTATATATATTTAAAAGGTGATTCACTCAGCCTCAGAGACAACAGACAGCGAAGGCAGTTGACTGCAACACTGGAAAAATCACTTTATGGTACTAAATACTTTTTTCATAACTGACAGAATCATTATTCTTTGTGTGCACTGTAGTTCCTTTGTGCCACATAAGCACTCATTATCCTATACTTACTAAGGTTAAAATCTCTGCTGGATGACACAGGGAAGCTTGAGCAGCAGGGTAACAATTAACAGACTTCAAAAGGTTTTGAGGTTTCATCTGGATAAATGCAGATGGATTTAAAGGTGGTTCAGCTAAAATGTCTCTCCCTCTTCAACCCCTCCTGTTTTTTCTTTCTCCCCTTCTCACTTTTTTTCCCCCTTTAAGCTAAAATGATTCCGTTTCGGAATCAGGCAGCAGATATAACAATTCCAGATTTTTACTCGCTGTGTTGCCAACTTTTTAACTTCAATTTAATAGTTCACTGGTATAACCCACATGTCTTGATGTTTTATTTCTGTTTCATATCCAGATAGGTTCATTTTTCTCTAGCTATAATAGAAGCAGTATGAATCATTACCTTCCTACCAGCAACCTGACTTTGGAAGGTTTTCACTTTTGGTTTATATCTGAATGATCTGAACTGTTCCTCTCTTTTTTTTTTTTTTTTAAGAGGACATAAGTGTTTTGGAGACAGAGATATTAAGGAATTCACTGACTTAATGTTTTCACTGAAGAACTTTATTTAATGATATATAAAATACTACATGGTGATGTTTTAGTATTGTTGAATCTCTGGGTGTCATTAGGCATTGCTCCAGCTGAAATCTACTGGTGTTGTGGGTTCCATTTGTAATACTTGTTTTTTCGCAAAATTGTATAACCCAGTTTTACCAATTTTCCAGATGGACAAAGATCCAGCTTTCAAATTGTCAGGCTCAGGTCTTCTGCACTTCACCTGACAAAAAAAATGTCAGGTCTTTGGGTTATCACTTCTCTGTTGTAGAGTCAGAAATCATGGGTGTAGACATTTCTAAGTATCCATGTTTGGAATTCAGCTGCTTACCCTGAGTCTCTAGGTCTAAGGTAGCCTGGAAGAGTGGTCTAACAGTTTTAATTTTTCATTACAAATTTGGTAGAGGTGAGAATGTATTGCTTCAAACTGAAGTGAAAATAAATACCAGCTTTTCAAAATCATTGTATGTGGTGTTGATGCACTTTTAATCCAATTTATTTAAATAAACAATACAAATCTTAACTAAAAGTCCACTACTTCTGCTAATCCAATGATGAAGAAGTAATACAAATCACCTTCCAATGAGTAATTACATTTTTTAAGAAAACAATTTTTGTTTTACAAATATTTTTGTCTAGGAAGGTGGATACTCTATAACAGCATTAGACACCTTTATACTCAACATGAAAATCTAATGGGAAGCAGTTTTGCATGGTAGTTGTAGTGGAATAACTATTTTAAATCCTTTTTTTCAGATAGCTTCCCAGGTTCCCTTTGACAAGCTAAGTCACGTTCCCCCAAGCAGATATCACTATTCAATAAGACTTATTTTATTTCTGCACAAAACTGGCCCCTAACAGTTAGATGGTACAATGCTAACCTGGTTTATTTGTCAGAGCATATAAATACATGCATGGTCTATACTGGACAAACTGTTAAAAAGGCAGAGGAGCAACAGGAGCACTGTCTTTAATGATAAAATTGGGAATAGTGTGATAAAAGCTGCTTATTCTACCTGCATTTGTAACGATTTGTTCCTCTTCCAGCTTGGTTTCCCTTTCCTCACTGTCACAACGCCACACAGCAGTATTATGGCGAGGCACTGCAAGGGACTCAGGATAGTGGTGTTTCTGAGCTCCTTGTTTCTTGTGCAGGAAAGAGTCAAGACAAGGTTAAAACTGTGGTCATTGCTAAGCTTAAAATAAAAAAAAAAATCTGCTGATGGTGTTTGATGGAAGCCCAGTTCAAGAATCCCAGTTCAACAGCTGCATTTCTCTTAAATGTCATGGGAACAATCCTGAAGAACTCTGCTAACTAAGTGGCCATTAATTGGATTCCTCTTTCTGACATTACCTGTGAAACATTGATGAATTCATAAATCTGCACGCGAGTTTTTTTCTTCTGAGCTACTGTTATGATATTTATGGATCATCTCTGTTGCTTTTGGAGAGAAGGCCAACGCCAGATGTCATGGTTAAGTCAAAATAAACACTAGGTCCTGAGGACTGTAGGTCTCACTGAGGGAGTTAAGGAGCAGTGGAGATGCTGTATGTCTTATACACCTTTGTGTAGAGTCTCTCTGAATAACCTCTCTAGTCTTGGATTTTGAGGGCTATAGTAGGATGTAAACAGTATTTAAAAAGATTTTTTTAATAATAAAGGAACATAGAGAATTCGTTGCCTTTTGTTTCCTACCTGAAAATAGGTGTTGGCTGCTTCTGTCGTTGCTGAGGAGCTTAATTCCTTCTGGCTGGAGTTTTAGTTTTAGGGTCTACATAGAGCCTTTTCATTTGAGTGTGACAGGATCCTCAGTTCATCATTACTATATGGATGGACTGGCAGAGCTATGTTGCCTCCACACCCTGGTAAACCAAAGCTTACCTAGACCAGTCTGAGGATTGTCTGTGATGGGTTCCCCAACAGCAGATTCACCCACTGAGTTCTGCCCTAAGACACTGCAATTTGCTGAAGTCATTCCAAAAATGAAAGAACTCAGTTTTTGGACAGCTGACTGAGCTCACTCAGGTGGTTCACATGCAGCTGCCACAAGGTGCCTGTACCTCTCTCTGCCCAAAGCTACAGTCCCCTAAACAAGGATGGTAAAATAAATTTGTGGCTCTGCACAGATAAAAAGTCACATTCTGTAGCAGCAGGAGATCCAATTTATTCAACAGCTGAATCTAATTCACTAGAAGATGAGCTGAGACAGAAGAGCTACAGGAGCAAAATTCCTCTGCTGCTTTCCAAAAGGTGCTACAACCTCTGACAGCAAGGCAGACCTGGGTCTGGAACGATGATCCAGAAACTGAGACTCAGCATGCCCAGAGATGTTTGTTATCAATTTTGTCTGTCTACAGTGATAAAAAATCCTTGCAAAAGTAAAAAACACAAACTCTTAATGCAGAGCTTCAAAAATATGAGAACAAGTGTGGAGGACAATACAAGACTCCAGATTTTCCCTGTGTTATTTTATAAGTATGTAATAAATAAACTGTCCATCATAGCAATCCGCTAACTATATAGGTGGAGAAGGAATTTACCCATTTTATTGATGATCTTTTTGGCCCAGTAACATAAGTGAATATCTTGAATGAAGAGGAGTACAACTGAAGATTCATCTAGATGATCTCACTTCTGATTTGAGCAGCAGAGAACTCACCTTTATCTCACATCCGAAAACAAAAATAAAATGAATGAGTTTGCCCATTTTTTTCCTCATTTTCACCACTAAAACTAAAAGCAGGGTGTGACTCAGAGCAGAGATCATATAGATTGTAATCTATTTGACTTGAAGGCTATCTTCCTGACATGTGCTAGTCTGTGTTTGCCATGCTTTAGCAAACTGAAATCCTGATCATCTAATGGTTACCCTAAGGGCTGATAGACCACAAATAAATAGAACTAATGAAAGTTGAAAAAAGATAAGCAATTCGGTTAAGATTCAAAATAGAAGTGAAACAAAGCAATAACTACCTTCAGTTTCTATTTGAAAGTTCAGTTTCTAGATTTTCAGAGTAAAATTTGAGGGAATGCAGATGGCCTGAAAATGGCAGAAGTTTTCTTGTAAGGATGATATTAAAGAAATGTTATAATGAAAAATAGCTTATTCACTTTGGACAGGCTAACCTTAATGCAAATATTGTACCTCCAAATATTTGTCCATGGGAATCTCATGCAGTTTAACAAAACCAAGTGCAGGGTGCTGCACCTGGGTTGGGGCAAGAGGCTGGACATGAGCTGGCCATGTGCACTCAGCCTAGAAAGCCAAACGGCTCCTGGGCTGTACCCAGGGCACTGTGGGCAGCAGGGGAAGGAGGGGATTCTGCTCCCCTGCTCTGCTCTGGTGAGACCCCACCAGGAATATTGCATCCAACTCTGGGGTGCTCAGCACAAGGACATCAATCTTGGAGAGTGTCCAGGGGAGGGCAGCCAAGATGACTAGAGGGATGGGAGCACTGCTCACATAAGAAAAGACTGAGACAATTCCACTTTTTCAGATGGAAGATGAGGAGACTTTGGGGTGGCCTAGTTGTAGCCTTCCACTACCTGAAGGCAACAAGAAAGAGAGAGATGGACATTTTTACAAAGGCATGTAGTGACAGGACAAGGGGGAATGGATGCAAACTGAAAGAGAGTAGGTCTAGATTAGATATGAAGAAGAAATCACTCTGTTGGTGGTGAGGCACTGGCACAGGCTGCCCAGAGAAGCTGTGAATACCCCATCCTTGGAAGTGTTCAAGGACAGGTTGGATGGGGCTTGGAGAAACCTGGCCTGGTGGAAGGTGTTCCTGTAAATAGCAGGGGAGTTTCAATCAGATGACCTTTAGGGTCCCTTCCAACCCAAACCATTCTATGCTCCAATGACTCTATGATTTTATGGTTCTACATATGCTTGAAACAGTAAACAGAAATCAAGCACTAGTGACTGAAACATAAATATTCAGATAGAATTAATGAGAGATTAATTAATGGTAACTGTTTTGATTATGCCATTAGTTAGTTATTAAGAAAATGATGAAGGCCTATTCTGTGTGTGTAGTGAGCCACTTATTCTAAGAAACAAAGCAGGGAATGGACTAACATCCATCTTAAATCACTTTCAGTGCAATAAACTTATTTCACTTTTTGCTTGGGTGGGTAAAAGACATCCCACCTAAACACAACCTTATATATTTTTCTTTTCCACTAAGATGTTATTTTTGTACTGGAAGAAAAATTATTTGGCAAAGTTTTATTTTAATTAATGCAATTATTTGTATTTTTTTTTAGAATAAGAAAGACTGTGTTAATAAATCCACACTTTATACAGTGAAAATTCATTTTCTTGCCATGAAATTACAGCTGTGATACACCAGTGTTAACTGGTAGACTTGCTGATCTTCACAGTTAAGTCTTGACCTTTTTATTTGTGACAATTTGGGTTTGGGCTTGGGTTGGTTTTTTTTTTTGGTTTGTTCATTTGCTTTGTTTGGATCTGGTTTTTTTTGTTTTGGTTTGTTTTGGTTTTTTCCCATGGGGGTATGAATAAAGAGATAACAGAGAAATAGATTCATCACTGTTCTAACATCTTGAAGTTTCATGGCAACTGTAGTAAAAATGGAATACTGTAAGGAATAGCTCATGCTTTCCTAAAAATTTTTTTTTTTTTTTTTTAGATTGGATCTGCAATGTATTAATCCTTGGTGTATTGACCTGGGTCATGCCCTGTAGTTCTGTCAGGAAGAACTACAGGGAGAGAGATGCCCACCCTGACCCTTATACCAAAAAGCCTATTCCTGCCTACTTTGAGAAGAGTCATGCTCCCTGACAGGCTACCCTTTTAGGGATGTGTCCTCCTTTCTCTAAAGCATGACTAGGCTGAACTTTGGGAAATGGTCTCTGACACTTGAGGAGCTGAAGCTGCAAAGACATCACTTGCTGTTACTTTGGTAGCTCTTTGGGTTTGGCTTTAGGAACTCTTCATGATACCCAGAGGAGGCCACATGACAGAATCCGTCCCAAAAGAGAACTTTTCAAATTCTTCTTTTATAAAGTATTCCTATCTGGAATTCCTCTGCACATTTTCATACTGGAGTCCTCTCAAATTTCTGACCTATTTTCAGTTTACGAATTACTTGCAAATCCCTTTGAAATTAATTATTTATCTTCAAGGACCTTAGGTTTTTCTGTTACCTGATATTTTCTTTCAACTGATATATTTCCACCAAAAAAAAATTGCTTTATTTGCAATGAGAGCAGCAGAGTTTTACAGAATTCACCGTATTGCCATGGGAACGAATGAGTTCCTTCTGAATCATCATGGCCAAACTAACTCAGATGAAATAGGAACAAGCCCTAACCTTTGCCCATTCTTCAAACATACGTCAAAACTGATACGGTCTGAATGTTCAAAAAATTGAGAAGGTCCCTGGGATACATAGGTGGATTTCTAAAGCTATTTATATTATTGGAAAAGCAAAGAGGCACCTGCTGATTTATCTGTACCCTTTCACACTTAAATGCTTGAAAACTATGTGACTTTCAGGCTGCAAAGAATAATTAGCAACTTACTGAAAAAGCTGTGGAGAAAGGATATTCTTTTAGAAAATTGTTCTAAATTTCTTCTCATACTTCTTTCCTTTTATGATTTTACAATACATTTTTATGTTTCTAATAAAATTATCATAATTTTGACCATTGTCACAAAAATACATTTTCCTTATTATTTGTAGATCCATTAAAATCTCAGATGTCTGGAACTTTTTTTTGCCTATTTTTACCATTTAGATTTTGGAAAAAGACAGAAAAATGCTAAGAAATTACTATGGAAGACAGTATAAAGAAAAAATGGGAGGAATCAATAAAATGTACTTAATTTTATATATGAATAAAAGATGAAAAATTGAAATAAAAATTTTTGAAAATAAAAATTAAAATTAGAAGATTTTTTTTCCTTATTCTTCCTGACATTGTCCTCAAAGATAAAAATGTTCATGTCTGGTGTTTTGAAATTAAAAGTGCTATTTTATGACCAAACATATATTTCACTAGGAAGATTTTGATATGCCTTCCTTATAACTGACTTTTTTCCAAATTTTATTGAGTTTTGTACCTTGAAAGGATTCATTCTCCGTCAATCAGTAAAGCGAGTCTATAATCAAACCTGCAGCAAATGATAGTCTG
This sequence comes from Lichenostomus cassidix, assembly GCF_008360975.1. Lineage (NCBI taxonomy): Eukaryota > Metazoa > Chordata > Aves > Passeriformes > Meliphagidae > Lichenostomus > Lichenostomus cassidix. The sequence continues at coordinate 10,648,629 of NC_139482.1, forward strand.
ACTTTCTGTAGTCATTAATACAGAGTTTGAAACTGTTCAGTTCAACACAGATACCAGAAAATCTGAAGACTTCTGGCCTGCACGACTGGGTTTGGGACTTGAAAGAATCTGATTCCACAGTGGGAATGTGCATGAAGTGGAGTCTCAGATGGAGCACAACCCCGTTCTGCCTCCATGCAACTGCTTAATGTATCCTTCATGATGAATAAATGCATACGTAAATTCAGTCTAGTTGAAATTTTAACATTTGAATCTTTTTGTTGGCGCTGCAATGAATTTTGCCTTTAAGAAAAACATTAGCAAACTAACTTCAATATTTCTATGACTCATTTTAGCAGTGCACCTACATTGAAATAAACAAGTAAAATTCATTATAATTAACACATATTTGTAAAGAATTGGTAGGTCATATAATTAAAAGTAACTTAGAATTATAAATGTTTCTCTAATAAGGGTAGTTTTAGCGATTTTTAAAATAACTTCTTGGGATAAAGTTTTTGTATATACACTTATTTTGCCTCCTATGAGAGATATAGCAACCAAGTAAGAAGACAGTAGGAAATACTGAGCATAGGCATGATTTTGAAAAATACTGGCAGTGCTCAGAATTTGCACATCAGTTTTATGCTTAAAGACTAGTCAAAGTTCAGAGACTTGGCTTCAGTGATTGACTCAGAGTGTAGATCTTCAGCTCTCTACTGAAGAAGAACACAACTAAGGGCATGGGAGAATACATAAGAGGTAAATTCAATACCCATGGCTGGGGATACCCGCACTTTAATCCCCTAATCCCAGAAATATTTTTCAGTTTTGACAGTATAATTTATTGTAAAATTAATTCAGCATACAGTGGAAACCAGCAATTCCCCCTTGTGATGTATTGTACAAGTGAAATTATACAGAAGTTGGGCTCTATTGCCTACACTTGTAACTGCATTTGTGAGAAGTCTAGTCTATGTGGATTTGTTAGGTATGTGCAGAAGATTAAACTCTTGCTGTGAATTTGAGGGAGAGTCCAACTTCTGAGATCCAGGATCATGTGCAAGGTGCAAATTCATCTATTCCAGGATATACCTGTACATGGTCAGAAGGGAAAATATTGGTGCAAAAGGAATATTATGATCAAAAAGGAAAAGGTCCAGTGAATTTAGGTGGCAGTCAAAATCTTTCCTCTCTCCTTCCTTCTTCCCTTCTTCCCTTGATCATCTTTGTGGATTTTTCTTAGACCCTCTTTGGCATGTCTATGCCTCTCTCCCAGAACTGGTCATAGTGCTCAAGGTGTGGCCCCACTAGTGCTGAGTAGATGGAAAGGATCACCTCCCTCAGCCTGCTGGCAATATTTTGCCTAATGTAACCCAGGATACTTTTAGCCTTCTTTGTGGTGAGGGCACATTGATGCATTGCTGTCTATTGTTCAGCTTGGTGTCCAAAAGGACCCCCAGGTTCTGGTACTTTTGCTTCTAATTGCAGATGCCTCTTGGTTTGGAATTGTCACATTCTGGACCATCACTTTGTTTCTGTGGGTTTTTTCTAAGGTATTTTTCATTTTGCTGTGTTCTTATTTTCCAGATTTCTCTCAGCCATGCTTCTCATTTGCATAATAAGCATGGTTAATCAAGCAAGCAACAGCCAGGTGCTCTGCAGGTCAGTTAAGAACATGGACCTGAACAAATCCAACACATACTAAACAGCTGGAGCTGCACCTTACACTATTTACTGCAACTGTGGTGTCCAAGTGATTCATAAAATTATCCACAAAAAGGAATGAATACAGCTTTGTTAAACAAAGATTTTTTTGTAAATATGCCAGAGAGTAACTGACACTAACTCTCATCCATCTACTACCATTAGAACTCAAGGTATGTTGAATGTGTCCATGTCAAAAACGCATTTAGGGACAAAGGATGACTAGCAATAAGATCATTTATCTCTTTTCTGCTTCTCAGTCTCTATACATTCACCCAGTGGTTCAAATGAAAGAAAGAACATCATCCACTTTCTATTTCAACCACTTCTCAGGTAGATCTTCTGGATTGGGACCTGAATTGGATCAAGTTTCTGTGAAGACAATAACTAGCCAAAATATTTAGATATTGATATTTATCTCAGAAGAAATACACTTGTGATTACTGTGTTCTCAGAGAATTGACACAACACCTAAATACTTGTCTCTTCTAGCAGAGTAAGAAATGCTGGCCCATGGATTCTAAAAGGGAACACTGAAGATCTACCCCCAGAAAACATTTAAACATTAGTTTAATCCTTTACCCAGAGCTGGAAGATGGTAAGGGCTCTCTAGCAGGGTGTAGGGAGACACAATTTTAAATTTGGGTCTGATCAAGAGCTTAGCCAGGTGGAGATGAAAGATGGTAACAGTAGAACTGGCTGTAACCAAGTTCCCATCACACAGTTAATTTCTTCACTTTGATTTTTTTTTCCCCTTACATCATAAAAATGTAACTATATATGAAATCTGTTATGAAACAAAATATTCAGAAATAATTCAGTTTGGGTCAATATAAGAGGATTATTTTCATAAAATAGAAGTAGTTTGATTTTGGCTTTTATTATAGTTTGGTATTTTTTCATTTATAAAGGAAGGAAAAATAGAGTTTTAAATGAAATCTTGCAAACTTCAGTGACTCAGCTCATGTTATTTTAAATGGTTTGTATTTTTTTCTGTATGCTTGCTTCAGTAATAACATTCTTTGGCTTGCTTAGATTCTACTGGAGCAGTAATATAAAATTAGCCCTTCAAAAAGTTTTTGACCACATTCTCAAAAAATGGACATACTTTCACCTTTGATCTCTGATAGATTTCAGCAATTTCACCAATCTTAAGACCTCACAGAAGGAAATATAAGTTTATGAAAACCCTCTTAATTCATATTTTGATACCTATTTTGTGACGTGTTTTGTTCAGCCTGGAGCAGAGGAAATTGAGGGGAGACATCATTGTGCTCTTCAGCATCCTCGTGAGGGGAAGAGGAGTGGTAGGCACTGATCCCTTCTGTCTGGTGACCAGTGACAGGAGTTAAGGAAATTGCATGAAACTGAGCTGGGGAGGTTTAAGTTGGATATCAGGAAAAGGTTTTTCACCCAGAGGGTGGTTGGGCACTGGAACAGCTCTCCAGGGAAGTGGTGACAGCACCAGCCTGATAGAGTTTGAGAAGCAGTTGGACAACACTCTCAGGCACATGGTGTGACTTGTGGGGTGTCCTGCACAGGGCCATTGAGTTGGACTCAATGATCCCGGTGGATTCAGCATAATCTATGATTCTTTGACTCTAGTATGTCAAGTTCTATCTAGGCAGAACCTACTATTCTATCACATTCAAATGATTTCCTTTTCACAAGGACCCATGTAAGCAGGCCAAAGCAAACATTTACTTGATTGTTCCTTGTTCAGCATAAGGCCTGACAGACCCAGCTGCTCCCTCCAAAGCTGTTTCAGCTCCAGGAGAGCTGATAAAAACATAGAAAATTTTTCAAAGAGATCTTTTCCCTTCTTTTATATTCATAGCAACTGAACTTAGAAATTAGAAACTGAGAGTTTAGAAAATTAGAAAAGTTTATATATTCATTTTTTTGACCCACCAAAGAGTATTTATATGAAAATTTGTCTTTCCCTTAACACTAGGGTCTTTGGAAGAGATCTTAAAATTCACATTTTTCTATTGAAGAATAACTATCACAGAAGAAAATAACAATCAGCTATTTTAAATCCAACAAAATGCCAGTATCTTCTCTCCAGCAGTGGTTGGCTATGTGTGTGCCAGTAATGATTGTGTGCAGGGAAAGAACGTAAAATCTGTGTAAGGATGGAGTGGCCTTTCTCAGTTCTGGAGCAAACCTTCCAGAAGCTGTATCTGCATCATCCCAACCTAAAACAATGGTCTATGAACACCTCCAGCTTCCTTGAAAGCTCCTAGAAGGACTGTTTTTGAAAATAACAGAATTAATCTTTTCCATGTAGGTTATAGGAGGCTCTTGATAACCAAGTTGAGCTTTTTGACTGTTCAATGGACATGTAGGGTTAAAATAAGATGATGATGATGGTGATGAAATCATTTATAAATAAAATTTCATTTGATTTTAATTAAATCACAGTAATAATAAAATTACCATTAATTATGACCAAAGAGAAGTCTTTATTACATATCAGACTGCTCAATTTTATATCTGCTTTCCTTCTTGGTTTTCTCATGCTTATAAGAGAAGCACAAGGCCTTTAATTCAGGACTATATTTCTGTTTTTGTAAAGTGACTTGTCCATATTATGGTGTAATTAATGTTCCTATTTCCCACCTCAAAAAGAACACAAACATTTCCAACTGCAGTCAGAAAACTGAGAAGTTAGTTTTCACTGATTTTTTCACACACTCTTTATCTTTTTATTTGAGCACCTTCTTTCTCTTGCTAATAGAAGCGAGCATTTATTTTAAAGGATTCTAGCAGATGTGCAGATTATTCTTCAAAACTTCCTGTTCCTGTCAGTTGACAGGTTTTTGTTATCATTTTGTATATTGGCACACTTTATTTATGAAGATAGCTTTCTTGTCTGTGTCAGTGCCAACAGAGAAGTAGCTCTGTTTTATCCTTTCTGCATAAGATATGACAGTCACAATGCTCTGAAGCATCCCCAGGTGCAGTTTACTGATGTCTCACTGTACTAGGAAGACCAAATAATAAAATTTAGTGACATATGTGACGAGCACTGGCTTTCATACGTTTTCAGAAATTGTTTGAAAAGATCATTCAGACAGTGTTCAGGCAATGTGTTTTTTAAACATCTTGCTTTTCAGATCACTTCTTATCCCTTTCTTGGCTATAGGCAGAATGAGAATTGATTTTATGATTTTTTTTTTTTTTTTTTGGTTAGGGTTTTTTTTTAACCTGTTCCAGTATGTGGCATAATATCTTTCCCCTTCTGGTTTTAAACCAGAACAGCTTGATGTTAAATATCAAGCTAATGGGAGCATTGATTAACTCAGTTGAATAAATCACAAGTTCCTATCAATGCAGATGTTGTCCATTAGAAAGCTGACAAAATTCAGGGTATTACTGTGCATTTTGGCAGTGTATGAATGCAGAGGTTAAATGTTCTCCCCCACAGCAGAAGCTGCATCAGTGGGTGCAATTGTTGTCCAACATATTTAAATAAAATTTTTGTGTTTCTTTTTTAATAAACATTATTCAATGTCAAAATCAGCACCAACCAATAGTTAAAGCTACACTAGGACTTGCAAAAAGTATTAGTTCTCCCATCTTAAAAACCCTACTATGTGGCACACAAACTTGTGTCTTGTAAGAGTGACTTTTTTCTGAAAAAAATTACTTTCCTGAGGGAAATAGATCTACTTTGTGGTACTACATAAGTAATAAGATAAAAATGTCTTTGAAGAGATATTTTCATTTTCTCAAGTTTTAAACACTCTGCCTGCTTCTTTCCTTGTTCCTTGGCAAAGGAATAGATAAAAGGCCTTGATGAAAAGCTAAAGAATACTTGAATAATATGCTAAGTACTCATACATGTTACCTGAAAAAAACCTACACTTATAAAACAGACACTATTACTACCAAAAATTTAGTAAAGTTAAATTCTAGACTATGTCTTTTTAGATTTCTATTAATGCTTAGACTTTTTAAAAAAAATTGACTGCTATGCTTTTCATGATAAAGGATAAATAAGATATTAATTGATATAACATAAAGAGGATTTGAAATCACACTTGTTTAGCAAAAATGTGTGAAATTATTGAAAGTATTGATGTTTGACAACTACATAGAGATTAGAAGACATCTAGGAAAATCAAGAGATAAGATATATCATCAAGAAGTGATCTATGAAAGAAAATACTAATTTTGCATTAAATATTCACCATTTGATTTAATAAAAAAATAACTATACATGTGTGAAGGAATGGGGAAGAGAAACTTTTGGTTGTTAGGACATATATCAGAACAGTCCACCAAATTTATCAGTCATAATAGGCAATAGTACTTAATGTATTAGAATGTGTAAGCCAAGGTGAATTTATATATCTCTCTCCATTAGCTAGAGTTCCAGACCAAAGTTTGTTCTAGACAGCTACTGGGTATCCAATGAACATCTAAAATGAGGCCAGATATCTCTGGTCCTGTTAGACAAAGTGGAAGTTATCATGCTTTTGTTTGTTGGGGTTCTTGAAGAAATTTCAAGAGTGTTTTTTATATATTTGTGTATGAGTTTGCACACAGCACAACAGATTCTTAAGAGAACCCCAGCATACATGACAAGAACAGAATGATTTATTAGCTATTAGGATAACACCAAAAAAAAAAATTATTAATGATTTGACACCCCTCCCAAAAAATGTCCATCACTTTGTAAAGGTAAAATATGCACCAAAGAGCTTGTCCTATATTGCACAGTTATATCTTGTACTGAAAAATTATTTCTGAAGCACTGTGAAAGTCCTAAAACCACAGATAGAAAAAGTATTTGAGAACATTGGGAGCATCCAGACTGACAAGGAGATAAGTAAGTTTTATTACTTCTTATATAATTCTTTAGAATAACATCCAAAACTGATGTAAAAAATGACGTTTTTCCCACTTCTCTCAAATCTATCATGAGAATTTTGTCTTTTTCTTTTTTTTCTTTTTCCATCCAATGAATCTTACCCACAATTATTTAAAACATTTTTTTTTGCAATATGTAAGGTACAATTATGTAAATGCTGTTATGTTCATGATGTTGGCTGGAGCTGTGAGTAAGGATAAGCAGAGCTATTGCAGGCATCATGTAAGCATTTAGAAAACTGATTTTGTGCTATGGAATGGGAAGGAATGGGATGGTAGAAGGAAGAATTTAAGAAAGACAAATTTAACACCAAGGAGAGCTGAGAAATCAAAAGTAGGTGGATGAACTCAGAAAAGCTTTATTGAGGTCTTTATGGAATTTTCCTTACATCACTGGAAAAGTACTGTGATGGCCCCACTCTATGGAGAGCACAGCTGCAGCTGATTCTTGCTGCCAGAGGTTTATGGGTCTTGGTGAAAAATGCAGAGGGTCAAGATAGAGCATGGGCTTGAGTAAACAGGTTGCCTGGCTGGTTTACAATGTGGGGATAATACAAAGCAGCAAAAGCAAAAACAAAACAAACGACTAGCTCAAATTTCCACGAATCTATTACCTTGGTTGGTGTACATTGGTCAGGAAAGCTGGTTTTTATTGTCTGTAAATGTTTAAATGTAATTTAAGCATTTATATGTTACCTTTATGGTTGCTGCTGACAGTGAAGGGATGTTCTAAACCTCTGGATAACTAGAGCTGCATGAGAATGTTTGGACTCCTCTGCTGAGCTACCTGCCTGGATTTAACTGTAGATATTAATATTGCATAAATCTGCCCATGTTTTTGTAGATAAGGGAATAATTCTATCAGTCACTGTTACTGTAATAAAAACCAAATCATATAAAAACCAGCAACACAGCTCATTCCCTCATTCGGAATCTGCTGCATAACAAATTAATGGCAATGTGCACGAATAATGAGAAATGCTTCAAGCCTGGAGATTCATTTGTTTGGAGAAACGTTGCTGACTGCACTGAAGTCAATTGCAACACTGGATTTATGTTTGAGTCACTAGAATATTACAGCCTTTGCTATTGCTGTTACTGCTGCCACTACAGCAGAGGAGCAGAGGTCAGTGATAGGTAAAGGACAAGTCCTGCTATGTAAAAGTTTAAATCTATGTAGATATGACAGTGAAGATTTTTAAGTGGAAAAAAAAATTTAGGTAATTGAATTTCTCAGTATCAGGAGGATAGGAACAGAGCTTGCAATGAAACCCTAACTTATTTATTGTGAATCTGTTAAACCATAAAACTTCTCCAGAAAACTAGACTTTTATCTTTTTTTCCTGTCATCTCCTTTTGAGAGCAAAGTACTAAAAAGAGAACTTTGTTGTAAGCTGTTCTGCTTCTAAACCTGGATAGTAATCACCTCATTATAGTATGTAATTTGAAATTATAGCTAGTGGATATTGATACTTATTTCCTTTAAAGTGGTATGTTTCATGTTGAATTTCACTCACATCTGATGTAAGAAAATCAAGATGCTTCTTTTGCAAGGTTATAAGAAAAATAAGAAGTCTCCCAAACTGATTAAAACCTACCCAATACATGTGAGATATAGATGAGATAGAATTCAATACAAGATTTTATTTTATTACAGCTATTCTATGACTAGTACAGTATGTCACTTGAATGTATATTTATATGTGTAAATCTGTTTTATCATCTAAGAAGCATACCTTAAAATGAAAAATATTTTCTCTGAATTTTTCAGTCTCCTGCTCACAAACATAGGGCATTGCATGCCATTGAAGGAAACTACAACTCTGCTTTTTATCTCATTTATACATATAGAAATAGGTAATAACACCTGTGTAGTCAACTGATTTACACTTGTATAAAAACACCTAAATGATAGCAGGATGCATTTTTATAGCTGTATGAATATTTTTTGGTGGTCTAAATTTAAAGAGGATGAAAATAAATCTTTGTATATGGACGTGGCTGGTTTTACCTTTATTATTAAGAATATCAACAAAGAGTGAGAAGAAAAGGAAAAGGAGTAGAATCTCAGTTCTTTTAAATCAAATTTTCTTATGCTTGACTTGCAATTTGTGAAAATTGTTTCCCCATATGAAGTATGAATATTGACTTTGCAATGAGTTCACCACGGCAGAAGACTTCAGCTCTCAATCTTTTCTAAATATTGACATTAACTATAATATCATAATTTTTCACATTTTGTTCCTGTCTATTGTTGTGCCTAGAAGTGGGAGAATTCCTTGTGATGAAGAACTTGTTCATAGCCCTGTATTGGGTGCTCAGCTTCACAGAAAATTTCTGCTTTCTGCTCCTGGAAGTGAACAGTTCTTGGCCATCCTGATCACCTGTGAGGAGATGTGCACAACAGTAGTCCTTACATCAAGTTTTCAAAATTACGAGTGCACTAAAGAAAGTTCTGACAGGACAAAGCAACATTTTGCCTCTGACACATCTTAAGAACTTTTTGAAAGGCCCTTTGGGAAATGTCCTGTGCTTAATTTTGAAGAAATTGATATCATACATTTTTAGAACTGAGATGCATGTCAATGGAAGATTGAAAGGCAATTTGGTTATCAAATCTTGACTTCATAGCAATCTAATCATATATTTTTTTCAAGCTCTTTTTTTCTTCATGTCAAACCACCTCCCCCTTTTGCCCCCAACTCTCTGCCTTTAATCAGTGTTTAAATCTGAAGTATTGCAATTCACCCCAAGCTAGAATAGAGCAGAACAGAATAGACCAGGTCAGACCAGACTAGCCCTGGGTGTTTCCTCACACTCTTCTTGTAGATGAGAATAACCTTGGCTGAGCTTCCCATCATCAGGGACCTCCCCAGCCTCCCAAGATGACAGCAAGGGATCCTGCCAGAGCACCTGCTAGCTCCTTCAGAATTTCAGAAGAGCTTCTTTAGGATGATGCATGGAGAAAATGCCAGAGACTGTGATCCCACAGCAGGACAATTGCCTATGTACAAGCTGTGAGTCTTTACAGACCTTGAGAGTTTCCTTTGTCTTCTCATCTGTAAAGTGAAGATGTAGATGAATGTGGAAAGAAAGGAACTTTTCTAGCTACGCAGAAAATGGGGTGAATATAAGTGAAATAACCACTGGAGATTCAGTGCAAAGTGCAGGCCATAATATCCCAGTTTTTAGAAGTCCATACTTGTTAATAGTAATTTAGATACTATCAGAGATAATTGACTTTTGAAACACATTCAAAATTCCAGGTGAATCTCCTTTATATTTTAGCTGATTATATGGGTAGGTGGGATGTAATCTTCTAATTCCTTCTTAATTTTATTCTGCAATGAAATACATATTATTGTCTGACCCTTGAGGCTGTCTTTTAAGATGAGATTTAAGAGGAAGGGTTCAAGTGTAGGAAGACTTACAATATTCACCTCCTTCTTGGATCCTTCCTAACTTCTTTATGTTATTTTTAGCATTTGGATCAGTGTTTTTCATGCCCCCCCTTTATAAATAAACAAAGAAGCTGACAGGCAGCAAGACTGAAACTGATAAAACAAAATCCTTATAAAAATAATACCCTCTTAGATTGCGAGACTTGTTTATCTATTTCAGGAGATAAACTATTTAAACACATTCTATTAAAACTATGTGTTTAAATAATCCACTGGCCTATATTCAAAAAGATTATTTGCAATTGGATTTGTCTAGACTCTCAGTCTTGTGAAGACCTAGCATGCAAAACTTTTAAAATCTTTTAAAATTCTTTCTCAATGTAACAATCCATTTGAAAAAACAAAGATGCTAAAGTGATCCACTGGGAGATACATACTGAACTGAGTAGACTTGTCACAGTAATGTGTTCACTTAAATTTTGATTTGATTACTTCTTCCTGCTAGTCTATTCACACATTTAAATTCTGTATTGTAAAAACTGCTGCTATGTTGCTTTCTCTCTTAATTTGCAGCTGAAAAAAAATGCTAAATTCTGAAGAGGGGATAGTGTTTCTGCAGAGTTAATAACTAGGGAACCAACATCTACATCATTGTTCATGAATGTTAAAAATATAATAGCTATTCCAGATTGGCAATTAGATTGCTATAACTGTAATGCATTAAAGTAGTTCCAATTATCAATATTAATACCACCATTATTTTTTTTGTTGCAGAACATGAATTAATTTGTTCACTTTCACTTCTCTTTTTTAATATACAACAATATTGGAGGTTTTAATCTATACCAATTCCTATCAAATCAAAATTCATTTTAAGAAAGCTTGCAGTGACTTTCAAAGAACTGTGAAATAATATGCAATCTTTTGCTCTTGGGTCTTTAAAACATGTTGATAAAAAGAATCTAGGTGTCAGCATACGGAGAAATAAGATATTTCTCAGTGTGGTCTCTGAATTAGTACTATCTAGAAGACCTATTAATAAACAAGATGAATAAATACTCATTTCTAAAACAATATCTGAGTGGGTGGGTATTAATGAAATGTGTGCAGGTATTCTCAGCTCCAAAGTAATCAAAAGTTTAAAAGGACAGGAAGCAGAAAATGTATAAAGTAGTATTGAGACTGATAAATCACAGAGGAACACATTGATTAAAATTTGTTTTAGGGAGCAAATTCATGTTAGAAAGCAAAAACCCCTTTTATGTGACCCCTGTGGAGAAAAGTTGTCAGGTGATAGCAGAGTTTGATCCAGGAGAGGAGAATTTGATCCCAGGTCACTGACAATTTCAGGGTTTTGTTGGTTTGGTGTTTTGTTTATTTGTTAGAAAAAACTTTGATTTCTGAGCAATGAAATTAAAAACTTTCCAATAGAAAAGCTAGTGAAACAAGCTCAGAGTAATTCTACAGTAGATCTGTGGGCAGGATTTGATCCTTGCTCTAAAGTCTGGTGGTTCTTATGGTCTTATTTTGCTACTGTTGTACAAAATACTAGTTCTGGCCAGCAATACTGGTACTTTGTTCTTTTGAATGGTCAGTTTTGCAAGCTGAAAAGAGCAAGCACAGTCTAAAAACAAAAAAATAATGAGATATGCATGTGAATGATAATTGGGCACTTCATGCAGAAGCAGTAATGATGAACCTTTGTCCCAGAGCACAATTCAGCAATCACAAAAGCTATTTTTTTGCTAAAAATAATCAAGCCTGACAAAAAAGGTGAAAATTCAAATATTGTTTTTAAAATGAAAGCAGAGAATTTGTGAAAACAATCAGAAAAAATCGATAGATTAGAATGCAGACCATGGGTGAGCATAGGGAAAGTTTGGCATGAAGGAATTATGACATAAACAGGTGAGGATATGATCTGATGAAGAAGCAGAGGAAGAAGCAGTAGCACGTCCAGGGCTCATAAAAACAAGATGCCATCAGCTGATTTTAGCTTTTATCTTTAAATATTCTTAAATATAAGGGAGTTTTCTGCCCTTACACCCTTCTCACTGACTTTTTCACAAATAGAGTGAGAAAGGACATTTAAATATATCAAGAGAGCACAAAATGTCTTATACAGGTGCAAGCCCAAGAAAAAGATGTTAACTTATGTGTCACAGTAGAAGAACCTCTGAAGTATTCACCAATTACTTCTGTATGGTGTTTTTTTAGAGAAAAATAGGTAAGATACCTACTGGAAAAACTTAGAAATGTCCTGATAAAATAGACTTATATGTCATATATTTAACAGACTTATCTATCTCATGCCCATATCCGAGAAATTATGCTAATGAAATATTTAATCTTTTTTATTGCCAGTTGTTAGAATAATATCAGGCCCAAACTGTCATATTTAAAGGCATTCTCAGGATGAAAAAAATTGTGCCTGAATTCTTTTAAAAAGATCAGTGGAGTTGTTAAAGTCTTGACATCAATTTGTGACAAATATTAAAAGACAGAATATACAAAGACAAAAAAAGGAATTAAAAAAAATTAATCATCAATAATCGAAAAATAAAGAAAATGGAATTTCCGGGGAAGTGTTAAAATGTGCAGCATAAAATTATCACAGGAAAAATCGTAATGTAGTTGACATTGATAAGATCAATAAAGAATTGAAGAAATATTGAACACCAGGGAATATTGTTTCAATGAAACTGGGTATTTTTTAATAAATTTGGTATTGCTTTTGATGAGATTATATGTACAGCTGATTAAAGTAAGCATATTGACAAAGCAAATTTATTGTTGTAAAATATTTGGTTTAATTAAACATGATGAAAATTAATACTGTACAAAATCAGTGTATTCCATATTGAAGAGATTAAAGAGTGACAAACTGATTAATCCCACAGAAAATTACATAATGTTAGAGGACAGGCTCTAGTAAAAAACTCTGCAGAGATCCTGTTTGTGACTGAATCCTATTCCTCATTTCAATCATTGTGGGCACTACTGTGAGATAATTACAGCTGGACAAAGATACAGATTTGCAAACCCACCTTCTTGCCATTCACTTTGGACTCTAGCCAGTGTTTCTGAGTGTTCAGGATGTGATCCACTTTTGTCTTGTGTCTGAAACCTACTGACAACCAAAGCAGAAAGGAGCTTCAGCACTGATGGCTTTTTGAGCAGTATCCTATCCTATCCTATCCTATCCTATCCTATCCTATCCTATCCTATCCTATCCTATCCTATCCTATCCTATCCTATCCTATTCTATCCAGGCCCCACAGGGATTCTAATTGCTCCTGGCTCCCCTGATATCATACAGTGGTTGCCCAAGCTGGCCACTTGAGACTTCTGAAGTGTTTGTCCAAACAAAAGAAAGCATGGCATATCCACAGCAGGTGCTAGGGACAGGGGAGAGAACAGCAGGAGTAAAAAGGGACAAAGCTTGTAGATTAAGATAAAACCAGTTCAATAGGTCAAGTAAAGGGCAAAAAACCCAGCTAGTTGACAAAAAGAAATCACTCACCACCTGCCTCAAGAGGACTGATGCTGAACCAGGCTCCGAGTAATGACCACCCTGAAAGCCAAACTTCCCCATTTCTTCTTTCTTTAAATCAGTCTTTTATTTCTGATGTCATAAGGCATGGGATACCTCTCTGCATAGTTTGCATTGGCTGTCCCAGCTCTGTGTCCTCATAATTCATTACCCTCTCCCAGTTAACCTGCTGGGAGACAGAGTGGGAAGAAAGAGAACATGTTGGCAATGTGCAAGCACTGTTCAGCAATAGCCAAAATAGTGGTGTGTTATCAGTACTGTTTTAGCTGCAAATCTGAAACACGGCACTTATAGGCTGCTGAGAAGAAACCTACCTCCATCCCAGCCAAAGACAGCACAGAAATAAAACACCTTAGATTTATCACGACACAAAATCACCCCTTATTCCCTGTATCTATCCACAAATTGAGCCAAGAGCAGCAACACACAATTATGAGTAAGTCTCTAAGACAGAAGGCATAGTGAATGCAAGGCATGAACATCAGCTCATCTAAGCTGTTACATTACTTACCATATGGACTGCAAAATACTTAATATGTTTATGCTAAAACAGTGATTCATGTATGCTGCATCTGCCACAATAAATTTGGTTACCTTTCCCACAACACCCTAGAAATGCTAAATACTGAGGGCTGGTAGTTTATTTACTGTTCCATCTTGACACAAAGTCACTGCAGGTCGATGACCCCTTGCTCCTCTTACAGTTCCTGCTGCAAGGTCCACTTGGGCAAGGTGGTCTATCAGATAACAGTGATACTTCACTCTTCCTGGCTAAAACAGAAAGAGAAGTTTAGCATTTTTCTGGGAATACTAAAGCTAAAAATTCAGTGAAAATATCACCACTTGAGGCGCAAACCATTACTTTTCCTCTTTCAGAAACTTTGGTGTATGAGGCAAGTAGTGAGCAGGACTGTAATACTGCATATTCTCCTTCACTCAGACTTAATAAATAAACAGAAATAAATAAACAACTGGAGAACAGTGAAGAGATCCATAGCCAGCTGGGAGTTATCTCTCTCATCAGAGGTACAATGAAATGCATGTTTTGAGTCTTTCACTAACTCCTGCAAACAAGTATGAAATGATGAGGCATATTGCTTATTATTTTCTTGTAAATCCCTCTTTCTGTACATCGTGATGTGCTTTAATGCAGACCTACGTCCTCAGAGTTACCATCTTGACTGACCAGAAAAGATCAAGTCAAATGATGCAAAGGATAGGAACTATCTTGCTTAATTTTAGATCTCTACAGTCTGGGTATCGACAGCTGCTCTGCGCTCCCTTGAGAGCTGATGGAGAAATATGCACATGGTGCAGTTCACCTGATCTATTTTAGACTTCACTTTTTATGAAATTAAGCACTGAACTTACGAAACTTGGGAACATCAACTGGGAACTCAGAGTGATGTTGTCACCATTCCACCTGGTATATTATAGCCAAAATATGATGGCGTTGCAAAAGTTTCATAAATAGTTTCAACATATATTTATTAAGAGTTATCAAAAATTAGTTTTTTGTAATAATATGCTTTTGGATTCTATTTTGGATACATTGAGAAGACACAAAAGGGCTTAATGTAAGAAAGTGACTTCATCCTGCTACAATATGGTCTTGCATATGCTATGTTTCATCTGATGATGTACTGTATCCAAATCTATACCCTATTGTGAACATGAGATTTTGCTAGCTGTTTCTAATTTTTTTTTTTTTTTTTTTTTTGTTTCAAATCTGGCATTCGTTGTCACCAGAAGTCTTTAAATACCTATGGATTTCAAATTATCCTATTTTAGAACATATTACAGTCACATAATATTGATGCACTATACTGGACACGGTGATGCTGAGGTATTAAAGAATCTCAGTGGTCATTAATTAAGCTAGATGAAAATAGGCTACATGCAAGCTTCTTACAGCACCTTCATCTTGTTAGCAAATAAACACACATATAATTTATTGTTTATATTATAAAGATACTGCAACACCATTCACTCTTGTGGGACAGATTGTGGTTTTGGGGAAGTAGGGAGAAGGAGAGAGAGGAAAAACAGAAATTGGGTACTACAGTGCAGTTGAGGCAGATCAATATTATATAAACATTTGAGAATCCAAGGATTTTCTTCAGGTTATGAAAATAGGTTGCAATGTTGAGATGGTTAGACAGGTGGCAAACTGAGACTACAGTTTTATGCCAAAAATATATCTAGTTACACAGTTAGTTCTGCTACTATCTAGTTACTATCACACTTTCTGCTCTTCTCTTCAACCCATCCAGGGCATTCATGCATAAGCCTTGTTTTTGGGCAGGGAGTGTTTCTTACTGTGTGTTTGTTCAGACACTACTGTGAAGCAACGTTAATCTCTGTAGGAGTGCTCACATTTTAATAGGTGCTAATATTATACAAATAAGAACACTAATAAATTAAAAAATTGCCATAGGTTTCAGTTCAATTGTTTGTAAATCAGCAGATTTTCCCTCTCTCTTTTTGAAATGGATAAAGTCATAGAAAGTCTCTAAAATGCATTTGTGTTCTCAGATATAAAGTGCCTGTTAGGCATTTTATAGAGCTGAGAGGGTTTAAAAAGCTTCAGAAGCAAGTCAGCTTGCTCATATTTATTTTGAAAATGCACTCCACATTCACAGACTTAGAGAGAGCTTAATTACAATCAATGGAATAATTAAGTTGAGGGAAATGTGCAATAGAGAACAGAAATGAATAGAAAACATATTCACAAGTGTACCTTTGGGCAAATGCATTATAGGCACAATATTGTCATTATGTCTCTCAAATCACATCATTATTTGCTCTGGTGTATGTGTGGGAAACAGCCTAGATTGTACATGATTTTTACATTCATTTTCTGATCCATATTTAAACATTTTACAAATGGTGCACTGTAGTAACACTGTCCTTCACTTAGCATACGAGTAATTTGGTGTAGAGTTGAACTTTCACAATGCATTCTTTCCTAATTCTGGAAAAGCACTGCTATCTAAAAAGCTCTCATTCTCTCCTTCCCTCTGACAGTCCACATATTTGAGGAGTACTTACAAGAGTTTGTTCACGGGAGTTTGACTCACAGTGATCAGCTCTTTGCAGATGTATTATTTGCTGGTTCCAGTCTAGTTGCAGTAGCCAATTGCCACTGTTTCACTGACCACAGCTCTCTGATAAATAAAATGCACACCCAGAAAAGGTCTCTTGGAACAGGTAGTTTCAGAGAGTGAAATGGTCTTAGAGAGCCTTATCATGCTCTTTTTAAATTCTGAATTCTTATCTCTTGGTGCACCTTGCAGTCCCAAAGCCATAAGTCCTATAATGGGAAACCTGCTTTTTTATCTCTTTTCCTAGCATTTGCCAAGATAGACATTGAGGAGGGAGAAGAAGGAAACAACGACAACAAAAATTTCTGAGCCACATTTTCAGGTTACAATTAGGGAAGCCTAAATACTTTAAAGTGGTCACCTACATGCACATAATTCTATCTTTGGAAGGGTTAATACAATGCTTTAGACAAATACTTAGAAATAAATGTTTGACATCTTCTGGTGTGCATTTAACAGCAGAAATTCCTGTATTAAGAATGAAAGTTCTTTCAATGTCACCAAACTGATTTCAGAAAGTTAAATACAGAACATTTTCACCCAGGGATCATGTCAAACCTTCAAATTACCCTTTCAATATGATAGAAAATTTATCATGGATGCTATGCGTACATATAAGAATATGAAGGAGAATAAAATCATGAAATTATTCATACTAATTGTTTAAATTGTAGCAAATAAATGCAGCAAGGTGTTAGACATGCTAACTAATCTTTAATCATTAATGGAGCAACTTGTTAATGGATGGGTTCTTTATCTGAAAAATGCAATATGCTCTGTATTACCCTGACTGAGTTTGTGAATAATAAAGATTTTGGCTCTGAAGTGAAGGTAATGTAAATGATAGTCTATTTTTGTGTGGTAAAGCTGATTAAACAGTCACATATACAAATACACTATTGATGTTAAGAGCTACCTGAAATGCAGAGATAATTTTTCCCACAAACCAAATGTTCATGCTGAACTCTGAGACATCAAGCACTGTGTAAATGTAGCGTGGATGTAAAAAAAAATAAGGAAGGAATTTGGGTGAGAAAAGGAAAAACAGAGAACTTTTATTCCTTTTTAGAATTCTCTGCACATTTAGTACTAAATTTCACTGGCATGGAACTTAACCATAAGGCAAATCAGCCTTTGGAGATTGCTAATAAGGCACAGGTAGCAAGGTGGATGTAACGTGTGAGGAGGCAGCTGGGCTTCCTGCAGCCTCTAGCGAGTTTGGAAACTTTTATTGCTCATTTGATCTCTGATCACTACAAAAGCTCACTTAGTTTCATTCCCTCTCCTACTTGCACCTTCCCAATCTGCTCCATCCTTTTATTGGAAGCAGTACAAGTTGTTCCTCTATGAGTATGGACACTGTTTAAATATGTGTTATATGTGTCTATATGGACATTTATGACCTTCAGTATGAGTATGAATTATGGCCAAAGGCTGCAAAAATCACTGGCAGCAAACAAGGAATGTGAAAACATGCAATGGGAATAAATATAGACAAGTACAAGCACAAAAAAAGGGAAGACGAAGGCTGAACATTGTTTCATTTTGAAGGAATAAGAAACCTCATGTCAAAAATATTGAATGATAACAAGGAGTTTAGAAGAGGCAAACCATTAGTTTGTTTTTACCCAAGCGAGTAATCCATGGCAAGAAAAGCACACAACAAGCTTAGAAACTGGCAATCTCAAAGTGGCTAAGTGGAAAAAATTGGTTTTTCTTCACACAAGGAGCAGTCATTGATCTAATTACCTCATGCTACTACTGACACTTTGGATTTTAGCAGAACTCCTAAATACTCCTTTTCAATAGCTAACACAATGACCAAGATCTACAATAGGAGGAACAGTAAACTTTAACAGAGGTTTTCATTGATTGCAATCTCACTTCTAGGCATAAACCTGCCTTTAGGCAGTGAGGGCTGCAATAAACTTACTCCAGTGATTTTAAAGACCCATTATTTTGGGAGCATCTCGTGCATGTCTTCTGAAACATCCAATGTTTGTTATCAAAAGACAGGGTAATGGACTAGGGGAGTACTGATCACAAAACTTCCTATATGTGCATGTATTAGACACTGAGACAGAGAGAAACCTGTTTATGCTTTTCCTAATTTTCTCTGAAATTAGTATGGCTACAATTTGCAGTCTCTCAGCCCAGGTGTGATGCAAGCAAGGTGTTTGGAAGGAAGTACTATAACCTCTCCCTGTGATAGGCTCTGGGAGAGCTCCTAATCCATCAAAGCAGCTGGCTGACAGTGTGTGCTCCCAGCTGCTCCTTTGAGCCACTGTATTTCCCAGTGTCATGGGGGAGCAATCTGTCAGAGCAACCATGTCATAAAAACACCACTGAGCCAGAGTCTGCCAGTTTGATAAAAGCTGCAATAGGATTGACTAACATGCTGACATAACAAACTTAATATCACTTGAAGAGCTTAGGAATAAGCAGAAAGTAGGGGAAGAAGCCAGACAAAAGTAACTTTACAGAAGAGAAAGAAAGTGTGTAACCCAGCCTTTAAAAGGTAATGTCATTTTAGGCAATGTGCCCATATAAATTCTCAATTTATCCTTTCATCTGGAGTTAAATAATTAGTTATTTGGACCCCATCTTTTGCTCAGCTGGGTTTCTGCCTGTGTCTGCATCAGAAACATTATTTCTGACTGCACAGGACCAGCAGTGAAGAAAGCAGGTGACCTTCAGGAATGCTCTTCTTTTGTCAAGATCCTCTATTGCATGTGGAAATACTGGTGAATATCATTAGTGATTCTGGATCACGAGACACTGGTCATGCAGTGTATTCTTCTCCTGAGTTCTGTAGAGGTAGTGAGCCCTGTCACCCAAGAATGAACCGAAAAGCAAGAATGACTTACTGGAAAGCAAACACATTGGGATAAGGAAAGTGAAATGAAACAAAGAAAGGCGATTGACCTTTGAAAATTGATGTGCTGGTTTGAAATTTCCCAGATAAAAGATACAGTCAATTACTAAACCTTATTCTCACACAAAGCAGGATGGTCAATTTGTTTGGTCAAATTTAATAAATGTTAGAATCTTATAAAGCTTCTGGGCAAAAGGATTGGAGGTGTCATCGCAGCTAGTAATAAAGTTACCCAGAGTACGATCAGTGGCAATTTAGCAATTAGCTCTGTCAGCAGCTCTGGAAGATCTGTAACAAATCATAAGTTTTTAGTTAGCCAAAGTAATAAAAGTATTTAACAGTGAAGGGAAAGTAACAGAGATGATAAATGTGTTTAAGCATAGAATATTGCCTTCTTATGACAATTACTTGAGAAAAAAAATTATGATATATGATATTCGTATTGACATGGAATATTAATATTCTGTCAGGTTAAGAAATACTTGTTTTTTTGACTTTTCTCAAATCCCATTGATCATAGCACTGTTTGGTTTAGGGTGGGAATGAAGAACTTATTATGCAAACTGAACAAACATCAGACTGAGTGGAAATAGAAACAATTCCTACAGGCTGAAAAATACAGCAGAAGTATGAAGGACAAATAAAGCAATAGGGGAAGGCAATTCTGCTCACATGAAAAAAGTGCCAGCCCTTTGCTATAAATGTACAATTTAGGTGAGCAAGTCTGAAAAGAAAGGAAGAGAGCTTGGTAATTACCATCTGGTAAACCCAAATTTGCCAAGTAGTATGATATATCCCACAGCCAGCAGAGATCTAAGATAGTAAAGTCACAAAGCAGGGAACTCATGACTTCAAACCACAGGTATCTAATTGAAGCCCTGAAATGAAGCACCTAAACACCTCACACAGTTCATGGAAAGAGGAGTCATCTCCAGAGAGCAATCTGAAGCACTTGAGTTAGGGGCTCCCTTTTGCCATTGACCACAAGCCAGCTGAAGCTGGATGGTGTGAGCACCTCCTGAAGTGCCTTATTACAGCTCTCCAGGAATACACCTGGGTGCAAGGTAAGGTCATTGCAGGGCGCCGATTATGCACTTTAACAGCACATGCACCACTTCTTACAAAGTGGTATTTATATGTAATAGCCACTGATTGCTCTCAGACTATCCTGAGGTTATGCACAGCTGTAATGGAAAGGTGGTTATATTCTGTAAAAATTCAGGTTAACACTCTGACCAGCTTTTTGAGACAACATCCATTCAGTGGAGAATATGAGGTTATGGCAGAAGAGAAGGGGGAAGCTCCATCCTTTGAGATGTCTAAAACGCAACCGGGCTACTATGAAGGAAAATTTTGTACTGGGCAGAGGCTGAGAGGACTTCATGATCCAATTCCACCTCTAACTTGCACAGTTACAGACCTATTACACAGTTCTTTTGAAAAAGGGTTCGAATTTTTACTTTTGCAATGTATTACTTGTCCTTTGAAAGTATTGCAGAACCAGAAATCACAAAAAAAATAGAAGGAATATATAGAAAAAAGAGTAATATATAGGAGAAGGATTAAGAGGAAAAAATAATTGAAGCAGCATGTACCAATATTGCAAAGCTCACTAGGAGTAATACCTGTTGTGGCAGACTTGTCCAACACAAAAATAATCAGCAGCCCCATTTAACTAGTATAGTGGCACTGTTTGCTCACATCATTCTCTTCCCCCTTCTCCAGCCAATCTAGCTCAGCTCAGCAGCAAAACCCACAGAAATTTCCACTGTGTTTTAAATCACTGAAGTGGTAAATAATAGATATATAAGAACTCAAATTGTTACAAAATAATTTGACGTAGCTCTTACCAGTAAGCCTGAAGTGATGGCTTTAGCAGTCTCACGAGATCTAAACAACAGAACCACAGAAGCACTTAGGAGTGAGAAATTGCTTGCCTGCTGCAATTTGATTTGAAGCTGATCTGAAGGTGTAAGTAGCCCAATTGGCTTTGAGTGCATGCAGGAATATCCATCAGTCTCTTTGCTCCTTGAAGGGTTAATTCCAACAGCAGAGATGCATAAAAAAAGAAATAAAACATTTTATTTTCAGGTACTTGAATTAACAGAAAAATGTCAATGGAAATAAAGTCTGTTTGAATGTACTGTGTTTGAGCTACCAAAACCACCCCTACCTTCCTAACTCAGTCTTCCTTCCTTCCTTCCTTCCTTCCTTCCTTCCTTCCTTCCTTCCTTCCTTCCTTCCTTCCTTCCTTCCTTCCTTCCTTCCTTCCTTCCTTCCTTCCTTCCTTCCTTCCTTCCTTCCTTTTTATCTTTCAGGAATTTTCTCTTTTTCAATATGCAGTAATAGGAATAGTTCTTTTATTAATATTATACTTTGAAGATTCATGATACAGTAGTGGATGATTTTGCCTTTGTACAAAGAAGCATTGTAAGAAATGAGATTGCCATACCCAAGTTCAATGAAAGCTGATTTTTCCTGTTAAATGCACCATGGATGTCTTGTTTTAATGGTTTACTTCTTATTTTTCTCTTGAAAAGAGGATGAACAGTGTCTGAGAGAGCTTAAGTGCTTGCCACTGCCTATCAGTGACTGCAGGTTAATTGTCTATTCTGTTTTATATGACTTTGTGGGTAATGAAGGTGCTCAGTACTCAGCCCTTTCAGACTTGAGGTTGTATCCTAATTAGACTTTTTCCTACATTTAGTATGTAGTCTTAAAATCCATTTGCAGCACTATTCACCAGGCTTACCCCCTAACCCACACGGGCTCTGTGGCAGACAGTCAGGATATGGGTATTTTCTTTTTCTCCATCCAGGAGAGGATGGGTGCATTCCTTACTGGGAATGTTCATCCAGCGTTGGCTGTGTTTTGGTTAGCTGAGTGAATTCCACAGACAGGCTCTTCCTTTGAATTACCTGGCATCTTCCCTTGAATTACCCCAGGCTGATGGGATGTCCAACAAGGCAGTGAGCCCTCTCCTCACCTTCATTCTCAGCAAGCTCAGAGTGGCATAACTGCTGTGCTGTAATTCCAGCTGGAGCTGTTTTGATTGAAGAAAAAAAAAAACATTCTCAAAAAAGCCCTCAAAGCAAGGCTGCTTGAACACAACAGTGTAAAATGATGGTTTGTCACAAGGGTCAGAGTGTCACTCACAAGGGTACCACAGGGAACAGGATCTAAGAGGCCTCTGGGGTGTGGTAGATTAAAAAGTGCCAGGTGATGTTCCTGGGCAGCTGAAACTGACTGCCCATATGAAATTTTAGCAGGGTGTTGGTGTGATTTTTGTCCAGTCAAATGACCCTTCCCCCAAACAGCCCCTCTGCTGTGTGCTCAGGCTGCATCCTGCTCTGCTCAAAACCACTCTGGCAGCTGGCAAAAAGTATTTCCCTGCACACCAACACTGTAGTTCCACTTCTGTTATCTCATCATTGTGGGATGGTCAGTACCTCAGCCTGACAGCAAACAAAAGGATTTCTGAGCAGGAAGAGGAACAATCTTCCTTCTGATCTTTTACAATTACCTCTAAGAATATTTGACGAAAGGGAAGTTTCATGACAAAAGGACTGTATTTTTGTGCAGTACTACTCATACAACCACACCCTTGTAGAGCCCAGTGCTTCCAGTATCCTCCCTCCAATGCAGCAAGACACTTTAAATCCAGGTGAGGCAGATGGGGGTAGAGGTCCTCCCTTTCTTCATTTCTGTCTTTCTAGGTGAAATGAAAGAGAATAGCAGAAGTCAGAGAAGAAGCGAAGATGCTGGGGAGAAAAAACTAGCAGGGAGCAGAGGCAGGGCCACTGGAGAGCAAGTTCTGCAGTAACTGAGTCCCCTCATTCATATATAGCTCACATTTCTCAGGAAAAAGTTTTTTGGATAACCTATTGGTCAACTATACGAGAACTCAATACTTAAAGCAAGGTATGTGTTCATAAAAATTGCCTTAAAAGACTTCTTAACCAGAGTGTGTTTCAAGATACATATCAAAGCAGCAGCAATGAGAGATGCTAAGCTGGTGTAAATCACAAGTGTCACTTGTACCAGCCAACCATGTTATTTTATTATTTCTGAATTCTAACAATGTTCATCTCTTCTTTCACACAGTGCTTCTGTGCAGTATAGCCTTTATGATTTGACACCTCTGAAGGCATTAACACTCTTTGGGGAATGTGAATCAAACAACAAATTCTCTTTGTGCTCATTCATTTCTTGTGCTTTTATTTTAGCTCTTTCCTATCAGAACAAAGGCTAAGAAAGGATGTCTAGAAAGGGCAATTTCTCAACAGTGATTACAGTATGGGAAAATTTCTCTCATTGCAAGGCTGCCTGGAAAATTTTGAAGGTTGTTTCTGCCTAGGAATAACACCTATATTCTCCAAAAATGCTTAGAGATGGCTCTGTGGACTTCTCAAAAAATAATAAGAAAAATCCCTCCACCCCACTGCATCTTAGTAAAGTATCAAATACAGAGTATTGTCTGCTAAACCTTAATAATTATTATCTTGTAATCACTATGTTATTCTATAAATATCCAATATTCTTAAAAGAAAACAAAATTGTTTTATGTTGTGGTTCCAAAAACTAATAGCCTGAAGTGTGTTTTCCTGTTTATTTACGATAGCTCAAACTAGGTAATTTATATATTTGGCTTATTTATAAGCACTGCAATTATTTTGCTAGGGCAGAATTATTCCTATAAAGTATCTAATCTCCCTTTCCTTCCTCCATTTTATCCTTGGGTTTATTGTGAGATGGTTAGTATATTGCAGATCTCTTTAAAAGTTCTGTTAAATGTTTATTTCTCTATGTGACTTCTCATTCATTTCTTATTTGGCTTCTGAAAGTTATTAACTCTGTAATCTTCTTGCTGCCTCCTTCTGCCACTCCCAGACATGTTTTAAATGAGTATGGGTGCACTGTAACAAGTTTGTTGGGAATTTTAATATAAGTTTCTTCTTCACAATGCCAAGGCATTGGGTCATGTCAGTCTTTTGGTCATTGAATGATGTCATGGGGACAGTAGGTTTTACTTTTCTCTGGCAGTCCTGTGTAATCTTTGCACCCTTTGGGTGGGCACTGATGGAGGAAAGCAAGTTCTATGCTTGTTCTGTCTCTTTCCATAGAATGGCAGTGGATGAGCACCAAGGGCTCCCAGGAGGGACCAGCAATGACCCCTCTTACTGAAATTAAGAAAGCCTGAAGTTAGTTTTCTCCTTTGTCTCTCCCAAATCAACGGGCTAAACTTGATTCTCACACCTTAAACTTTCACTGGCCCATAAGAACAGCTGCAGGATATGAGAACTCAGTCAGAGGCAGATTTTTAATCACTCTTCTTGGATTTAAAAAAAATGAACAAATAATTTCCAGTAGATTTTCTTCCCCAAAACCAGTACAGACGGAACAGTGAATAATAAATTTGTTCAGTATTTAGACTATACAGCTATTTTTGTAAAGTTACTGTTGCTGTGACTTAAAAAAAATCTTGCAGACAATGCCTGTGGTTCTGCTGCCCAGCTCCTCCTGGCTGGGGCAGCCAGATCTCAGCAACCCAGCACCCAGCTCCCAGCCACCCTGCTTGGATGTGAGGCAGAGGACAGCTTCAGATGCACCATTTGATACAAACATGTGGCCAACCCAAGGTCACTGGCCATTTGCCAGTGTAAGTCTGAGCTGGGGAAATCTTGGGCTTCCCTGCTGTGGTTGCAATTAAAGAGCAGCACTGGGTCCAGATCTCTCCTGTTTAACAAGTGTGTGGGTGTCAGATCTGCTCTGGCAGAAGCCTTTGTATTTTATTCCCTTACACCCTGGACATTCTTCAATGAGGGTGAGAAACATCATATTGGAATTTTATTTTGAGTGACACAATGTGAACCACACATATATTACTCGTGCCACAGACTGAAGGCTTCATGTCCAAGTGAACAATCCTTTAAAGCATTTGGCAGCAATAACAAGTACCTCAAGGTTATGCCCTATCTCTTTTTTCTCTTTATGTCATCTGTAACAACTGTGGACTCTGACATTTAGTTAATTAAATTTGCCCACACTGTCTGACCTGGTTGTGCAATCCCTCTTGAGGACGTAATTTTTGAAGGTAGTAAGCAAGAAGAATGGTTAACCTTGATGAGTCGTTTTGCCATAGTACTACATTATTCAAGCAAAAATTTAGTATCTTTCATCTATTGCATAAATAATAAATCTCAAGACGGTACATAGACATGAAATATTTAAAGAATAGCATAACATCTTTGAGGACAGATATCAGACCAAAATGAAATTATCACACAATTGCTGCTGTACTACATCTACAAGTCTCTACCTACTGTAAATTTCTTGTGGGAAGTGGTGTTTCTTAGCTAACAGTTGTTTAGATGATTCCCATAAAATCTGTCTGAAATCACTTTTACTGTTTCTGATGTTTTATATATCACTGTGGATGTGGAAAGTTGCTTTTAAAATTTTACTCTGATATGGTATTGGTGTTTCATTTTTAGCATTGATATGGTCCAGAGCTGGATCCATATCTTTATGCAACTGATTCTTATGTCTGATATTGATAGCCTTGCTTGGAGGTAGTCCTATTTTGGTCTAACCTTTATTGTAGCCTTTGATTCCCAGAATTGCCATGCAGAAATCCTGCAGACACCCTCCAGTCTGTCTCTGGGCATCTCTGGAGGGCAAGCTTGGTGTGCTGCCTGAGCTGTGGGAAGGTATACGGGGCATAAATGAACTGAAGATGAGCCTCCAGTTGAATTCTCAAGCTCATCATCTTTGTGGTGATATTGATGTGATTTTGGCCTTGTAGGCAGATCTGACAGACAAAACAGAAAAATCTTTTGAAGTGATTTTTGTTTTACCCCAACATCTGCTTTGTTTCATTACCTGAGGCTGTACAGATTTCTTTTTTCCTCCATAAAATAGTAATATATTGATATATTAAAATAATAATAATAATAATAGGTGCCATAAATCACACTAGCTATTTATCATAATAAGGGGATATTAAAAATTCATTTCAGGAAGCAGAAATTCCGTATAATTTAAGCCTTCTGAATATCCCTCACTAGAACTTTTGGTGTGCAGAGTGAACTTGTCCATGGCACTAGCAGCTAGTGGTAGGAAATTTTCACTTGTTCTTTAGCCTTACCACCCTTGAAGAGCCGTGGTTTGATATTCAGAGCTTCACCCCATGGGAAGGGAGAGATGTCGTGGCACAGTCAGTAATTTATCAATGTCTTTATGGATAGAGAGTGAAACACAGGGCCAGACTTGCTCCAGCCTAACATGAAGTGCAGCACATCTGAAGGCACTGGGGAGTGGTTGTAAATCAGGTAATATTTGGCCCCTGAAAGCTGGCTGTAAAATCAGATGCAGATGATAAGATGTATGTCACACCACTCTGTAAATTTAAAGCCAACCTAGGAGAATTTTCCTTTAATCAGAGCGTGCCAGCTAAATGTATGCAGGCAAGCAGTCATTCTAAGTCTGAGATTAGGCAGATTGATACCAGCTGTCTGACAAATCTCTTGCACTAGATAAGACTGGAGGTGGAGGGGAGAGAATTATAAATTGCATGCATCCATTAATGCAGTCATTTAAACATGCAATTTAAATGCTAATTGATGTTAATTCAGCCCAGCACTAGTGCTGTTGTCTTCAGCTCTTAGTCATGTACTGTAACCTGGCTGAAGCAATAGCAGTAAGGGGCTTGGCAGGGTAGTACAGATAAAGTCAGGGATCAATTCAGTGTATGGTACGTTGGTTTCACTTCATTTATTATTATACATGTAATTACAACTAGCTCAATACAGGCAAGAAAATGAATTGTGACCATTCTGCCATTGCATACTGACCACTCATTTAATGAATGATCTTTTCCATCTTTTACAGTGCCTGAAATCATTCTGTGTCTCAAAAGGTCTTGATGTTCTTTAGTAAAATGCTTAGGCGTAATGACAGGAGCAGCTAAGAAGTCCCAAGAAAAAGTGAAATATTTTCTTTTGATCTGAATGGAATGCCTTTAAAATTTTATCTTATTTTATTTTAGTGTTTTAGGTGAGGAAAGAAAGATCAGTTCTTAAATATTGCTACACAGAAAAAACATTTTAGACATGACACTGAAAAACAGTTGTTTACCAAGGTGTCTATAGTTAAGTAAACTCCTTGTATTAACTTAGAATGAAAATTTCACTCTGTGATTACATTTTTCAAGTGCATCTGCAATCACACGGTAAATTTAATAAACACTCTAAATGTTTAGTGAAATGTTGCTAATCGACCTGTCACTGTTTAGTTCCTGTTACTTAAAAAGCTATTAAGAGTAAAAAAAGGTTACAAAATGCAAACCCTTGTGGCTGATAAATGGTAAGTTTTCTAGGTTAACTTGTTCTTAGTGATCAGTTTGCCCCTGCTTTCTTGTGAGTATGAGGTTAAACACAATGATGGAGGTGGTAGGGTTTTATTAAGCAGCCAGAGAGCAGGTTTGGCTCATGATGTGTGTTAATATCATCTCCATACTCCACAAACCTGCTGGGTCAAATTCTGGGCTTTCTGCCAGGCGCTGTGCTCAGTTAGCCTGCTGTGAGCCTGTGGCAGGGATGGAGCTTCAGGGGTGAAACAAGGGCCAAAATGTTGCCTGGCTTGCCGAAGCCTTATAAAAACTGGAAGTGATGGAAGGCCCAATTCTTTGCTGTTTGCACCTAGGAAAAGTAAGTGTAAAACGCTCACAGATTGAGTGCTGCAGTTTGGTCATTTGGAGCAGTGATGTAGAGCTGCTGTTGGAGGATGCAGCGCTGCAGTGTGTAACTCCCCATGAAGGGCTCGGTCTGAGCCCATCCTCTGCACTGACTCTTACAGCTCAGGTGGCTTTTGATAAGGACACAATTCATGTACAGCTGAAGATTTTAAAAAAATGACAAAGTAGCCTCCGAGAAAACTTTGTGTGGGAATGATTCTGGGATTTAAGAATTGCTATATATACCCCCCTTGCAGAGGGAATTGAAGAGCGGAACTGTGAGGCAGGAGGAACAGACAACACACTAGAAAGGCATAACTGTGTATTTGTACAAAATTATATCTTTAATTCATCATCTGCATTTGAAGGATTGTGGTCTCTGCTACTTATTTGCTATGATACTGTGATGCTATATATCCAGTATCTCAGCAACTGTTTTACTACTGAATGCCAGTATAGTTGCAAATGGTTTTTTAAGGTAAAAAATGGTGGCTGAGTTCATTTTTTTATTTAATTTTTTTTTCCTCCAGGAAGGTTGAAAGGAATGGTAAGTTGGGGGGGATTTGTTCGAAGGTGAAGGGGATATGAGATTTTAAATTGCTTGGCTTATTGGTAGTGGTTTATCTTAAATTGTGCTGCTGCACTGTATTTTTAAATTATGTCAAGGGCACCTAGACCATATGGAATGAAAGCAAAATAATGATTTAAGAGTGTATCTATCTATTTCAAGAACATTCTCACAATGTGTCAGCAGAACCACATGGTCTACAGTATCTAAGAGAGATGATAGGTCTAAAATAACCAGTTTGAAGTGATGGCTAAAGCTGTCACATGTGTCTACAGTTGGGCACCTAAATCCAGCTCCAAAAGCTCGTGAAAGGAATGTCTAGTTCTTGCTGCTTTGTGACTACTCAGCACCTCTAGCGCTATTCTGATATTAAAAAGGATTTCAGTGAGAGTGAAGATTTTTCCAGGAAGTAAAACTTTCGGCTTTGTAATGAATTTAAAGATGCACGTGCTCCAACCTGGAGTTACTGGTGGTTTTGTCATAGTAATCTTGTAAGTTTTTCTCAACAATAGGAGTTTACAAAAATTTGATAACTATTTAAGATTACCTGTATAAAAAGGAAATGTTTCAAACAAGCTTTCACAACTGATTCTTGAGATTATGAATCTGGATTGGATGCTATAACAGGTGTCTTCACTTGTTCTTATTTATGCAAAAATGTCAGAGAACAGTCCTGCAGTACTTACTGTCTCTCTTGGAAGTAAACTGGTACATGAAATGGCTCCTGCTACTTTCCCTCCTTAAACCAGGGGCTTCTTCAGATGCATTTTTTTACACAGGTTAATAGAAAATGTTTTCTGAAATCTGTGTAGAATTAAGCGCCTTGCTTTATGTGAGCCTACTCTTTCAGTGAGAGAGAGATATATATACTCAAGGAACTCTACTAAATGTGCCTCACAGCAGTAGTGAAATGGTTCTGTGTGTCATAGCTCCCACAGAGAGGAGCTCCACAGTAGTCATTAGTAGTACAGGAAACATCAAAGGTGGCAACTGAGACCTGAGCCTTCCCTGCAAGAGGAAATCAAAGCCCAGTGGCTCTACCACTGCTGGCTATTTCAACAAAAAGCAGGCAGCTTTAAAAATGATCGGTAGGCATGGAAATGGTGAGATAAGTGGATAAGTGATAGTGAACCAGCTATGCAGAAGACAAAATTTCTGACCCAGGAGTCAGGCAATGAGTTTGACCTGTAGGGGAATGTGTTTTTTTCCAGTCTTTTTTTTTCCTATGATTTTCTTATGGATCTTTACCTGTAGGAAGATAGCGAGGGTAACGTAAATAAAATTGAAATCCCAAATGCAGGTGGGTGTGGACAGAGCCATAGGTGCAGAGTGGTGAAATTAGCTGCTGTGAAACCAAAAATACTTCCTTCCTTGTAACCTTGTGCATCAATAATCTTCCATTCCTAATCCTGTCTGGAAGACACAGTATCTGCAGCAGACTCTTCTTCCTGAGCAAGTTCTTTGCTATTATCAATAGCTGCTGGACTCAGCAGGTGAAAGCTGGAACACTCCGTGGAAATTGACACACATCTGTCTCATTCTTCTTGTAGCACTTTGTTAAAACCCTCCAGACTTCTGTGGGGAATCTGCATACTATTTTTTATACTGAAAACTGTAGTGGAAAACCAAACAAAGGCAAAAAAATTGTTCTAAGAAGCAGCTCAGAAGAAGCTGATAGAGACTGAGGGTAGTCTCTTTAATGGGTCAGGGGAATAATGGGATTGATTTGTTTTCCAGGAGAAGGGCTGAGATTTTAGACAGAGGCAAGTTGTTCTCTTTGTGGCTCTTGACTGTCCTCCGACAACAGATTTTGCAGTGCCACAAAATAAATTGTTTTAATTTCCTAAAGACGATTTCAAGTTCTCTTGTGGCAGGAAATACTATTAAGTTCTTCCCTGAGGAAAATGTTCTTAACCCTGCAGGCCTATCACCAATACAGAGCTTTACTCAGTCAGCTACAAAAGCTTTCAATTAAGCAGAAAGTACTGTACAGTTAGTAAGTGGAAGGAAAAATAGAAAGCTGAGTTTTGAAAGTAGAAAGAGACAAGTAAGTGTCCTCACGAAAGAGGAGTGAAATGGAGAACCAGTTGTCTAGGATTGTATTTTGGGCATCCTCACCTCCAAGAATTCTGCAGGGAATCAAAAGGCTTTTAGCACTCCGGGGAGAGATTACACCACAGTTCACAAAGTACATTTCCTATGATTTGTGTGGTGAAAGGATCTAGAGCAGGGATAGATATTTTCTGGTGTGTGGTGCCCCAGGCTGGTACATTTTGCACTGTGTAATGTTGGGTGAGACCACAGCTGGGAGTTAGGGGACACAAGCTCTTGTGAAATACCAGGGAGACAGGGATTCCATCCTCAAGGTCCAAGTTCAGCAGAAGTTCAGCATGGCTGCTCACCAGAAGCTTGCTTCTTTAAGAGGCAGCATTACCTTGTTCCTGACAAGCTTCTTCCAACAGGCTCAGGTTCAGGTTTGAAAACCACCTGGAAATGATAATAGTTTGCTGGTTGCCTTAAAGCATCATGCAAACTGCCAGAGGGGAAACTGGGCATCTAATCCACAGTGCACAACACCAGCTGGGCCATCAGTGCTCTCCACACAATGATAAACTCACACTTCATTCCAAATTCACACCGGAAAATCAGGCAGTAACAAACAAAGGCCCAGAACTACTAAGTAAGCAGGTACCCAGCTGCCAAGGAATTTAAAGCTGTGTAAGACTTGCCAAAGATTTTATAAGTGTCCCAGTCTTATGTCAAAAACAGAACCCAGCTTTCAAGCCCTAAATTAGAGCATTAACTCCAGCTCCATGCAGTGCTAATACATGCTCTTTGGTGGAATATGCAGAGATTTCTCCTGAGCTGAACCTACAAACAAATCTTTTGGCACAGCTTTCCACAGGCTCCATTTTTTTGGGTGAAAATATTAAGTAAAATAAAACAAAAAGTCAACCTTTTACCAACTGGCATGTTTTAGGATCTATTATAATAAGACACGGAATGGTTCCTAAAATGTACTTTTCTCCTACCTGAAAGCCAAATTTAATAGCAGATAATAAGAGCCCAATGTGTCTCATTGTTATCTGTCTCAGTAAAAGCTGTTCCATTTGCCCTCCAATCATTTTTTTAATCAAACTTTAGAGAAAATTGCACATATCTGGATTCATTGAAACAGGCAGTAATGTTTTGCTAATTGTGTCACATATAACACAGCAGGCCAATTTTTTGAAAGGAATAACAGGTGAATAATCACTCTGTCTGAATTCTGCTAAATAAATGTAATCCCTAAATCTTAGTATCTTGCACTGGGGTTAAGCCTCTTTTTGGGCCACACTCTCATCTGTGCTACTCGCTAGCATAAAAGAAACAAATGCATTCTTCCTTTCTTGCTATGCACTTTGTTTTCAGGGAGACCAACTTCCTGCCAGTACTGAACAGTATTTTATAAAATAAAAAACTTATTTTTCATACTATGGATTCTTGAAAATATCCATACCACTTGTGCATGGTAAAGATCTTGAAACTCATAAATGCAAATCTACAATTCAATGCCATGTGTGTTTTAGAACACGAGTGAGGAATACCTGAGGTGATACCCATGGTAAAGTCAAGTTTAGAGGGGAAAAGTTTGGGATGCTGGTCCTGAGCTGCCTGACTTTTTGTCTTTGTGTGTGTGAGTGGAGTTAGGGCACTGCAGAAGTACAGCCATGCAGCACTGGACTGAGTTAATGAGTCTCTGCCAGCAAAGTTCAACTCACTGCAGTCTGGCCCTGCCTTTACTCTTCAATAAATACATGGCTTCCCCCAAGCAAGCCAGTCAACCACATTTCTGCTACCATATTGGCTTTGGTATATTTTTCCTCAACACTCTTGTCCTCACAAAAGATAGTTTTACTCTTTGTTTGCTTCTCCTGCTGTTTTCTAGTTCCTCGCATTGCTAAGTTACTGGGGTGCATCCTGGCTGCAGAGAAAGGCAATGATGTCCCACTTCACTGGCTGGCCAAAAGCTGCTTGAGCAGCTCTTGCTGACACTGGAGTTAAAATGGCACATCTGGTGGCTCACATTGCTCTGCCACCCAGCTGAGCGGACAGTCTTTGGGAAATCAACAGCCTGTGAAGTGCTATCAAGTTTGCATTTCTGCCTCTTCTCAGCTGTTTCCCTCCTGTCCATCCCCACCTTCCCTCCCTTTCCCATCTTGCTTCTGGCTCTATCCACAAGCCTAAATCCAAGAAGGATAAGAGCAGAATTAAAGTTTCTTAGTTTCCCTTAAAATTGCGTTATCAGTCTGCTGAAGGGGATGTGGTAAAACAGCAAGAGACTGAAGAATATGTGGTGGTGAGTTTAAGTGGGGAATCAGGGGATTAAGCAGTGAATAGGGACAAAGGAGTTGGAAAAGAAGAAAAATGCTGGGAGGAAGCTTCAGGGGAAAGAAATCAGCCAAAGGAGTACTGTGTTGTGAAGGAAGGAGCCATTAGCCAGAGGATATAAATTTATGAAAAAAAATGTATGAAAATATAAAAGATCAAAGAATTTTGATAGGAAATAGAAATATGGTAAAAGGAAATCTGTAGTAGTAGCAGGAATAATTTTATGAAGAGTTCAAATATGCAGAATAAAACAAAGACACAGAAGTGAAAAAGATTACACAGGTAATAAATATTAAGTATAGCTATACAGTGAGGCAGACAGTTTATATGTGGATATATCACAGGGTATGTAAGGGAAAAAGAATGGTGTTACAAAAGAGGAAGGAAAAAAAGGAACAGATAAAGCATTTATATTTACAGAGGCACACTACAAGACTTGATTTTACTCCATCTATTATGTATTTAAATAACCTTTGACACTGAAAAAAAAAAGGGAACAGTAATTTGTAGATCTTACAAATCAAATTCAACATAGAGTAAATGCTGAAATACTGCCGTAAAGATGCATGTTAGAAAATAATTTTCAAATGTAAGGAGCTGATGCTGAGCAGGACTTTTGCTCCTGAGTCAGCCTCTGCACAGGGTATTTAGAAAGAAGCACAGACGGCTTTCAAACTAATTTTAATGTCTCTTTTGACATTTAATTGAAGCAATTTCTTATGTAAAAGTTTGATTTCTCCATCATACAATCCTTATTAAAGTTTAAGCAGGGCGATTTGAAATGTCAGGATAATAAACCATGAAAAATAGAAATAAATATGCAGCATCTCAGGTTTTATTACAGACTTACATGACTATATGCATTAGAAAAAGTAGTATGAATAGCTGTTGAGAGAAGAATGTGGAGGCTGATAATCAGATCTGGAGCAGCTTGCTGATTTGAAAGTGAGATAAATGTCTAAGCACTACTAGAAAGCATTAACCAAAAATTTACTATGTTCTGAACGTTTCACTGATGAGTTTAAGTAGGTTGTATGTGAACAGAGATGCTCCAGCTGACTGAAGAGCATTTTATAGTGTGTGAGGGAGTAGGTGAGTATGAAGAGTATGGAGAACAAGCTCCTCAAGAAGAGGGGTGTTGTTTGGTTGAAATCAGCTAGAGAACACCAAGTTTTCAGTCTTTAAATTCACTAAAGAAGCAAAGAAAATAAATTATTATTCCCAACATTATCTAACTAAAACCTCCGTAAATTTAACCATGCCCTTGAAACGTTGTGAGAAATTAAAAGTGTTATTTTTCTTGTTGGGATTCTACCTTGAGTTATGTAGATAGATAGTGGTTAATTTTGACTGAAAATTACTCCTGAAAATGGATCATAAAAAGAGGTTGAAAAAAATGTTATCTTTTAAATTACATGCCCAAATTACCCTTAGTATGCTGATACCCTTCTCATCCCAGCTCTTGTAATCAAAACCCCTCACTCTGTGTTTCCCAGATGTGTTCCTCTTACCTGCTGAAATTCTACCCTGCTTTCCACCTGGCTCCAAGCACAATTTAAACCTCTGGTTTCAGAGCCACAGGATCTTCTCCCATTCCATACATACCTATGCAATGACAGTTTCTTGGAAACAGATGCATGGCATCTTGGGTTGGAGGCAACATATTGTAGAAAAGATGGAATTTCCTACCTTGCTTTCATCCTTTAGGATGCTTGCTTGTATCACTGTGGCCTTTCTAAACCCTTCAAAAGGGGAAAGCAACCTCTCCTGAAAAGGCAGTGTAATTAAGCTTAGAACCAGAAAACTTGTTTGCAATTCAGTGTAGATATGTAGTTAAGAAAATAGGGCTAAGCTTATAAATTTCTCGCCTGCTTGACTTTTGGTAGTACATAGAGGTTGGTCCAAATCACAGAGAGTCACATTGAATTAGAAGTATTAGAAGCTATCAGCTTAAGATTAGGCATCTGGCTGTAAACTCATGTATGGAGATCAGGCAGTACAGATTAGAAAGCAATTAGCTTATCCCAAAATATGTGCTTTTATCTGCTTACTGAATAACTCTCTCAACTCTGTTTGTCTCGACTGCTGACCAGGACCTTGCAGCTCTCTGCACCATGCAAGATGCATTTCATGTCACAACACAGAAATCTGCAAAGATACTTCCCATTCCCACCTCCCTCAGGCACCATAGATGCCACCAATCATCTGTGTCTGGTCAGCAACTGAATCAAGGAATTGAGACACTGCACTGTTAAATCTGTGTCATAGTTGCAGCCTGAGTCTGCACTTTAGTCAGTAATGAGATGAATCTCTGTTTATCAGTGCATCACCACTGCAGAAGAAGCTGTCCAGTGCATTCAGTGATTTCCAGATATATTTTGCATTCACAGAAATAAGTTCAGTGTATTTACCAAGGACAGTCTTCTCCTGGATCAGAAGGCATTAATTTCACAGCAAAAGAGAACAAAAAGCAAAAACAATTAGAATTCTCCCAGGAGGAGATGTGAGGATTTAAAGTAACAGAGAGTGTAGCAGAAGAACAAATGGGTGTTAATTGGCTGATTTTAATATTAGCCTGAAAATGAGAAGCTTTTGTTATTGCAAAGACAGGAGGGCCTGGAAAAACCTGGTTGAAATGCTGTGAACATAGTAAGATTTAAGGTGGGCCTTGATATATTTAGGGAAGACATTCTCCACGATCAGCAATCCTATATCCAGAGTTTACACCACCACCTCCTTGATAGCTTTGCTTGTGGGAATTTCCTTGTAGATATACTAGCAACAAACCTGGGAGCTTGCTGTCAGGTATGAAGACGTTAAAGAACAAACCAAAGAACAAACCATACAGGCAATTCCCATTGTCCCCAAACAGTTGTTATTTATCCCAGCTGGGTCCAGGGCTACAGTGGAGTGAGTGAGCACTTGAGATAGATCAGACAGCTGGCAAGCTGGGTAAGGAAGACACATGTTAAAGCATGAGATAAAAGCTGCTACAAACAGTAACAGAAAAGAGGCTTTTTTGCAGGTAATGTTCACTGTAGATGACAGGATTGGCAGTGTGTCACAATAGAAGGCTATCATTATCACTCTATATTTTGTTAACCTAGTAAAATAATTAGCCTACTATGACCCAAATGGATAAAGAATATATTGTTATAATAAGAGCTGATTCATATTTTGCAAAATAGAACAAAATTTGTTGAATTTTACATGAAATTTCTATTAGTAAAGTCAGCTGTGCCATAGTCCTAAGTCTATATTAATATTAACTCATATGGCAACAGCCCATGTCTCAAGAAACTGAAATGATGCAGTTTAAATAAGACAATTAGTGCACTCAACTAAATAAATCATATGGAATAGGATATGTGAAAAGAAATAAAACACTACAATAACATCTTCTTCCATCCAGAGAAAAAAAAACCAATAAAATTAAACACAGGGAGCTTAACTCTTCTAACTCTCAACTTCAGCTCTTCACATATTCACGATTAAATAGCTCTCTGACTACAGTACAGGCTGCTCATAGTCACTTGCAATGCTTAAATTCCTCCCATGTTTCATCCATTTAATACAGCCATTCAAATATGTGGTATAATTACCTGATAAAGATGATGTGGAAGCATACTGATCATATTTATCCTATTTTACTGGCACTTTCTTTTTTTTTTTTCTTTTTTTCCCCTATATTTACTTTGGGTATTTGTTTATGAGTTTGTAGACGTATTAAAATATCTTTTTCCTTCCATAAGTAAGGGAGGGACAAGAAATAAAGAGACCCACAGGTTCAAATTTTAAAAATTTTTATGTTGCATTTAAGGATGAAATACTTGAAACAGACATTCTGCCTAGGTGGGAATGGTTAAAAATAAGTTGTTGCATGTTAGCAATGTATGTAATTAAAATAACATCAATATTTAGTATTCAATTAGCATTTATCTTTCAGTTTAATCTCTCCTGTGGCTCTTTAGTTTATATGACACTGGCTTATTACAAGAAACTTAAAACTTTTTTTCTAGAATGACTAAAACCCTTGATGAGCTGATTATTGGTATTCTGAAGTCATTATCATTTAATGTTATCTCATTTTCTCCCTGTTCTCCTCTACCTGAGGCAAACTGATAAACAAGTAAAAGGAAGTCCCTTATTACACAGTCTTTCATTAAACTGTGAAATTTTCTGCTATGGAAATTGTGGAAACTATAGTTTTGCCTGAATTGAGAAAGACATAACCTCATAACCATAGGGTTATTAAACACAATGGATTGTGGCATCTTATCAAATGACATCTGAGCCAATCATCTTAATTCCCTTCGCAACTGATGGAGAGAAATAGGCCAGTGAGGGCTCAATTCATCTCATCCTAAAATAAATGCCTGAAATAGGTCAGGAGAACCGCAGTGTGCAAAGACAGCCTGGGAGCTGCAGAGAAGTGAGGTTGATCTTACCCACCAGAGTACTTACCCAGAAAACCCCTGCAGCATGGATCAGTGCAAAATGGATGAACCTGCTGGTGAAATATCACCATATCTCTGTATACTTTTCATATTCCTCTCTCAGCATTCACTTTTTGGACGCTGTTGGATGCAGGATAATGGAACACAGTGACCTCTCTCCGGACAGAAACAGCCACTGCACTGTCCCTCACAGTCTGCACGCCAAGGAATGGCAATGTTTGGCTCTTGAGATGTCCAAATATAACAGTCACACCATGTGACTGGCTGCAGCACCTGTATTCCAGGTCATACCCACCTCCTGCTGAGGCTGGCACTAATATCCAGAGGTGCACCTTCCCAGACCTTCCTGCAGTGCAGGGATAGAACCCTGCAAGGGTTGTCCTTGTCATGGTACTCCTGGCTCCCTCTGCTCCCACACAGTCTGCACCTCAGGGCTTTTTGCACTTTGAAGTATGTATTATGCTGCTGGTGGTGTAAAGAAAGCTGGCTACTCCTGGCTTTCTGTGCCTTCTCTTCTGCTGGGATGGTGCATGTGCTGGGACAGGAAATATCCTATTCCTCCCATGCCCAGTGTGGTGCATTACAGCAGCCCTGTCCCATGCTTTATCCAAGCAATGGATATCACATTAACACATCAGGAATATGTGTTCCTCAGCAGCCACAGGTGAAGTTGGCCTTTGTGTGTTGGTTTTACCCAAGAAGGAACAGCAGTTTCATGAACCATGAGGACAGCAGCAGATTGATGTGGTGTGTGCTTAGCTAGACACAGAGTAGACCTATAGTTATGAGAACTCCACCTCTACTTTGAAAGATTTACCTGCCTCATAAAAACTCCAAAAATGAGTTTTAAATATTGTCCACCAGTGTTAGCTGATGTTCAGGAGGATATTATTACAAAATTAAAGCAAATCCAGCTTTTTAGATGGTTAGATATTGATGCAAAATCCTAACAAGCTACATGTTCAAATTTCAAATGTGCTCATTTAAATCAGGTACAACTGAATACATAAGCTTGGGTTTGTATCCCATGCACTTAAATAGAATTTAGAATCAAATGCAAATCTAGGTGAATATGTAAGGTCTTTGTCCCATGGAAGTCCTAACTGCATAGGATATTCCTTAGGTTATCTTTAACTAAGTACCATTGGTGATCTTCCACACTTATGTTTTAAAATACTGGCTTTTTGGCATTCATACACACTGAAAGTTTTTTACCTGATGCCATCAAAATACAAGGTGAGAGCTGTGAGGGCAGATGTCAGGAACTCGGAATTGTGTTCATTATAGAAAAAATATTTTAGACAAGAAGTTATCTAGTCTGAGACAAAAAAAAGGCCAATAGTTAAAGCAGTAACTACAAAAGAAACCTAATAAAAAGAATAAGTTACCAAACTGAGCAGCAAAATTCCTGGAGCTCTTACACATGTGGATTCTCCAGTGGCTTGTTCTGATTTTGACCTTTAGGTTGGTTTTGCTGGAGACCTTCCTTATAGTAGAAATATTAACTCATTTTGTTTTGTTTAAGGCACTAGGTACATTCTAAAAGCCCTGAGAAATCATTCCACATCACGCATCTTATGCCAAGTCACAAAGGAGAGAGCTTCACTGTGAAAACTGTGAGTTGATCTCTACACTTCTTTCATGAGAAATCATATTCTCTTTCCCCACGACAACTGCCCATTCACTGTTCTGTGCTCACATAGAGAGGTTGTGAATTTTCAGCTTGACTACTTTTAATAGCTCCACACCAGCAGGATGTGGCCTGAAAAAGTAACAACAAATGGCACCAAGTATTTCAGCTCACTTGTGTTGTAATCTCTCTGAATAAGACTAAAACCAGGTAGATTTATCATTATTGGTGTAAAAATGCTCTTTTTCTTTCTTAAAACACTAGAACTCTGCCCATATAACCAGAGGACATTTTGGTCTTGAAATCTCTCCTACTGTTTTCTACAGCTTGTTTTGGGTATGCTTCCTGTGTCTGAAAAAAATAAGAAAAAGAAAAAGAGTGGGCACACTTCCTCTGACGTTGCAGGAGGAGCAGGACATGAATCATCTCTTGAGAGTTATTTTTTTCCAAAGTCCTAATGTTCTGTGCATTTCCAGCTGCCTTTTGCTTTGTATTTACCAGGTGGAAAGCAAAATCCTTGTATATACTCAGCTATTATTTGAGAAAGTATAATTTATAAATTTTTTTTTCATAAATTCTTTTCTGCAGAAATCTTTGGAACCTGTTCTACCCTCCTTTTTCTATTTCTGGAGGGTTATTTGGAAAAATAACTACTTTTCATCTCCTTTTCCCTTGTACCAGTATTTCTAATTACTGTAAAATACTCTGAAGTTATCTCATTGGTGATTAAAATCATACAACCATCTGAAGTTTGAAATATCAAGTCTACAAATGCAATTTATTATGGTATATTTTATTGTCATTTTTAGAGATAAACAGAAATCAATTTCTGTTGTCTGATATTCAGATCTTCCCTTGCTGTTCTCAAAAACTTAGAAGATGAATATAATAAAGGCATGAATAGTAGTAATAAATAACAGTGAGCAAGTTGATTTTAGTCTCAAAATTATATCAAATCTCTAGTTAATTATATGGGGAAGATACAATAATGGCTGCTGGCAAAACTTACTATTTTTATTTATGGATAGGTAGCATAAAAACATTAAAAAGATATTACTTGCTCCAGTATCTATTTCTACTTTTTCCCAAAAATATTAAATGCAGGATAGGAATTACTTGGTACTTTATGACAATATTGTAAAATTAAATATCTAATATGATAGGTAAGAAAGATAAATGGATGGATAGGTAGGTATGCTGTACATAAAGAATATACTGCTGCATAAAAATAAAATAATAGGTTAAGTACAAAAATCTTTATGTTCAAAAATTGTGTTTTCATGCATTTCAGTTACATCTTTTGAATTCTTTCAAAAGCTAGAAATGTCTCCCACACCTTTCCACACAAGGCTGACAATATCCCAAATCTAGCTTCACTTGCTGATACAAATCAAGCTTTTCAAGTTACATGTTACTTGAGAAAATTTCTCAGGCTTCTCCACTTTCCCCGTTTACCAAGGACACCTTCTGCATTTTGCCCTCCTTTGTCCCATAAGTATGAACTACAGAAATAATTTACTGCACTCAGAATGATGAGATTTTGAAACATATGGCTCATGGTGGCTGTGGTTGCTTTTCCACCCTCAGATAAGAGGTAAGATGTGTGCATGTGGTGCAAGACAAGGACCCTGCTGCAGAAACTTGCTTTAACTACAGGGTGGGAGGGAAATTCCAGCTCTTTGATGAACATGCAAGACCCAGGTAATGCATCCACTCCTCCCCTTCTACATTTCCTACAACACTGCTAATATCCTGGGACAAAAACAGCCTACCAGAAACTAACCTCATCTTCAAGTCATAACATTGATTCTGTGTCTTCATCTTTGCAAGGCTTCCTCTCTGAGGAAAAACACAAGGTTAAAAGGAGTTTTAACACTAACTGCTTTGAAGAACAGTTAAAAGTCATAAAAGAATGCATAGATATGGTAGTTCTGCTGTAAATTAGAATAGCATGTAATTAAGATACTGCTATATATTTTATTCCTGCCATCCCCAATGATTTGAGGAGGAAGGTCACAATGCCCGAGTCTCTGGGCATGGTCTCACTTGGGCCACACTGAGAGCTGCTTTTTGGATGCAGATGGCTAAATCAGCACTTTTCCTCCTTTGGCACAGCCAGAAGTGTACAAAGGCACAGCCCAAAGTCTTATCTTTGTGTAGGATAACAGTCCTGGAAATAAACTGAAACTCAGCAAGTTCCAAATCCTCTCTCTGTATTTATAGATAGCTGCTGTTTGACTCCAGCCTCCAGGTAGAGATCTCACCTTCACCAGGCATCTGCAGGAGTTCTCCTCTAGAATGGGCTCTTGTGATGCCCCTTGCTGGAAAAGCAAGCAGTGACCTCAGATTCAGAGGTGAAATTTGACATGGTCGAGTAAGCAGGGAGAATGATATTTTCAAGATCTCCTGTTGGCATGCTGATGTTTGGCTGTTAAATCTGTTCCTACTTGCTCATGGAAGATATTTTTTATACTGGCAAACAAACTGCCCAGCTCTGCACCAAACATCTCTAAGGTAAATGCTACTGACTAGAAAGGAGCCTTCCTTGCAATTCTGGCTTACCCCAGGTAATCATTATCAAGCACAAAAAATAGGAAAGTTATCTTGCTTCTAGTCTTGATGCTGTCCTGGCTCCTGCTGAGAGGGAAGAGAAAACCTTCCAACAAGTACAAATAAGTTCCTACACTGAGAGAAGCAGAGCAGTACAAAACCCTGGAGTACTGAATATTCAGAATAGTAAAGAAAGAGTGGATGTCTCAAACTACTGCTCTCCAGTTTCCTCACTGACATTCTTGATGAATGGTTAGCTTTCTTCTGAGTTCCAGCTGTTCCACTGAGTCTTATGAAGATATGACAACACCATTTGATATTATATTTTCATGTAACCATTAAATGGCTCCTTTTCCCCCTCAGACTGAGAAATCCACTTCTTCTGTTCTAAATATGGAATATCTGTCTGAAAAGAAGTGTCATACTTGCTGTCACAAAAGATGCCTCAGATCTGATTGCAAGGGCACTTGTGTATGAATAAAATCACTCAAGTACAAAAGTATTAACCAAATTCTTGTACACTATTTAAATGACTGATTGATGGTGATGACTGATGATTGCTGTGCATTAATGCCTGAAGCTCTATCAGGCATAAAACCAGTATTCTGGCTGGTAGATAAGGAACATGCAGTCTATAGACCAGATCCAGTCAGAGCATGTGAAATCTTTTCACTGTCTTTGGCTTATATTTTGTCCCAGGACTGAAATGGAATGTTTGCTTTGCACTGCCCCCAGCCTCAGGGTGGCTGTGACTACCAGCAAGCAGAGCAGTGTGTCCCAGAACCATTTCCCTACCTGATGAACTGCCTTTGTCCTCATGCACACGTGGTCCTGAGGGCCATTTGGAGGAAACCTGTCTGGGGTTGTAGTAACACGCTGATATGAAACCAATTAAATAATAACAGCCTCAGAAAGCAGCTGCTCTGAGATAACTCATCAAGCCAATTTCATCTTCTCAGACATTAAAAATATCATTGGCTTTGGTAAGATGATTTAACTGTATTTATTAAACTTGTCTGTACTGTTAATCTGCAAGCTGAAGAGAGGCTTGGGTGATTTCCACCTTCTAAAATTAGGCTGGGGCATGTTACAGCAATGTAGATCCAATCCTTTTTCTTTTATTCTTGGTGCACTCTTAACACTAAAGGGAAAAGATCCTGGAAGGATTGAAATAAATATCTGGTATTTCTCACTTTTTGGTGGGCTGACCCTGGCTGGGTGCCAGCTGCTCACCAAAGCCCCTTTATCAGTCTCCGCCTCTCCCCTCAGATGGGGAGAGAAAATAATGAAACACTCATGGGCCAAGATGAGGACAGGGAGAAATCACTCACCAGTTGCCATCATAGGTAAACCAGACAACTTGGGGGAAAACAGTTTAATGCAAATCAATCAAGGCAGAGTAGGGTAATGAGAAATAAACACAAATATTAAAACACCTTCTCCTCACTCCTCCCTTCTTCCCAGACTCAACTTCACTCATGATTTTTTCTACCTCTTACCCCCCAGAGGCTCATGGGGACAGGGAGTGGGGGTTGTGGTCAGTTCATCACAGGCTGCCTCTGCTGTTCCTTCTGTCTCAGGGGAAGAACTTCTCACACTTTGCTCTGCTCCAGAGTGGGGATCCTCCCACTGGAGACAGTCTTTCATGAACTTCTCCAACGTGAGTCTCGCCAGGATCTGCACCAGGGGCTGCAGGGGAACTCTCTGCTTCTGTTTCTGGGGTACATCCTCCCCCTCTTTCTTCACTGACCCTGCTGTCTGCAGAATTGTTTCTCTCTGTTTCCTGCCTCCCTTCTCCTGAATTTTCTACCACAGGCATGTCTGCAGGTTTTAAGCTAGAATCTTAGATCCCTTTTTATGTAAATTGTTCTGCACAAGTTTGTGGCTAAAATTGTCATCCAAAGGAACTATGATGTTTTTTTAGTCTTGATGGATGCAAATAGTAAACCAGCAGTCTTTAATCTATATGGATTCTTCATGTAGAAACTCTGTTCTCTCTAGTCAGTGGACTGCACTTAGTAAAATGTAAAACATGAAGAGTCTTCATCCTTAAAATGAATCTGTAGGCTACAGAGCTGTTTTCCCCATGTATTTGAATTAAGTTGTCCCTCTAATCACTCTATATGTCTGAGAAGTCCCTTGACTGGTTCTTTTATTTCCCTTATAAAGGCTAAAAATGCCATGTTCTTTAATTCAGTGGGTTCTCTGAAAAAATGTGGTTTGAATTGATGAGATGTTGCAAAGCTGCTTAGTTTGAAATACAGAGTAGATGGAAACCTCTTATGGTAAATGTAGTAACAAATTCTTTGAGTGAAATAAATGTTTCCCTTTGGAAAACTCAGTTAAGTTCTAATGAGTGTTGCCTACTGCTCTGCCAGCATGGCAGTATATTCAAATAGAAAGGGACAGTCTAGATATTTGATGATAAATTACTGAGTAAGCCCTTTATAAGAGCATTATTTCATTCCCTTTATCCATGATTAAGTGTTTGAGCCATATTTTATGTATATTTTTCAATGTTAGTGAAACTTTACCTTATTAAACCGAGGCTGCTGTTAAGAGCTAATTCACCCAACACAGTAAAGGCTTGGAAAAGACTAAAAAAGCATGTAATACATGTTTGATGAATGCTCACCTCCTGTTTCAGGCTTCTCTCTGCTGCTTATTGTGGCTGGCAAAACAAAACAATTCCCTTGGAAGTAAAACAGAGGTGAGGCTTGAGTTTTTCTTTTCTCCAATATCCACGGACAAATGAGTAACTGGACCAATCCCACATGATACAAATGGCTACTCATTCTACTGGGATGTAAAAAGCTGGAATCAGGCTCTTGCCTTCTCTCATTCAGTCTTTTCTGTTGCAGCTGCCTCATTTCCACTGTGCTTGCTGGGTGTCACAGCCAGGGAGAGGTGGAGCAGGGACAGCATTTGGGAGGCTCTTTTTCTCTAAACCTCACTCTGGACATGCAGACACTTTGGTGTGTCACTTCTTTCAACAGAAGTAACAAATGATGATCAACTTTATGATGCTCTGTTTTATCATCTGGTTCTTATCTCTGCTCCCAACATTTTCTTGTGTTTTCTTGTCTCCTCATTTCTTTTTTTGCCTGGTGTTTGGCATAATTCTGCCCTGATCTTGTCTAGCTATTTCTGGAGAAGTTCTTCATCTGGTG
Source organism: Lichenostomus cassidix (assembly GCF_008360975.1). NCBI lineage: Eukaryota > Metazoa > Chordata > Aves > Passeriformes > Meliphagidae > Lichenostomus > Lichenostomus cassidix. Next base: position 10,693,606 of record NC_139482.1, read on the forward strand.
TTCATAAAAACTATGACTGTCAAAGTAAGGGGGGCAGGTATTATCCAGTGTTTTGGGAGAAAGCTATTTAAACTTTCCTGAGATTCTTTTGATGTCTGTAAGCTTTCTGTCAGAATGGAAACTAAGTAATCAGGTGTCCTTTACCATGCTTGAAATTCTTGAATTTGTGTCACAAAATTAAGCTCTGAAATCTCATGTGCATTTGACAAGAACTGCTGATGTTCTTGTAAATCGCTTGGGAATGTATCAAACCCAGGATTTGGCACCCCAGTCTGTCTAAATCCTGTAGGTAACCCTGCTCTGCAAAAAATGTAGCAAAATAAACATTTGGTGTGTCAATGAACAAAGAAAGATAGGAAATTTAGAACTGGGTAAACATTGTAAAAAGAATTGAGTGACCTGAAATGTATTTGGATCCAGGGTTTTAATGTAGGTTTATATAATCATAGTAATAACAAAGTAATAATAATTGCACTGTATCATGCCATTAAAATGGATCATTTTAATGATGTATTGAGTCGTAGCAGGTAATTAATGGCTTGCTAGTACTTTGTTATTTAGAAGATATTAATGTTATAATTCACACTTTAAAATAATTTGAAGATGAAATCAATAAAAAAGCAAATATGCATTTTTATCCCTTTGGATTATCACATAATTTAAAAGTGGCACATGAAGAAAATAATCAGCAGAGCCAACATATTGTTTTAAAGCAGTCAGGCACTTATAAATAAACAAAGAAGTTCATTCTGAAGGCCCTTCTGATGAAATAAACCCAGATGTTTGAGGCTTCTTTAATGGGAGATGTTTATATTCTGTGGGCATTGATACTGTTAACTTCAATAGTGGGAAATCTCTTGAAAGACAAGTGGCTGTCAAACCCTGCTGTGAATCCCACAGTGACTTTTCTCAGAAAATTGTTTACTGTTAGTGGGATCCAAAACACAGAGATTTTCATGAAGACTGACAGATGCTATCATTTTTTGGTCACTGCTAAAACAGCAAGACCAATTCATTTCAGCAAAGAGAGTCAGGGGAGACATTTCCTTAGGAAATTATAACCTCCCCATAGAGGAGCAAGTTCACATACAGAGATATGGCTGGAGGCTGCTATAAAACCCATGGCTGTTGTGTTGGTATTTAAATTATTTATAAGAATGGAAATGTTAACTTTTTATGTAAATAAAAAAGATGAGAAGTTCTTACAGAGCAAATGATGTTAATACTCCTGCTCTTCAGCTGCTACTTTTGCTCTCAGAATGACTTTGTCAGAGTCTTTTGAATCAATGGGAGCTTTGCCAATAACATTAGCACAGGTTGGATCAGATCTATAGAGCTTTATAGCATATTACACAGAATATGAATTACATAAAAACCTATTGAAACAGTTTCACTGTTTCTTTAGGAACAAATGAAACCCTAACCTTTTGAAATTGCAGACATCTCTGTCTGAGGTTCACTGGCAGGTAGAGACCCTAAAATACATAATTTATGTTCCCAGTTAGATATTTAGTCATTTAAACAAATGAATCTCTGCATACAGTTTCCCAGAACTTTAAAATGTGCTTGTATGATTTTGGCAGCTCTAAAATGAACAGGCAAGCCAGGATGTTATCTTCCTTATTATGGCCTTTGCAGCATGTGGTATGCTCCTTTACAGAAGAGTTGTAATAGGCAATTAGTATTGTTAGGCCTGGAGTTATGATAAAACTCCTTAAAAGTGGGGGACATAACATTTTACTCCTCTCAGGCTGAATGAAAGAGCAAATAACTGATCTTCTCTTTCGAAGAAACTGAAACAACACAACAGCGACTTAAGCCATGAATCTCTTCAGGAGCCCTAACTTCTGCCAGCTCTGCTGTGGTGTGATTGCAAATAGGGTGCACAGAGCTGGGTTTAGATTGCTGCTGTGTGTGAGCATGGGGTAAGCAAAGGGACATGCATGAAAACCAGAGACTCCAACCACATCCTGATGATGATTTTTGGCATGAAAATGAGAAGAAAAAGGTAATTAAGAGAGATATTATGTATTTGGATGCTGATGGAAATTGGATTTGCAGTCATGAGTAAAAAGTATTTCTCTATTGTTTTCATTTTTTTCCCCCTAAGAGCCCGAGGTGAAGGAAATTCTGATCTTAACAGTAATGCTTCCTCTTTAGCAACACGTTCTATAAAACTTACCTTTCATTTTTTTTGTTTCTCAAATTGTACAAGATTGGTCTTAATTGTGTCCTCAGAAAGTGTCTGCCAAATCACCACAAAAATGAGAAGGGTCTGATTATAGTCTCACATTGTCTTTTATGCATTATCCCTGATAATGTGAATACTCAATTTAGCTTTCTACTAATAGAGACGAATATTTCTCTGTTATCAGGATTTACTTGCCTAGAAAAAAAACATCAGTTCACACACAGATCCAGTGGAAACTGGTTATTTGGTAAAGAAGAGTCTTATCCAAGGCTAAGTAACATTTTTCTCTTCCAATGTCAGATTGAGAATGCCCAGACTTTCCTCCTGGTTACCTCAGACAATTCTTAGACCTTAAACTGCATCATCCTTTGGAGTGCTGCAAGTGCTTGTGTGGCCTTGTGGTTTGACTTACAGTAGGAACCTAATAGATGAAAATTCCCCCTTTTTGTTTTCTTAGCAGTTTTGCTGCTTATTAGGTTCTACTAGCTCATGACTTGTAGGCTGACCTGAGCAGCTCTTCAGCAGCAAGTGGCAATTAGAGCCCATGGTGAGGCAGTGAATCCACTGACACACCTCCTGGGCTGTGTGAGTTGGACCAGGGGTAAAAGGGACCCACTAAACAAAATTATCTGCACTGAGCACTGTGTTTTAGCATGTGGGCAACTTAGGAAGAGTAACTGCTTTGGATATCACTTTGGAAAGGATCTTATTTTTTCATTCTGAACGTTGTTTGTTTTGCAAAGACACAACAGTGCAGTGTGGTTCATCACAGCTCACAGTTTGCAAGGCCTGTCTGACTGCTTTGAAAAGTAAAGGCGAGTCAATTTTCTCTGTACTTGTCCATTAACCTACATGTGTACCATAATACAGAGACCTTGTACAGTAGGCTGTGTAAAATTTAGTGTCTGATTTGTGTCCTTTACTATGAAACATGTTACTGTTTCATATTGCAACCTCAAATTCAGATAGAGTTGACCATCAATTATTCATGGAAAGGTTATCTCAGTTGCAGATGAACTTAGACTGTTGATGCAGAGAACCTCCATCTGCCTTCCTATATAGCACCTCTGGATCTAATGAGTCACCAAACCTGACTCAGAGACATACTATCTGCTTTTGGGAGATGCTGCACTTCAGTTTAGAAGCTCAGGTACAGACTTTATAAATCCTGGTGTAATTTTGCTTGGATGCAGGTATGGTACTTCTTTACCTGAGTAGATACAACCACAGTGTTTTGTTCTGGATCAGGCAGATTTTCTGTTAGAATCACATCCACTCTAAGGACGAAAGTTCCCCCAAATCTCTTCTCTTTCTGTCTTCACTACAATAATACTTCATAACTGAATTTTCATTTTCTTAGTGTTTTTGAGCTTCCAACAATTTCACATGTCCTTGCACCGTTAGTCCCCAAGTGTGAGCTGCACAAATTCTTTTTTCTTGATTGGAAAATAAGGAAAGACAAGGATATTTCTGATGTCTTGACTCTCATTTACACAGTGGGCACTAAAATATGGTTTGTGAAGACCAGAGTACTTTGGAAGCACAGGTTTAGGTAGCTCTATTTATATAATTGATAGTGTAGTCCTCTGCTTTATTCAATTCCTGAATGCATTTTAAAAAGAGGAAGGGGAAAAAAAGGAAAAAAAACCCAAAATTTTATTATGTATGCCATACCCAGCACTAAGTTAAGAAATAGTATTTCTACATGTGATACTAAAATAAAGAGTTGTCCTTTTAGGATTAGCCATTTTATTCCCCCTGGATAAATGCTGTATATTTCTCTAACATATGTGTCTAAAATTTCTTTCTCAAAGCAGACTTTATTTATTAGTTTGATAAAAAGTCTGCATCAATTAAGAAACCAAAGACAAAAAATATTTCTTGGAAAAAACAGCTAATTGTTAATTTTTTTATGGAATCTGAAAAGGTCAGGGTTATGCCCTGTGTCATCATCCTTTCCCAGGTTAGATAAATGATGACAGTGTCAAGGAACATTTTAGGGCAGGAAATATCCAGTTAGGATATAACAGCAGTTTCATTTATTAAATAAGTGATTAAAACAATTTATTCTTTAGGGGGGAAAAAAGTGTTTTGAAGCCTAATTGCCTGTCTAAGTCTAAAAGGGGTAGAAATTCAGGCTTTCTTTCTGTATTTTTTTCAAACCATTCTGCTCCCAGGAGACCAGATCTGCCCCTCAGTCTGCAGATCCATCCACTGAGCTGTGGGGTCAGGAGGGCAATGCCACCGCGACTCAAACTAATTTTACCCAAGCTGGGAAAATGACTTCTCCACAAGGAAACGTGTTCCCTTTCACTACAGGGAAGAACCATGAGCTGCCCATTGGTTCAAGTTTCTCCTGTATGTGTGAATCACACAATCATAGTCAAACCTTTCTATCTTTAAAACCCTAGGAAATCATTGTATAATGAAAACCAGAAAGGGGACGAGAGGGTTAATGTAGGCCCAGTCTGACAGAACTGGATGAATAATTTATTCTTTGAATTTTTCTCACTTTTCTTTCTGCAAATTGTCTGCAAACAGTTTACTCTTTTCTTTCATTTAGCATTACTCAAAACTATTTGCTGAATAATTTCTGCAGTTAATTCCTGATCTGCATATCCTTCATGAGCAGTTCAACAGCAATTCCTGTTACACATTCAGGCTGCCTCAGCTAATTACTGTGGGACATGCAAGCCACATTGTACCATAAGCCCAGCTGGACAAGTGTTTCTCAACATACTTTAAGACTGCTCCTCCTGGATGACAAAGACCTCCTCACACATGAAGATTAATTAATTTAGATATCAAAATAAAATCCAGACTAGAAGCTTTAGAGAGAAAAAGTAGTAAAGGGATGGAAGCTAAAATTATCTTGGGAGCTGCAGACAGACTGAACGACAGACATAAAGTATTTTTATTCAATGTCCACCTCAAGTATAAAATCCATGGGCCTACACTTGGGCCTACACTTGTCTTTCAGTTCTGTATACTTGTGTCTAACCTCTGACCAATCCTGAGAATACATTGCCCTTGAGTCCTATTTGGTATTGTCAAGCACAGGCCTTGCTATCCATACCTAGGACTGTCTTCAGGATTTTCTCTTTTGCATACTTTTGCAGCACCTCCTGGCTTGTTTAATTTCTAAGGTTCTGTCTCAAACTTGCCAATTCCTACTCCATAGCTTGTGAGGTTAGGCTCACAGTAAATCCTAACAGTCCTTTATGCTCTCCTATCTTGCTATAAATCCTTTTTCTTTTGGGATTAACAAATTCGGACTTGCCTGGCAATACCAATTCAGAGTTTTGCTGTGAGCATTGCTCCTGTAGCCTATCCCATTTCCTCCTTCCACTGGCTCAACTTTCTGGCTCATTAAGTACAAGTAATGGTCCTTCATGGCCTCTTTCTACTCTGCCTATCATTTCTCAGTCATTTGGATGGACTGTGGTGCCAGCCTCCTTCAACAATTCTGATAAATCTTTGAAACAATGTTCTCCATCTTCTTGTGTTGTTTAATGCTGCTTCCTCCTAAATCTATGGAGGAGTTTCCCTTTATCACCTATAAAACTGAGTCTCCATCATCCTGCAACACCATTCTCTATAAATGTGTTAAGATCAATAATTTGAATAATTTTCCATTCTCATTATTTTTTCTCTAACCAATACTCACTTGCTTTGTCTTATATTAAGACAGAAAACTGTGGGAGCCAGAGTCCAATGTCTGCTTTCTGTTCAAACAGCATTCACAGGTTCCTAGCCCAGGACTGCTTGCTTGGAGTCATACAGGTGGGGGAAAAGAGATTTTACTTACACAGAAGGCAAGCTGTTATTTAATTTAATTATCAATGATTTCCAAGGAGATATTGTGAAATTTTAATTGAGACTACTTTTTCAATTAGGTAAGTTCAAGAGGATTCTAGACCCCACAAAAGTAAAGTGGAAAATTGAGTGATTGAGTCAGCAGGTGACAATATAAAAAAATAATTTTAAAAGTGATGACACACCTGTCTGGACTTCTCACAGTTGTATTCTGAATGAAATAAAACTAGCTTGGAAAAGGATTCAGGTCTCAAAGCAGGAGCTGATTAGCAGTCTGATCTGGTACTGAAATCCCCAGCTTCCTGTGTGTAATTGCCTTTCAAATGTTCAAATGCTGAAGGTTGAAAAGTAGCATGCTGTGCTCATAGAGATCAGTGTTTGCAATGAATATACAGATTCTCAAATTTTAACTTGGTTTATTGCCATTTCACCCACATACAAAATTCATAATGAGAGCAAGACATAGGTTATTAAGTGTGACAGAACAATGTATATATTAATATTAATGAGACTATATTTGCTTTGACCTCACAGCCTTACAGCATTAATTGTATTTCAGATTCTTTAGTTTTCATATATATATGTATATAAGAAAGCTATGGGTGGTCATACTTTTACCACTCTTTAGATTTTACAGTCAAAATGTCCACAGCCAATTGAGAGAAATAGGAATTTTGTGCAATTATCATAAAATACTGATTATAAACTTTTGAATAAAGTGACTCACGTTTAGTCTTCAATGAGTGTAGAGGGAATGCAGACATTTACCTCTAAAGGAAATACCCCCTCTAGCCTGCTTCTCATTACAATTTTGCCAAGTTTTGCAAAGTTTAATCTATTTCCTTTTATGAGCTTCCATGTTTTTAAGTGTTCTGTATTTGTATCAGTGCCCTAAGCATACAGCTATCAAATATCTGCAATAAAAGTGTTCATTTTACAGAATGAACAAAATTTTTGTCTTCTCTTGAAGGGACACAAGGTGACCATGGTTTGGCCTATAAAATTCAGGGTATTTTTCCCAAGAAACCTTGATTTTGTGCATTTTTGCTTCTGTGGAAAGTCCTGACTGACATTCATCACCTCCTGCAGGGAGGATGTTATTGCTATGATTATTTGTTTTGCCTTCAGTGGCTCAAACACCATGTGCACAGCAGTCCAAACACAGAATGTGCCAAGCTATAGTCTGAGTTTATATAGTCACCTAAGTCTGTTTATCTGCAGGTTCATCAATTTAATTAAAAAAAAGTTAACCTGAATCTTGGTTGTCACTTCTAACTTTATAGACCATCAGATTAACTGTTAGTGTCTTTATAAATGAATAAATAGGAAATATTAATGGTTATAAATTTAAGTGATGTTTGGAACTCATTACTGTATTTCACAGTTAATAATAACTTTTGAATAATTTTATCCCTAAATTTTCGCCATAAGCTCAATTTGCTTTGAGATTTTCTATTTTGAGCTCTGTTTTGAGATGTGAGAAATTAAGAAGCTATGAGTCAGACATAGAATTTCCTTCTCAATCTTCATACAGTCTCATTCCATATTGCCTGCTGCATCTCACCTTTGAGGACCACAAAATTAAGTTCTCAAGCAAATTTGGTCATAAATCAGAGTGCTTTACTTGATATACATTATGAATATTTCAAATTGCTAAATCAAGGCATCAGCAAGATATTCAATAATATCCAGTATTACTATAAATCTTATGTTACTCAAAGAGACAATTTACTTTGAAAACATTTTACTGAAGCTACTTTTATTTCAAATCAATAATTCACCCCCAAAGTCAAATTTTTGTAATTTAGAATTTACCACTGAGTCCAGGAAAGCTGCTTACAACAGGAAAAGAGCATCTCCAAGGAGATGAAGAGACCGAAACGTTAGAGCAACTGACATGCAAAGAGCAGAGGAGGATTTAGGTAACAGGTTGAAGTGGACTGAAGGAAAGACCAAAGGAACTGGGACAGGGCTGCAGCTTGAGGTCGAAGAACAGCTAAAGCAGTGTGTCAAACACAAATGAAGGAAAGCACTTAGAAGTCCAAAGAATAAACCACAACTTGAAAAGAAATCCAAGCCTTTTTCCTGCAACTGGTCCTTGGCTCTAAGTCCTAAGCAGTCCTGAAGACTTCTTGTGGATGAATGCTTTGAAAATATAAAATACCTCTGTATAAGGGGTTGGCTGCCAATCTGGGATTCTCCAGGCAGGCAGGAGTTCATGCTACCTATATATGATGTTTGATATCACACATGCCTTTCTCAAACATCTTTATCTGAGAATTATATATAATTAACCATTTGATACCATTTCACAAAAATAGGCCACATCTTCTACTACTCCTTTTCCTTTTCTTTTTTTTGTTTTCAGTCATCCTGTAGTCATAGATATTGGATTGCTTAAGTATTTATACATTATTTTAGAGGGGTGATGAGGGATAACTGTATAAGAATGGTTCTTCTACATATTTGAGTGATTAAACTATAAGCAGTGAACCATCAGGTCAACTCTCCTTGTGACATTTTTTCCTCTACTACAGCAATACTGAGTATTATCCAGGCACATCTGTAGGATACATTTCCAATTTGCTAAGCATGGAGATAACTTACAGTATTTATGAGGTAAGAAACCAGGTGGTGAAAGGAAAGAAATTCTCATCAGAAGTAATCTTGGCTTCTCTACTATTTGCCATAGCTTTGCATGAGATCCTTTTCCAGTTGCTGCACTGTTTTGCTTTTTTCCCTTTTCTTAGAAAGTAATTCTTAGTCATTTCTCCTTAAAACAGGAGTTCTTATCCTAGAGACAGATCATTTATTTACATGGTGGCTAGATATAAAATCAAAATGTTCAGAAATGCTTACTCTGTTTGACATGCTAGTTCATTTCACCACAACATTAATCTTTTTTACCTAGGAACTTTTTCTCTTTTCAAAAATAAAGCATTAGATTTCTTAACCTCAAAATTGCATGTGGCCATCAATTGCTGGAAGGGGTCTTGAGGGAAACTGACAATTATGAATGAGGTAAGGAAAGAAAGCATTTGAAAACTTGTTAGTATATCACTTGAGGGTAAAAGAGGCATTGTAGAGAATATAAAAGAACATCCCATGTCCTAGCTTTGCCATTGTTTAGAGGAAAATCAGCTCCCTACCATGTCAATTTGACTGCCTATATAGTGAGATGGCTTTTCCCAGTTTCGACAGGTATGGAATTGAGAAGGTTTTCTTGTGTTACTTGAGGTGACTGATATGTTTTCTAGTCTTCAAATTATGGGGATTTTGAGTTTCAGAATAAATAATAGAAGTGTTCCATGATTCTAGACTCTGCTTCCAATAACTGAAATTTTGTAGACCTGTTTATTTATTTTAATAATACTGAGCCAAAATCAACCCAGCAAACAATGAAGCTACTAGGAAGATTTAATTGAATTTATTTTGTTGGGGTTGGGGGGTGGTCAGTCTTTTATACTTTAAAGTATCATACCCCCCCTCACCATTCTCTTCTTCATATTAAATTTTGTGGAAAATCACATAATAAATGAAGTTTTGTCTAGTCTGGGATTTTGAGGCATTTTTAGGTTGCAGACTTTCTCTTTGACCCCAAAAAGAAAATTGTATTTCTTTCTCCTTTTCTCGCTACTAGGTTAGGAATAGTTCTCAGGGGTATAGAAATTTCTACAAATGATTGTGAGGTCCTGACAACCTTGCAGTGCTGAAAACCATGGTACTGCCTAAGCAGAACGAGTTGAAATATCAGTATTATTGTACTCTTTCCACTGATGTGATTGTTTACATTTATTTTGCAGGTTTCAAAGATATTATCATAGGAATATTGATTATTAGCTGTTTTCCAAGATAAGTCTGTAGGCAAAATGATGTGGAAATTTAGGTGCTGGACACTGATGGACAATTTAAGTATTATTTTTCTGCTTAGATAACCCCAACTCTCATGAATTGATCAGCTCCATAGTATTATTGCAACATTTCACAATACTTTCAGTTTAGTGTTTCTGTTTCATGCACCTAATTGAGTTCTTTCATAATTGATATGAGATGCGCATATGTTGTGAAGTGCTGTGGGATGTGTAACATGAGAGGCTCTATACAGGAACAACTGTTTTTCTTATTAGAGTGAACTGCAACATGACAGATTAAACATTCAATTAAACAGGAAATTTGCCCATGTAAAAGGCTCACAGAAAGGAACTTAACAATGTTCATTTTTATGAGGTACTAAAGTTTTTGGAATCAATTATTTTGAAAGTCCATCTACTTTGCTTACAGGTGAAATAATAATTCAGTTGTTTCAGAGAAGGGGCCAAGTATTATTTACATAAAGTTCCATTGTAAAAATCTGGGTACTATTTCTTTCCAAGGTTTAAAATACTTAGGTGAGAGAAATGAAAATACTCATAAAAGGCAACCACAGCATGTTATAAACCACCTTTATGGTTCATTATAGATTTGGTTTAATGCTGTTGGATTAACACTAAAGGTTAATGTTTGCATAAAATATGCATGATTAGTTTAATACTCTGGAACTGTGATCAGGTTCTCTACTGTTGTGAAAGGGAGTGACATGATACATGGTTAAGGCTGACACAAATAGAAGTGTGATATATTTCCAACAAAACTGGTCAAGGGTATTTTCAAAATCCTCCCTTATGTGATAATACTTCAAAGCCAGTCTGCACCAATGGGAGATTTTGTGTTCAGCTCTCATAATTACACTGTTTTCTGGCTTCAGGAATTGCATGCGTGTCTAATTTGTAGTGTAGGCAAAGTGCTCGGAAAATGATACGTTCAGATTTTTCTTCTTGCATTTTTTGAGCCTTAGGTATCATGTGGAGTGTTTTGTTTTGGGCATTGATTATCTTTGTTATGCTTTATTGCCAGGAGAATGATAGTATTTCTCATGCATCAACTTGAAAAACTCCATCTAACTGGCAGATTTCACTTACTGCTTGTGTAGAAGTGTCTGCCTAAGCTCTTCACTTACCAACAAATGATTTATAAATTTATGATTTATTTTTTCTATCTTGATGGTGCCTCAGAGATAATTACAGTTAGGCATTCTTTCATGCTGCCAGGGAAGAACAGTGTATTTAGCCTGCATTTGGATAAATATCAGCCATAAATTTCAGATAGACCATGAACTTTTGCTGCTTTCAAGGGTCTGGAGAGCAGGTAATGAGAAAAGCCTATGGTCTCTCATAACACAAAGAAACAGCACACAGTAACCATCAGAACATCTGGACACAGCTGATGGTTTATATGTAAAATATAATGTATTGCTTTTTATGATTATGCATTGCTTAACTCTTGAGGCAGGTTTTGTTTAGTGCATCTATGGGTGTGGATATTGAACAGAGAAGTTCTAGCAAGCCCAGACTTTTGTACAACCTCCGAATGATGATCCAGTAATGGTTTAAAAATATTTGCTACACTTCCCCTTTTAAATTTTTTTTCTTTTGTTTATTTGTTTGTTCGGTATTTTTTTGTTTGTCTTTTTAAACACAGATTATTTTAGACATCCAATTTGTACAACTGATAATGTGGCCACAAGAAGACATGGGTGTAAAAAAGTGTCCATTCATGGGTATAGTAGGGCAGGCAAGACTTTGAAAGGGCAGTGTCCCTGCTGTCATTTGTGTAACATGCAACTACAGCCTCAAGTAGAGTGCATGACTCCCATCCGGCTTAAAAGTGAAGAGTTTGGCGTAAATGGGACAGCAGATTCAGGGGTAGAACTCCTTCTTCAGGGCAGTGTTTTTTCATGCCTTTATGTGCAGGCCTGATGTGGTCATGCTTCTTTGATCATGGCAAAAGGCTGCATGCCCCTGACATTAATGCCTGCCACAGGTCAGGATCCTGTTTTAGAGAACTGGACTGCCCAGTGATCTTATTTGGTAGGACTGCCTGTCAAGGACAGAAGCTGCCTTTTCCCCAGCTTAGATCTAGGAAGTAATTGCAACATAATGTCTGCTTCCAGGAACGAAAAAACATCCTTAGGAAGAAAGTCACTACACACTTGGAATTACAGCCTAGTAAATTGACATTTGGATAAGCAATAAGCCAAAACAAACAGTCTATAACTGTGGACAGGTTTTTAATGGGCAATGCCATTGGTCTTGTTTATTCATTATGTATTTGTTATGTAGCCACAGTCCCTAGAGACCCAGAAATTTAAAGACTGAATATTCATGTCTCCTTATTACCAAGGCTTGGTTCTGTAAAAGTTCAAAAGCCCAAGTGCATATATTCACTGAAAATGGATCTTATGGAGATCTTGTTTTCGAGGTTCACTCATGTAGAGAACAAGTTCTTCAACCCAGAAATTGTTAATGTGTTTTGATTACCAAAATATGAAAAACTGGAATCAAACAGTTGTGCAACATTTATTAATGCCTGTAAAATGCAAGCAACTCATGGTTTATGAGCAGTCATGCATTTTTGGGAGATGAGGTAACATGCTTTTGCTAAGTGATATCAATCTTAACATAATTAGTTTTAACAACATGCCCTTCATTTTTTTTTTCTATTTTTACCACAGTTATCTTCATTTTCTCTACATTCAGCAATATCTCTTCATCTGTTAGATTGACAAGAACTTTCTCAAAGACAAACAATGCTAATGAACCAGAGACATGTCTCAATCAATGTCTTTCTTTCCCCATCTTGATGGGAATCATATACAGCTGCTAATTTTGTATTAGGGTCCTTTTTTCAAATTTTTTTCCTTCCTCCATGCTTAGCCTTGGAGGCATGGAAGGAAAGTGGTTTCAGCACTTATCAAATAGCTTTTTATCAGGCTGACTGGGGGGCATTCAGTGACATGGCTGATCACTCCCAGGAGGCACAGCTTCAGCCAGAACAAGCTGACAAAGGTCACTGAAAAACAATTCACTCAGATTTTGTTGGAACACACAAAGTCACATGGACCTAAATCACATGAACATAAAAGCTAGGCTACCAAGTTTAGCTCTCTGTGATCTTACATTTAGATGTGGTTACATTCTGAGAATAGCAGCTGGAACGAGTCATAGGTAGGCTTGAAAATTATTCTGCAAAGAGTCACTGAACTCACATAAATTGTATTTATATGAGAACTTCATGAGCTCAGCTGTTGTTGTTGCCTGACTGCGAAGTCTTAATTAACCAATGCATCACCTTACCTGAGACAGCAATGCAAAGTACCCTGCTATTATACTCAGTACACAGTATTTCAGATTGTTAAAAGGGACAAATGAAATATGCTGGACAAGATAAAGTTTTAGGTGCTGAATCTTCTGCTGCAGTTTTTTGACTTGGAAAAAGCCACACACTTTACAAAATTCTACATTTCTCTTTGTATTGTATTAGAAATAAGGAATTCATATCAGCTTTCATAGAAAAAATTGTGGTATTTATTACATTGACATAATGTTAATAATAATTTGCTGCCTGCTTGACCTTAATTTTGTTTTATTGTTTGAAGATCTGTGGTGACTCACAGAGGCTGTAAATCAAGTGTTATTTTCAAGTATTGCCACCCTTGTCCATGCTAAACATTTCACAGAGTAGTTTCTCCATTTGCTGAACCAATTCATTGCACCCATGAAGAGAAATGATCAGAACAAGTCACAGATCTGAGGTGAGGCTGCCCCAGAGCCTGGGAACCATGTTGCCATGGTGGAACACAGTCACTGGAAAGCATAACATCAACTCACAGGAAATGGCAAAGCTCACATGAACTGGAAATGAAACCATGTTTACCAGGTGACCTCCAAGGTGTTGTTCTTACCATTCTTTTAGTAGGGGAAAGTGTTAAAAAACCCCTCAAAAATCAAACCCCAAAACAAATCCACAAACAAAGAAATCTTAATTGCTAGATGTATCTTAGGCCAATAGGAAGGAATTTAGAACACCTTCAGGAATTAAAGATGTCACAGAAATAGCAAATGTCCATTTCCAGATGGAAATACAAGACCATTCATAGCATAAAAAGAAGTTTTGATATTGCTTCTATTGTCTGTTTGCATGGAAACAGAACACATTACAAGAAGATTATGTGCTGCTTTCTGCTCTATTAGTTAGCAAAAGATGTATAAATCAACATCTGATAAGGACATAAACATTTTTTCAACCAGCACAGTGATTTGCACTAAATAAAATTAAACCCTCAAAACAGTAAAAGAGTTATCTGGGGGAACCTTAGTCTTCTCTCACTACTACTGATTCCTAAAGTACTGAGAAAATTCAGAAAAATGAAAGAATGTGAATTTTGTGCTAATATAAAAAGCAATTAGATGTGTTGAACTGCATGTTTGGAACTGGTTTTTTTTTTTACCTAAATGTCATGTCAAAAAAAAAGAGGAGAAAATTCATAGAAGATTTAGTAAGCAATAGTAGAATGTTGATTTAATTACTATAATTCAGAATAGTTTTGTGAAAAAGGTCATGTCAGAAAAAGCTTGTTGATAAAGCTGTAAGACTTTTAATTAAGTATTGCCTGATAAGCTGGTACAGCTATGTTAGTTCTATACAATAGCTAACAAAAATGCATGAAATGCAATAAATATTAATGCATAATGGTCTGGATATATGATTGACTTCTCATGTAATTATGTCATGGAGAAAAGTCTTTTCATTTGAAAAATAATTATCTGGAGATCTAATGAATATCTTTAATTTCAGTGTGGTAGAAATAAAACTATAGGTGATAAAATGTATTGCTGAAAAATATTTTCAAGAAAAACAGATGTGATGAAGAATGCAAACAGTTTTACAGATACTCATTCAACTGAGCCTAGAGGATTTTAGTGCAAGAAGGCCTTAAGGTCATCTGGAGTGGGATTTTAACTCTGTTAATTGGTGTTCACATGTGAATTCCATGCTGGAGATGCTCCCTCCTGAGTATGGCCAATGGAGTCAGCAAGGCCTAGGAAATGTTTCCTCAGTGTGACAAGAGAGATGAGAATCAGTTTTCTTAACAGAAGCACTTTTTGCTGCTTAAAATATCCTAAGGTTTATGATGCATCTGCCTTATGTGGGCTTTAACAATTGTTTAACTTGTGGGTATCTCAATAGAAAATTTTGGAGTGGACCTGTGGGTATGTGTGTGTGTGTACTATTTTTTTTTTTTTTCATTTTTTAAAAAGTCTAGGAACAAGGTTGATTGGAGCCTGGGCTAGGTTTAGCACTAACCTTGACTATGTCACTAGTGTCCTAATTTCCTAAGTGGGTAAAAAGGGGAATGAATTGAAATAAAAGCTGAAAACATAACAGAAAGGCTCAAAACTCAGTCTAAGCTTTTTTTTTTTTTCCCTAATGCTTGAGGGTTGCTGAGGGTAAATGTTTGTACAAGCTAGAAATCGAAACTCAGAGATCTACAGGGCTGTGGCAGTTTCAAAAAGAGCAAAGTCTCCAGAGTTCAGTAATGGTTGTTCAGTAGCAGGAAATCAGAGTGATGTTCAATGATCTCCTGAGGGTGGCCAGAAAAACAAGCCTGCTGAGCAGACTGCAACATCTTCTCCAGGAGTTTATGTAAAACAGACATATGTTTACACTGTTGGTTGTTTTGAGATGTCTTTTTTTCCAGCATGTGCTTTGTTCTCAGTGCTTAAATAAACAATGCTTTGGTTCAGAGAAGGCTCTTTTGTTGCTGAATATCTTCAGTTGTTAACTCTCAAAGGAAAGCAGCCTCGGTGCCAACTCCAGCCACAGGTGATAAATAAACCAGGAGTCAGGAGAGTGTGACCGACCAGCAGGGGACCATGCAGCAGAAAAAACACATAAAAAGGGGAAAGAACAGAGTGAAGATGCTGATAATTTAGATAGCCTTATAGTCAGGGTAACTTTTTTATAACATGCTTTTAAGACTCAGTGGAGAAATGGACATACATAACTTGTATATATGGATGTGAATGTAGATGCAAAATACCTTATAATTGAGTATGTATCAAGTCAGGTAATTTATTTTTCAGCTTAAATTATATACAGTTTTAATGTAAGAAACCATTTTGGGGCAACTGGGCATGTATTCAGACATGGTGCATCTAGATGCAGTTTTACTGTTGTAAGTCAATTTGAGCTATTTCACATTAAATATTTTTTCTAAGCCAAGATCACCAGAAATGCTATGTACACATAGATTCAAATGGAATCAGTTCCTACAATACATCAGCTGTATTTTGTACCTTTGTATCTTGTAACTGAAGTGGTGGACTTAACATATTTTTCATTTGCTGAAGAAATTAATTAATGCATTACACTTGTGTAATAAGTTGTGATGTTTTGTAGTTGTATTAACTAATTAGTCTTCTTGATGAGTCTTTTTTCCTGTTATGTCCTCTTTTTCTTCAATACTAATTTTGAATAAAGACGCCAGGGTCATGATGCTTAGAATGGGAGGTCAATAGCAAGTTGAAATAAAAATGAGCTTTGGGGGGAAAACAGAAAAATTAATTAGTTGGGGATGTCAGAGCCTCCTTAGCATGCAAAAAGAGCAGAGTTGGTCAGTGAGAAAAAAATATTAATTGGTTTACATCATATGGACTGAAGATACATTTAATTAGAGGAAGAACATCCTCTCTCATCTCTGGGGCATGCTAGGTCAGAACTTTCCTTTTTCTTATACATTTCACACCTTCGTTGGTTTCTTGCAGAAACAGCTGTGATTTGCCAAGAGTTTCAAGGTCTGATTAAAAGGAATTATCACGAAGTGCACTGAGGGAATAAGAAGTTGCTTAAAATATATGTTAAAAAAAGGTTAATATTTCCATTCCAAATTTCAAGTGATTTATTAACTTAAAAAAAAATAAATAGATGTTTTAAGGGTATTGCAGTAAACATTTCTTCTTACATTCATGCAATCACATCAGGCTACGTAAACCAAAAATGTATCAAGTACCATTTAGCTCAGATGACTTTCTGATTAGTAACAACAGAATTTGCATTCCTAAGAAAAGGCATAAAACTCTTGGAATCTTCCATAAGGTTCCATTGCTACACTGTAAAGTCTGCAAGTAATAAAATATCTCATTTTCCCAGTAAAATGTGGCTTATTTTTCCCAACACAGCCACAGTGCAGGTATTAATGTCCAAGATGATAAGATGTGGGACAGTGGCTGTGGCTAGCACAGGTCTTTCCCATGAGAATTTTCTCCTGTGTTTTATAAACAAAGATAAAGTTTGGATGTTGTTAGTACAGTGTCTCAAGATTTGGACAGTTCAGGCCTGGCCAACCAGGCCTAGGGGGAGGTTTCTGACTGACCAATCTGGTTGACCTCTGAAAAGTCTATATAAGTTGGAATCAAAATAATAAATTGCTTTTTTCTTGCCACGCTGAGAATCCGGGTCTTTTTCTCTGCTAGCGGCTCAACAGTGACAAGTGGCGACAAGAAAGGTCATCACCTCTCAACCACAGGACAGATTTCTGGCAAACATATTTCTGAAAAAAATTAATTCAAAACAATTAAGGATGACATTGAAATGTTTGAATGCAGTTGAATGATATCTTCAGCCATAATTCCTTAAGCTGGAAAACAGAATAAACCAACCCCGACTACTGATCAAAGTGGAATTAAAGATGAAAAACACTTTTTGGTGGCTTAGATAACCGACAGCTATTTTCAGTTTCAACACAGTTTTTAAGCATCATCAGACAACTTTGCAAAGCAGATATGTGTTGCCTCTGTCTTCCAGATGAACCTGTCAGGATACAGAAATCATTTACACAACAGGAAGGAGCCAATGAACCCCTAGATGAAGTGGTCAGTCAGTTTGTACCCACAGAGCTCCTCTCTGCAAAGGTGACATGACTCCTGGTTCTATCTTTGCTAGTTCTGCAGCCCTTGGGTTAGATCTGTGTGTCAGGGAAGAATGTCTGTCTGAAATGAAGTCCTGGCGTGGCAGTGATGAGTGTACAGAGAGTGTTTAGCCATAATGAGGACTAAAGGCTCTCATCCACACTTGTTTACTTTGTTTTCTAGTTTTGGAGGGTGGTTGCATACTGTGCTGGCATTATTTGATTTCTTCTTAAATATTTAAAAAAATCTTTTCAGTTGATGAAGACAACACATTCCTAGGACTCTGTGTCACATTAGTATGTTCTCTCAGCTGTCAGTGACAGCACAGAATACTGACTGGGTCATGAAGACTTAACATTTCAGAAACAGGTACCAATTATTTTTGTACTCAGAAAACAGAGAAACAGCAAACATGAAGGTCTGATCCTGTGTTTCCTGGTTGGTGCTGAGTCCAGCTCCCTGGTTTGATTCTCCTCATTGCTGCATGGCTCAATTCCATGCTGTGTGCCTGTAGGATGCAGAGTTACAGAGTCCTGGCCAGTGCTGTGTGTGACATGGGGGAAGCAGCTGAACAGAGCAAATAAAACAACTGACCAGTGGGAGGGGTTGGTCAAAGTTGCCCAAAGTGCCAAGTAGGAGAGATGGATTTTGTAGGCAGTGGAGTTAGGTAGGAAACATTCAGACTCCCCAAATCAGGGGGCCTTTGCAGCTTGCCATGCCTTACCAACTATACATGGGTGTCATTCCTGGCACAGGGTAAATGTGTCACTGACATCCCACACGGCCCAGTTTAGCTTGGTGAATGTATCAGAGATAGTTATTTGGGTATAGATGGAGCAAAAACACAATGGGGGAAAAGTAGAGCAGGGCAGAATTCTGTGAATGGATTGAGATAAAGGAAGATATGAAGGTACTCTGCTCCAAAACAAGACCCCAAGAAATGCCCAACAGATCATAAAGGGTGCTCAGTAGGTAAGCTTTGAGAGTAGGTAATTGTTGACTTAAGTAGGTAATTGTTGAGAAATGTCTGTGGAGTAGTCCTGTGCTCCACCACTGAGGGGGAGCAGGATGATAAACCAGTCCTCTTGTTCTGACCCTGCCATGAGGGATAGACCTGTTTCTGTGATAAGGAAGGCCAGAGTTTATAAAATAATTAATATTCATATTATTTAAATATGATTTACATGGCCTGTATGATGTCCTTTGGAAATTCCAGTCTGTTTTTAGGGTGGCGTCAAAGCAAATTAAGCAATATTAAAAAATGATGGCTTATAAAATGCAAAGTAAAGGGAAATCTCACACAAATTCTAACAAATTAACAAAATGATTGTTTTGATGAAGAATAAGACTAGTTGATGTGGGACCCTTTATCATGTGGGACCCTACTCTTTTTCCGCTCCCCAAAAAATAGCAAATATTTACATTGAAAGTATTTCACCACATACATGAGCTGGTGAAGTATTAATGTTGGAGCAGACTCTGAAAACAGCGAAATATTTCTTGAAACTTTAATAGTAATTCTGGTGGTGCTTGAGCCATTTGGCCTTCATTGTGCATGAGCTTAGATCCTGTGAGGGTTTTTTTGACCAGTCTAGTATTAATTAAACATTTTCATGAAAAAAGCTTGGAAAAAGCAGAAGCATGGCTTTGGGTTTCCCCTTTGTTTCTCTTAAATGATAGTTGAATGGCAATGGAGGTTTTCCTAAAAATTACACGTGTGCCTGTATTTTAAAATACTGCATGTCTAAATTAGTTTTTGACTAACTTTCTGCGTGAAAAAGTCTGACAGAATGAGATATCTCAGGGAAACTTGCTGTATATTTACTGGTTTTGAAGACATTTACGATATTTTTGGAATGTCTGTTTTTCCACACAATTTGTGAAATGCTGTAATTTTACTTTCCTACTCACAGAACCAAACCAGTCAAACTAGACCGAATCCTACTGTAAGTAACCAACTGTGTTTTTTTAACATCCAGTCAATGCTTTAAAATGTCTGTAAGCAGCTGTCACATGGTGTATGTGGGTACCTGGTGCATGTACCTCTAAAGGTGGCAGATAAAGTGGGTGATGAGAACAACTGTGAAATGCTGGACCTAATGACATGACTTTCACTGGTTTCCTGTGGTCTGGGATTTCATTTTCATTATGTTTAATCTGGCATTTCTTAGGGTCAAATATTCCAGGTAGAATTTCGCCTTTCTGTTGCAATCTGTCAAAGAGGCTGTTAGAACCATAGAGGCCAGTGGTTGCAATGTTATTTGTTATTAAAATTTTGGAAATAAATTCCTGGCTTTACATCCAGAGGCTAGAGTTAAATGCTCGTGCCTTAAAAAGACCCACAATAGTCTAATTTTTAGATGCTGCTTTTCTAAACACTTACTTGGCTTATGAAGAATCTTTTCTGTGTGAAAGAGAAAAACATTCCCTGTCCCCTTTAGAAAACCTCTGCTGTGCTGCTGTTACGTGGTCCCAAAAAAGCCTTCAAATTGCCTGTTCTTGCCTACACAGCCTTTACTGTGATGAGTGCAAACTTCTATGTTTCCTCCATATTAACAAAATCTAAGTAAAGGCAAGGTAGGGTTTTAGGTGAATTGGTACTTTTCTTCTTCCACAATTTTTGATTGTTCTTTTAAATTTTGCAGATGTCATGCAAGGCACTTGGTGTGTGAGACTTTGTCTTTTCATCACTGGTCAATGGGAAGGATAAGGAACCTCTTGTCCTGCTCTAGGACTTTGCCTCAGAAAACAACACAGTCTGTTTGGGAGCTCATTGCTGCTTCATATTCTGTCTACAGGCTCCATGCATGTGAAACCAAGGAATAATTCTATAAATTATGGTTTGCAGACCTGCAGGTGGTACAGCTTTAGGTTCCACCTGGAATGAGCCACTACCTCCCCGTGCCAGCAATCTGTGCTTTTCCCTCCAGAGATCATCCAAGCCGCAAGAACAATTAAGGGTTCTTCACCTGCTTCCCAAAATCATGAGTTTTCTAGCAATTTCTAGCATGTCTCTTGCAACTAAAATCTTATCATATGTCAGTGCATCAACAGACATAATAAATAAGAACCTTTTTTTTTTGTTGTGATATTGTCACATTAAGACCTTTCAACATCCAGAAGATACAATTGTAAACCTCATGGAAATTCAAGGTTTTGTTGGTTTGGGTTTCTTTTTCCCCATATAGCTGAGTATCACATAAGAATAAAGTAATCAGGACCAATGGACTCAATATTTAATTATTGGTCAAGTACTACTTCAATTCCCCTTTAAGATACTGTTTAGAGAATGGGAGACTTCTAGCTGCAATTCTAGGTAACAAGTTTCAGGGGCAGAAGGGTGGTGAGAAAATAGATCTCTCTTTCTTCTTACTACTAGAAATACAATTAATTTCTGCACGAAGTAAAATCCCTCTGTTGACTTGGGATTGTTACTGGCATCTTTCCACTTTCTGCCAATAGAGTAGCATGGGAAATTAGAAGTTTGCCTGTTCTGAATCTCCAGAAGTAAGAGATACTTCATTCTGTTCTCTGGGTCCTTCCAGTAGATGATGTTGTTGTAGTGCTAATACCAGACAGAGATCTAACAGGTTTTGATTTACATAGAGCACATTTGTGAAAGAATACTTGCTGGTCTGCATGGATTTTGAGCTGATAGAATTTTAAGGGAGGTCAAATGGGTTTCACTAAACCATACATCACATAATTACAGTAGTGATCTTATTTCTGTGCTGAAGAGTAATTGCTGGCAAGAGAAACTGATGCCAATATGTGTAATATTGAAGAATTACTACCTCAGTTCTCACCACCTCTTTCAGTGATTTGAATTTTCAAATTTTGCTAAGTAAACCCCAAAGAAACTGGTGATAATAATAGACTCTGGTGGATTTTCTTCTTGAGATAATTAGTCTGTTACTTTTACATTATCCTTCTCTCCTTCTTTCCCTCCCAACCCAAATATTTTAGTATCTGGGAAAGCACCAAGGAGTAAATACTATAAAGTTAAGATTTTTAGGCAGGTGTAAAGAACATATCAAGGTATAAAAAAAAAATTAATTTATTTCCAAATGTGTTCCACATATACAAATATACCAGTATTTGTAGATGGAAATATATTATGCATTATATCTGCTCTGTTAAAAATGTTTTTCTCATTCATAGAAGATTGGATCAAAGTATCTAGCTCTCCTTACATTGAAAAACTATATTTTCATGGTATTATTTCCATACATCAACCAACCAAACCTGTGGTTTATGCTTCCAGAAAAGAAAAGGGAACTTTCTGGTGAAAATTAGCACAGATAGGTGCATTTTGAGGTCTAGACTCTGAAGCAGAGGGACCTTTAATTTAGCAGATTCACAATTAATATTAATCTAAGCCTATATGTGTTTGTAGAATGAGGCTTCTGTAGAATCCTCCCAGAACTGGAGTATTTATGGTTTCTTTCATTTCTCTGAGAAAAAAAAGTATTTGAATTCATAATCACTCTTAAAAAGTCCTTTATGAACCTGTGGAGTATTTTAGTGTATGCATACAGAGAGATGAATGTACAGATAAACTTTTAAAGAGATAAATGACATTTACATCTAAAGATATGCATGGAAAAATAATGGTGCATGCTAATCATCTGTATAATAATGAATGTTTCATTTGGCACGATGGACCCCATTTCTGACATCACAATTTACTTTTAATTCTACCAATGTCACTTACTTCAGTTGACTTTTCATTGTATGCACAAATGGTAAAGCAAAATAAAACCCTATATGTCCTTTTTGAGGTGTTGCACAGTCTCCATGTTAAAGTGAAATTTCATCTTACCAGAAAATATTTTTCTTCTCAAACTTCATTTTTGAAGTGCTAGTTATATTTTCTCCAATAGTGATTATATTTTACATCAAACTCAAAGAACTTTCACTCCCTGGTTGGGAATAACCTACTTAGGAAAGAATTTGGACCTAATAAAATGATACAGCGTCAAAATAGAATGTGAGTGCAAATAAACATCTTAGATATCTCTTCACAGCTGAGCCCACTTAAATGTCATATGCAGAGTCAGCAGTGGCTGTGCATGTCACTGGGGATGACACCCACACTGTCACTTCACAGCAAAGCTTTGTTGAAGTGAGTCTGTGGAGACTACATTAAGTTGTCAAAAGAAACAGATGCCAGCACAGATTATATTGCCTCTGCAAGACAAATAATAAGAAATTAAACACAAAGAATCCGATCTTCCATCAAAGTGTACAAGCAGATAGAGTGCCACCTGGCTCTTTTTTTTTTTATCTTTAAAATTATCTGGTTTGGGTTTTGAAGTTAGAAGCAGTGCTCTTTTTCCTGGGATATTGATGGTTTGGGTTTTTTTAAAGTAAATGCAGGTTAAATTTACCTATTAAGTAGTAGTAGTAGCAGTAATAGCAACAGCAACAACAACAACGTTTTAATAATTGTTATTAATGCAAGCAGTTATTAGTACCATTTTTGGTTTTTTATTGTTTCAGTGCAAGATCTACTTTTTAGAAGCTGCTCAATGGACCAGCTGAGCACTATCAGTTTACCAACTGAAATGATAAGCAATCAATAGCACAGAATTACACATTACCATTCTCAAAACATGTCAGTTTCAGCTGTGTTATGGTTTAACAATTGTCAAAACATCACCTAGTGCCAGATTTTCACACCAAAGCTAACCATTCTGGCAAAACAGCTCCTATTTAAATCCTTAAGGATAAGAAAGTTTTTCAAGCAGACAATCATAGTAATACTTGAAATTAATGTTTTAGCTCGTGGGTTAATGTAAGGACTTTATGTAGATGTTTACATTTTAATATTTTGCCAGCTAATAAGGAGGAAGCTTGGTTAAAGCTTACATAGTGTTTTGGGTCAGCTTTAAAGAAAGCTCCCTCCGTTTTTCTCATTGGGCAAAGAGCTTTCTCTAGTGACATCTGTGACATGCTTGGCTGGCTTTGGTCGACCAGCTGCACAACAAAGTTCATTCCAGAAGAGTAACTTAGCTGTATGAGCTCTGCCACTGAAACCCTCAGAATTCTCAGTAGCATTGGCTGTTCCTGCTGGGCTTCACTCAGGTCCTTATTTTCCCCAAGGCAGACAACCTTAAATGAAGTCACACTGCTGCCATCAGAATGGGGTTCCCGTCATGTAGCAATTTTAAGGATTTGCTCCCCGCTCTAAAAGGACACAACAAATTCTCTGGCTGCCTTTCTTTCAAGACAAGGCCAAACTGTCCCCACAAATTCTATGCCACTCAGAAATGTTACCATCATTTATGCTTCCTTTGGATCTCAGAATCAGCTGCGTATTTTATTTGGCTGCATTTTTGGAGAACCATGTCTCAGCCACAATCCTAAACTTTTGCTCAACCCTTATGCTGAAAGGCTAAATGGAAATGATAACCATAATGTCAAATTCAATAAAGGTAATAGTTGGGTTTGGTTTTTCGGTTTTGGTTGGTTTGTTTTTGTTTTTTTTTGTTTGTTTGGGGTTTTTTTTTGTTGGTTTTTTTTTCATTTGGTTTGGGGGCTTTTTGGTTTGTTTTTTGTTTTTTTGTTTTGTTTTGTTTTGTTTTTTTTGTTTTTGGGGTTTTTTTGTGTTATGTAATCAGTACACAAAAAAAAAGACACAATAATACTACATTGAGAAAGTAATTTAGTCATAAAATAATCTAGCAGGATTTGCTTGGATTCATTGTCAGATGTCTGTGACAATTTTAGGTTCTGAACAGGCTCTGCCTAACAGTTTTTGCACATTGCTAAAATACAGGAACCACGGATGCAACAATGTCTGTGTTTCTGTGGGCTCTGTGGTTTCAATAACAAAAAATTACTTTTCTCCAATCTTTTTCTTCCTCCACAGATGTTACCCAAAACATAGGCTGTTTTTCTCTTCCCTGGTACAGTAAGCTCAGTTTGAACTCCTATTTCTTCAGCAGATTCATATGGAAATTTTGTTCCTCTTATGTCTATTCAGTTTGTTTTCTTTTTTTTTTTCTTTTGCCCCACAATTTGCCGAGTGACAGGAGGCTTCTTAAACACCTCCCAAGGGCTTTGCCACTTTACAAAGAGCATTTTGCACTCACTGGTTTGTAATGACAATAAAACCTTTTTGGCCATGCTGCAATTTTCATTTTCTGGCCAATTTGTTTCACATATGTTCTCAGACCTTTAGAATGTTAAATAATTATTATCAGAAGCATCAGTTAAATTCAATTCAGTTGATCTCAACTATGCTATGACTAACGGCAAGAAAAGGGATTGTTGTTGTTCTTGTTGCTGTTTAATTGACCTTAACATTAAGCAGGTTTGGCCCACAGGTATTTTGATTCCACTGAAATCCAAACCTTTCCATTGGTCCACAGTCCAGTACTTCTAATATCTGGTGATTCTTGGTAACTTCTGATCCAACTGCAGCCCTCAGTCCTAAGATAATTCAGCACCTGTTTCTCATCTTACTGCCAAGTCTTCTAATTTTACAAGAATTATCTAAAAGTGTTTTGCTTTTGGCTGCTTAAGATCCACAACAAAAAAATTGAAATATCTTCACTGTGTAAAAAGACTTTGATCTGCTGTTTGTCTTCTAAATTTTAACTTAATTAGAAAAGACAAAAAGTTTGTAGCCATGCTCAGTTATGGTGTAACTAGTCAAGAGGCCCCTGCAAAAAAAAAATTCCACATTTCAAGTTACAAGTTTTTTTTCTAAAGACCAATAAAATTTCCATTTTGAGACTCCATGCTTTCTTTAGGCACACATCTAGCAAGCAGACAATTTGACAATTTTCCTTCATTGCAAAAATAATTTCTCATTCATAAAAATATACGTATGATCTTAATGCTAGCAAAACTCTTAATAATTAAACATCAGTGTTTTAGGAGCTCACTTGCTTTTCATATAATTCTAACCAGAAACCTTGTTGAGCTGAGATAGCTGCATGATGAGATCTATGGTTGCATCCATTCAGCAAAAATGTTTCTTCCACATTAGATAATATAGTGATAGCAGTTTAAGTGGCCCCTTGACGTTGCCACAACACAACAATGAAATCCACTGTCTGATCAATTTAGTTTATTCTGTAGTTAGCAAGTCAAAATTCAGAGTGGGAAAGTTGCTGCTGTAGACAGAGCCTACATGATATTCTAATAATAGAAATATTGAAAATACATGCAGAGTTGATGATGTTAAAATGAACTTATCCAGAGAATCCAAAGAAGAGGAGCATGAAAATACCCACATGCAAAACCCCTTGCTGTAAAAAGATTGTCAGAAGGCAGCAAATACTTTCTGAAAGCCCATTTGTGATATTTATGCTATTTAATTCTTACAGCAATCACAGGAACTCTTACAGGAACTCTGCTATTTAATTCTTACAGCAATCACACAGTCTAGTGTTCTTTCACTTTGGTACAACACTTTAGGTCCTGGTGTGGCTACTCCAGGTTTGATCTTAGTTCCACCAGGCTCTTTGTCCTTTGGAGGGAGAAATGGACAGGAGGAAGGATGAGTTATATTTGCAATGCACGAGCCTTCTTTCTGCTAAATTATCATTATTATGAATAATATGCTGTATGCGTGTTTCAACATGATTTCAATAAAATGATATATTTTAAACATTCCTATCAGTTCTTTTTTATTATTTATAGCTTCAGCACACATATTGCATAATTCATGTTCAAATCCTTTGCTGATGTAGGAAAGAGTTTCTCTTTATAGCAATTGTTTAAAAGAACAAAATGAAGGTATTTAAGTGGCTAATCATACAGTTTGTCTGAGAAAATATGAGCATTTAAATGACATGCTGATAAACTGATCAGAAATGAGTGCTGGCAGCTACTAAAAATATAAAACAAAAGATGATGTCTCTGCATCTGTTGAGTTATTTAAATAATAATTGCATTTCAAACCACATTCTTTTATATTCCTTTATTAAAAAGAAACAATTATGGGAAGAATGGGCACCAAAATTCCTATAATAAAAAGCACATCTTACAGTGTGAATGCTAGAACGTTGGTTTTATACAAATTATTTAATCCAAGAGTCTCCGAATAGGAAAAAAAAATACCAAATATTTTTAAAAAGAGTGCAGAAAATGTACCTTTTCAAGGTGAATTTTATTCCCATGGCTGGAATACAATCAGATAGCAACAAAATTATTCTAAATGGATCAAATGACACAAAAAGCCCTGTAAAACTAGGAACCATTGGCTGAGTTCCTTTACTGCTTTGGTTTCTGAGAATTGAAAACTCAGGTGCATGATTCTACTTGAAACATTTACGGTATCTTAAATCGGGGTCTTCTCTCTTTTGACTACTTTTTAGGAAAGACCTGATGAAAACATATCAGTTTTCTGTGAAAAGCATACATATGTTTTCCAAATTATGTTTCAATATTTTAAGAGGAATTTGAAAGAAAAAAAATCCTCCTTATGTCTCCAGCAAGTATCATAGCTCTCAGGAAGTAACACTGTATGATTGTTTCTAGCCATGAACATGATCAATCCAAAGGAGCTGCTTTAAAATTTGACAGTACTACTCAGTGAACATCTCGTGAGTAACAGCTACAAAAAAAAAAAAATCAGGCCAGGTTTGCAGCTGATTTGTAGCTAGGAGAAAAGGGCTGAATTGGCAGTGCTTGTCTAACTTGGTTGTGGAAGTCAGTAAAGTCTAAATAATTCACAATGACTCTGTGGTCAGACCCCCAAGGTATGGAAAAAGGAGTTTGTCATAAAATGTCCAAGCTCTTCTGAAAGACTTGCAGTATTTAATTCTCCTGGTTCAAATGTAAAAGTTTATTTATAAAGAGGGATGACAGACCACAAAAATAAAAGTTTTGTACATTAAAAATAGTTTTATTCTCCCGTAGTTCTCAGAGTTGGCCACCTAACTTATTTGGCCTCTCACCTAACCAATAAGACTATGCCTTGGCAAATTACTGATGTCTCTTTCTCTTTAGGTCTTCAGATGGAGAGTAGAGAGCTTCCTGTTAGCCTCCATGTCTAATCAAACCGTGGAGCTTCCCATGGGGAAGATGTTCAGTGAAATGCTTCTGCTGCAGGTCATGCTTCAGCTTCTGCATGCTGAATCAATCCCCACTCGAGAAGAGAAAGGATTTCAGGTTCCCAAAATGTTTTGTTTATGATGGACTTTAATAAATACCCTTCCAGTATCCATTGGAACTGACCATGGCCATTTAAAAACTGTTTTTTAAGGACTGGACTCCTCTCTTTCATATATTTTATGGCTGTTTATTTTTTTTTCCTGTTTGAAATGGGTAGAACACCTTTATCATTAACATGCTGCATATGTCTCCTTACTTGACTTTTACATTATTGCTCCAGCTATTACTATGCATGCATTATTTATATGGTTGGCTATCAAGGAAAAAAGGCAAGCAATTTACTTGTCAAAACATATTATAATGCATGACTTTAAATCAAAGTTGCATGGGTCTGTAAAAAGCTATAATAAATGTTCTTTGGCTAATATGTTAGAGTCATGCAGTGGGCATGGTCAATGTATTGGGTAAGAAACCTGTAATCACTTTAAAGACACGTTGAATAGGAGAGAATTTTAGATTATTATGCTTCACTTTTAATTGTATGATATTAAGACTTAATTTATGAAGATTATATTATTTCAGTGTAAGAAAATTCTAACCTGTGCTTTAATGTTACCATCAGATTTAACCAGGTATTTGCTCAGTATGAAAATTATAAACATTGAGCCTAATTATCTAAACCTACCCTACACATACAGATCTTTGGACTTAAAAAATATATCTCCTTTCCTGCAGAAGGTATTCCTCTGAGATAAAGTTCCTGCAATGTTAATAATTCTGTCCTGCAGGTCACAGATTTTATGGCTCCTATGGTTGTGTGCTTTTGTGTTGTAACACACAAGCAATTCCAGCTGAAATCACTGTACACAATCCTTACCCAACAGGTTCTCAAAAAATTGGTGTGAGCCATCTGTTTTGTGCAGAAGGTGAATTAGCTCCCTGTGAACTACATCTAGAAAGCATTTTGACAAAACCAGAGTACTTTCCAGCTCCTCATTGCCCTTGCCACAAAGAGAAACACATACACCTTAAGTGTAACAGGTGTTTAGCTAGCACTGTGACAATTTCCAAAATTTAAATTCACTGACCAAACTGGAAAACAACTGTGGGTCAAAAAATTAGAACAAGAATTTTAAAATTTTAAAATTAGATCCAGGCAAATCTTACCAAAAAATGTTTCCAGTTAGAAAACAAACTATAATTCTGAATAAATTCAATTAAATAATCATTGCATTACATTTCTAACCTCATTTTAGGAATATAGCTGTTTTATCAGTTCAGGAGAGTCAGTAATATCTCTCCTCAACTTGACATAGCATTTTGGGTCAAATAAACCTTTCTGGTCTATTCAGACTTTCAAACTGAAGTCACAAAGGTATAATGAATGTTTACCACACTTGGAGACAAGCTTACAAACACAGGTCCTAATTTTTAACCATTGTCCATTATGCCAGTGACTTTTTAAAATTTCTTTTTTCTATAAGTTCTTCCCAAATCACATGGAAATTAAGGAAATGAAAGGGAGCTTAGCTGAATGATGAAGTAATTATAAAAGTTATACAGCAGTAATATCACAGACTCTGGGGAAAATCCCAATTAATGATTTTCTTCATAAGGAGAAGGCAGAAATGTGCCATGGTAATGTCCAGTTTTATTAAGATACAGTGGCTTATTGAAGGTGGCTGGGAAACATTATGGTTGGACAATTAATTGGGTATTATCTCCCCTTACTTCTAGTGTGGTGAATTACCCAAGTGTTCAGCAAAGCCAAGGTGGTTTTTTATTCTCAGAGAGGAGCCTGGTCCGTTCTGGATATACACCACCACTGAATTCTGAATGTGAAGTTGTAGCTGAAAGTCTGACAGAAAATATAAGGTTACTCATATCTAGGCAAGAAACAGGCTGTGTCCTAATGTCAGGGAAAGTTTGACATTATCCAAGATTTGACTGCACTCAGCACTGTCTGAGCAGTGGGAGGTCTCTCCCTAAAGAGCTTGCACTTGGAGTGCTGTGCAGTGGGCCAGAGTGGATGTCTTCCTAAAAGTTATGTTCTAGCTTAAGTGAATTAATCAGCTTCATACCTGAGGTGATAGCTGATTTTTTTTGACCTGTGTTATTACCTGACAGTGGGTCAGATTACCCTAATTTATGGGCAGGCTGTGGGCATAAGATAATTTCTTTTCGTATGGTGAAATAGTCACCTTTTATTTTGTCTGTCCTCTACTTCTAACTGTTTCAACATTTAAACAAGATGACCTTCAAATTTGTTGTGGAAAAAAAAAATTAGTCTTTTTCACATTGTTATTTATGATTTCAGAGGAAGGAAAAGCACATTTTCACCTGGGGGAAATATGCCATTTTTAGAAGGTCTATTTGTCAGATTGTAAAAGGTGTTAAAAGAGGAAGCAATTATTAAGGTTCTGCAAGAGGAATCAGGAAAAATAATTTATATTATATTATTTGTCTAAGGTTGCTTTAAAAAAATATACAGATTTGCTAAAGCCAATCTATTAGTTATGTTCCCCATGTGAAAAGAGCAAGACAATCCTGCGTTAGCTATTTTAAAAGGCTATAAAAAGATGATGTTTGATATATTGAAATTGTATTTGAACGAGGAAAAAATGCTTACAGACAAAGAAGAAAATTGCAAGGTTTAACAGGGTTTTATTGTAACGAGATTGATGGACATTTGTGGGCATATGTAAATAGGTTTCGTCAGTGCTTCACTGAAAACAACATTGGGGATAAGAAAAATGCCATATTCCTGCTATACAGTGCAAGACACATGAAGGCTGGTTGGATTTTCTGTCTCTTCACAAACCTGATAAAGTCAAGAAATTATTCCAAACAGATAATAAGTAAATGCCAACCATATATTGTAAGTGGATTATTATACTTAAAACTGATTGGAGAATTTAAGAGGAAAAAAAAGAAGCAGTGCATAGCATATAGGCTTTATTTTAGATATGATGGAGAATACTCTGGAGCTTCATGACCTGACTGACTGCTGGAAAAACAGCTCAAAGATATGATGGTGTGCTGGATGATAGGCTCATTCAGAAGTTGTGGAAAAGATAGTTGTTTTCCCTGGTCTGTGTGTGATCTGATGTGACTAACCAAGTGCAGGTGTCAGCTTTACAATGAATTGATCAATGAACTGTTGGGTGGATCTCTGGCGGCTGTAATGTGAGCACTCCTATCTAGATCAAGCACAGGTCTCTGGCTCTGATATAGATATATATGTATATATGGTGAGAGAGAGAGAAAGAGAGAGAGAGAGATCCACAGCTGCAGCTTTTCTAAAACACTGAGATTAAAAAAAAAGCCCAGATGACCAATTACGAAGTAACCCCATGTGTAGGGCAACATGAATCTCAAAGACACTCAGAAAAATTAATACAGAGATGGCGTAGGACAAGCCAACCTTGGATTTTGCAACTGGTTTCTGCCTTAGTGAATGCTAGTGACTTGATAGGATGGAATTCCATATTCCACCAGGCAGGGAGTGGCCATTATTCCCTCAGGAGGTGGGAGATGTGATGCTTTGGTCTATGCTGAGGCAAGGAGAGAGCCAGCTGGGGTTTCTAGCACACATAGCTGGTCAGCAGAAGAGACAGAAATAGAACCAAAATCTCTTGCTTCCAAGACAGAGACATAATTTCAAAAATTCCCTGGTTCCTGTTCTTCCTGAGCCTGTCCTTTCATTTTGACCTCTATTTTGTAGCCCCCTAGATTTTCTTCATTTACTTATTCCTATTTATCAAGATGTATTATCACAATCCTTCTTTAAAGCTATATATAAAATAAAACCAAAATTCCTTAGCTAATGCTAAACAGATATTATATTTATATTTAAGGACAAAGTACATACTGAGACTCCCCAGCCTTCCCCTGTGAAAGAAATAAATGATCATGTTTAATGAATCTGTTGACAATACAAGAAAGGATCTAGTATGCCTCAAGCTTTATAAATATACTTTAGCTGGAAGGCTTAGTTATGTAGGATATGACAAACTTAAGCTCTATGATCTTAGCTAAGAAGAAATCTCTGTGGAAGCTGGTTATCTGTCATGGGGCTAACACCAAAAGAGTTCAGAGATTATGGAAAAGCTTTGTGAAAACAATATGCATATGGGAGGGAGGAGTTCACTCAGAGGATTTTTTATTTTTAATAGTTGAGGATGAGGTGATAAGACTAAGCTAGAGAGACAATAGGATATTTTACAGAATCAGGACTCCTCTAAATAGTGCATCATGTCTTTCATCCTCTTAATGAAGCTTGGGAGAGCTGTAGGAAGATAGATATTGACCTGGAGGAATTAAGAATCCTGTGTATTTTCAGTGATGTTGTCCTTGGCCTTTTTTATGCTTTCCTGAAGGTTAATTATCCATGGGGTTTTTATCCTATTTGTATCTTGGAAGTTTTAGTAAGCTAAATGATAAACAGCTTATGTGCCACTTTCTTATTTCAGCACTTTACACTGGATTTTTCTATATAAATCATACAGAGAAAAGTATTCTGAAGGAGGATTTGTATACAGATGTGTGTTGATCTTTCAGAATGTCTGATAAAGAGAAATGTGAAGGAACAGCATCCTGGGATAGATAGCATTTCACACATTCTTTGCCCAAAGCAGGGTCATTTATACCAGAAATCGGCATTTACATGTTTTTAAAAATTTATGTGGCAGAAACTCTACAAATGTTTTTGGTAATTTTTTCTGGTGCCTCTCTGTCCTTACCACCAGGTAAGTTACAGATAGCTTCCAATATTCAAATGACAGATACATGCTGGAGTTTAAAACTGGCAGGAGATAGTAGCTGTCCTCAACTGAACCATTCTCAAAACAAGAAAAGCCTTCAAAGCTTACTCCTGGTGATGGATGACTAACACTTCTTCCAGAAGGCTTGCTTATAATTATGGGATTGATGTGAAAGGTGATAAAGATTTGCCTCAGTCTTTTTCTTACAGTGGATTCACCAGAGAAGATAAAGACAGGTTGTCTTTAAAAAAGCTGGATTTGTTAGGCCATGAACTAGAATATGTAAAACTGCCAGCAAATGGAAAAGACAGAATAAAAGTAAAAAAATTGCTTATAATACAACTTCCCCTGCCTGGCATGGCCAAGGGGGTTTCTGTTTACCAGCTTCAGTTTCACTCAAAACAGTGGCTTCTGTGCCTCAATCAATTCCATATGGTGCCTTCTGAGGCTGAGACTTTCTTTTTCCTGACACCTCTGAGACATGTCCCTGAGCTTCTGTAAAGGTCTAGACTCAGATTCTAGAGAAAACTTTCTGCTTTTCTTTGCTTCCCTGCTGTGGTTTTATGTCTGTGACTTTATTTCTCTATTTTTACTTTTATAAACCTCTGGAACAATATTAATTTTTGAATAAAGACAAATGATTTTTGACTGAGTGTCAAATCACTGAGTCTTTATCAAATCTTAATTCTGCCATGGACCTTCTTGGTCACTTGCAGCAGTTTTAAGGTAATCAGTTTCATGAGACTGAAATTTATCTTAAATTGATTTAGAAGCTTATACAAATTTGTGGACTTAGCAATTACCCTCCTTCTCTGGATGTTATTCTGAATTATATATTCTGTGAGAGGAAATGAATTTTTTACATTCACAGACTTGTGCTTAAGACAAAAGAATGTGTTAACTTTGCTAAGGATGCATTCAGTGATGTCACTATTAATCACAGTCAGTCTACTTCTCAGATCAAAGTGGAGAACATATGTAGTAATTCCTGTGTATTTTTAGCTAATTCATGTAGACAGTAACATCCACAAACCTGATTAGCATCTCTCATGTTGGATCCTGGGCAGGAGACTCTATACCTGCACCATCAAAGGCAAGGATCCATCTAATTGAATATGAAGAGTAAAGCTGTGGGAAAGAATGGGGCAATAGATTTATTCTATATAAATAAATAGAATCCTATTTATTCTATATAAACAAATAGAATCACTGAGTCACAGGTTATCCTGTGCTGGAAAGGACCCACAAGGGTCACTGAAGTCCAACTCCTGGCACAGGACAGGCCCAAGAATCCCACCCTGTGTTTGACACATGGAAATGTTTTTCTGGTTGTTCTTCTCACCTATGAAGGTTTGAGGTTTTTTTACAAGTCATGGTTTTGCCCTTGTGTTATTAAAATCATAGTTTTGCCACTGCATTTATTAGGAGTAGAATGTTGACCTCCAACAAGAATATTGGACAAGTTACATCTCTGAGCTTTTCCTGAGTGCTGAACAGGAGGTAACCTTTTTTACCTGTAATTTAACATCAGCCTAAATGTGATTCTTTTTCTAACTGACTTTTACAAGTAATGATGAGGGAAGTCCTGATATTTTTCATTTTAAGAAGGTGTTTAAATCAGAAATATCAGAAATGTCTGCATTTCCACCACTATTCTATTGCTATTGATTAATTCACTCAAATATACTTTTTTACTTTAAGAGACATTTTAAAAATGCATTTCAAGCAGCCTGCAGAATATTCATGTGCGATCATTTTATGCACAGTCTCGTTGCAGAAGTCAAATTACAATTTAGCAATAAATTTGTGGCAGTAGGTATAATGAAAACACCAACATTATTTGGGATACAACTATATGATTGCAGGTATTTATATTATTTACTGAAAAGTACATTTTTTTTAGACTTCATGAGACAAGTTATTATAGCCATGCTGGGGTTTGTAAATTAAATATATTTTGGGCGGGCTGGTTCTAGATTAGGACTCTCCTCTGTTGAGCAATATGCAAACCTGAAGTAAACCAAAGAGAAAGTGGATTGTAATCCTACACCAATCACTGGAAAATGAAATCAGACATTCCATAATTTAAAGATATCTGCATGAAAGACATGAGAAATGTGAAGGGGATAATGCCTAAGTGATAATTGCAGGGTTATTTTTTTTTCCAGTTTAATGTTCCTTAGGGTAGGATTTAGTTTATACTTTGCTACTTAACTTTTTGTTTCTTGCCACTTACCAACTAGGTCATTCAGCAAAGTTCTGTGCCAAGAATTTTGAGAAAATATATTTCCCTCTGAGGATTTATAACATAATTCTGTCTCATTATGCCTGGTGTTTTTCTCCTCATGTTACGATATCCTCAAAGAGGAAAGAAATAATACAGCTTGTTTTCTTGTCAGTGAGGCCCAAACAGACTGGAAAAATTAGTTGCAGCAATTACACAATAGGGTGATGCCAGCTCATGTACACTTCTGGAATGATCCTAGAACAAAGGGGAACCACTTAAAGGGTGTGTGAGGTTCCCTGTGAGGTGAAAAATGAAAAGAAAAATTATTGCAAATTCTAAGATATTTCAGCAATAATGATCTGTGACCTTTCATCTGAGAAACAGAGATTCTTTATATCTTTGTCTGGTAAGGGCAGGTGTTTGCTAACCTGATTTATAGCAACAAATGAAATATTTACCTATATTTACTAGGGTAGAGAAATACCCTGGAATTTCCATTTAATTCCATTCATGGTTTCCTATAACCAATGTTCAAATTTTAACTCAAAATGGGCAGAGCCATAGTCCATTTCCTGGACATTAAGCCAACTGTATAACAAATCTGAACTCAGTGAATATGGATACTCTGCTCTTCCCACACAGCTGATGAATGGAGTTTTGAGGGAAGCTGTTCCCACTGCTGGCCTGCAGGCCACACACTGCAGTGCCCTGCTCAGAGGATGCTCAAGGACCAGTCCAGACACCTCATCACAGCTTATTTGTGCTCTGTACCCAGGAACAGAGGGGAAAACAGCTCCCTAGGAAACCTCTAGGCTAGGATATATTTGGAAAAGCTGTGGTGACTTGTGGATAGGGATGGTTTACTGGAAAGGAGACCACACACCAGGTCTGTGTAAGGGAGAAGAAAATCTAGAAGGACCCATAAGAAGAAGAAAATCTGGGACTCAGTGGGGATATGAAAATGCAAAACCTTTTCTTCCCTGCAGTGAGCTCTGATGTGCTGAACAGAGGCTTTAGATAAAGACATAAAGAAGATTGTCAGTGAGCATGAGGCAGAGCAAACCCAGAGGGCAATGGACATGAAGAAAGAATGTACCTTGTTCTGTACATGCAAATGAAGAGAAAGAGCTGAATGATTCATCCAAGCCAAGATTTCCAGGGATGAATTGTCATTACACATCTGAGGGGCTCACAAAGCTATAAAGCACATCACAGGCACAGACTGTATCATTCCATCCTGGGTTTGAAGCAGATCCCTCTCTTTACACAGTGGGATTTTCACTGATGTGGCACTGGTAAATAAATGCCCCAAACCCACCTTTTCTCAGGTCATGTTTACTAGCAGATTAAAAATTATGTGCCATCCTCCTGTTTGACTTTGTTGTAGATAAGTTATATCCTATGTCCATCACAATAAAATAATGAAATTCTAAAGCAGGACAAACCAAGTTGAAAAGGCAACTAAGAATTCGTTTTATGTGCACAAATGAAGTGGGGCTTGCAAAATAGTTGCCTTTAAAGTTGAATATCTTCAAGGGTTTCTTAGCTTTCCTTTGTCCCCTAGAACTGGTAGGATATAATTTCTCTCCATAACAACTTTGTGGTTTTCCTCCTTCTCTAATCCATTTCAGTCTGAACTCTCCCTCAAACTCATCCCTTCTCTACAAAAAGAAAAGTAATAAAAACTGGTTTAATTTGCTCTGTTCCCTGATACATGCCAGTAAAATATTCCTGCTTTTATTTCTCTGTGTTCTAAATTTTAAAAATTGCCCTGCCATTGATCTTTATTTAGACAGGATACTTGAATTCCAAAGTGTAGTTCCTTTTGCTATTCTCTTCTGTTAGCACCTGATTCCATTGTCATTCACCATCTTAGACTTACTTGTTTCAAAACTGAACTAATTTTTGTTGCTTGTGTTCAAAATCCCAATGTATTCATCAGAGACAATAGGAAGACCCACTCAGCTTTAGATATAAGTTTTCTACTGTCTGTAGAGCAAAACAATTACAGTCCTTTAGAGGATTCTGTTGAGTGGATAAATTTGAGAGCACTTCTGTCACTTAAAGCTGGCTGGAATCCCTGAAGTAAGCCTCTGTGATCTCTATCAATCAGCCCAAGAATCACCTTCAGTATCCCAGCCAATCTCTTATCTCCTAGCTGACTCTGAGCAGAGCAAACAGACACTGTTTTGTGCAGTGCTTCATGGTGAATTGGCATAAATTGACATTGTAGAGGTGACCTGGATGTTCTTTGATATTGCTAAATATTTTGCTGATGTCTTTTCATGACCCTTTGGATGCTCAAGTCAAATTTTTGACTCAAATTGAGAAAATCTGGCTTAGGTTTACAAAAGAAAAACAAAGGCAAATGAGATTCCCTAGAACCAAGTATGAAATCAGGAGATGGTTTATATCTATTACATGGGTCCAAATTTTTCAAACCCTGTACTTTAGAAGACCAGAGACTTCATTTGTCATGGAGTTGAACAATTCCAGTCATTTTGTTCTTGATTCTTCCCCTTTGGACTGGACATTTGAACTGTCTTTTGCTGTGTGTTCCATATCAGCTCTTACTTAATAATCATTTTAAAATCACTGAATCCTTTTTTAAGCATTTCTAAGTAATTTAAGTAACTTCCAAAGTAATTTCCAAAAAGCTGCTGTATCAAAGAAGAGAGAATTGGACTTTCAACAGATTGCAGACTGACTTGCATGTGTGACTGCTTTGGATGGGCAGCTCCTGGTAAAAACCTTCTGGTGAAACGTGGGCTGGACTACCTCATAAAAGGATTATTATTTTCTCAGTTTCTTCTTCATTGCCATTAACACAATCTTTTCTTTCAGTAGGTACCAAAGATGAAGGGCAGGCCTGTTACTAACCAATATGGAAAAGGTAAAAGCATTTATAGTGAGCCACTAAAATTGTGGCTGGATAGGAGGTGGTTAGGAAATCATCTTTGTGTAAGAAGGAAAATTTTCCCTCTGCTCTTAATGTGTCTCTTGTGCAGTTCCATACTAACTGATGCATTTATATAGACCAAAAAAGAGCTTATCCAAGACTGGAATGCAGGAAAAATTAATCTGAAATATTAACTTAAGTGGACTCATGCATATCTGAGTGTGAAATAAAGGAAACATTAATTACTAAATAAATATATTTAGCTTCATTATCCTCCAAGAACTTCTGAGGCTTAATTAATGTTTTGCTGCATTTTGAGATTACCAGATGGGCAGAACTATACAAATGCAAAGTGTTTTTTTATTGTAAACACCTTCAATTTGTGGATGAGCAATCAGCTTGGAGAGCTGTGAAATAAAGATATAGTCAGGTGTTTGGACAAATAAGTTAGGCAGGTGCTGGCCAGCCTCTTTGGAAGTACAAATGACTTTCTAAGTGTCCTGGTCCTAGTTAAAGAGTATGCCTATATAGACATATTGTGTGAGTTCAATATACTTCACTAAAAGTACTTCAATGCCAAAACCAAGAGTTTGCTTGAAATAACATATTTGTTTAACATAAACATATTTTGACTTTGGATTTTTCAGACCTAAAGTTTTTTTTGTGTGTGTGCTTTTAAACTACCTTCAGCCTCAGCTGTACTATAAACTACACAAACACAAACATACATAATACATACATATTTGTTTGTGTAAATATTCACAAGTATCAAGACAGAGTTGAATCCTGATTATAGGTGCAGGACGTTCATGGATGACTTTCATGCTAAGTGAGGTCTGAGTGTATGGGTCAAAGGAATATGCTAAACTGATATCTTATTACCATAGAATAGTTTGGGTTGGAAGGGGCCTTTAAAGATCATCTAGTCCAACTCTGCCCCCTGCAATAAGCAGGAACATTTTCAACCAGATCAGGTTGCTCAGAGCCCTGTAAAATCTGACCGTGAATGTTTCAGGGATGTGATAATTACCATCTTACTGGGCAACTCACTTCAGTGTTTCATCACCCTCATGGTAAAAAAACTTCTTCATTATATCTAGTTTAAATATAACTTCTCTTAGTTTAAAACCTGCTTTGCCCTATTGCAACAGGTTCTGCTAAAACATTATGATATTTTACATATGAGAATGCACAATGATACGACTGTACCATTTGATTTTTAGGGGAAGAAACAATGTGATAGATATCCTGAAATGTACAAATCCTAGTGGACAAGAAGCAATACTTTACTCTCCAGGCTAAAGTACCAATTTCACACTTCTTTATTTTTCCAAGAGGTGGCATAACAAAGAGGCAATAAAAGCAATGCTAATGGATGGGCAGTGAGAGATGGAACAGGTTATTAAGGTTCCTTTTGTGACTATTCAAAAACTGACATCAGAAAACCCTTCATCTTTTGGTCAGGTCAGCTACCTCATGCTGGAGGGATACTGTGAATATTCAAGGAATGCAAAATACTATGTTAATTATATCTATTAGAAAATGTAGACTTTGACATATTAAATAGTCTCCTTAATTATGATAATGAATTGTTATGGTTGTTCAACTAATGGCCTTTGTCATTCACAAAGATAGGGCATGACTCTTAGAGAAATATAGTGAGAATTAAAGTGCATGATAGAGCCCAATTCAGAAAATGCAAATATACCCAAACCCTTACTTTCTTCCATGAAACATCATTCAGATAGAAAGATAACCATCCCATTAGTCTGCTCCACAATACAAAAAACTCCAAACAGCTCAACAGCCCCCCAAAAAGACTTCCCAAACCATGGGTTATTGTTCCTCTGTAGGTTAATCTTACTTAGGTTATGGAGTGAAGCAATAGAAGGGAGCGTTTATTCCAAATAAGTTACCATAATAATTTCCTTCACTCCATTCCCATAAAGTTAATTTTCTTTTTTGCATTGCTTTGATTTGGAGCTATTTACCCAGAATTTGATTGCATTTATAAGAGCATTTTAACTTGATATTGCAGGCATTGGGTTTTTTACTTATTTTCAGGGACTTATATGTTTTGAGGGGAGATAGGTATTGGGACATTTGAACTTATGTAGTGTTTTCACAAGGAAAAAACCAGCAGCTCTGTTGTGTCACATCACGAGATGGGCACTTGCTTAACTGAGTTATAGCACACAGGTAGACTTAGACCAAATAAACATGCAGCACAGATACAGTGAGAGTTATTAGACATTGGTACATAGTTTGTTAAGAAATAGGTAAAAGTCCTTTTGCTAAAGTCAATGGAAATGACATAGGTGTTGAATGGAAGGTTATGAGGGATGATGTGTGGCTAGTACAGGTTTTTTTTTTATGAGAAGTTTTTTTGTGTTTTGTAAATAAAGATAAAGTTTGGATGTTTTTGGAACAGTGTCGCAGAACTTGGGCAGTGCAGGCCTGGCCAATCAGGCCTGGGGGAAGGCTTCTGACTGACCAATCTGGGTGACTTTTGAGAACTCTATATATGTGATGAAATCAAAACAATAAAGGTCATTCCTTCTTGCCACTGAGAACTGATGCATTCATTACTCTGCTAGCTGCTCAACAGCGACAATGATGCAGATTGAAAGATAATGCTCATGACCATTAAATTATATATAATTCCCCTTGATTTCAAGGAGCCAGGACTTGACCTTCAATTGTCTCTGGTAAGAAGTAAATAATTATTTCAGCCTGTATTATGTATTAACATCCTTGTTAGTTACACATACATGAGACTTGAGTGATTAAGATTTGTTTACTGCTCATATGGGGAGATGTGTTAATTTTTTACTTCGTTCTTGCTTTTCAGCTTTTATAAATACTTTGTTGCAAATCCCCAGGCTCCTGGAAGCTTTAGATAATTAAGTTAATTTACACCAGATTTGTTTTGGGAGTGTTTCTGATTCAGCATTTGCTAGCAACAGAAGTTTTCCAAGGGCACTGCTGAATGGAGTTTAGGTCATTAATAGACTGAGGCACTGTGTGATCTGTG
Source organism: Lichenostomus cassidix (assembly GCF_008360975.1). Classification (NCBI taxonomy): domain Eukaryota; kingdom Metazoa; phylum Chordata; class Aves; order Passeriformes; family Meliphagidae; genus Lichenostomus; species Lichenostomus cassidix. The sequence continues at coordinate 10,734,393 of NC_139482.1, forward strand.
GGAAGGCACCATCCATGTAGCAGTTGCCAAGTCTGTCCTGTATTGTACAAACATGATAGTTTCTTTTCCAAGAACAGTTGGAGAAAGATGAATTCAAATGTTTTTGTATCAGCAGCAGATTCTTTCCCTAAGGCAATTAAAATGTGGAACCAAAACATGCACTGCTCATACTTTTCTCAGGAGAGAGAAAAGGGCATGAACATATGACAAATGTGAAAGTAAATAACACACTGGTGGGTGAAGGCTTTGAACTGTGCTGGATAGCCCTTTATGGGATCCTAGCTGCGAAAGAATAGCTGAACACTTAATAGCTAGTCCCACTATTAGCTATTTCTTCTTCCTTTCGTATGTAGGTAATTTGTAACACCAGGCATGCTATAAATCTCCCTCCTGTGTTTTGTTGCACTGATAACAGAGTGCTGCAGTCTCTAACCATGAGTTTAGTTTTCATATATAATTATGGAACAAAGAACTCAGACAATGAGCTAAGAGTTTGGCATCTTGTTTGGTGATTATCTGTAATACTTACAAATGAGCTATGACGAGAAAAGGAGAAACAAAAGACAATTCTGTGCTCGCACATTGAAATCAAGGCTCAGATAAATTTTTAGCATGCTAATATAACAGCTCAAAATGGTGTCAATACACTCAAAGAGAAACCCTGTATTTTGGATTCCTACAGCACAGTATTTTTTTTTCATTAAGAAACAGTACAAGCCTAGTGTTTCCCCAGGACAGCTTAAAACACTCACCCTCCATCTTCACCCTGTCTTGTCTGTTACTAAGAGCCAAATACAAGCAAATGTTCCTCATTCTGAAAGCCAGGAAGAGTATCCACTGTGCTCATTTCCATTGTTCAAATATTTTTACTCAAAGTCCTGTTTTGTTTTGAAATCCTAGATGCCAACTTCTTCCTCTGATATTGAGGGATTGTAGAATAATTTAACAGAACACTGTGTGATGCTCTTAAGTGAGTATAGACACATTTCTTTTCTTTTTTGAAACTGGGAAACCATGCCAAATCTGCCAAAACTATTTGCTAATCTAACCCAGAGTTTTTGAAAGCTCTAAGCACACTTGAATTTAATCCCAGAATTTCCTGCAGCATTAGCATGTGTATAACATGTTATTCTTTGTGCCTCAGTTTGCTGTCTGTAAAACCAAGAGTGGACTCTTTCCTTACAGATCTTTTTAAAATATGTACTTGGAGATGCTCAAATGTTGGATTAACTATGCCAGGAATGAAGACTTTGCTGACTGCATTTTTTTGTGGCATACAATGAAAAAAATGTAAACATACTTTTAATCAATCAGCATTATTGTATGAATCCAATGTATGAAAAGACGGATAAATTTGCTGACAAGACTGAAACAAAAAAATAATTATTCACTGAAATTTTAATTCATTGAAATATGTTCATCATAGATTGCTGAATTTCATCCACAATTTGACACAAGCAGTGTGAACATGGTATATCACTTCAGGGTCCTGTCTGTGAGCTCTAAAAACTGGGATGAACCCTGGGGACATTCCAGTTATTCCGGTCATCAGCAGAAAGAGGATTGCAGCCCTCTGCCATGGAGGCAGGACACTGCTCCTCTTCCCCAGACAGATGTGGTCTTCTGGTCAAAGGAAGTGGTCCCAGAAGGAAAAAGAAATGTTGACAAGACCCTTTTTCGGAGGTACTCAACAAACCAATTAGCTTATTTCACCTCTTCTCAAATAGACTTTTCTCTTTTCCTCCCTGGATTTCCATGATTTATTATTATGGGCTCAGATGGGAATCCTAGTACTTCCAACATCTAGTTGTCAAAGCAGTCCACTTGAGTTAAATATACTGCAGTCTGAGAAATTCAGAGGACACAAGTGGTAAACTTCTCTGTTGAGGGTTTCTGGCTCTCGTTTAATACATCACAAAGAATTTATTGTTTAACCATCAGAGTGGACTGATTTAAAAAAAACATATTTTAGTATCAGATTATCTTTAAACAGGAAAAAAGAAATCTTCAAGGTGGGAGGGAAAAAAATTTCAAAACTTATGAATCCTTTGTAAAAGAAAAATTACTGTTCCCTGTTCAGCCTTAATAAAATGTCACCTTTTAAATGACCTAAATTCACAGAAAACTAATGAAAAAAATGACTTTCTAAAAGTTAATTTTGGCTATTCTTCAGTCTTACTTCATAATTTTCTAATGTGTGTCAGTGACAGACAATGCACAGTAGTTTAATTATTATCTTCTGCTGTGTGCGCATGCTGTGAAAAAAAGATTGTGGGGAACAGAAGAAGGAGGAGATAAAATACCCTGACACAAATTAGTATTTAACATACATTTTGAAATCAGTCTGCTGCTGCTGCTGCCCCTGTTTCTTCTACTCTTTAGATACAGCACGCTAGAGAGACAATCAATTTTATTTCCTCACCAGAATGTGATTTGTTTTTGGGTTTTTTTTCATTTAACAACATCTTTCCCAAAAAAGAACAGACATCAGAGGATGATTACAAACATTCATTCCATCAGTTCTGGGCTCTGTAAGAATCTGACTCTAAATGATTTAGGGAGAAAAAATATATGTCCACTTGTGATGAGCATATTTTTCAAGTTAGGATACCAGGGTTTTCTGTCTAGCAGGCAGATGACAGACACAGTTTAATCAAACTGACAAAGTAAATAAGAATGTGTTCAATATTTAACACACAGTATGTAAATAGCCCGTCTATGTTCATGTGTCTCTTCGGTTTCTCAAGAAAATAAATGAGTGGATATGCTGTAAAAACACATTAAAACATGAATACCATTTAATAAACAAAAATAACTGTAGTTTTGTTTTAATTAAAGAAATGATGGAAACAGTTTTGGAATCATGGCTGTATATTTCTGTGTCTGTAAAATTGGTGAACAACATTATTCACTAAAGAGGTCCCTATGAGTGTGGCAGAAATCACTGTAGCTGGAAATGGCCAACCATAATTTCCCATGAGTGCTTTGGAGAAGCTGATACAAGGAAAACATCTCTAATCTGCCGTGTGTGCTTTGTATAGAAGAATGCTAAGAGGAACTTGGGTGAAAATACACCAAATAATCAATAGCTTAGGTCAGACAGAGTTGGGAATTGTGTGATATTTTCTTGTAATAATAAAAAGAACATGCATTGGAATAGAAATATGAGAACTGCAAGCTAATGAAACATAAATTCTATTTTACTCCGCATTAATTTTTTCTTGTGCAACCCTTGGGCTGAGAGATTTATACAAGCCAGGACCTTACAATGGTTCTGTAGAAGCTGGACATTTAAAAAACAAAATGAAACAAGAGAAAAAACAACCAACGACATGGGATAAGATACACTGTTTTCCAGATGTAATCTAAGTTGTAAGAACATTAATTTATTAATCTATTTATCTTCTGAATGATTGCTTCCTTTGGCCTCATTCAGATCTCAGCTGAGGTGAAAAGATGTACACACAACTTGTAGTGCAGTTCAGTGCAGTTTTCATGTTAAAATCCTGTTTGAATAAAACCAGGATCACCTTTTAGCAAAACTCTTCTGTTGACAACAGCATGCCAGCAAGGAGCCAGTTGCTGTGACACAGCTCAAACAGAAGTTAGCAAAAAATACCACTGGTTCTTCTGCCAGTGCAAACAGAGCATCTGCCAAGCTTGCTGTAAAGTGGATCAACTGAGAAATCCAAGCTTGCCTTTGGGAAAGGGACTTTTAAAGGTTGGTGCTTTTGAGTCAGACTTCTCTTTCTCTTAGGCAGAAGAATGTGCTTTTAATACAACAAAATAGTAAAAAGACAGAACTTTTTTTCAAATTATATTTAATTATGGGTTACAGGTCAGTATTTTGGTTTTGTTTTATTTTTTCAGGATTTTTGATTGTGCTCATCCTGCCATGGCTAATTTACCAAAGCAGTCAGTTTTTCCAGCTGCTGTTGAAAGATGTAATAATGAAGAGCATCTAACTTCCCCCTGAATCAATATTTCAGCTCTGCTTGAGGCCATTTTCAGTAATCATTGGGTTTGATTGTTCTCATTTTAATATTATTACCAAATGGGTTCATTATATTGTTTAGGAGAAGAGATGTAAAATTACCAACACCTTTCTTTGGAGTATGTGTTTTTCCCTTATTAATATTTTAAGACAAAATCTTACCCCTGGTAAGACATTGAAGAGTTACCTTTGAATACAAATTCAGAAGAATTATGAAGCAGGAACACAAAATACAAGCAGTTTAGCCTGTTTACAAATTATATGTTAGACATTGAGGAATTGCTTTCTGTTTTCTCCTTCCATCCACCAAAAAGCAGGAAATAGGGCTAGCAGGAGCAGCAGCAACAACAGAGCTCTTCCAAATAGGTGTAATTTGAAGGTGTGTTCAATTAATTTTTCAAAATTTACACATTATCATTACTATTTTTCAACCAAAAGAGAAAGTATAGATTTTCCCCTCTTTTGAATGACATGATTGTCACAAAGGGGAGTTTGGGAGAGAGGTTCTTTTGCCTTTACAAACTAAAGCCAACATGAAATAAAGAATTACTACCAACATGTATGGCTCAAATGAAGTCCACTATATTGAATCTCACAAAAAATCAGGTCTCTATTCATACCTGGAAGAATGTCTCAGGAAAACAAACTAGCCCTGGGATTGTGAGGCAGTGTGGGCTGTATGGACATGAAGATACTGTGATGGGAAGATTTTTTCAGACTATCCCTCTCTGAAGTCCTTTTTTCCCAGCTCATCACTGCTTGATACCAGAAAGAGTTCCCCTCTCTGCCATATTTCCCTCAGCCTGCTGCCACCCTCTCATTTGGTGGAGGCTATCGAGTGGTGCAGGCTGTCTGGTGTCGCTGTTGAGCCGCTAGCAAAGAAAAGGACCCAAGTTCTCAGTGTGGCAAGAAAGAGGAAGTTTATTATTTTGATTTCAATATTTATAGACTTTTCAGAGGTCGCTCAGATTGGTCAGCCAGAAACCTCCCCCTAGGCCTGATTGGCCAGGCCTGAACTGTCCAAATCTCAAGACACTGTTTAAAAAACATCCAAACTTTATCTTTGTTTAAAAACACAGCGGAATGTTCTCATGAGAAAGACCTGTGCTAGCCACAGTCTGGCATATTTTTTTTAAGCAGTGCATTTTAAAAATGTAGTGATGTCCCTAGAATGTAAGCAACATGCTGGAAAAAAAAAAAAATTTGCCCTTTCTTAGTTACTGCATGAGCTTTCCAACTTTGGACTTGAGTTGATTTTGAGTAGCTGAAGATCTGCTCATTTGCTTTGCAACTTTCCCCATGCAATAGGTCAGCTCATTCCCTACTTTCCAAGTGTTTTTGCTTGTTTAGCTATTGCTTTTCTTATCTTACATTTCCTTTAGCAAATATTTTGGGACTGAGTGTTTCAACATTATTCTCATGGAAAAATACTTCCCCATGCAATATTTACTTCCAGTCAGGTCTTTTGTTGTTTTGCCTTTGAGCTCTTGCTCTAACTCCTAGAGTCCCACAAGAATGAGAAATGCAGATTGATGCAAGGAATGAAAAAAGCACACTGTTCTCCTGCCTGTATAATGGCACTTCTGCAAACATTAATAAAACAATCCTGACAAAGAGGTGTTTCGCTTTTGGTTTATTAGAGACTAGACTCTTCTCTGTTGAAATCCAATTCCCAAAGTCCCAGAGATTTTGATATAAACAGAATTTTATCCCATAATCAAAGAATGCATATTTTCTGTTTTTATTGATGTGGCAATATAAAAAGAGATATGTTTCTTTCCCTGTACCTCCAGCATAAATTGAAACCTAAACTGAAATATTTGGGTTTTAAAGCAAGACAAAACAAAGATGATCAAACATCTTTTCTAGTTCTAAGAGATAAAATCCCTATCAAAGTACATTATTTTGAAATGGTTCCTTCTTTGATCAAAAAGATGTTAGCTAAAGCAAATCTGTTGGGGAAGTTGTAGGATGTGCCCAGTGAGATCCTATCACCTTATATAATTTACATCAAGACAACGTGCCACATTCCAGCTCTCATTTCCATGGACAACTGTCTTATCTCCTTCTCCTTTCATTTGTTCTGGCAAAGAAAGCTTTTAGTCATGCACAATCTGCATGGTCAATCTGGAAAACAGAAAAGAATGCTTGACAAAATCCAATGGTTCTGGGCAAAAGGAAGAATGCCTTGTGTCCTCTCATCATCACATTCCTTTCCCAGATGGCACTGCAGCCCATGCTGGAGAAAGGCAGAAAGACACTCAGGGCATCAGTGGTGGTATGTTTTCCTTTTTGTTTTTGGTGGCATTTTGTTGTTGTTAGTTGGCTGTTTTCATTGGTTGTGGGTTTTTATGCCATTTCCAAAAAAGTGGCTCCCTTTCTCATGCCTTCCTGCAACAAGCTTGACTTATGAGACATGCCTTGAAATAATTAGACTTGTACAATTACAGTGCAGACATAGAAGAAGCTCACATTTTGAGAGAGCAATATTACAAAATGGACATATTGTGCTTACATGCATTCATAATAATGTAGATTGCACAACATAATACTGGGGGCTAAAAATAAACCTATTCCAAAATATATTATCTTGGAAAATATGAGTTTCAATGTTTTCAGATTTAGATTTTTTAAAGATTGAAGGCAAATAAAATAAATAATGCTCTAGAAACGCCTTACTACTCATTGTAAGAGAAAATATTCCACAGAAATGCTTTAATTTCTATTTTCATCTAAATTTTTCTTTTTTTTTCCTATGGCAAGCCTCAGGAAACAGCTGAAGAAAACGAGAAATATTTTTCATTTATCATATCATTGCCTTTTTCACAATGCCTAGAATTAATTCTCAAAATCTTTGCATTGATTCATACAACTTTCTCCCATTCTACCATTTTCAGCAAATGGTCCTCCTAGGAGAGAGGAGGAATTTCTATGTCAGTCTACCATGCACAACTTTGTGAATGTGTTCTTTACTTTGTGGCATAACAGAAGCACTGAATAGTCCTTCAGTATTTCTCCATGAGTCTCCTCTCCATTACTGAGCCTGACCAAGAGTTAAAAGTTTTCTGTAACCTGTGGAAACACTGACAGTCTCCATTCAGCATTTCAAATTCTTCTAAAGTTTCAGAAAGTGTCTGCAAATATCTGAGATAATTTCCTAAAAGGGGGAATGTTCTTATTTGTTTGCTTCTTGGTTTATTTGTTTAAATAATCTAATTGCTGAATTATTAATTCATATAATCTAAGGTGACTGAAACACAAGCTTATTTCTTATCACTTTTTAAAGATATGACCTTGTAATGTTTGGAACTTAATAACAGATGTCTGGAAACAACTATGATGAGGTTGTTAAAGCCTGCAATGCAGTATGATAATATTGCAGTAATGGTATAGTAATCGAGTCTTGATTCAGCAAAGCACTTACACATGGCCTTAAATTCTCATTTATTTCCCATGGCCTGAAGGCTTGCTTTTCATATCGAGATGGTGTAACATGGGTTTAGCCAAATGAGAATACAAACAGGTTAAATTAGAATTGATTTTTAAGCACAAATTGAGGTCGTGAAAACACATTTTTTCTGTGTAAAAGCATTCACACTTATTTCAGGTAGAGAAAGAATTTTGAAAATACATGTCATCAGACTCTCATACGTGTTTGCAGTTGTAAGGAAGATGAAACAAAATTAAGAGCAACTACGCTGTGATCAGCAAAAGAAAAGCTATAAGAATAGATATAGCTCATTTTTAACAGAATTAAATGTTTCTTATAAGTGCAAAACCTATCTTCCCTTTCTGGAAAGAAAGTTAGCATTGGTAGTGAGTCATGTATATTGCCTATTTTATGGATTAAAATTCCTCTACCACATCAGTTAAATCATAAATGTGTAAGAAAGGACAATTCTTTTATAGATGGAGGATGAGACTCTAAATGGTTCCTGTCTTTGTCATAATAGATAGTGCAGTTAAAATCTTCCCCCAAAATCAGCACATTATGAGGCAGACAATTCGATAAAAGGCTACTTACACAGTAATTCAAAAGAGCTCCTTTCTTTCCCTCAGCAGTGGAACAAATGTTAATGAAGCAAGCACAAATTTGATCAAAGTTGTCCTGAACTTTTAATAACATTTTAATATCCTTAAATCAAAATAGGAATGCCATAATTTGTATCTAAATCAGACTAAGATTTTTTTTTCAATAAACACTGTCCTGTTTTTGTCAACCACACATATTTGTGCTATGTGATATGAAGCCTTTATCACAGTATTTTAGAATTATCCTGTGAAGGATTACCTTGGCTTACCTTTGGCAGAAGTTTATAGACTATTTTACTCCAGGTTGAATTTTTGCTCCCAGAAATGTGCCTTCAGATGTAAGGAAAAGCCTAAGGAGCATTGGTGAGGTCAGTAGGCAGAGCAGGATGTCTAAGGCAGAAACTGGATGGTGATTGCCCTGAGCTCCCCAAGAGGAGGCTGGAAATCACAAGTTCTGGGAAGGAACTAAAAGATCTACTCCTTTTTTATCCTCTCAACATGGACAGGACATGCTGCCTACAGCTGCATAAAGGGTTTAAATTCTACATGAAGGGATTAAACTCCTGCAAGGAATAATTGACAAAATTATTTTCAACAGTGCTGACAATACTTTAAGGACTGGTTTTGATGCATTTAAGATGGAAGTTGGGAAAAGAATTCCTTCCAATAGAAATAGTGACCAAATAATGTAACTGCTTTTAAAATAGTTCCTTACATCTCAGAATTCAAGAGTGTGTTCCTCAGCAGAGCAGGTGAACTGAACAGAATGGTGAAAGATGTCCTCTGTCCACTTGCCAGCTCTGGCTGTGTATCAGCTGCTGACTAAATCTCAGTGAATATGTTACAGGACTGCGCTGTTTAGTGGGTTATTAGGGAAAGCTTTCATTTAAGATGTTGATCCTATAATTGGAAAAAAGAAGAAGTCACTCCAGGATGTGGATGACATAATGGATCACATGAAATATGTGTGCATTTTTCAGCTGAGCTACACCACTTGCTGGTGCACTGACACCATATGTGTGCTGCATGTACATATATGTGGATTGTCCACAGATGCCACATAATGCACCATGACTTAAATTGTAATTCTAAGACTAAACCAAGAAAAACCATTCAGACCTGCCATAGGTTGAGTTTGCAAAAAACCACAGCTGTTGCAACCCAGGCAATGCACAATAATTTTTTGCTCTGAAAAATTTGCTCTCTATTTTTCGTATCATGAAAATGTGCCAGAGTCCAGAACTATTATCTAAATTATCAGTGAAAAATTGTGGAGCATTGCAAGCCCTTTCTGTCTTCTCTTTCTCCACGTGGTTAGGAGTAACTTATAAATAACTAAGAGACCTTTCAAAGTATCTATAAAATGCATATATTTGTGTATACGAGCATCACAGAGCTAAACTGTTCCATCTGCTAAACTACTAAAGAAAACCCCAAGCAGATGATCAAACATCTTGGGATTGGCATGCCTTTCATCATGGATAGTGACAAGAAAAAAGTCCTAATGTAGTGGAAAGAAGCAGCATGTATTCCCATATTAAGAAAAAAAAAAATGAAACAGTGCATCACTGATACTCAACACCTTGGTATGGAGAAACTCTATAAGTGTTCAAAGAGAGTCCCCTCCCCCATTCTTACTTTCTGCAGCTCCACAAAATAAAAAAAAAGTTACTTTTCCATCCATCTCTGAAACATCCTTTTAATATCGAAAAGGTTGGAGGCAAATGTATATTCCTCAGCTTGCTGTGATACTGTGTGCAATGCACAAGTCTTATGCCATCTCTACCTGTTAACCTGTGACCTGGTGACACAACACATTCTTAGGCTGCTCTTTTGGAAAAATCATGATGCTTTGAATTCTCTAAAGCTTATTGAGAATTGCAGGAAATTAATGAGCTTTTGTATTATTCCTTTAGAGTTGGGGCAGTGTTTAATGTCATTGCTCTCTAGGTAAGATTATGTAATGGAGTGTGGCAGAGACAGAAGTCATTGATTTATGCTACACAAATTCTAATTTAACCTTACATTTTATTTCAGAAGGCTTTGGTATAATTAGAGCAAATGCTAGATCCCAAATAGTTACTTAGGTTCAGAATTTATATAATGAAGTTTGCCACTGGATAAATCTAATTTAAAAACCCCCTAATTAGACAACTGAGTATTGCCTTTTTAGAATATAAAAAACACAAAACAACAACAATAAAAACACCCCAAAACCACACACAGAAGAAACCAACAAGGTGAAATCAGAATGTAGCAGTGTTGACTCAATACTGAAGTTCTCTTTAAGGACAAAAGATTGTCAAATTTTTTAGTGGATATTGTTATTTAACAAATCATGAGGCTTCCTCTGGTTTGTCCTTTGCAAAGAGCCCGAGACACATCTTGGAATGAATCAGTTTCTTATGTCTCACCCTAAGTCCACACTGAAGTTATGCTGAACCTGCATCTGCAGCCGTTGGAAAGGAATTAATAACAACATATGAACATAAACTGCCAAATAACTTTTCAAAACCTGTAAAGTTACAATATTTTTTAGACCAAGATTTGAAAAAAGTAGCTAATACTTTAAGGAATTACTTATACAGTTCTAGTTGTCCCAGACTACCCGAGTTCTGTGCAAATTTGCTGCATAGAACTTTTTTCCAGGAACAGAATTGCAATGATTGAAGCACTTTTGAAAAATAGGAGCAGCCAAAAGATCATACTTGCTGCAGATAACCAGTTTCAGCCTTCCCTCTCTGGTTGAACACTTCCCTCCTCCTCATTCTCTCATCTCTGGAGTAGAAAGTAACAGAAGGAAGACTTCTGCATTCTTTACAATGTGTTCAGGAAAATGCACTTATTTTGATGATGACCTATAGTCAAAAATTAATTTTGACAGAATGAATGACCAAAGACAGTAGGAACTCATTTTGATTAAAAAATGTAGGAAGTACATTTCCTTATAGTGGAATCTTTGTGACTCATCTTGACCTTAGTGATTCTAGCTTTGGCAAGCTCCTAGTACTGAATAATGAATTTCTGAAATTTTTAAACTAAGTGGGTTGCTTAATTAGTCTCACTGACTCTCCTTTCATAAGCAGAAATCTTTCCAAGATTGAGACATACACTTTTGTAAAGAAAAAGAAGGAAACAACTGGCTGTCTGACCACAGTGAGCAGCTCATCCCTGGAATAAATTGATTGACTAAGACTGAGCTGCAGGAGCAATGACTTTGGCTCATGCAGTCTGACTTGTTTAACATATGTAAAAACCCCAAGCTAAACAGGGCAAACACAAAGGCAGCCTAGACCCTCAGTATTGAAATTGTCTGCAGAGACAGATTGTGTGATGTAGGGTTTATTGAATCCCTGCAGCTTTGCAGCAAAGCTCCCTGTGTGAGGTGCATGTACAATATCCTGGTGTAATTTAAATGAAAATGTTGACTAGCCCTAAAAGCTCCATTAGGTGGTCTAAACTGAATAGGCAGCCATTTGCCATGTCCTCAACACCTGCTACTTAAAACAAGAAGTACTGTTACCATGGGTTACCAGAAGGTATTATGTATCAATGGTGTAATGATGAAATGATAGGAATTCATGTTTCTTGGGGGTGAAAATTACAAAACACACAAAACAGCTTTCATTAGGCAGTTAAAGTGAAAAAGTCCAGCAGCACAACACATCATTTTTCAGCATAAAGGGATTGTGAAAATATAAATAAACATCAGCTCAAATCAGCACTTTGTTCCTGAGTTATTGTTTGTACATTTCTTATTGCAGTGCAGAAAACCATCCCTCACCCATGAGCTCTAAAGTATCCAGGCTGGTGGAGCTGTGGCAGGTAGACAAAGCTGTCAAGAATACCTTTCTTTCTGAGAGAAATATGCTTCGTGGACCTGATCTGCCACTCTTCTGAGTACCCTGATCTCCCACTGAAACATGGAAGAGCTCATCACCTCACAGGAGCTCACTTACACTTGGTCTTTCAAGTTTTTTGTACTGGACAGCTGTCATCCAACCTCAGCAGCTCATCCATAGTCAGCAAGGCATTTTTCTGGCATGTGCTGACGTCCCCTTGACAGTTTAACATATGCTTCTGTGTTTTGTTGAACATGGACTTGAGCATGTTGGACTTTTCCTGAATGCTTCACTGAGTAGGTAGTTCTTATTGAAACTGATTGCTTTGCTAGGCTGGAGCCTGAAAAGTAAGAGATGAATGCTTTAACATTTCCAGTACTGAGGTATGGAGTCTAACTCTGAGATCACCAAAGGTTTCCCAGCCACACTACAGCAATTATTCTTCTGTGGCTTAATTTTTATGAAGTTAGTTTTGTTAATGACATGATTTTAAGTCCAATGCATCAAAATATGTGTTGTTATTGTCTTTCAGACTAACGCACCAGATATAAAAAGTCACTTTTAGCCTTTGTTTTGATTTCATTCATCAGTGGATTTTACTATAAATATGTAAATTATCTGAAAATTATTAAAAAAAAAAAATTAACTGAGACTGTGAGTTTCCTAGAAGCTGCATAACAACCCTGCAGAACTTTTGGGAAGACACTAGAAATAAATTTCCCAAATATCCTCTGAATTTGCTCTAAAGAATTTTTGAGAACCAGAATTTTTATTAAGGCTCACTACTTTTCACAATATTCCACTCTCATAAAAAACAGTTGGAGGGCAGGAGAGAATGGAGGGATTGTAGCTGAAACTTAGATAATGTTAAATTCATATATTTAACACTATCACATCATATCATAAATCAGTGCAATCACTGGGACAATAACAGCTTACATTACAGTCTTCTCTTAATTTTGTAACTTGAAATGTCAGGGCAACAGCCTTTCTACCAGGCTTGCCACAGGGAAGGCTGGTGGTGTCTTTTCCTGCATTAGCAGGAGTATTGCTATCAGGTGAGAGGTGATCCTTTCCCCTCAGCACTGGTGATGCCATGCCTGGAGTGCTGTGCTCAGTTCTGGGCTCCCTAGGACACCAGAGAGTCCAGCAAAGGGGCTGCTGCTAGGATGATCAGTGCACTGGAGCATGTCTGCTACAAGGAAAGGCTACAGGAGCTGGGACTGCTTAGCCTGGAGAAGAGAAGGCTCAGGGGTGACTTGTTAATGAGGATAAATCCCTTCAGGGAGAGTGCAGAGAGCATGGAGTCAGGCTCTGTTCAGTGGTGCTCAGTGGCAGGACCAGAAGCAATGGGCATGAACTGGAACACAGGAGGTGTCCTCTGAACAACACAAAACACTTTTTCACTGGAGGGTAACAGCACTGGCACAGGGTGCCCAGAGAGGCTGTGGACTCTCTGTCCTCAGAGACATTCAAAAGTTGTCTGGGAATGATTCTGAGCAACTGACTGCAGGTGTCCCTGCTGGAGCCCAGAGGCTACACTAGAATATCTCCAGCAGTCCATGGTAACCTCAACCTTTCTGAATCTTTGATAGCAAGACTTTGAGCATAGGAGTGCAGTGAGTGGTAAATTTTCAAGGACGCTGAGAGCCACAGGAGTGTTCACTGGGCCTTGTCCTGCCAGAACTGCAGCGTGACAGATCTGGCACAGCTTTAATGGCTGGATTTTTAGAAAAGCATTTGTCCTGTAGCAGCACTCTGGGTGAAATCCCTAGCCTTTTCCTTCCCTCAACATGCTACGCACTACTTCATTAAAAGAGGAAATTAATTTACAAACTATCAAACTAATATATTTAAAAGCCTCAGAAAGATCCTATTCATATAAAGTCATATGAAAAGGATGTATGAATGGAAAAGAGCTGCTAGGTTTAGGGGAAAGCGTGATGGAAATTCTTGTACACCCTAGCTAAGTAGAGATATTGTACTTAGTTCACTAAGCTAACTTTGAAATACTTTAGAATATCCTTTCTGAAAATTAGATAAAAGGGATAAAAAGCAATGAAAAAAAGGACATATGTCTTTTAATCAAAAAAGATTTTCACAGCCAAAGGGTACTAAAATACTTAGACTGAATAAGTAATTGCAACCATCACTTAGTGAAATGAAACTTCAGAGTCTATCATGACAGGTTTGATGCTGCTGTAGCATACACTGAAGCTGATTAAATGTTAAACATATGCTAAAAATACTTAGTCTTTTTTAAATTAATTTCATTATTTAATAAGATTCAATCATGAGTATGCATTGCAAATTTTCCAAAAATTCAAAGTATATTCAAATATTGTCATTATTATTTTCTTCTCTATTTTAGTTAGGTAGACTTTGAATTCAGATATTGATCTCTGTGAATCTCAAAGAGTTTTAAGGACTTGGAAAACACTGCAGGCCAAGCAGAAGCTGCTGCACTAAGTCTACAATTTTGTCACTGCAATTTATTAAAAAAAAAAAAAGTCTTTATTGACATGTTTAGTGTGGTGATGGACCAAGCTATTAGTTAATGAGAATATTTTTTTTTCTTACTGATGAAAATTCCTCTGTTGATCTTAAATACAGAAATCAGATGCTTTAATTTCATTTGCTTTTATGACTTATCTCAGTGAGTCAAAGTGGAATTGAGCTTTTCAAACTTACTGATTTAGGACATTTGTGCTGATAGGCTCCCTTGTGATTTTATTTTAAATATTATGTAATCGTTTTGGATAGCAATCTGCAAATTAGAATGAAAACTAGGAGCAGTGAATTTCAACTATATGCGAAATACAGCATTATTTCTGATCTCTGATTTGATTAGTGAAACTTCTTGATGAGCAAGTGATTAAAAGAAACATACTTACAGCCTGTGAATATCTGTGAGTGTGAGAGTGCTAAAATGCTACCAGCCAGCAGCTTTCACCATTGCACTGCTCACGGGAAAGGCTTGGTCCTCTCCCTGCTCCTGGGCTCTGCCTGGTGGAGGATGGAGGGGAGGGACATGTGGCTTTCAGCAGGACCTGGATGGGAGGCACAGAGACTATTCATTGTCACCACCAAATCCCAAGGTATTCTGACTAACTGACGCAAAAGTAACATTTCACTATTTGGCTTGCCTTAGATATAAACAAAGATTTTGTTTGCCCTTATCTTGATTTGCCAGTACTGAATTGCTTATCAAATTATTATGTTTGTTTCCAAAACAGTCAACATGGACACAGGATTTCCAGGAAGATGTAAAATCCAGAAGATACTTGCACATGATGAGGAATAATCAAGTTGTATTAACCTAACATTACTTTAAACTCACTTTTAAAATGGTTATTATTATTTCCAGCTGGAGAAACTACTAGGCTGTATACAGTGAATTGTTTTCCTTGAGCCCAGGGGTACTTTGAGGGGACAGAAAACTATGATTGAAAGTATTTGTATTCATACAGTTCAAACTTATGTTTTATGGTCTGTTATGCCTGTTAAGAAGAAAAGTTGAACATCATTTTGGTAAAGAAGACAAGCTTAAAGGTGATCTTCCTCATGGTTAGTATAAAGAAATAATGGGAAAAAAATAGCAATAGTCTTAGTAGAGCATTTTCCCGAGCAGGATAGACAAATGTCCATCAGAGGAGGTCATAGAAAGATCAGGGTAAGGCAACAAAATAGATTTTCTCCTGAAATAACTTCCATTTTTATAGTCTAAGCTAATGTTTAACTCCTGGGTTGACCATCTTCAACAAAGAACCCTGTACATGCAATGCATAAAAGATAAAACTAGAATCAAAGATTTGAGTAGGAAAAGACCTTCAAAATCATTTAGTCCTGCTACTCACCCAGGGCTGCCCATGCCACCACTAAACCATGCGCTGTGAGTGTCTTTTCAAGAGATAAATAAATAAAGCTATTAAACAGGACTGGCCCTGATACTGAGCCCTGGGAATATCCTTGTGACCAGCCACAAAGTGGATTTAACTCCTTTCACCATCACTCTCTGTGCTTCACTGTCCAGAAGGATTTTTTATCCAGGAAAAAGGACACCTAGCCAAGCTGTCAGCAGCCAGTTTCTGAGGAGAATGTTTTGGGAAATGGCATTGAAGGGTTTACTAAAGCCCAGGAAGACACACCCAAAGCCCTTCCCTCTCCCACCAAGCAGGTCACACTGTCATAGGAGCAGGTGAGGTTGGTCTCCAGCAGGACCTGCCTTTCCTGAGCTCCCACTCACAGGGCCTGACTCCCTTGTTGTCCTGTAAGTGGCATGTGATGGCACTCAAGATGATCATCTCCATGAGCTTCCCTGGCACCAAGGTCAGACTGACAGGCCTGTAGTTCCCTGGATCCTTCTTCTGGCCCTGCTTGCCCATGGGCATCACACTTGTCAACTCCTAGTGACCTAATTAGCCAAGACTGCTGATAAGGGATAGAAAGTGGCTCAATAAGCACTTCTGCCAGCTCCCGCTGTATCACAGACGATGCAGAATTTCCAAATTCAGTGTTCTCTAACAAACTGCAAACTTCAGTCTTCCACAGAAGGTAGCTTGGAGAGTTTTATTTGCTACAGAAA
The DNA here is from genome assembly GCF_008360975.1 of Lichenostomus cassidix. Classification (NCBI taxonomy): domain Eukaryota; kingdom Metazoa; phylum Chordata; class Aves; order Passeriformes; family Meliphagidae; genus Lichenostomus; species Lichenostomus cassidix. The sequence continues at coordinate 10,750,846 of NC_139482.1, forward strand.
TGACTAAGGTGTTCCCAGCTACTTGGCACCAACTTGCCATAGACAAGCATGGAATCTACAAAGTTTATTTGACAGGCTACTCTAAAATAAGTTATCATAAAAAATTCATTAAGTTTAAGCCTCGTAATAACTTGGTGTCCATTCAAACAACATCATAATACTGAATAAGAGCTGTCAAAATGGAATAGGAAAACTACATTTAAAGAAGCAGCAGAAAGATATCTCGATAACAAAGCAAAAACTGAAATTAATTTTTGAAAGTTTTCTCTAGCAGATAGTTTCCACATTTCTAGATCCCTATTACTGAACTAATAAAAATAGCACTTTTTTGAGAAAGTATGGGTTTTATCTCATATATAATCCTGGAAAATTACTTTATACTCATCCACAGCAAAATCGTCACCTTGTTTCTCTTACCATATATGCACTAGTGTGTGAAGAGTGTGAACGTGCACAGAGTCATTAAAATAAGCTGTTTTCCTTTGCTCTTCTTGGCTTCTCTTAGTAAGAAGGGAAATTTCCCTATTCAAACCAAACCAAACCAAACCAAACCAAACCAAACCAACAATAAAGACCCCAAAATACACCAACCAAAGAAAAAAAAAAACCAAACAAACTCTGCCTTTTGTATAAAACCTTGTTATCATGTAGTCCTCATCACTGAGCCTAATCCAAAAATTTGGGATTAATAGCTGTCCACATGGTTTTGAGAGATTGCTTCCAAGCCAAAACTCAGGTTCAAAATTGCCGCAATACAGCTTCATACTTGCAAGACCTTCCCAGCCTTTTTATTTAGATATTGATGTTAAAGAAAACATCTGTATAATTTCAGAAATGGGCTCTACTGATGCACCTTCTATCATGTACTTAAGCAGGTGTGAGAGGAGTGATGACAGAGGAACCTATGAGACTGTCAGGAATTAACAAGAATCAGCTGCTATATGATGAAGATTTTATTTTCTTGCTCAGCTAATCAGTGAGAACACAGGCATTGAGGGAATCACAGTGCTCTAGAGCTGCTTGGCTGTAATCAGCAGTGAAAAGCAGAAGTGACTGGGATGGTCAGGAAAAGAGTTTTGAACAAGGATACAGGTAGGGTACAATAAGGATGCTGGCTGTTAGCTAAAAAGAAGGAAAACAAAAGAAAAAAAAAAAGAGAAAGAAAAATAATTTGCATGCTAGTGGTATATAGTCCAAGCAACATAATTAAGGGTGCTGACAAAGTTCCCAGAAGTGTATTTTGTACATTATTTGATTATATGTATTGTACTGCCACTCAGGACTCACGAAACTTCTCTGAATTTTGTTTTTACTTTTCATTGTCATACTTCCATCTTATGGAATGAGCCTTTAATTTTGGATGGCCTGAATTTTTCAGTTGGCCCTATTGATGCTATAAAGATAAGGAGTGAGAAATAAAGATTGAATTCCTGGGAGTTTTTCTATTAAATACATCAATTTGAGTGATGAGTCATTAATTAATATGAAAACATATTTTGCTGATGAATTATTTTGAAAAGAAATTAGAGAGCCACATTATCCCATTCTTTTCTATGGCTGTGAACTACTAGTCTTTGGGATCTGAGTTGCTAATGTAGTAATAGGGTTAATTGCTGTATTTTGTGGAGGTGGAAGCCTCTTAAAACTTTTTCATTTCCCTTTTTCTCTAGTGAGAATATATTCCCTTACAGTACTCTCAAAGAAGTTGACTCCAATTTACTAAAGGTTTTGGCATCACCCCCTGAAAGCTATGAACAAATCAATGTGTAGAATATTAACCTGTCACAATGCAGAAATGTGTTTTCTTGCACTGTCTTCTAAAGAGAGTTTTTATCAGGAGTCTCTCTCCATCTGTGAACTATAAGTCAAATTCAACTGAAAAATGGCACTCTCAGAGGTGTGAAAATTTCCTGTGAAATGGAGAAAAAAGGCCCAACTGGTAGCCATTAGGATGTCAGAACTCAGAGAGAACTATTGTCCCTTTATAAGAGAGCAAAGCAACTCTGCTGAGATAAATCTGTGCTGGGGACATTGGCAAATCTGGTGGGTGGCAGAAGGTGTTCATGGGAAAAAGAAGGTATTTTGAGCTCCAGTGGCTTTGATAGAAGCAACTGTGCTCTGATAAAGCATGTCTTCCCACAGAGTAGATAAAACACTCAATAAGGAATGTTGAGAATGTTGTATGAGAGATAGCGAGGCTAGAGATGGTTTGGCGCAGCCTCCATCAAAAAAGTTTAGTCTGTTTGCCTCAACAATACTGCTTTTTTTCCTTCCCTCCAGCATGAGAAATCATTATGTTTCTTGTGATAAACAAGGAAATAAAGGAGTCAGGGCAGTGGGAGAAGAGAGAAGAGTAATACTTCTTCAACACTTCTTACACTTGCCACTTGGAAAATCTAGAGAACAAAAAAACCCGAAATTAACCAGTGATGCTCAGGTTGGTAATGCTCTCTCTAAAATTCAAGGGAGCACTACATTATGGAGACTCTAACCGTACCCCACTTCCCCCAAAGCACATATATGTGCTTTGATGGTCACTGATACTGAATAGATCCAATAAACTTCTTCCATGTCCAGGTGCCCTGAGGTGGAGAGTAAAAAACTGGGTGGATACTTGCTGGCAAGTTGTTTACTCTACACTGCCTAGATCTCTAGGGGAAGATTTTGTGTTAACTTTTGTTTGTGTAACTGAACACAGCTGAAAATCATTATTTCCCTTGAAGGATAATGCAGCAATAACAAACTTGTATTTTCCCAGTCATCTAACACATGACACTGGTAAATGTAGTTACTGTCTACATCGTTACAGAAATAGTATCATTCTAGAGCAGCAATGATTAATTTGCTTTTTGGGCTGCATGCACATCTATCAGTCAGCAGCTGGAGATTTCATAAGAATGATGTCACTGTTGCTAGAAAAATGTAGTAGATGAGAGGTGTCCCACAGCTTAGGGTTCAATGGCATTTCAGGGCATTTTTGGCAGAACCAAATTGAAGAATCCTGTTAAAATCTTTTCAGCTATGGTATTGTGGAAAACATTATATATGTATATATTATATATATATAATGTACATATATACGTTTTTATATAATATATAATATATAATATATAATATATAATATTTATATTATATTATATTATATTATATTATATTATATTACATTACATTACATTATATTATATTATATTATATTATATTATATTATATATATTATTTTTTTAATATATGTATACTCCTGGTGAAGATCAGACCTAAATGAGAGGCCTATGAATTAGTTCTGGAAAAATCTTTTAACAAAAGTGGTAAATGAAGATATAATCTATATTTTCCATGTGGATATATATGATGAAGCTACAAATCATAATAGCATTCCTGCCTCTGAGCACCATTAAGGGACACGATGACAAGGTTGGTAAAATGTGTGTGACTGCTAGAAATGCTTCTCCACCCTATCAGCTCATTTTAATGTGGATTTAGCAATAGGAACGTGTTCAGATGACCCTTGTTTGCCTTAAGAATGTATGAGCTGTATGGTACTTGTGAAGCTATATTAAACACAGAGAGTTGTGCTTGGTAAGGTGCTATAAAACAAGCCATTTATTTTATTGGTGCCTATTTCAATAATACTTATGTATACACCTAGTAATAAAGTAAACCCATAGCTACAAAAGATAGTAAAATTTCTTAGTTTCAGTAATTCAATTTATTATTTCAGAATTTAGGCAAAAAGTCTTATGTTTATCAGTGATAATTAGAGTATCAGCATAACAAGTGAAAGAATACACTGGGGCTAAGATTAAGGCTTGCCCATGGCTAATAATCTCGCTTACATAAGAGTTGTGAAAATTATCACTTTCAGTTGAAAATGTAACTAAAACACAGTGATGCTAATAAGCCTCTTTCCACGTCATTGGGAAGAATTGCACCTATCTATTTGCCTTTGAGCACATAATAAAGTGTTATGTAAGGGTTTTATTCTTAGCCTTTTCCAATCACTTCGATTAGCACAGAGTGGCTGCATCAATCTTCTACTTCAGTCTCTGATATCTGCTTTACACTGGTGAAAACAAATTTTTGCAGCAAGAGAGAAATTATGAGAATTCTGTTGATAATTTTAAGGAAATAACTGGTTAAGTGGAGAAAAGATACTCTCCCTTAGAGCTAGAAGTGGTGCCAACAACTCATCCTATAAAATTATGTCCGGTATATAGCATCTAACCTGGTTGGTTGAATTCTATTATAATAAGAGAAATATGTTAGAAATGGCACATAAAAATCTCTGGACTGTGTAACTATTCTGTCAAGGCAACAGAATATCTTTTGAAATCTAAGGTGACAGAGTTTGAGACAATGAAGATTCATATTCATAAAAGAGTCTCAGGGAAAATAGACAACCAGAATGGATCAGAGTATTCTGTCAGGGTAAGGCAGAACAAGCAGATGTTGTTTTGACTTTTCCAGTGATTCTTAAAATTAACAAGTTAGTTACTTAACTTTTGCTGTCATTTCAGATAATGGCTGAGTCATGTACAGTGCAACATTATTGTCAAAGACTGGTTGCATCACCTACTTGTTCTATAGCAAGTGAAAATCTGTTTGAAAATTTATGGATGAAAGGAATCAGTGAAACAGAAGGACTACATTTCTGTTGAAACACTATAGCATATGGTAAATATAAAACATTTCATATTTGCATTAGACTTAGAGTGAACATCTCTCTTGGTTGGAAATATAAAGATATTTCATTTAAAGGTAAATATAAATAAAGGATAAGGAAGTATCAGTGCTTAATATAAGTGCTTTTCTACTTATAAATGGAAAATATACTTTGTAGCTGTAATAGTTATGATAGATAAATATAGGAGATGACCACCCTCTACATTTCCATGTATTAAAGTCAGAAATAGAAATACAGTTATAGAAAACATAGAATATAAAGGCAGACATAGAAAACATGTGGAAAAATGACTTTTATCCAGCCTTCAAGAATATATGTGTCTGGGACAGGGCAACCCAAGATGTATGGACAGAATGAGGAATGAGGCACTAGAGACAAACATTGTAGAAAGGGACCTGGGGGTCCTGGTGGATGGCAAGTTGAAGATGAGCCAGCAGTGCCCTGGCAGCCGGGAGGGACATCCCTGTCCTGGGGACATCAGGCACAGCATCACCAACTGGGCAAGGGAGGGGATTGTCCTGCTCTGCTCTGCTCTGCTCTGGGGCAGCCTCACCTCCAGTGCTGGGGGCAGTTTTGGGTGACACAGCAAAAGAAAGACATTAAACTATGAGAGAGAATTCAAAGGAGAGCAATAAAGATGGTAAATGGCCTTGAGGGGAAGCTGTGTGAGAGCAGCTGAGGTCACTTGGTCTGCTCAGCCTGGGGAAGAGGAGACTGAGGGGAAACCTCATTGCAGTCTGCAACTTCCTCATGAGGGGAAAAGGAGGGGCAGACACTGATCTGTGCTCTGTGGTGACAGTGCCAGGACCAAGGGAATGACCTGAAGTTGTGTCAGGGGAGGTTTCGGTTGGATCTTAGAAAAAGGTTCTTCACCCAGACCGTGGTTGGGCACTAGAATGGGCTCCCCAGGGCAGTGGTCACAGTGCCTGACAGGGTTCAAGAAGCATTTGGACCATGGTCTTGGGCACTTAGTGTGATTTTTCCTATGCAGGACCAGGGGAAGCACTCAGTGATCCTTGTGGGTCCTTTCTTATGATTCTCTAATTTATTTGCTCTTTCATTAATGCCTTTTCCTGTAAGTGTTCTTCCTCACATGGCACTTCCCAGGTTGAGATAATGTATTTGCACAGGCAAATCCCATATATAAATTTCAGCTTGCAAATTGCAACTTGAGCTTTGTGATTTTTTTATTAAAATACTAGATTTCTTCAGGCAGAGTTATAGGCTTTAAACAGGCTTTGATTAATGGTAACTATGCTTAATTTCTTCTCAGTGGATTCAGAGGATCAGCATGCCTTTACTCGTGAAACAAAAGACGGTGCTTTAAAATGAAGGAGTTGTGTCACCCTAATTATACCAATCTTATTCTATTCAGAAGTTATAAAAATTGCAACAAATAAAGAATTTCAGCAGGTACTAAAATCAGATTTTTAATTTCAGTGTGAGTCATGAGGATTTAACATTTTACAGCTGAAATGAGACATCTTAATTATCTTAGCATTTTCACACATAAAGTGATTTACATGCCACCTCCTACCCGTCAACCTGGGGTTTCCTTTCACTTAATTAAATTTCCAGAAACACACACATCATATATGCTGTACTCCATTACCTTCATAAACTGTGTTCTTCTCCATGTATCATATCCCATTTTGTATATATGAATGTTGTAAACAAAGGGATTTGTGTCTCTCTTTGAAGTCTTAGAGAATATCATCATCTTGTCTTTATTTTGTTTGGGTTTGTTTTTTTGTTGTCTGTTTGACTGGGTTTTTCTGCAGTATTCCTTATGGTACGAGCAGTTTCTCTGTTAAATTAAAAAAAAGAACTTTAAGGTTGTGGGGGACAGGGGGTTAAAAGAAAACCAAATGTTCTGGGGAAAGCTTTTACAATACCTCAGGGAGTGAGAAGGTAAGCGATCTTCAGCTGGAAACCCAGACCTCAACAGAACAGGAAAACTGAAATAGATTTCCCACAAAATGCTATAGCAACCTTCCTGAACACAAAGTCATATTCTGCCTCCAGTGAAAAGTAAAGTATTTTCCACAGAAAGCAAAAACTGGGATTTTTTTTCCTCAAAATATTAAAATATACACACATATGGAGTCTCAAAGATCAGCACTGAAAAACACTTCTGAAAGGGAATTTGAAAGGACCGTGGTAAAGCAGGAAATTCTTTAGCACCTACTGCAGGATTATGGAACTGATGGGTCTTCAGTAGCCTTCTGTGTTTTCACTTACAGGAAATTTCAATAGACACTAAGATGTTCAAAACATCCTGAAAGGAAATTTTGCAGAGAGCCCAACAAGGCTGACTAGTGCAGTTCAGTCCAGACAGGTTTTGTGATTATACTGGGATTTTCAAATGTCCAGTCATGAGGAGAGCTCAAAAGATAATGGAAGATTTTAGCTCTGGCTTCTTGGAAAAGAAAAGGTTAGTGAGTGTAAGATGCTATTTGAAGATGAAGCTTTTATTTTTGTCTGTAGACTTGCAAATGCCAGCAGATATAGGAATACAGAAAATGAAAGTACTTTTATGTTAGGGTGATAATATCAAAGGTATTAGCCCCTTGTAGAAAGTTCTCTTATAAAATAAGTGTAATATCTGGAATTTTTTAAATAATAAGAATCAGCCTAAGATATGCTTTGGTTTTACCTGTATGATTTGAATCTGGCTTAATATAACCAAGCTCTGCAGGAGCACAATCTGTCATTTTCCTGAAACAAGACTCAACTCTTACCTACAAAATGTTCTAGTGGTACATAAATACTGAAGGCCTAGATACTTATGGTTATACTCCCCAAAGTTATAAATGAGCTCCTGGCCCCACTGATGTAATTCACCTTATCTTTGTAAGAAATGAAATACTTTATAAATAATAATTCATACAGAGACTGTAATCACTGACTATATCTGAATGAGTCAGAAAGCAGGACCTGCTGGTATCCCTTCCCTGTAAACACCTGGCAGTTAAAAAATACAGTATAAGACACAGCAATTACATGACAAGTCAGTGAGCATCCTCACTGAAAAGATTTGTCATTATCAGGAAGTCCCTTAGAAAATTTGTTTTCCGTTTAAACCCCACTCCAGACTTTCTGTTCAGGTGATATTTTATACTGAGATTTAGAAACTGCTCATAATATGAATAATAGTTTCTCCTGGTACAAAAATTGTTGACATAGAAAGTTGTACAAAGAAATTTTGTAATGTCATTGCAAACTGAAAATGATCAGGAAATTCCTGTTGACAAACACTAGGGAATATATTTTTAAGCTATATTTTTTTTATAGTGGCTACCTTACAAGTTTTAAGCAAGTGCTCAATGAGGGATTCTGATCATTACTATACTCTTCCTGGTTTTATCTCTTTCCTCAGATTTTTAAATGTAAAATTAAATACTAATGGAGTGTGAGTCTGTGCCTCTCTCTAATTCACGGCAACAAGGAGACATCAAAGGCAGGATTGGAACTTCAGCAACTGGGTCAGCAGCTCTGTCGTTTGTGTCTGAAGGTGGAATCCTGACATCAGCTGAGTTTTCAAAGGTATAAGTTCTCAGCACATTTTCCTTGCTTGTGGCTTTAAAATATGAAATATTTATCTGAATTTTTTCTACTGCGCATGAAAAAATAAGGACTAGACATTATATTGGACTGAATTTTTGAGCACTAAATTTGTTATACTTCAGCAATTTGCATTACAGTTACAGACAGATAGAGCTTATAGACAAACAAAACTGTCTCAAAGTACTTGCTGCATCTTTTGAGGACCACCAAAGGTTTTGGAAATACATTGCTTACATGTTTTAATATATTTTTGTGGCATATTGTATGTGGGAAGGTTGACAATGAAGAAGTTCATTAGGAGCCATCTCCTGTGGTTGGCACCCCACACTGAAGCAGGGGAACAGCGTGAGAAGGAAGGAGCATCAGAGAAAATGTGCATTGAACAGGCTGCAATCCCCATTCCCCATCACCCCGTGCTCCACTTGGGGGAGGAGAGAGAAGAATTGGGAGTGAAGCTGATCCTGAGAAGAAAAGAAATGGCCGGTTTTGTTTGGGTTGGTGATTATTTTCTTCATGGAAGCTCCTATTACATTAATTAATGTAATTAATTAATTACATTAATTAATTACATTAATAAATGTAACTAATTTGCCCAACTTAAGCCTGTTTTGCCTGTGGTGGTAATTCAAAAGTGACGTCCCAGTCTTTGCCTCAACCCACAACAAATTTTTTGCCTAATTTTTCTTCTCTTGTACTGTTGAGATGAATAAGTGATTCCAGTGCTTTTTCCCCATTGTGCAAGTTTAATTTAAAGAGAACTGGGTTCACAGGTTTTTTGGTTTTATTAATTTGAAAATTCAGGATATCATTTATCTCTACTCCACAGACCAATATTTCTGTTAAACTCTTCTTTCAACTTCATAAAATAATGATTCAGCGATCTAGGTTAATTTAACTAGAATGACAGAAAATTAAAAATGCAAAGTAAAAAAGTGATAGAAATTGCCTAGGTAGGTTTATCTCAGGAGAATAGAAACTTAAATGAAAGGTCCATGTTAAGGTGACATGAAAGAAAGTCTCTCCTCTTTTGACAGGTGAAACTGTTATCAACCCCCTTTATTGATAATATCAGGACTGCTTTAGTTCCAGACTTTAGAGTTACCAGATAATTTCACAGCCTTCACATTCCCTAGGCTGTATTCAGGTTGACTTTTTGTACTTTTCATCTCTCTAAGTCACATTTTATCATAACTCCTTTTGCTATCTAAATGTGAGAGAAAGAAATTTTGAAGAACACTGGTGCTGAAATAATGGAAAAATAAAAATACTTTTTTTATAGCCCTGGTGATTTGATACACTGACAATTCAGTTTGTTACCCAACAAATAAGAAAAAATGTGAGGTACAACTAGATAAAATCTAACATTTCCAGTTTTCAAAGCGAGATGTCAGTGATGTATCTATCTATACAGCTGGTTTTCTGAAATCTTTCTGAGATTATTAATCTGTGAAATATACTTTGGGAAAGTTGTGGCATTTCTTTTCCTTACTTCAGACGGCTCTGAAGCATAAGCTGAACTGTTCACTAGAAAATGCAAACTTTGCATAAGAATATTATTCCTTGATGGACAGTTGCACTCAAAGTGATCTCAGGCATCTGACCAAATAGAAGGTAATATCCACTTTTTAATACTTGGAATGAAGTTTTATAGCTATATGAGTGTGCCCAGCTTTATGTAACATTTTAAGTACTGTGATGTTATATTTTTTTAAGAAATAAGACATTACAGTGCAGATGAAACAGAAATTACTTGGTTCCTAACAAGGTTTTTAACATCTTGTAAATGAAGATTTCTTGAGACAATGTTAGGAGTTTGCATAGACAGTGAGTGTTGGGTTTGCCTGTGAACATGACATATTTAGAGAAACAAACAGTGCTAGAAATTGTATTATTATGAAAGACTTGAGCATTTTACAGATAGAATATGCAATACCTTTGCTAATACTGATATAAAAGCTTCTAGATTTCTATACCAATCAAATGGAAAAGGGTTTAAAGTCTGTTCTTATAAGTATAGGAGAGATAAGAGAAAAGCCTACATAAAAAACCAAAACCCTGGAGCAGAAGATAAGAGAGATTTCATTACAATAAAATAAAAAGCTAAACAAGAGGAAAAGAAAACTAGCAACTACTGGTTTACAAAATGTAGAATATGAGAAGGTCAGAGAAACCATTAGGGAAGCCAACAGGTCAGACTGTCTTCTGGAATTAAATTTTGAAGAAACTTTAAATGAAACTAATAGGAATTGTCCTTGCATAGAAGGTGGAAACACTTATAAGGAATACCTTTCAGGCCAGATTAATTTGATATAAATCTCTGTGTGGTAGTAGAGAATCTCTTGCTACTAGGAGTAGGTAGAGAATCTGTAAAATAGATAAGACAAAGAACAGAACTGCAGAGAATGCAATACTCTGGATAGATAAAGGTTTAGACCAAAGACATGAGAAATGCTGAATTGTAAAAATCGCAAATTATTAAAAATTAGAACCATGTAGAAATACAGGGAGATTAATACAGAGATGAATTAGAATTTGAAGATAATCTAAGTAGGGCCTTCAAACAAATCTTTTATTTAGTTTGAAGTAAATAAAATCAGGGACAAGACAAATGGTTGGGAATGAGTACACAGAAAATAATATGACTATGTCAGAATTGGAGGTCAAATATATGGAATTTGTGCACTTTAACCAGGGAGTCTGAGCACTGGGGGCTCTAGATTTTGATACTGCAACTTGAGAACAACAAAAAAGTGGCATGTGTGGTGGAATGATGTGTGTGGAAAGTCTCTGATTGATTAGATCTCTTTGACTTCAAATTCAACTAGAAAGAAAAATCAGGAGCTGTTGGAGAATGTATTTACTTCATGAACACATTGATAATTCTTCTCCAAGTGAATAACTGTTATTTCTTTTGCTATATATGAATTCAGCCTGATTTCCTTTATATTAACACAGAGAAAGGAGAGGGAAGGGAAGGGAAGGGAAGGGAAGGGAAGGGAAGGGAAGGGAAGGGAAGGGAAGGGAAGGGAAGGGAAGGGAAGGGAAGGGTCTGCTCAGAGCTGTAGAAATGATCCCATTGCTACTGTTAATTTCAGAGATCAGACTCAAAACTTACACCACTGTGCAGTACATTGTCAACTTTCCCATTTTTTTATGACAATCCATTTAGAGCAAATACCTGTGGGAGCTATGGCTTCTCAGTGTGATGCTCAGTACTTCAAGCTGTATGTGCATTGCTCTTTATCCTTTTCCCTACTCTTTTCTTTTTCTTTTTTTTTTCCCTTTTAACTCTAGTGTGCCTCTCATTAGGATTTCTATTTAACGCCCCAGGAAAGGTTTATGCATTTATAAGAAGCAGATAATAGCTGCATGCACTTCAGTGTTTGCCATCTTGGCTTCCCTTTAATGTAATTCATTATTCCACAAATATACGGTACACAGTGCTGCCAAGTTAATTTGTATAATAATAATGAGCTATTAATTAACATCCAAGAACACATGTTTCTTCCAACAATTTGCGGTAATAAAGTAATTAATGAAATTCAAAATTTCATTCTAGACAGGAAGTCTGACTGCTATTTGGAACATTGCAACTCTTTTCTCTGTGGATACAATCCATAAATTCCAATGTTAATCTGCTAAAAAAGGTGGAAAAACAATATATACATAAAGACAGAAGTATTGTGTGGTGCAGTTCTTCTCATAACAGTAACAGTACTTTGCTGTTTTATATGAAAAATATTATTCAAAAGATGTTCCAATCAATAAACATTAGCCTGATAATATCATGCTGCTCCCTACTGATTAAAAAGAATTTCCATTTTTTTTTCATCTGAACAAAAACCTTCTATTTTCTTACTCCTTGTACTGGTATATCATGATTTTCAAGGTCTTTGATGTAGCAGAGTTGTGAAGGAAGCACAATGCCTGGGAGCTGTACACTTTACTCTGGGGAAACTGGATCATGGTGTTGGTATGACTCTAAAAGTAAAAGTAACAGTGTCTTCATTGCTCAACCTGACCCAAACATCAACTGCCTCAGTAGCTGTACTTGCTTTTCTAGTGATGACAGACTCATTGAAGAGTGGTTTAAAGTGTGGTTTAAAGTGAGGTTAATAAAGTCTCCTCAAAATCTTTTCAGTATATGAAGCTTATAAAAAATTTGGGTCTAAGTTCACAGAGAATTCCACTAAGTTCAGTGGATATAGGGACTGAAATTTCTGGAAAGCTCCTCATGAGCTTTGTAACATATGCAGTTTGCAGAATGTTGAGACGATTATTTTAAAAGTCAAATAAATTCAGATTCTAGTACTCAGCAAAGTACCAGAACAACTGTGTGTTGTTTATTATATACTTGGCAACTAATCCTCCTCAAATGAATCTCAATATATGATATGAGTTCTACTTATAAGAAAAAATCAATCTCCACTGAAATTTTTATTAAATCAGTTTTTAATCATTGACAGAGGATTTTTTCCAACATGGAAAATTATGAGAAACACATCCACATAGCACTTGTAACAATTTTTCCTTTTGGCAGATTCTCAGCACATTTGGGATACACAGACTATTTACCAAGTCTTTAGTTGTGCTTTTAGGCTGATTGTGAACCATCAGAATAGAATCACATGACCATAGAACGGTTTGTGTTAGAAGAGACCTTAAAGATGATCTTGTTGCAATTGCCCTGCCATGAGCAGGGATACCTCCCACTGTCCCAGGTTGGTCAAAACCCCACCCAAACTGGCCTTGAACACCTCCAGGGATAGGGCAGCCACAGCTTCTCTGGGAAACCTGTGTCAGGGCCTCACAACAGTCACCTTAAAGAATAACTTCTGCTTCAATTAGAGTTTTTATTTCTGTATAGAGATCTTTGTGTAAAATATATGGCTTGCAAAATCTCGAGTGAAGTTATGTCAAAAAGTGTAGATTCAGGTTCCTTTGCCAACCATCTTGCTTAGGAATCTTTTGCAAAATCTAGATTCATATCTTTCTGAAAAGTAAAAAATCACGTGATTTCTGATGAGATGTGATAAGAAATATCCCTAAACAAACAAACAATAAAATTACTATTGTTAATTCTATATTAAGCACAAACTTGTGGTGCAACAAGCACACAACAATCTTTGTGCGTCTTCATGATAATGCCTAACCAAAGACCATTTTCTTGCTGAGGTGTGTTCAACCACTCTGTGTTTAGCCTCTGCTGAAAACAGGGGATGTACATCTAGCCCAGAGCTTTTCTGAGTGGTGGTGAGAGGAACATTATGTATTACATGACATAAAAAGCACATATTATCATTCATATCCTGTCTGGTGTTGAACTGTGCCTTGTAGGTAGACATGTCCATGAAGCTCTTTCCTACAACCAAATTATAGGTACAGGAGGTGGCTGTAGAGATAAACCAAGGCTCACACATGGGGAGCAAAGAGCAGACACAGCAGCAGTGACAGACAGCACAGCACAGCTGTAACAGCCTCTTCTGCTTGTAGTTCTGAGAGGCTCTGCTGGTTCATCTCACTGGGGACTATTCTATATCACTGTCATAGTTAGGAGTCCTGTTCATGTATAAACTGATGCAAGACATGAAAAGAAACCCTTGAAGCAGCTGATGAAACACAATAAATTGGTGTTCCAAGTGCATGACAGAGAGAGGGATTAAGAGCAGCTCTGTGGCTGTTTCCTCTCAAACAAGTAGTTGCAAAACTTGAACACACAAATGTCTTGGCACAAACATATCTTGGGGCCATTAAATTGGAAAGCGTGGTGACCCCTGAGGTGGTTTGTGAAGGCAGTCAAAACTTCCCACATCTGCTCTCAGGCACCCTAATTCAATGAAAAATTAAAATCATTGCTAATTCTCATTTTTTTACCACTGGTCTAATCAATTTTATCTGAAGACCCCACGTGAACTGTGTTTGAATGACGTTATAATGCACGATATGATAATCCTGCATTTATTTTTAATTTAACTAATGATGGTTGATTGTTATTAAAAAGAGGAATTTTACTTTGTAGGTGGTATTATGAGGTTTTCTGCTGCAGTATTATTTGTTACCTTGTAAATCTAGGTCAGAGGTCTTAATTTTTTTTTTTTTTGTGACCTTGCTCTTCTTTCTGTTTGCAATATCATATATTGTGAACTGCTTTTCTCAGTCAATTTCTGTGGAGCTCTTAGAAGTGCACTGGCAACTTCCAAGAATGCCCAGGAAGCAGGTTGGACACCTCTGGTCATATTTCCTTCTTGTAATCGTGTAGTGTGGAGGTATCTCCTTTTCAGAAAAAAGCAAATAAAACAACAACAACAACACAAAAAAAAACCCCAAAAAAAAACCAACCCAATCACACAAAAAAAAGCCCCAACCAAACAAAACAAACCCACAAAAAAAAGCTGGTGGCCCTTGTTATTTTTTAAAAAAATTGACTCTAAGGTTTTCAAAGTTTGTGTATGGCCAGGGGTGAGGTTTTCCCTCTGTTTCCAGAATGTTTATTTTGGAGACAGGTAACTGCTGTTGTAAATAAGTTCAGATTTTACAGATTTCAGAACCTAGATGTCTTGGTGTGTATTGATTTTTGAAGTCCTGGTGTTTAATTTAGAGAAATGCCGTTCTGTTCAACATTGTAAAAATGTGAGCTGCTGCCCATAATGCTCTGCATTACATGTTATCTATTGTATACCAATAGTTACCTGCTTCTATGACCAAGTTATTTATAAATTTTCCTGGCAAGGCAACACCACAAATTGTTTTTTAAACATGGGTTTCTGTTCTTCCTCTTGTAGTCACCTGATAGGATCCATCACCTTCTGCATTAGACTCAGAAAAATGGACTTAAATCATAGCTATTTTTTATAGTCTTTACAGGTGAGTACCAAGACAGTGCTTTAAGAATTTTGTTTCTTGTTTATAAAGGGGATATAGAATTAAATAATATAGGTGTTGATATCACATCTAGATTTAAAGGATCCTCATCTGACATATTTTCTGCTCCAAAATCAGTGAGTTTAGGAGGAGAAAAGTTTCTGAAAAACTCAAAAATGAAGTTGGGCATTAACTAAGGTATAAATTGGTTTGCAAACAAATGGCCATAAAATCTCAGCCTTTGTTCTTGACTGAGTTAAAAAAGTTAAACCTTTTTTGGCTGGGGAAGACTGTCTGTTCAAATCTTCTAATAATTATAACAGCATCTTTTAGTAGAAGATCTAATAGCCATTTCTTTGAAAAAAGTTACCCTTCCCATTTTTAAAACATACAATTAGTAACATGACAAACTACTAAATCCAGGTTTTATTAAAATGTGATATGTTAAACTAGAACATAACAGCACAAATTCAGAAAGCAAGAAAGGTAAAATTAAGAGCAGAGAGAGACAAACATTCCCCATGGTCATGTCTCAGTGTTTTCCTGCACTGCACAATGCCTTCACCTCTCCTCAGGTTTCCCTGGCTCCTCTGAAGGAGGCTGCATTCTGGGTCATGTCCTTGTCACCTCTGATTAAATTTTGGCACCTGTAATGAAGACATAAACATGTCTGTGGCCACCACTGTCTGCTCTTTTGCTTGTAAGTTCAGTTCTAACCAATGACACTGAAGATAGAATCACAGAATCACAGAATCATAGCATCATTAAAGTGGAAAAAGACCACTAGAATCATCAAGTCCAACATCAGCCTAGCACCACCACCATCATATTTGCCATTAAACAATGTCTTCAAATGCTGCATGCAGATTTTTTTAATGCTTCCAGGAGAAAAGACAGATCTTACTATTCATTTGAACTTATCTCATCCTTCCAAAGATATTGAAGTCTTCTCTTGGAGCCCAAACGTGGGGCAGAAGCCACCCTGGAAAGCGTCCCCCTGCAGCCGCAACTGCGGCAGGGGAGTAGTCGCATTTGGGAAGCCATTTCCCCGACGAGAAGCTTGCATTCAGCGAGAAGACCGAAGGGGCGGCCGGTAGCCTCTGGAAAAAAGTCGCGCTTTTCAAGGAGGTCGGCCGAACGGCAGTGGACCATCCCGAGTGCTTTTTTTTGATTCTCCGTGCTTGGTAAGCCCTCTGGAAAGCCCCTTGGGAGGGGAGCCGGTGAAGGCCTGGTCGGCTTGGTACGGGGGTCCCTTTTTTCTTTTTAGTTTGTTCTTTTTGCCTCGGGGTGGGTGGAGGGTTAGAGGTGGTGTCTTGTCGAGGTGAAGGGAGTCGCGCTCCATGCGAAATCTCGACAAGAAAAAACCCACTTCTAACAAGGGGAGACCTAAGTTTTGTGCCCCCATTTTGGGAGAAGTTTTTCTTATAAAATTAGACATATTTTATAAGGAATGGGGAATCAGCTGTTGTGTGGGAAGTTTTTGCGCGCGAGAGATAAAGTAAACTAATCTGTGTTTTGTTTTATTTAGTTATCTGGCAGTGAAAAACCCTTGTTCTCTCCCTAATAAGCACCTTCCCCTGCATGTATCCCCCAACATGGTGCCGGACATGTGTTGGTAGCACCCCCTCCTCCACCAGCTCGTGCTCCCCCTCTGTCCCTCAGGAGAGAGCTGATCGTACGCTTTTCAGCCTCTCCTGTCCCTTTCCCGGGTTAGAACTGGCCACTCTAACTCGAGATCCCTGCTAACCTCCTTTCCTGTGCCCCAAACCTCAGCCGAGCTGACTCCACGTGTTTTCCAATATGGCGCCGGCCGCATGGTCAGGCACGCCATGTTGTCTTCTTCCCCTTGAAATTTTCCCGGGCTTGCCGAAGCTCCACCCCCTGCATCCCTTGTGTTCCGTTGTAGCCCCTCCCCCCGCGTCGGTGGGCGCTCCCTTCGGTTACAGATCCTTCCCCATCTGAGTGTTTCCCTTCGGTGCGGGCCCCTCCTCCCATCCTCCCAGGTGTTCCCTCTCAGCCAGAAGCAGCTATGGCCTGGCCGAGAGCGGAGCCGCACCTCCAGTTGCCCGCGGCAGGCTCGGAGGAGCCGGTGGGGCTGCACCTCTAGCTCCCCGCGGCAGACACTGCCCCCGGAGCCCGGTGGAGCTGCGCCAGAGCAATCCCTAAAGCTGTGCTGCCGTCTGGCCGTGCTGGGGCCTAGTGGAACTGTTCCAGACCCGGCAGAGCCACAGCAGGGAAGAGCTGTGTGTCACCCAGTGGAGCTGCGCTGCATCCAAAGTTTTCTCCCTCTCCTAAGCTGAGAAAGACTTCGGTGACAACCCCGTTGCTGCTGCAAACCCTGCCTTCATCTTAGCAGCCCCAGCAAAAGAAAAACAGACTACAAACATGACTGCAGTCCGAAAATTCAACCTGTACTAAACTCCAACATCAAAATCAGCCAGCTGCATCATCGTTTTCCCCATACTCACAGCAAAACTAATTTTGTTACTGCTTTACATTATGTTATTTTACCATTTTCCTGTTGTTTAAAAATTTGCTATGAATGTTTTTAGCAAAAGCCTTTCCCTCTTTAATTTAGTAAAAAATGGGGAAATATTGTGATAATGGCTGCAAGTTCCCCACACCCCTTTCTTAACGACTGTACTTGTCACCTATTGTCCTGCCTTCCCTACTCCACACAGTCCTAGCCACGCCCCCAGTTTTCCCTATTGGTTCCTGTACCCTAACCCCACGTGGCCCTGGCCACTCCCTCGGGTTTCCCCTATTGGTTCCTGTACTCCTAACTCCGCCCCTGTACCTCCCCTGTACCCAGAAGTCACTGGGCCTGTGTGCTGTCCCTGCCCCTCTCTGTTTCCCTATGAAACCCCTTACCCTCCGCCATCTTGCTGTCTATGCTCCACGTGTGTCTATGCACCACATGTGGCTGAGCATGTGAGGCCTTCGCCCTCGAGGCATCTCTGCCTCAGGAAGGTCGTTGGCCTCTGCTGCACCATGCAAATAAACATCTTCCATGGACACAACGCATAGACCCTCCTCGCCTCCTTTATCACTGCCGGTTGTGGAAGCAGACGAACCAGAGATAGCCTTATGGCTCCCTGGCCGGTGAGAGCGCAGTGTCCAGCCCTGGGACAGAGGGTTTGGAGCACTGAGGCGCTGAACCGGGCTGGGTAGTGAAGCTCTAGGGTAAAGTCTGCTGCAACATCCTCAAAACCGCAACATTCTCTAACTACAGTGCTGTTGATTCTTAATTGGGACTCCAGCTCCGTGAAAAATGAAAAGACTATAACTGTGCTATGAACTGTGAAGACCACACTTTCTATTTTTAAAAATACAGTTCTGTCATATTATAGATGTTAAAAGCCTACACATAGATAGAGAGAGTTGTGCAGTAAATAAATGTGCTGAAAATACAAAAGTTTTTTTGTAAGATTATGGGGTTTTTTTAAGATTATATTGTGCCAATGACCATACATACACACAATGTAGGCAGGCACAAAACTTGAGCCAAATATTTATTACTCTGGGACAGTTATTTTCCATACAAAAATGAATGCATACTATTTTAAAATTAACTTCTTAGCTGCATGGCTGAAAAGATGATGATGATATGACCATACGATATTATTTTGTGAAATCTGTTTTTTAACTTTAAGAATTTTCATGTATTTTCATGGAATTACTTTGCTCCTCAAAAAATGGCTTATATACCTTTTTTTTTTGTTTGTTTTTAGAAAATTCAGGGATATCTAACAAGTTTCTTAGCATGTGGTTAGTTTACTTTTGTCCTTTTTTTTCCTGTTTCTCATCGTATTTCCTTGCTGTGCTGCTCTGAGGATAGAGGAAGCAGGGGATCAAATGAGTGCATGAAGGTAACTCCTCACATGAACCAGAAATATGCCATAATTCAAGAAGGAAAACAGCTGAGAAAGAATAAATCTTGCTTTAATGTGCCTAAGCTTGTATTAAAAAATACAGATGTACTGTATGCATATGAAATTTTTGATTAAAATGTCTCTCACCAGTCTGTCTCTTTAATTAAATAAAACCTGCTTGGTATTAATCAAAGCATAAAGAATTTATGCCCCAAATCCAGATTAATTAAAAGCCCAGAAGCTTGAAGAACAGACTGTGTATAAATACTAAAATAAATCAATCTAAACATAATATTTATGTATTGGGGCTGTGTATTCCAAAAATATAAATAATTCCAGAAATGATTTATGGCAGATTCACCATGGAAATACATTGCTTATTAGGATATATTTAAACATGAAGTTAAGCAAACTGTTTGATTTACAAATTTTCTTTTTAAAACATTTAGTTTTTAATTATAGCTCTATTGAAACACTTTCTGATGAACAAATCATTAGAAATGTGCTCTTTAGTATTCCACTTCTGTAAAAACAAAGGCTAAAAACATCCTCTGTGGCCCTGTGAATTTGACAAAATCATATTAAAAAACCAATATTTATCTTTCTAGGAACAATGGAGCAGAAGTATCTTCAGTATTTCTGGTTCTATTAGTAAAAAAAATTATTTAGTTTTAGAAGTAAAATATTTTCATTTTGGCCTAGAATTGAAGTCTAGGTCAGAAAATGTGCATAAAGATGTTGTGAGAGTTCATTGAAAGAAGGGAGGTGATACTGGGGCCCAAAAGCAGCTTTTTGCAATGCACAGGAAGCCACTAATGAAAAAATGAATGAGAAAGCAGAAAGCATTCAAGGCAGTTCCTAATCCCTGCCAGTCCCTAATCCTGTCCCAGAATTACCTATAACTCTCTAAATAGGAAAAGTTTGCCTTGGCATTGGCATTACAACCCCTTTCCTTTACTTCACAACTGTGGATCTGATTTTCAGGATCTATCAAGTCTCGGGGTGGAAATACGGAAATTCACAGTTCCATGTGAAAATTCAGTTTTGCGTCTTATACAGAAAAGCAGTGATGAGGAGACATTGCTCTTCCAAGGTTGGAGAGAAAGGTCACCGTGGATGTTCCAGTCTCATTCCATCATTAACTATAACAGCCTGAAGAGCTCATAACTCATGGAGCTGCAGAGATTATGTTCACACATTTACCTAATCCACTCAGTAACAAGTTGATGCAAAGTGCCAGTTTACAAGATTAATGGACTACTGCCTGCACTGATACAAAAGATATTGAATACTCTGCCCAAAGAGTTGACTGATGGCTGCAGTGACTGCACAATAGTAATTTCTATGCAATTGCAAAATGATGCAAATTGTTCTTTCAATTGCCAGCACTTCTTATGGCAACAAAGGCTGCCAGATACCACAGCTGTGAAGACAATGCCTGTCATTGCTATAGCTGTCAAATACCAGATTTAACACCTGTTTGCTAATTTTGAAAATGCACAACATGGACCACAAGATAATGGCTTTACTTGGAATGGGATAGGAGTGCAAACCTTTGAAACAGAATGTTCTTATCTATCTTGAAGACATGCATTTCTTGCTGAGGCCATCTCTCTTTTCAGTGCCTCCTCCCTCCCTTTGTTCACAGTAGTCATGTTGCAGGGTTTTTAAATGGTATTTTTGTTCCAAACAGACAGGTCTCCTTTTCAATGTGTTTTATGTGAGGAGATTAAAAACCTGACCCAAGCTTTTGCAGGTTGTTTGTGGTTCAGGTAACCCACCTGAAAGTCCTAGTTTCTGACATCTGCACAAAACAGCTGGTGATGAATGTTTGGATTCTGCATGTCTCTAGTTTTTAATCTTTTGCATTAAACTTGTTAATAAGGATAGATGGAAAGCAGGTGTGACAGTGGTTGAGAGGGTTATTGGAAGACATAATTGCTTCAACTATTGTGTTAAGATTTTTTTCCCTTCTTCCTGCACAGTTTGTCCTTCTTGCAGCTGTCAGTTGCAGCTAAGTGGAGAATCTCCAGCTTTTACATTTTCTTCACTATTTGCAAGTCTAAATGAATACATGGAGAAACTCCAGGACTCGATTTTTATTTTTTTTTAAATGAAAAATCTGAGCATTCAGATTGAAGCAGCTGAGCTGAAATGTGTTAACACACTGTTTAATCTCTTCAGAACTGTGATCTAATGGCATCTAGAAGCCAGGGCTGCTTGTGTTTTAGTTCTGGTTCTAACACAGAATCAGAGAATCAGAGGATGGTTTGGGTTGGAAGAGACCTTAAAGATCATCTCATTCTAACCTGCCTGCCATGGACAAGGACACCTTTAACCAGACCAGGATGATATTAACTTAGTATGAAGTTGCATGATTGTTAAGGTCAATACATTAAAAGGGGGTGCAGTGTAAATCTATAGTTGTTTCATTTTACTTCTTTTGACATCTCAAAATTTCAGAAACCCAATCCAAAACTAGCAATGAGTTAGGTAATCTGGGTTTGGTTACTAATGCATAGATTAGAACCTGCTTTACAATGAAAAACATTAATAAAATTTTAAAAAGAAGAACTAATACCAAAGCTTTCTATAACAATGGAAACAGAAACAGTTAGTCATTTGAGGCTGCTGGCTAAATGTTTTTTCATTTTCTGTAGCAGAGGGTTGGGACCTCATAAGAGCAAAAAAATATTAAACATTAGGAAAAAGTAAGCATTTCTTGCTAATGAATTAAAAAGGAAAAATTACATTTAATAGTGAATATATGGATTAGTTTGAAATCCTAAGCTATGTATCAGGATACTATAACATGAAATAATATTATAAATACTAATAAGTCAGTGAGTGGTTTTGACCTTATTTCTGATTTCATTGTACATGTATTGTTTACATCAAGCATATTGAGCCATTTAACTAACATATTTATGAAACTCTTACATACCTTGTAAGATGTTACTGAACAACATTCAGCCTGAGATATTTTAGCCCAGTATTTTGCTAGATGATTTCAAAGTTCTGAAGTGGATGATGAACCATGTCTTTTTCCAGATGTTCTAGTACACAACAATTGTGACTCAGGAACTTCATGGTTCAGGTATCTTTGTTTAATAACCCTCAATGGACAGTATTGTTGTGGATTTTCCCATCACTTTTTAATACACATCCTCCATGAGCAACTTCATAGCTCAGCTAAACTCTCTTTAGTTTCATCTTAGCCTACCACCTTCTAGTTCCATGTGACATATCCTGTATATTGAATTGTGAGAGGCAACACTATACTTCCCTATTTGCTCCAGCCATGACACTTCTCCTTTTATAAAGTTTCTCCAGATTGACTGTCCTAGGTTACAATATAGATGTATTTAGTATTCTGTTACCACCAGCTGCGGGTCACTGGTTGTTACATCCTGCTACAACTCACCCCTGATAACAGGCAATGGGCCATCAAGGACCTACTGCATGACTCATGGAATTATCTCATCCTATTGTGAGATGCTCCACCCAGGAGGGAGGAGCCAAGCATTCCCACCTGGATGTAACCTGGCCTTGGAACTGCCTGAGCTAGCCCTGTCTACTGGGTTCCCAGAGGACAAGAGCTACCACTGGACCTTCAGCTGGAGACCAGACCTTCACAGGATCACTGCTTCAACTGAACTACTTTATTTGGATTACTACCACCACCCTAACAGGGTGTCAGATTGTATCTGACTTTGTCAGTATTTTGCCCTTGTGTTATTGCACTTATTTTTAAATTTTTCTATTAAATTTTAATCCTGACTTACAATCTCCCACTGGTTTATTTTCAAACTAATACATTGAAGAATCCCAGTTTGCTTCACCAGGTACGTAAATCTCATGCCTCTAACTGTCCTTGCCTTCCTTCTCTCTACCTTTTCCAGTTTTATCACATTCTGAGAGGAAAAAAAACTGTAACTGCATGCAGGTTTGATTCAAGGAGAATTAATGTTTTTTACATAGATGAGGAATAAAATAATAATATTTAAGAAGCATCTTTCTGGAGATCATGTGCTTGCCCTCTATTCCCCATCCTGTGTAAATACAGAGAAAATTATTTACCTGGGTTTTTTTGTAATACTTGTTAATTTATCATGTGACTGTTTAGAAATTGAACTCTTTATTTCCATTCCATGAACAGTTGGATTCAATGGAGAAATTAGCATTGTAACTTTGGCAACACACATGAGGAACTGCAGTGGTGCTAAGCTTGTC
Source organism: Lichenostomus cassidix (assembly GCF_008360975.1). Taxonomy (NCBI): domain Eukaryota; kingdom Metazoa; phylum Chordata; class Aves; order Passeriformes; family Meliphagidae; genus Lichenostomus; species Lichenostomus cassidix. Next base: position 10,774,060 of record NC_139482.1, read on the forward strand.
TTTCATTGCTAAAACAAGTTCTCCAGCTGTGCTAAGTCTGGAGCATGATGTGTGTGTCGGAAAAGGATGGATCTTCAGATGTTGACTCCAGCATTTGCAGTGGATCATGAATAATAACACTATATCTCATGACTACTCTTAGGAACATGGAGATCGTCCATGATCATAATGACACTTTTGCTGTTCTCAATTTTGCACAGACAATTTCCTCAAAACTGTGAGTCACATGATGTTGTGGAAGGGTTTTTTTTAAAGTGAAAATTCATATGAGGCGGGGTTCTGATTAGCAGGATGTAAAAGAGTTGTTTTCATCTTTGTAGTACTAACCAAATTATTTTTTTAAACCCAAAAATCCCCACTGATTTTAAAAGGACCGCTTAGGTAGCAGTGAACAGAATTTAGTTCAATATTTAGGGGAGCTGATATGGGAATGACACGTGCTGAAATCTGAAATATGAGTGATGGTGTGTAGATACCACTTCAAATACTGTCACAAACAGAGTTGTGATCTGCTTTTTTATTGTTCTCTGAGGCATTCTTAGCAAGGTTATTACTACTGCAGGTATCGTGAGAGGTTTCTATTTATTCCTTTTGAGTATTTCTCTGCCAGAGGCCAAATTATGAATTGTCCTTGTGTAGCTACACTCTGGGATAAAGAAAAAAGGTCTTCAAAGTGAAATTAATAACCATAATTTTTCTTTTCATTATATCTTTTTACTTCTGGTTATGCAGTGAGAGAATACATATCCTTTGTGTAAGGTAAAAAAACTAGAAAAGAAATGACAACCATATTCATGATAGTGTTTCGAGTTATCATTTTACTTGAAAAACAAGTTTTATCATTATTTTATTCTCTCTATTACTTCTTTCATTTGGTTCACTGTGATCAGTACAAAGCCAAGAGCAGATTGTTATTCTGTGTCCATTAAAAAATTGTCAAGTAATTGTTTCATTTTTATGAAACTATTCCTAATATTTATATTTGATACCCTTCTTCATTACTGCCAAATTATCTGTCTATATATATTTTTATGTCTCACTCATCATTATGGGATCATAATCCTATAGACTTGACAACCTGTTATTCAAACATTACTCCAGCATCTTATTTCAAATTTGATGTGTGGTAATGTGAAGACATAACACCCTGAAGTTATCATAGTCCTTTGAAAGTGTCCATCACTTTGATAGGAGCCAACAATTGAATTTCCAACAAAGTGAATTTTTTGGCAGGTTGCTCTTGCAACAACTCATCTGTTTCACAGTTTTGCTATCTAGACAAACTGTATCTTGCCTGCAGTCTGAAATGTAAGAACCATAACTATGGGATAATTCTGATTATAAACATTTGCACATACTTTAAGCTCTCTGTGGTCTGATTTCAGAGGTATAGAGCACTGATAACTCCAGCTGAGGACTCATAGCTAAATCAAGCACAAAAACCCCAAGGACAGATCACTTCCTCCCATCTTCTTATTTGCCTACTTGACTCCTGTTTCTCAGCCCTTTCAGGAATGGGAAGCTGCTGTAAGCTCCTGTACTTCTTTTGGCCAAGTTAAGCACCCAAATTAATCCAGATCCAGTCCCAGCAGGGTCCAAGTAGCTTTATTAACTTTGCCTACCTGTTATGGACAAAGTGGTAATAATAGTCCCTTCAGGACAAGGTGGTGACAGTAGTCCCAGCAGGAAGTGCAGCAAGGTCCCTGCAGCACTGGGTGTCAGGAGGGGAAGCACATCCTTACAGTTAGGAGCTGATTGTGGTAGTATTGTTAAAATAGATACATTGAGCTACCTTTAAAGAAAATATTTCATGGAATGTAACATTTTTCTAGAAATAATTTGAACTGGTTAGGCTCCTGATTGCTCCTGAAGAAAATAAGAGGTGAGAGACTGAATATTTTAGTAACTTGGTTAACAATATGCTCTTGGTGCAATCCACATGTTGTAGCATAAAAGGCCTGACTGATCAGTGCTCCAGAGCATGTCTCTCTATCTCACAGCTTGTCTGGTATTCCAGAAATAGCTCCTTTAGCATAATATGTGGAATTCCAATGAGTATTTAGTTCCTGATTAATGTGCTATTTTGTCAAGTTGTTGACTCTGTAACATTAACTTTTTAACCTTAATTGGAAAAAGTATTTCTGTGTAGCACAGATAATCAAAGGTAAAATCAATCTTCCTTCTTATGAAGAGAATTATTCACCATGTGTTTGGTATTTTGCATTATTTAGAGGATACTTGTTTTTCCACAGTTATTTGATTCAATAAGAGGTCTTTTAGAAGCCTGGCAAATATGGAGAACTTGAAAGTAGGGATTTGAATGGTGCACATCTAAACTCTTGTGAGTTGATTCAAAGCATTCACTTGGTATAACTATTTGTTGGTATTCCCTCTCTGAAAGAAAAGCAATTTATTTAATTTGAGAACATTAAATAAGTATCACAGTGTCACTGATTGTTTAAATGTTGGGGTTTTTTTCTCATGTTACTCTAGTAGGAGTCACCACAACCCACATGAGAGACTGAAAATCTCTTAAACTCGTTGTTGTAGGTGGATGCTTTTTCTGAATCCATATACCAGACAGAAAGAGCAGAGCAGTCCTGAAAGGACTTCAAGTGCACACTGCAGACAAGAGAATGTTGTTCTGTTGGCTCTTCTATGGTCCTGATTTTAACCACTTCCTTAGCTCTGAGACTAATATACCACAAAGTCTGGCTTTCTGCAGAACCTCCTGTTAACGTCTGTGTTAAAATATATCAATATTAATTTATTTTTCAACTGAAAAGTTATATTAAGAAGATATCTCTAATTTTGTACTGAAATGTCAAAATTGTGGCACAGAAACTAGAAACTGTGAAATTATATGTTTTGACAAAAATTGTTTTAAGTTTTAAGCTAGGTCTATTGCACAGTGATTTCTTTTAACACACACAATGCCACATGCATGTGGTTTTTTATGAATATTTATAGAAATATCCACCTGCATCCAGTGGAGGATCCCATGTTGGAGCAGAGGGATTCCAAAGGACAGACTCCCAGCAAGACCTGTGGCCTCATGGAGCCCATGATGGAGCAGGTTTTTTGGCAGAACTGGTGGCTCCATGGAAGGGACCCACACTGGACCAGTCAATGAAGAGCTGCAGCCTGTGGGAAGGACTCATGCTGGAGAAGTTCATGGAGAACTCTCCATCACAGGAGGGATCCCACTCCCTGTCCCCCTGTGCTGCTGGTGGGGAGGAGGGACAGAATTCAGGAGTGATGTTCAGCCAGGCAGGAAGGAAGGGGTGGGGGGAAGTTCTTTAAAGTTTTCGGGTGTCTTTCTCATTACCCTACTTTGATTTGATTGGTAATAAATTAATTTTCCCCAAGTCAAGTCTGCTTTAGCCATGATGGTAGCTAGTAAGTGATCTCTTCTTGTCCTTATCTTGACCCATGTGCCTTTCATTACATTCTGTCTCCCCTGTCCAGCTGAGGAGGATGTAGGTGGCTTTGGTGGTCACCTCATGTCCAGCTGCATCCAACCCACTGCACATGGTGACAGTGACAGAAACTGGAACCTTTCATAAAAATACATTTGATATTTCTGCATGTGATGGACTCCTGTACGACATTTAGGGGCTTGCTGTGTTTGGGAACAGACATCCCTAGGGCTTCTCAGGATTCCTCTAACTTTCTGCAGAGGATTTGTAGGCAGTGATAAACAGCACTATGCAAATCACACTTGCTGTATTTTACTCCTAAAAAGTACAACCCTGTAAAAAGCACCTCTGAAAGGAGAGAAAAAGCAAAGCTCAAGCGATTATATTGTACCTCTCCAGCATTTTCAGACTGTGATATTGAACTTTATTCTTAATGCAGAAGGCTCCTCTTAACCCACTCCTTTGTTGGCACCCTTGAATTTTGCCTTCTGTGGGATGGGTGGGCAGGGTTGGCCCAACTCAGATTGGCACATCATTGCTCTAGCCTGGGGGCCAATATAGGCCCCTGATTATTAAATATATGCCTAACTTAAAGTATAATTTTCAAGTGGACTTAACCACCTGCTCCCCTTGTATGTATTCATTATTTTTACACTGTAAGAGATACATTTACAAAAGAGCAGCAGTATATTTGTTTCCCAAATTTGTGGAATTTGGGTGTTTTATTCCTTTTTGCTATTAGCATGAAATTTTATAATAATGTGTTGGTATCAAACAATACTGAGAGGAACCTTGTGAAGTTTCTGCTTTTCAGGACTGCCTTTCCTCCTTAACTCTTAGAAAGCAACAATCTGCTTCACTGGTAATCCATATACCTTTGAATATCTGGTCCTTTTGCCCTCAAAGGTGTTGAGACACCTAAATCACATTTAGATGCTCCCCCTAAATAACTTCCTCAGGATCAGATTAAAAGCATTTGAAGAGCAGAACTGGTCTTTTCTCATGCCATGATGGCAAGTCGATTCATTCTTTGTCTGTTAAATGGTAACTAGATCCAAAGATGTGGATCTGGAGTGATGGTTCAAGATAAGTCCTTCTTCAACTCAAATACATCACACAGGCTTTTCAAAGTGCTGCTGAGGTAATTCTTTTTTTTTTTTTCCCTCTCCCTCAACAAAAGAGTTCAAAGCTTTTCTAATTGCAAACGACCTTGAAAGGTTCTCCCTAGACAAAGAAGGGACAAATTAAAATGCAGCTTTCATGGCATTTTCTTCTGACTTCTTTTGTGCACAGAATTCAAATATTTTCATTTATTTGTGGAATTTTTCATTGCTTGTTATACTGATGACGAATAATAGACTTCTTTGTTTTTTTAAATTATTTTACTTCCTTTAATTTAGCAGTGAATAAAAACATCTACTTCAAGACCAGGGGAATCAGCTGATGAAGGATGGGGAACTGTCATTAAAATGTGTTTTAACTGAAATGTCAAAATATTCTTCAAAACTGATTTTTTTTTTTTCTCATCTCCTTTTCTTCCTAAGATCACTTAAGATCTCTTTTTTGATTTTTTTTTTCTACCTACAGTTATTATATATTAAAGATGTCAAATGAGAAGGCCTAAAATTGCTCTTATTAGGCCCTGATTTAGGTGCTCACAATTATTACACTTTAATGCTTTTTTCAGAATACTTCAGTGTTAGATGTCTTCAGGTTTTGTCTGAAAAAAATCATATTACTTTTAGCAAAAATAGTACAGTTATTTCAGAGAATGGGTGACAGAAGTGTTCAGTGATTTGCCTGAGTAGATGGATACAAAAAACCGGAGGAAATCTCTGAGTTTTTTCATGAGTATTCTGTATTAGGATGAGTTATGAGCTTCAGAAAATAACAATTTACAAGCACCCAACAGAGAAAATGTTACATTTTCTAGTCATTTCTATCTATGATAAATGTTCTTTACCTTTGGGATGCCACAGTGAGTGTGGAGCCTTTCGGGGAACTGCAGAATATCCTCTTGCTCTGGGTGTGTCTAATCATAGGGTAAGTGCCAAAGGCGAAAACAAGATCCTGGGACAGAAAGTGTCTGAGACATTTCCTGTTCACCAGCAGCAAGCCTCGAGGAAATGGTCTCAAGATGTGCCAGTGATATTTCAATTGTATATTAGGAAAAATATTTTTGCCAAAAGGGTTGTCATGTACTGGAATGGGCTGCCCAGGGAAGTGGTTGAGTTGCCATCCCTGGAGGTGTTTAAGAGACTTGTAGATGTGGCTCTTGAGAACATGGTTTAGTGCTGGGCTCAGCAAAGCTCGGTTAACATTTTGGGTGTTAGAAGTCTTTTCCAACCTAAAAAGGTTCCGTTATTCTATGGCCCATGGGAATCAGCATGGCTAATCACTTCCGTGTAAATCAGTTTACCCTGACTTTTCTGTTGATCTCACTGAAACTATATGGCCACTGTGTTTTAAATTTGCAATCCAATTTAGGGCTGCAATCCTTAATCTGACACGTTATTTATTCCCTTGATTTTGTAGTTCAAATCTTTTTCCCTGAAAATCCAAGAACATTCCAGGTAATCTGAACCACGTGTACTATCTGATCATTCACTTTATAAGTACAAATTTACTCCCCTTTTCCTAGGTTTTGCTAGACTGACTAACTCCTGCCACCTTTCCTGTACCCCATGCTCTGTAATAGTGTGGGAGGGATCAATGTTCCTAAAGATGACCTGGCTCTTGAAACCAGGTATTTCTTATTATAAAATGCTTGGTAGAATTGACATGTGCACACAGATGCAGAATCTTTGGGTGCCTTACCACAATCAGAGATCCTCCCATCAAAGTCCAAGATTTCTTAACAGGGCAAAATACTGTATTAGAAGCATTTTAAGGTGTAAATATTCTTTTTTATGTTGCCTTTTTTTTTTTTTTTTTTTTTTTTTTTTTAACTTGATGCTCAAAAGCTTAAAATTTTGAGAGAGAGTGTGTGTTGTCTTCATTCAGTGACAATATTTTGGGGCAGGAAGGCAAAAATGAAGTTTACTACAATCAAAGAACTCTGGAGACAGATGTGCTCTGGGGAACAGGATATAGGAACATGAAAAGCAATTACTGACAGACCACTGAATTGCACATGTTTCTTCTCTCTCCAAGAGACTAAACATATCATGTTAAGATTACATTTGGCCAATAAGATCACCTATAATGTTCTGATGGCTGCTCCTGCTAAGTAGAAAAGTAATAGTATTTTTTCACTTCAATATATCAAGATATTGTTACTGGAACAAGTAGTCCTTTTATTTTTATGCAATTTTCTCCAATGCGAAGAACATTGTGCAGAATGGACAGCTGAGAAATGAGAACACATGTTCTCATTGTAATTCATGAAAGTTTCATTTATTTTCCTCTCAATGTTATCAAGTTTTTTATATTTTCAGTTGCCTTTTTAAGGAAGACAACAGGCATATCAGATTTGTGGCCAAACACCATGTAACTCTGGTTAGGTTTCTCTATATGTAAAAGCAAAATCTGTTGCATAACGATTTCAGTATGACCTTAGTGGAGAGCCATAATTCTTGAATTTTGCTAGTCCTGTTCATGCATAATGTAAGCTCTACATCACCTCCTACAATATGTGGGTGTGTGCTGCTGGCTGTAATGGGTCCAGGTTATACTCAGGACATCCAGGTGCTCTAATAAGGTGATTTACCAGTACTTCCTTTTCCTTCTGTAAATTCTTTTGGAGAACTAAGGGTAGACCACATATGATTTCAATGTAAATTATGTATGGATTTTTAATTATTTCTCTGATTCTGGAAAAAAATGTAGGTTGTGAGATTATAATTCAGAACTCAGTTATATGTGGAGTAAAAAGTCTTCTGTTTTCAGTAATAATGGGGTTCAGCAGGAAAACATATGTAAGAGGAAAGAAACACATCACCTACTATTAAAATCTATTTTGGCCAAAGATGTGTGATCTATAAATTTCTTTTAACAACTGCCAGAAAGGGAAACTGCAAACAAGACTTTCTCATGTGACAACATTCCTTGAAGCATGGCAGAGGGAAGGCAGTGGCATTTTTTGTGGTTAAAACACCAGTCAACAGAAGGAGCATAAAGATGTTCCACACCCTGCAGTAAATAAAATGATCTTTAACTCTCACCACAAAATTACCAATTCTTCCCAAGTCTACCCCCAGCTCAACTCTGCTCCCCCCTTTTTGTTGATTCCACTAATAGAAACAGTTTATTGGGGATTTTGAACTGTATTCTGAAATTTCATGTGACAGCAGGTCAGGAGTGATGCCTCTTGTTAATTAGGGGGAATGGTAGCAATGCCTGAAGTCAAGACTGTGCAATTGATCGTTACTGTCTTCCAATTGTTTTCCAAATGGAAAATCTGGGCTGCATTTCTCTGTGCTTGCTTCAGGGTGAAGGTGCTTGGAGAGCTTTGTTAGGACATGCAGTGAATGATTTAGAAATTCTTCACAATGAGTTGCTGAAAACTTGTTTTGTTTACACTTCCTTAAATTGTTTGCTAAAATAAAGACCAAGAAAACACTACAAAGCTGCAATATTTTTGTATTAATGAAGCCTTCTCCAAAGCCATGTCCTATAAAATGGTCAGTCCAGACAACTTCAAGCAGGACTTGTATGACTTTGGCAACCAAACCCTCAGCTGATACCCCCTGTGCTGGGTCTCCTACAAGCCAACTGGGAATTAGTATTCAAGCTTCTCCTGTTGCTCCACCCCCTCAGAGAGAAGCAATTCCAGCTGCAATTCTTCTGTAGCTAAGTGCAGCAGCACATGCAGCAAAGCTCTGTGCATGTCTGAAAACCTGAACTTGTGTCTAAAAGGCACCAAATACTGCATTCAGGGAGCTGCATTTTACCTTGAGATCAGATAGACTGGTAAAACTTCTGTTTCAGGTAAAAGTATCCAAATTAGAAATGAGGCATAAGAGGTCCTCAAAAGTAAAAACAACTTAAATATATGGATCAGGATTAGCAAGATCACATATGTTAGGAAGTAAACAAAACAGCCTGGTTTGGATGGTTTTGTCAGTAAACCAGTGAAGTAAACAATCTCAGGCATTGTAGATAGGAGATGTTGTGAATTGCTGGGGGTTTACAGATGTTGTTGATTCTCTGTAGTTTAACCAAATGTTTCCTTAATTTTGGTTTAAAAGATTAGACAATCAATTTACAATTATTTCTAGTATTTTATGAAAGTGCTTATTCTGGTGTTTTCCTCTACACAGTCAGTGAAGCAAGCTAGCTCTTCCAGGAAAATTTATAAATTCTAAACAGAGTTGATTTGGCTGAAAAAACCCCACAGTCTCCCCTTCCTCCCTACTCACCCCCAAAAACCCCAAATTCAAAACAGGAAGAGAGAAAAGAAATAGAAAAGATTATTCAGACTTAAGATAAGGAGAAAATTTTAAAATAAGGTGTTTAAAACTTTAAATTGTCATCTCTATAAATTATGTAAACCTAAAATCAATCTCTATGAAAAACCAAGCCTTATAGCTAAAAGTCCTAGATTTTATGGAATTTAATATGAAAATAGCATAATATCAAAAATCTTATTTGAAGTTTACTGTCAAATCACTATTACAGGTGGAAATAACAGAATCCACAAAAATTTCAAGACAAACATTGCACATAGCAAGATATTTTGAGTCTCTCTTAGAAACATTTTTAAATCACTTTTCTTCCTGTATTCTCTATTTGTGGCAATTAAAATAATATATTTAAAATATTTTTCTCCCTGATCCTGCATTTTTGAATTTTTTTTTCTACAGTGTCTCTGAAAGTGTTCTTCACAAAAACAGGCACTATGTTTTGGTGGCTAAGTACAACAGAATTGTTACCCCCTATGCCTTCTGCTTCTGAGAGCGAGTTTTATCTTTCTTTGAGCCCCTTATGCCATTTGTTTATTAGTTTCAATTTGTTTCTGTTTTCAATTGAAAATCTCAGACTCTGCTGCTTTAAAGATCCTTGATCTACTCCTCATTATCCAAGAAATAAGAAAGATATCCAGGTCTCTGTCCTCTTGGGTACTTCTGCACAGAACAGTGGCAGAACATCCACTTCTGTGGCTACCAAGACCACTGGCTAGCTGGAACCTAAAAATCAGTCTGATTTTTGTTGCAGCAACACCTGCAATGAGATACTGACTCTTTTTACCAGGTCTGACCGATGTAGGTTTTTACAGGACTGCTCAAGCCCCATAAAATACATGTGGTCTGTTTCTTAGCTGTGAAAATTAGCACCCTATCGAGATGCTAAACTATGACTGTGCTGGTGAAGGAGGAGTAACAGGACAACACAGTTCCAAACAATGCTCCAGGGATGCTCCCTTGCCTGCTTTCCACACATGCTGTGGGACAGGGCTTTGGTCAGCCAGGGTGAGATCCTTTTCCTGAGGGACCACATCTCCGAGCAGCTCCTGACACTCACATTACCCACAGCCACCCACACCTGCTCCAGCCTTATATTGGAATAGTCACCTGCTCCCAGGCTGAGCCTGCATCTGGAGCTTTTGGATGTTTATCTGAAATGGCATTTCCAGTTCATCATCCAGCTTACTGGAGGAGCGTTCGGTGTGCTCTGCTGCACAGGCAGTGACATGGGGTCACACTGTATTCCACAGGAGAGTGGCTGCCAGCCACAGCCACCATGCTAATTTGGTGGTGGAAGCATCCAGAAAGCCTGATAAGAGACTTCAGAATGATTTTTTGGAGGCATAAAAGTTTAATGCATGAAGTCCATGTGTGTGTGTATGCTTATGCAGAATGTGGTACTGCTTGCTCAGTTTGCAATATTTATAGTCTTGCTCCAAGAGCTGGCTTAAAATAGATTAAAATAAACACTCTGTGGGTCACCAGCTGACAGAAAGACACACACAGCTTCACTAGAGTTGTGTTAGTTTACAGCAAAGACCTGGCTGAGGCATTGCAGAAACTAGAAAATAGAAGTCTGCAAATAAGTACCTCTAAAATGTTTTTTAGATTCCCCAGGCCAGCGAGGTAGGGAGCATGTGTGATGTAATAGTCATAATTATTGCTAACTGAAAAAGAAATTAACAGAACTTGTCAAAGCAAAATGCATTAAAAATCTTAAAATATTAGTTATTTTATAGGGAAATCACAGTGACTTAAACTCTCCTACAATCAGTAACAAAACAAGTTTTTAAAAAGGATTCTTGATTATTCAAATAAATTCAAACACTTGTAATCTTACCTTTTTCTTCCTTCTTGAAAGTACTTTTGTGATGCATTAAGCCAAAATCCATTTGTCAATAAATAGCATAGGAAAAAATTTCCTGCATCATTTTACAGCTAAGAACCTGCTAAGATGCAATTGATTTCCATCCTCGTTGGAAGATTTATTAGGAATTATGGACACATCAGACTTGCTGCCATTTTTTTGTTCATATGTGTTAAAAGCATGTCTTGCATGCATGTCTTGATCTTGAGTTCTGGAGGGTTTTCATCTCGTGAAACATTGTGATCATGATGAAATAGCTTTTTCTCAATTCCAGACAGCATGTACAAAATCAAAAGGAATACAATTACAGGCTGTAGTTCTGAAGCTGTCTCTAATGTTAAAAAACAGAGGCTGATGGATATTGGAAACATTACCCACCTGCCTGCATGAAAAGCATGATCAGGGTGGTGTAATTAGTTGCTCATCACCCAATAAAGGTTACATCATCACGAGATCAGAATCATTACACTTTTCTTAATGTGTTTTTTGGGAAATAGTTTCCTGTCTGAAGATGTATTTTTCAATAGGCAGAATTTGAACACTGAATAAAGGGTTCCTGACGAGGTTTATTACTTTAGCTTAAATTAAACTCAAACACAAAAAAGGCAGAATAACCTCCCCACCATCTCTGCTGAGACAAAGCAGTGACACCTCTCCACAGCCTCTCACTGTGTTTGAGATAATAACTGAGCAGTTGCAGCTGAATGAGGATTCAGGCAGCTGTTCAAGGGCAGCACGTGGACTACTTCAGCCGAGCATTTTAACAGAAGGCCACCAGCAAACAGGTTGACAGCTTCTCAGGTTTGTGTTCTGATGGGATATATAATAAATGGGTTATATTTGATGTCTTCAGGGGAGCAGAGAGATGACAGCATGGTATGTTCTAAGATATCATCTCTGCTCTCTTGCCTATGTTAACTCTAACTTTGTTAATGCACAACACCAGAAGATTTTGCGAGCTGCTTAGAATTTCCTGAGTTATTAATATTTTGGGGTTCTGGGTATTTCTTGACAGGATCTACATACAATTATGTTTTTTTCATTCCATTTAGTTTACAGATTTCAGAAAGCTAACCTTTTTGGAGAACTTGCAATTGGAGAGCAAGTTTAAGCGATTGTATTACTCTATAAATTTCTTCAACAATATACAAGCAAAATTGCTTAGTTAATTTTCAAATAGCATGAAAACTTATTTTTATTTGTATTTTCAATGAAATGGAGAAACTGTACCTGTTGAGTATTTGCTATAATTTCAGGCTGTAGTCTGCAAAAAAATGCTAATTAAAGCAGTGGATCACATCTTGCAGTGTCAAAGAGATTTGATTTTTCTTTTACTTGAAAACAACAACACCCTGTCGAGTGTTACTGAAGTAAAAATCTGACAGTTCCAGGAAAGGGCAAGGCAACCACATACTGACAGGATTTTCACTTATTCAGTATTATGTGGAAGGCCTAAGGAAAATGAGCATCCCAGGGAACAAAGCCGTTGTGCTGTGATGAAACTGAGACAAGTGTTTACAGCTCCTCCTATACGATCTGGGCTTTACATAAATGCTCAGTGAGTTTCTAAATTGATTTACACCACAGAAAATGTACTCATATGGGTAGTATGTTTGCACAAGTGACATTACAAGCACGGCGGGTAATATTCTGGGAGCTGCAGGATATCCATAAATGTTGGCAGTATTGCCCTAAAGCCATTTATGTCTAGTTTCTCCAGAAGGAGAAGAAATATTCTCCAGTCTACAAAAAAAGGTTTTGCTTTTTATGAGAGAACAAAACCAAAAACCTACAACAAAACCACCAAAAATCCCCACCCCCCAAACAAAAAAACCAGAACCACCTTCCCCAAAATTTAAAATACTAGAGAAATAAACAAAAGTTGTTGTGTCACTTCTTAAGTGGACAGAACTCTTCACTGTGATCTTGAGGACAGTGGCTTGGCTTACAGATGGGTGGCAGAGGGGGGACTTTGGTTCCCTTCTAACTCATCACCCTCTCCTGCCCACAGCCACAGACATCAGGGCATCAGTCCTGCAGCCAAAGTACATGGCTCAGCTCAGAAAAAGCTAGCCTAGTGGGGCAGACAACTCAGCCAATGCTCAGGAACCCCATTTCCCTCCAAGACATCAGCTGCTAAGTACTTTCATTACTTGTCAGGAACATTTTCCTCTTAAAACCATTGGTCCTGTATTCCTGGCAGTGTTTGAAGCTATGAGCCTTTAATTCCCCTACAAAGCAAGAAAAGCTCTGGATCTCATCAAACCACAGACAAGGACTATGGCTGTAGGTTTTAGAAATAATTTTAAGGCAGACAAATAACAACACACTTCTGTAAGTTCAGTTTTGGATAGGGAAATACCCATGGCCTGTGTCACAAAGAGAAATTCTAAATTTTGCACTGACTAATGAAATAATACAGGTAGTGCTTCAAACTTTGATACAGCTGTGTTGAATGTGCACTCAAAGAATCGGTGTTGAGAGAAGGATAAGGAGGATACTGCTGAAGTATTTCCCTTTACCCCAAAAATATTTTTCCTTGTTTTCACTTGTAGTGTGCATCTTAGAAAGTTTAGAGTGGAAGCTGTTGAATTTTCTATACTTTTTGTCTTACTTGTATGTGAATTTACTAGATTGTCATACAACCTGGACCATTGTCAGCTCTTCCTTTCTTCCTTGAAAGGGCAAAAAAAAGAAGAGGAACAAAAAAATAAAGAACATTTATTTTGAAGAAAAATCTGAATTTAGAATCTTTAAATAATGGGGTGAAAGATGGTGCTCAGAGTTTATCACCCTTCACATTGCCCTGTATTTATAAGGCAGATGAGATACAAATTTGATTTTTTTCTGTTAAGGGGATTTTTCCTCAAGTTAAGTTCTATTCTGTATATCAACATGGTCTTGTTTTGAATGGTACTCTTGTACTGTTCTACCTCTTGCTATAGAGCATTTTATTGATTTACATAACACCTCTGCAGTCAGTCCAATTGTGGGATGAAGTACTAAATAATGTGAAAATCTGAAATCCACTCTATGATTTCCCTAAGAATTTTGTATTCTGCAATTCTGTGCCTTCAGATATCTTCCAGATCATGTGATAATTCAGAGCTGAGGTCATTCTACAATGGTCCCAAATAAATGCAAAATCCAAGGATACCTCAGTCCATTTCTGATACATTTTTTATGTTCTTACCCTAGTGGTACAGGAAAGATTGCAATGTGATCTTAAAATGAGAAATGTAAATACATGACATATTTGGAATAAGGTGAGAAATGTCTTCATAATTTACTGCTGCTCTTCAAAGATATTGTCTTCCTGGCAGCTAAGGACTTGATTACAAACTACACAGAAGTCAGGGAAAAAAGAGTATTATATATTTTGATGATCTTTCTATCAGGTCATTTTATGTCATGTGCTGTGGAAGTATTTACACCATTTATGAAAAATTTTGAAATGAGTAGATTGTGTCCCACAGTTTTTATTTGAATCCCTTATAAGTATTTATAAAGAAGTGATGTTAGAAGTTTTATCAATCCTGCTAATAGGTTCAAAATTATTTTCTATTCATCTCAAACTCTCTTTCTTTTTTTCAAGGGGAAAACGAAACCAAATTCCTTAACCTTTGCACACAATTTATAGTAAATCTGGTGCCTTGAATCTATTGTTCAGACCCAGTTTCATCTGTCTTGCCCTACGCTGCACTTTCTGTAAGGCAATAACACAGTTTTCTTTAGCTGATTTATGCTAGGAACATAATTATGAAATTCCCAGTCTGAACTCCCGTCTCAGGCTGTTCAACAGCAAAATTAAAGGTCCCTTTGAAACAGAAAGAAAAGGAGCTAAGTCTACAGCAAGACCATTTCCTCAATGTCTGGAAAATCTTTTCCTCCACTTCATGATGTGAAGCCCTGAAAATACTTTTTTTTTTGTGGCCAATCAGGAGTCATGGGGAAAAAGAGTAGGAAGATACACAGAAACTGTGGGAATAGTTCTCACCTCTGAGCTACATGGAAAGGCAAATTCAGCCAGGTCTCTGTGTATAGTAGATCTGCTTTTGTTGTGGGTGGTTGAAAGAGTCATGGATTTTCCCAAAAAAGACATTTTCAGCTCTGATGTCCTGAAGGCACTTTTTGGTCCCAAGGTCCAATGGCTGTCAGAGACACTAAATCCCATCATCCCCATTGCATCACCCTTAGAAATTAAGACTGTGCTGCTTCCCAAAGAAATCAAGAGACCAAGGTAATTAATAATTTTTGGGGTTTTGTTGTTATGTCTTTCTTTCCTGAAGTTAAGGGGTATCTGCATATCAGCACAAGCTTTTAGCAAATTGTACTGTTCTTTTTTTTTTTTTCAAGAGGTCTCTCAATGACCCACATTAATGACAGCTAAAAATACAAGGAGTTGAACAAGGAAAATGTAAGCCACATATTATTTAGGGGAAAAAAATATCTCATTTCATACCTATTATATGAAACCCAATAAAATAGAAAAAATAGAAACACAATAAGTATTTTGGTCTTGAAATTGCAGAGAAGACAAAAGAAAGAAGTAGCCTGACTAATTATGAAAAAAATAGACATTTAAAAGAAACACTAAGCAGAAGTGACAAATGTGTGAGGCAGACCACAGTTTCCAAAAGCAGCTTGCAGAAACTTACTAGTAAGTTAGAAACCTACTCAATTAGAGTATTAGAGTATTAACTTATTCAGTCAGAGCATTACTAACCTCCTATGTGCTGGGACAAAGCTTAAGTCAGTGAAAGAGAGATTTATTTCCATTTCTAATAACCACACGAGAAACAATTGACATAGATGAAGAGAGTTTAGATAAAAAGCCAAGGATGGCTAAAAGAGAGTTCTGGATGTTTGCTACTTGATGTCATCCATGCAAAAAGTACAAATCTGAATAGACGGAAGGTGAAAATTGTAATACAAACATTCACAATAATTACATTTGTGTTCTGCCCTAAATTACAAGCCTAATTACTTTCATATGAGAAGTCATTTGAGCCATGCTTTAGAAATATATACATGGCATGAAATAGTCATGGAATATGACCCCATTAAGGCATAAACATGCATCTAAAATTATAGCTTTTGTTTGTGTCTTACACTGAGGGACTATGAAGCAAAAGAGGTAAACAAGAGAGTCAAAAACTGTTTAGAATAATTTAAAAAGAATTAGCGTGCTACAATAGGGCTGAAAATTGTAGACCTACTAATTGCTGAATGAACTTCCTTTGTCAAATTTTCTGATATAAAATATAGAAAAAAAGAGCTCTGGAAAGAATTATTTAAAGGGATAATATTCATTCACAGTCAGAAATTAGTAGTGAGAATAGTAAATACTATTATAAGAAAATGCCACTTTTCACACCTCAGCATGGAAACCATTTTAAGCATAACATTCATTTGTAAACTCAAGGAATCAAGGCTGTAGCCATGGTATTATTCTCTAAAGTAATAATTGTGGCTATGAAAGTGTTTGAAAAAATTATGAAACCTTAACATTATAATGCTGCAAAGATTAAACAGGGCAATCCAAATGCTCATTTTCCTTCCAAGATATTATACTCAACACAGAGTATCATTGTTAATGTGAAAGCCTTGGTTAATCAAAGTCTTTCCTTACACAAAGTACAAGAGGCACAGTAAAGTGATTTAACCTTCAGAGCATCAGCTCCTGTAATTGAACCACACATTTTTATTCACTGGCAAACAAGGCAGACTATGGATGGCTTATTGAAAATGATAGAAAAAAGAGGACAAGGTTTTAAGTTCAGAAAGAAAGAGTATTATATTTCAGCATAGGCTTATGGAACTACTGCACAGGCATTGAATATACCTATAAGAACATGAATGCAAACAATGCTATTTCAAGTGCAGAGAAGTAAAATATAGTTATTGTTATCAAAAGAGAAATAATCAGGTGCAGGAGGACATCCTTTTATTGATCTGTCATCAGGACATTCAGTGTATCAGGGAATGGTAAATAAACCCTGTCACAGTGGAAAACATGTGTTCTAGAATAATAACACCTGAAGAGAAGTAGTTTATTTTCCTTTGGATGCAGTGCATGCTAGGAAAAAGCCTTCTTCACATGCAAGAATTAATTCTAATTGAATAAAAAAAATATGCAATTGGCTGCACATGCATCAATGGGGACAACTCATTGCAGAAAGAGCATGAAAGGTAGAATCAAGCTAGCATCAAGAAGAGACTAGAGGAATAATCAAGCATCTGAAAAGTTAAAAAAAAAAAAGAAAAAAAAGTCATTGTAAATCATTTTCACAAACCAAACAAAGGAAGCATGAAATATTTCAAAAACAAAATAAACAAAGAGAAATGACTATAAGGGAACTTAGTGGGGATACTTGCTGTTACCTAGGTCATTTAGAGCTGGCTTCTGAGATGCTTTACATCTTACAGATCATGAATTCTTGGTCTTACCATGAATAGTTATTTTATTTTTTTAAATGTGATTCTCTTCTAAAGGCATTGACATATTCATCATTTGCATTTGTCCATTGAGTGGATGAAGTCACTTGCCTTAGTTAAATACATGAGTCTGGCTAGCACAAGTCTTTCCCATGAGAATTTTTCTTGTGTTTTATAAACAAAGATAAAGTTTGGATGTTATTAAAAACAGTGTCTCGAAATTTGGACAGTTCAGGCCTGGCCAATCAGGCCTAGGGGGAGGTTTCTGACTGACCAATCTGAGTGACCTCTGAAAAGTCTATATAAGTTGGAATCAAATAATAAAAAAGGGTTTTTTTCTATGCCACGCTGAGAATCCGGGTCTTTTTCTCTGCTAGCGGCTCAACAGCGACACATGAGCTCAGGGTCAGCCCCTGGTTCAACACCTCAGCCAGGCTGCCAGATGTTATACCAAGAGGTGCTTGCCATGGCCCTCCAGTGACCAGTGACTGCACACAACCTCTCCTGGGCTCCAGCTCCTGTTACAATGGTCCCAGCTTGGCCAGGTGGATGAGGATTCCCAGCAGGAGCTTATCAAGCCCCCACATCCATGGATACACAGAAAGAACTTAGAGAAGGAGGGCTTTTCTCTGACACTGAAACACAAATTAGTTCTCTGATAATTTGGGTGATTCTTTGGAAGGCTTTGAACTTTACACAGATCTTTTCAATCTGAGCAACGCTGGGTTGACATCTATAGCCTCTCAGGAGAGCAGCTAAACTATAAGATAGCTAACCTATGAGTTTGCCCTCCACCCACCTGAAACCAGGCAAATGTGCAAGCAGAAGGCAGCAGGCAAAAGCCAAACCTGTCTCTAATCTGTGGCTCTGAACTCTGCTTCATTTTGCAAGTTACATAAAAATGCAAAAAGTAGGGCAATAAGAAAGAAATGTATAGATGTTGCTAAATGGAAACGGAGAAAATAAATAGTAAAATCAAAGCTCAAGTGGTATAATTTATTTTCTTAAACCTCTTAGCAAGTTTCTTTACCTTTGTTAACGCTTGTTCCTTTGTGAAGTATAATAATACAATACTTAGAGCGATCATTGCTAATAAGGAAATGTTATGTTCAAAGTAAGACAAGGAATTACAGGCTCAGGAATATGTATGCAGCTTCTAAGGCATGAAGTCTTCCAGACACAGAGGGGGCACTGGATCTGGGAAAGAGTGCAGGCTGTACTGAACGTAGACTGAAGGGCTCTTTAATTGCCCCATGCCTTGCCTGGGTGCAACACATGCATACTGATAGTTTCTATCAATAAGATGCTCTAGGCCCACAAAGGTGTTCATGTGGATATGTTCAGAAGCGCCAAAGCTCTCTACAGATATCTTTTAGGTATTAATTCCAAAATCTTCTTAAAGAATACACAGTGGAAAACACTGTTGTTTTCTTTATTTGCGTGCTTTTGGATAGCCATGTAGGTAGTGAGAGTCTGTCAAAATAAATACGTGCTTTTCCTCTTTTCTTACATCAATAAACCTTGGAGGTGACCAATAAAATATAAATTCATTGATTGTTTGCATTTGAAATTTTACATAGTGCTTACCTCATTATGTATATTTGTGTAGTTGTTCAAAATAGGAGCTATCTTGTGTGACTTCACTTGCCATGAGTAACAGGGACATGATTACTTCAATTTTAACTGGCAGCTGAGAAAGATCAGGAAGGAACTGAAGCCAGGAAGGATCTCCATCTGTCCTAGTAGGTATAAGAATACTATGGTCTTACTTTCAGGCTTTGGCAGGGTAGGAAGTTGGTGAGGTTGGAGAGGTGTAAAGATAAAAACCTCACATCACTTAGTTTTTCCAGAGACAAACCCTTATATATTTATGGATAAATCTTCTCTAGTACCATTCGCAACTAAAAATCCCAAGGAAAAAGAGGGAGAAAGAGAAACAACAGAGCAATGAGAGTCAGAAACCTTGATAAAAGACTTTTCTCACAGAATTTGCACTCTGATTTTGCTAACACAAGAAATGTGAATAGCACAGATAAGCATTTTGCATTCTGGGTACTGAACCATACTGCTTTGCTCTTAACTTTTAAAACATGCAATAATTCCTGTAGTTATAAGTGTAGCTTTAATATCAATTTATGGAGCAGAGCTTTAAGGAGTTATTCAGACACTTATATTTTTCTTTTAAAAATGCTGTTTCAGCAGAATGTAAAGCTGATTTCAAAGAAAGTTTCAGCTCTAAATATTTCCCTGAGCCAAAGAATTTTTCTAAAAAAAGAAAAATTATGTTTAGCCTTTCATGTTAGAATAGCCAATATTTTGTCATAAGGATATCAATCTCTCAGATAGGGAAATTTCTTTAAATTCCAGCTCTAACTGGCAGAGGGAAAAACTTGATACTGAGTACAGAGAAAGTCCCCTTACTATTTTGACACTGGTCTTCAGCTAATTCTTCTTTGGTTTTCTTTTTATGAATACATAGAGTCACAACTGAACCACATTATGGAAAAAAAGGTGTCACTGTTGAACCGCTAACAGAGAGAAGTCCAGGTCTTTAGTGTGGCAAAATGTCTGTTTTTATTAATTAATTTCAACTTATGTAGCCTTTCAAAGGTCACCCAGATTGGTCAGTTCAAAACCTCCCCCCAGGCCGATTGGCCAGGCTTGAATCATTCATACCTTGAGACACTGTTTCAACAACATCCAAACTTTATCTTTGTTTATAAAACACAGGAAGAAGAGAGAAAAATTTCTCACGGGAAAGGTCTGTCCTAGCCACAAAAAGGTTGTGATTTGCTGTTACAGGAAACATAAGCTGTAATTCTTCATTGTTCAGAAAAGCCCCTGTTCCCCCTTTCCCCATCCCACCTGATTTAGGTTTCTAAGCAGTGAAAAAGGACAGTGTAGCTCTTACTCCTGGGGTGAGACCTCTGTAGCACTTACTAATGGGATCACAGTGGGTTGCACAGGTTACTTATGGCTTATCTCTGGAACACTTTCTCTCTAGATCCAGCACTGGAATACAGAAGTTTTCCCACACTGGGGACCCCAGAGCTCTCTCCAGTGATTCACCTCAATTGCTGCTGTGTGATAATCATAGTTGCCCTCTGAAGGCAACTACTGTCTCTTCATTGACCATTCAGAGAGTTTATAGACCCCTCTTGAACTATGCTTCTGCTGGACAAATGGAGATGGAACGTGTTTTCTTTTTTGTTTGTTTCTGTTTTCAAAACAAAAGGTGGGAATAGGATCCCTGCATCCACAAAGCCTTGTAAAGATGAATACATCAAAAGGCTGGCAGAGACTGTTTGATAATTACTGCCATCAAATAAATATTATGGAAAGAGAGGGCTTAGGATTTTAGAAAGGTTTGTAAAAGACCTTTGACAAATACTGACTCTGGTACGACATGACAGCTTCGGGTCTGGCAAGATCTCAGTGATCATAAAACCACCAAATATTAAAGAAATTAGAGTAATTGACTTCAGTTTAATGTTTTAAAATAATGTATCTACATCTTTCTTATGTATTTTCTTCTTTAAGTGGATTGTGTACTTCAGTAGCATCATCCTTTAAGTCTCAAAAAATGAAGAGAAAGGAAAACGAGAACTCTTTTTTGTTGATCAGTGAGAAGTCGAAATTTTCACCAGTTGCAAAAGTGATGGGAGTCTCCAAGACCTCTGGAAACATTTGATCAAAAATAAAAGGAATTTTAAATATTGGAGTGTCTCACATCATAAGCTTGGTGTGTGACAACAGAAATCTAGGTGCAGGAAAAAGTCTCTTCCTTTTCAGAACTGACCTAAAATATTATGCAAGAATTTTAATTTCTCACTTTTAGATATCCTAAGTGAGAATGACTAAACACATTCCTTTCTGGGTCAGAGTTCTTTAGTTTGTATCCATTTAAATTATAAACCCTTTTCATTCTTCTGAACTTTCTGTTTCAGATTCACTGCCTGCACTAAATTGTCCCCAACATCCTGGTTTATTCAAGATCCATTCACTCCTAAGATAGCCCCGAGACACTAAAACTGGTCAGCACATTGCTTGGAAAATAAATCCTTTGCTACTTGCTCAAACACATTTGTCTCTTTAGCCCTGAAACAGTTCTTAACCAAATCAATACTGGTATCAGGATAATTAAAATCCACCATGTTTAAAGTTTTGGCATTCTTGCAGGTCTCTCTTATCTATGAAACCATTTCCTGAAGACTTTGCTTACTGCCCTTGAAATCCAGGGCTACATTTTTAAACCATCTCAACAGCATAGTGTGTGCCTTTATTCAAAACCCACCTAATGTAGCTGAAATATTTTGATAATTGATTAATCTTTTTCTCCTTTTTGACACTGACAATTGTCTTGTCTTTTGTTGCCCATAGATGTCCAATCATGTTAAATTTTTAATAATTTTCCCAATTTACCCATGATTGCATTACTGCATTATTAAAGTTTCAAGGAAATACATTTTTGGCTCAGAAATGTCTGTGTGCCATCTTGTTACATTTGCATAGACTATAGTTTAACTCTTATTGAAATCCTCATTTGCACAGTACAACAGACAAAACAGAATCCTGCATGGACAAGGCACTGAATCAGTCAGGGGTTCCTGCTCAGAAAGTACTGTGATGTTTACTAATTTTAAACATGCTAACAGTTTTATTGTCTTGACAACAATAATATGCCAAAAAGGATTGTGTGATTAAGTATCTTGCTGACTTTGCATCTCAGCTCTTGAAAGGGATTTAGCATTAACTAGTGCAGTGTCTACTGTCAACAACTGACATGTCAAGAACTCCAAGTTTAAGAAGTAAAACAGTTTACATGTTGGGATCTGGACAGTTTTCCTATAAAATTGTCTTTTCTCTCTTTGCTAATCTAAAAACTGGCCCAGGTAATTTTCCATATTAGCGGGAAAAAAAGAAAAATCAATACATGATTATAAAATTGTATTTCTTATCTTCTAGCGCTTGCGCTATCAGTAAAAAATCTAGTTATCACAAGCCATCCAACCTTCACAAGGTTAGTGTGAATTTGCAGTACAGTTGTTGTATCTTTGCTATTTTTTTATTGTAGAACTGCTGCATGTACCTTTTAATTTGGTTGTCAGGGGAGACAGGAAGCAATAATTAAGGCTAAAAGATGGGGTATGGAAGCTTTATTAAAGGATATATTGAAGATGGGAATTTGATCTGAGAATTAGATTATGATTAGAGTTGTTAATGCAGCTGTGCCACTCTTGAGTGACAGAGCAGCCGATGAACTGAACAGGCAATTATAACTACAGGAGTCTCCCTAATCTTTACAATCCCAACCTCACAGTCACATCCATTTAAATTAATTTTCATGAAGGCTGCAAATTTACAGCTTCACCAGATTGGAAATTTGTTTGTTTATTATCCACAGGAAATATTTTTAGGGAAGTAAATAGCACTGAGAGCCATCTTGTCTTTCTGCTTGTCTTTTTAACTTGCAGAATTAATAATATGAGATTAATCTGAAGGCTGCTGCCTTTATGAAAACTGATTGATTCTCGGCAGCCCAGTGTTATTATGATTATCTGCGGGAAGGTCAGAGGGAAGGCATGTAAAAGTCATAGCTGATTCATGAGTTCCCTATATTAAGCAGAAGATAAAAAGGAGGCTTGTGTTGATCAGCGTTATAAGTGAGGAATCAGTCTTCCTTGCATTACTGAAACTGAAATTCTAGGAAAAGGATTTTAAACAACTTTGGACATAGTTATTTAAAGATGTCTGCTGCAGAGAGATAGCAATAGTTCATTACTATGCATGCTGAAAACCTTTTTAAGGAGTTCTTTGCTGCACAAAGATTAATTTACCACTACGTTTTCCCTCCTTCACTACTAATATAAATAATGGTTGTGGCTTAAATTGGCATTATATTTTGATAGCTTAGTTTTGAACATACAAAAGAATATGCTACAGAACTGCTCAGAAACATGGAAATGGAAACCACGAAACAGTGCCCTTCAGTTCCAGAATTTTATTTTGGAATGTCTATAATGAATGAAATAAAATATGAACAGTTAGAAACAAGGCATTGTTTTCACAAAACTTTCAGTGGATAGTTGTGGCAAAGAAATAAGAAAATCTTCACCAGCAAAAATCAGTAACAGAAAAAATATTTCTCTACTCGTTGTCATTCATGAAACTTGCAAGATAATTCCAGAAAATTATCTGCAGTTTCCAGATCAACAAAATATTTGAACACCTGCCTTTAAGTAGGCAAAAAATTCCATCCAAGAACAGACAATAGGTATGTCCAATCTTGTCAAATACTGAAGTTTCTGCTGCAGCCTCACCCAGGCAGAGTGACTCAATTGCACATCATTGTCACTGTTGATGGTTTCTTTGAGAGAGCAACATTTGTTAGTACTCTGAATCTGCTCTCTCTAGGAATCTGTGGGACATCCTTACTGTGTCTCTGATCTGATCGTCTAGGTGACTAGGAGATGTAAAACACCAGAATTTATCTGTAACCAAGGTAAGTTAACAAAATTCAAAGCTCAGAGGCTGCCCAGTCAACCCACTTTGCACAGAACATATTTACAAGCCAAAGTGTATCCACAATTAGTTGAGGAGGGAATCTCAAGTTTGGTCTAACATGATTCTAATAATTTTACAAGAAAGTGATGTACTAGAAAGTACATCTCAGACTGCATATTTTGCCTTTAAACAGAGAAACATTTATTTTCCTCTGAACTTGAAAATGTCAGTCAGGTGACATTTTATGTTCAGGTAGATTATTTACATTCTTCTGAAGAAAATTACTGAAATCAACTATAGGAAAAATGCTGATAGTACATCCTCATATCTTTGTTCATTGTCAATATTTTAAGTTACTCAAATTCTCAGTTGATCTGAGATGGGGGAAAAGGTGTCAGTGAAACAGAATACTTCATAAAAGCAGCTGACATGAGAATGTTCCTTGCAAAGAAGCCATGGTGAAATATATATTAAGAAATATGAAAAATGGTGCTGGAATTGGACCAGCAAAATATATTAACAGTTGGAAGCATTGGAATTCCTTTTGTTGTGACATATATTCATTTTTTTTGCAGAAGATTAATATATTTGAGACTTGTTCTTTTTCAGTATTTGGATTTATGTAAGAAATGTTGAATAATTGCTGTCATATTTGGCTTATTTATTCAGCAAGATAGCCTGCCTTCCTTGACCCTAGCTTTTCTGGATCAAGGCTTCAAGGACAACATATAGCATATTTTCTCAGATGCTCTGTTTTGGTAGGTGCCTCCAAAGTTCATATTTTAACTTAGAATCCATGTGGGATAAAAGTAATATTTCAAAATTGATAGAAAAAAATTGAGTCTTTTTTTTATTATTATTTCGATCTTTGCCAATTCCTAAGTACACTGATTTCCTCTTGCAGAAACAAATATATTCATCAATATAAAATATGATGGCAAAAATCAGAGTCTTACTGTAATCTGAGATGAGAGAGCATGTTCATCCCTTTTTTTGAGGAAAGTTCACTCAAAAGCAATTTTTTGAGATTTATTTTAAGTAATTGATAATTCTTTGACATTACTCTCGTTGACTCATAATTTGAAAGCATTCCTCACATGCTTACTCAGGTCACATAGGCAAATGAAACTTGGTATGCACAAATGTCTGGCAAAAAATCCAAGAAAGCTCTGCTCCCTTTATTTTCTCATCACTCTTCCTGCCTTTGATTAACATTGTGCAATTATGACTCCTCAGTATTTCCTCATATCCGAATATTAGTTGATTAGTCTTGATGATAATGGATTGAGAACTGGTTTTAAAAACTGAATATATGAAATATTTTATTCAAGAAGTTATGACTGATCTTTTTAAACATCCTTGACTTGTTTGGTGGTAATACTATTTATAGGAGGAGAGAATTTATTGGCTGTTGCTATTAAAAAAGTGAAGTAGATGAGTGGGATTTTTTTTCCTCCAGAAAGTATTGAATATTTTAAGTTTGAAAGTGGTAGGTTTTGTGCTGAAACCTATCTTCCTTGTTTAGGGCTAGGAAGCAATATTATTTAAATGGATGTGGCTCCTGCTGCATCAGAGCTCTGTGCCAAACAGGAAAGAGATGCAGAGGAATTTTCTGGGAGGAATTGTCATTACAGCTGCTGCATTTTTGGTGTCCCTGTGAATCTTTCACCACCAAAGAGTAAAGGATTTCTCTTGTTGCTCTTTCTTCCTGGACTTGTGTGAGCAGGAGTCATAGGAAACTGAGCTGTCCTTTGAGCATTTTCACCTGAATTATGTCTCCTCTGTAAGAAGGGAGAAAAGAACCTTTAAGTGCCTAAGAAATTTGATCCACACAGCATATGTATTTTTGTGTTAAAGCACATTTGTAGGTTGAGATCATTCAGGCCCTTTTTGTTGTCTTTCTAAAAACTATAGTTTCTCAGACAGGAAGTTAACAAGACCTGAAGCAAAGCTCATGATTATCAGTGGGAAATCCACACTATTATATTGGTAGCTCAATTCATGACACGTTAAAATGCATCTTGGTCAGCAACTTCATCAGTTGTCATTATGCATTGTATTTTTTAAGTTTGTGTGTTTCTCATGCACAGAAATAATACTTAAATAAATACATATTTATGGCTTAAAACTACAGACATCTGAGCAGTTCTATTCTGTGGCATTTGTGATCTGGGCTTTTCACTTTCAGTGATAAAAATCCATTGCCCATCCGCTTGAAGATTTCTGCACATCAGCCACAAGATGGAATGGCAAGGTCAAAAAACTCTTCAGTGTACAAACCCATGGTGATTAATTATAATAATAGTTTGACCTAATACTGAGATCATAAAAAAAAAAAAAAAAAAAAAAAAAAGGTTGGTATCCAATGACTTTTAGGCTTTTAGCCTTGAAATCAGTAAAGTATGTAGAGACACTCTCATTTCCCAAAAACCCAGAAGCTCTTGGATTTAGATCTGGAGGCAGAGCTACACCCATTATCAGACAGACAAGTTCTCTAAATAAAGGAAGGCAAAACCATCCTTGGCATTACCTAAAGACTTTTCTTTTTGAGGATACATGCAGGTTACTGCTCAGTTTAGGCACCTCTACATATTAATGTGCCTTGCCACTCAATCCATGGAATGTACACTTTCTTCAATGTAACTCAAGCATTTAAACCCATTTTTAAAGTTTTAAAGTTAAGAAGGCATTTTGGTGCTTTTGAAAGTGCAACTGGGTAAATATCTCTTTTATCAGCCCCCAAAGCTTTTTGAAAGCAGGGAATAGGTTTATTGATTAATACAGATGAAATAGCCAGGGTAAAATCCGACTTATCACATCAGGTGTTCTTTACTTTATTTTAGTTCCCTGATCCTCCAGAAAGCTACTTCTCTTTGCATATACCAAGTCATCCAAAGATCCAGATCTTCAAAGCTCACAGTTTAGTCTCTGCATCTAATTTGAGAGGAAGAAACTGCATCATAAACTAGTAGTATTTTAACTGTGTAAAAACCCCAGGACAAACTTCTAAAATAAACTTTCATTAAGCTCACAACATGTTGTTCGACAACAAACTCCCTTCTGATGGCATGACTAATTTATTGGTTATGATAGATTTTCAGGAAAAATAAAAATATATTTTGATATTTTGACAATATCAACACAATGAAAGAACCTGATCTGAACCAGGTATCTACAGATAATACTGAAACAAGAAGAGGAGCGGAAATGAAGTAACAATAGTAGCTCTGACATTCTCCTGACCCATTTGGGAGGAAGAAAAAGTAATATATTATACCTAAAAGAGTCTGTGAGCCAATGATGTTTTTACTATGTTCAGCATTTAAAAACAACCAGAAACCAGATGGAGCATGAAATTTATAGCTGCACATATGTTTCTGTATTTTCAGTAAAACATAGCTCATGGGAGCCGAGTTACACCACTATTTTTTTTTAATAAGAAAATATTAATTTTTTTATAGTTTTCTATGGTAATTAAGTTGTGCTAGCTCACAGCAAAATATGTGAAAATCATATCATTATTGCCATTCCTGTATAAGGGTAGAAGGGTAATTTAGAGTCGGAATAATATCCACCCACAGATCATCACCCAGGTATTACATGCGTTTCTAGAAAGTAAATAATTCTTAGCTTCTTTTTTTTTTCCCCAGAAATGAAGAGACTTAGTTTGAGAGACATAAATCATGCCATATATATTTAAAAGTTACAGAATAATGATAATGGAATATAATAATAATAATAGAATATAATAATTAAGTGAATCATCTGTACAATAGCAAGGAGTGAATCATGAATTTCAGTATTTTCAGGGTTAAAGTATTAATTTCACACATATTATGAAATATCTCCAATAAATTCAAGTAATTATGCTATTAGGCAGTTCTTCATCTATTGAATTAATTAAACTTTGTGTTCATTTCATAACCGCTTTAGACACCCTCAGTTACTGCAGATTTAATCCTCTTTGAACCTTTCTATATTTAGTTTTCCAAAGATTGGCTAAGACAAATCACTCAGTGCTGTAAGGATAAGATTGTTCTTTCACTTCATTACACTATTCTTTTCCCCTGCATGCCACCTCTTTTTTTGTACCCTGGGTTGTGAAATCAGAGCACCTGTGTCAAAACCTCCTGGAGGTCTATAAATGGGAAATGCTGTTCCATATGCATAGGAGGTTTTGTCACATTGCAGTGTGTCGTCATGAATTTGATTTTTTTTCTTTTTTTTAAAAAAGTCTTGTCATCATCTTGCCTAACATGTTCTGATATTAATCTCAATAGTACAGCTAATTGAAATTTTTAAAACAGAGCTGTGCCATCTCTCCAAAAAGGCAACAAAGTGTACATTTGCCCAGTGTCTTGCTGTCAGTACAGCTTGCTAAGACTGTTCAGTATATAAAGAAAATGTGTATATGTGCTTATACCAGATGAAATCAACTTCTTTAGATGCCTGACTTTCAGCATCCAGATTTCCATTTGAAATCATCAGTAATGGGAGTAAATTTATCCTTTTATCTAATATTACAAAAGAGAGATTATTATTTATTACTTGAAGGCAAACAAAAACCAGCAAGTAACTGACCTCTGCTATTCTGCTGCCCAGACTTGTTATGACATTAATCATTCCCATCATCTGTTTCTGTACCTGAGAAGAAGAACTGGTGCTACTTAGACTGGGATGAAGGGGGTGGTGATAGGAAACCTCCAAAATATTTTCCCAAATGAGGTGGAAGCACAACTAGGCCTTCAGCACAACTTCATTTGATTTGTAAGGAAAAGTCATAGCTATAAAGAAGAAAAAGTTACAATAATGGAAATGAACAAGTGAAAAACTGAATTTGATACTGCTTCTTAATGCAAATAATGCAAATAAATACAACATTGTTCCTAAAAAAGAAATTAAAACTTTGTTGCATAAAATCTTTTCTATGTCCTTAAATATATCTTTTTTCAGTGATATGTTAAAACAATGCACATGCTTTAGGTATTGCTGACTAACATTAGAATACAAGTAGCTTTGGAAGTTTTGATTTGTAGAAATTCTGAATTTTTGAATTACATAAGAACAAGGAAGATATCTTAAAATTACTAACATGGGAAGAAGTTTTTATTTGCCTTGCTGTAATTCAGAAGTGGCTGAATGAGTGTCAGAAGAAAATTCAAAAAGTCACAGATAATTTTTAAAAAATCTGTTAAATAATAATAAAAAAATCCTTTAAAGACTTCAGAGAATTTTAACTATTGCAGGAAATTAATTTAATATTCTCATTATTTCAAAGAAAATAAAACCCAAAAGTCCACTATTTAGATAACCAGAGAGTTTACAAAAATCTAAGTTCTTTGCACCAAACTGTATGAAAATTGACATTAAATACTTATTATGTCTATTTTTATTTTAGTTTATGGAGACCAAATATTTTCTCAATAATTTAATAATTCTGCCTAATTTTGTATCAGGAAACATTTACTAGATATGAAATAAAAATTTGAATTAAACAGAAAATTGAGAAACAGACTCTGCAATCATTTCTTTGAAAAAAAAGTCTGACCTTCATAGGTTGTCTTGGATTTCGTTTTCCAAACACTTTCCTCCCCCATCCTCCACCCTCCTTCCCCAGCACAGAGCAAAATTTCTTATTTCAGGAAAACTCATTCCTGACAGATTTTAAATCCCACATTTTATAATGTTTTGTCCTCCTTGCATGGGAACTTTATTTATTTCATTTATGTGAGGATAATTTCCTGCAGGGTTTAAATTCATGACATGCTCTCTATTAATGTATTTCATCCAATTCTGTCCATTTTTACTGTTAAATATATTGGAATCCTAGAAAAGAGCAAAGTGGACACCAATAAATGACCAACACAAAAGAAATTTAGGTGTTTCTGAACTCTGCAGTTGGAAAGACATAAATCCAATGCCCCTCCTTTCAGGTTAGAATTTGGTGTGCTTATTGTGGCTTCTTTCTAAGCATTCTGTCAGATGTGGAACTTGTGATAGCCCTGACAACACAGGCTCAGAATGTGCTGGTGAGCCTGTGATGCCCTCACACTGGGAAAGGATTGTATCTGCTGCTGGAAGCAGCCATCAACTTGTATATTATACAAGAGTGGGACACAGTACAGGACTGTATTGTGCCCAAAAATGTTCTGCTTTGCACAATGACTTGAAGTCACTGAACCTCATTGAATGTTTAGGATGTTTATAGGAGAAAAATCTGTAACGAGATTCCTTGTGGATAACTTTGAGTAACTTGGCTAAAGCAGGCTTTTGACAAATCATTTTTTCTTTGCTAAGGATTTCTCTATCTAGATGACAGATCAGAGTCTTCAAATCACCAAATTGCAGCCACACTTTAATCAGCCAGATCCTCTCTGACACGAGTATCCAGGCAACCCTGCATAAAAGCAGCAGAAGAAATTGCTTGGTGCTGTAGTCAGACAGAGGAGACCTTTGGAAAGTTGGAATTAGTCTGGATTAAAAATCCAACTGTGCCTTTTCAGGTCTGTCTGACTGCAGTAGATGGGCTGCTCTGCTGGGTGGAGCAAAGTCCTCCCTGTGTGCTTCAGGACATGAAAGGTGCAATTCCCCTCAGGGTTACTCACACCTTCCACACCCCAAACTCTTTGCTCCCTTCCCTTTATCCATGGTCAGCAGTAGAGCTGAGACCTGTGACACACCACAGGTGTGTGACCTATCACCAAGGTCGGTATTTTCAAACAAAAATTAGGAAATTCCCTCACATCTTAATGGGAATTAGGAAATTCACAACCATGTGTGCCTTTAGTAATGTCTCTTCACGATGCCATAGTGAAAAGTATTTCACACATATACCCACCAAGCGTTTAGAAATACCTAAATTCACAGTTGCCATAGCTTTTTCTAATGTTTACTCCATGGAAAAGAAAAATTGTTCTGTTCTCATGGCTACTGTTACACCTCCAACGTGATGACAGAGGAACTATTTCATATTTACTTGAACATTATTTAGAGAAAGATTTCATCCACAACACCTGAGAAATTGTCTCAGAATTTTCACTGATGGATTAAGCCCTGAAAGTAGAATATAACTCCACTATATCACAGGAAAGTATCCCTTAGTTAAATGGTCTTCTTTTAAGCTTTGTTGGGAAGCAAGACACTGTCAAAATATTTGCTGCTGTTCTAAGTCCCTTGTCAGTAGCACTGCAAGATAACATAATTTTCTCACTCAGCCAACATTCTGATCTAGTAAATTGTCTTATGATATTGCCAGGAATGCAAGATACGAAAACTGATATAATAAATAGAATTAGGCTTATTTTAAAAATCACTAACGATTTAGAGCATTTTTTCTGTGTTCACAAGGAAAATATTGATTTGACATAACACAAGCTGTAGTCTTGTAAGTTTTGTAAGGGGTAACAGCAGAAAAATGCAGTGCAGCAGGCTGATTACTCTTGCTTGGTGACTTTTGCAGCTTTTTGAGAGGCAAGATACTGAGATTTTCTTTCCTGTTGACAAGAAATTGTTTCAGTGGCAGACACCTCCAGAGAATCAGCTTAACTCCGACCTCAGGTGGGGACCATGCCTGTCAATTTGTACCTAAGTTTGGAATATTTGTAGTGTCTATGTTAATCACCCCAGGAGTTCTCAGCCAGCTCTTTTGTTGGCTCTTGAAATAAGCCAAGAGGAGCAGAAGCAGCTGAGGAGCAGTGAAGTATGGCAAGAATATGCCTGGAAAGCAGGATTGAATCTGGTGGTGTGACAGGACTGCTTAGACAAGTTTGGGACTGTAAAATAGTGAGGAATCATGGCAGAGACTCCTGTGCTGTAAGGAGTGAAGCTGAAGCATGTAGTTAGCAATGCCTTTGAGGCAAGGAAGCTCATGGGGGGATGAACAGGGTGGAAGAGGTAGGAAGCACTGTGAAGAAAAGGCTGTGAGAGAGGGGGCAAAGCAGCCCTGCTCTGTGTCAGTCATGCTCTGGGGGACACACACAGAGTGATTGGCATTTGAGGGTTGCACATTGTCCTCCTGGCCCTTCTGGATTCTCTGTGCTTCAGCTCTCAGTTTGTCAAATTCAGGGGAGCCAGTAGGTTCATGTGGTTCAATCACAGCTCCAAGCCTGCAAGACATATTGAGTTAGTGTCTTCTACTTCCAGTTGAAATAGGCAACACAGCTACAGGCTGCTTCATCCATAAACAATCTGTAAACAATATGATTATAGCAATAGCAGTAACAGAGCTTCCATCCCTATGCCAAGTTGAGAAGGTGCTGATGAGATCTTGGAGAATAATTCTACCCTCTATGAGAAGAAATGAGCTCTTTCCTATTAACTTTCATCATCAAAGTTGTCTCAACATGAAAGAGTTCTCATTTCACTATTGTATTACTTTAAAGCCTAAAAGGATCCTAATGACAGTCTTTAGTCTAAGATGGTAAGGATGAAAAACCTTCCTTAGGGGTGTGCTGGTAGGAAATTGAACTCTCATGTGGAAAACATCTGGGCTTTTGCTTTTCTAAATAATGGAAAGACAATTTGCAGACTGCTACAGTTGTCTCTTCTTGGATTCTTTCAGAAGGAGCACATCTACTATACTAGTCTAATTTCCTATAAGTAGAAAATTTTCTTGTGATGTACAGTATTTTTTATTACAATAAAACACATGAGATCTCTGATAGCTCAATGTGAGGTGCAGTAGCACCTACTACTCTGAGTCTCAGCAAAAGAAGAGATTAGAAAAATGTATAAAAATATGGTGTGTTTCTCTAACATGATAAAAAGAATTTTAGCAGTTGAAAGAATCAAGTTGAAGACTACAGTCTACAATCTAATCCTATAAATATCTTGGCATATATAGTAGAAAAATTCTCATCTGTGTCTTCATGAAAAAAAACCAAACCCAAACATTCAGAAGCAGCAATATTAATGAGAAAATAAAGTCTTTCTTAAAAGAATTGAGGGGATTTTCTTCTATGCAATAAAGAAATAAAGGGTCATCAGGTTTGTTTACATATTTGCAAAAACTAAAAAATACGCCTGGTTAGAAAATAAAACAAATTTATTTCTGCAAATTTGTTAGCATCAGAAAGATTTCCAGAAATTATTGGTCTTCCTTATCTTTCAGAATGTCCTAAATAACAAATGCCTTGTATGCCTTTTAGAAAGTGCTCATTTACTTTCTATATTAAGAAATAATTGTGTACAAAGGCTGAAAAATATGGATGTCTAATGCTGCTGTTGGTCCCTTTCTGATGTCATCTCATACTTTGCTATACCTGGAGTACACTCTCTGAGGTATCCATTTTCTTTTTTCTAGTAGTCCTATCAAACATGTTTTTTGGAACAGCTGAGACCTTACCTTACAATTTCTATGTACTATTTAGCAAGTTCTATGCCCCCTTCCCTCCCTGCCCCTGTGTAATCACCTGGAAAAAAACATCCATTTTCACTTTTTGCACCCAAGTCTTTTTTAATCTCCAAGCAGTGATTATCACTCAGCCCAGGGCTGGTTAGTGACAGATCTGTGGTAAATCAGATCAGTCAGCCATGAGGGTCTCCAGGAATGAAAGGGGTCTTGTGTGAGAGGCATCAATGTTAAATCATTAAATCTGTGCACCAGTACTAAAGAATTTAAAAAGTTGATTTTGTCCTTCTTACCTTACAGCACTTCAGCAGCTTTAAATGGCAGAAATATGCCATGTTATTTATTAGCTCCAGTAACCCAGGGGTTCTTTTTCATTTTAGTCAGCAAGCTGTGAATCACCCACTGGGCATCTGACATGTACTGCAGGACTTCAGGGACTTAAGACAAATTAGAGTCAGTTATTAGAGTCTCATCTAAGAGTCTGTGTTTGCTTATAGGCTACTTAGCAGCTATGAGTACAGATTTACCAGCTGAAAGTTATTTTCCATGTACATAAACCACAAATTTGCTAAAATAGACTGGTAAATGAAGTTAACTCCTGGAATTACTCTAACTACAGTAAGGCAAAGTCTGCTTAATTGTGGTAATGATATACTTGATGAGAGTCAGGGCACTTCTTGAGGCATGAGTGTTTTAATATCATGAGAATGTCAGCTGGAATGTGATGTTCTTGAAGCATAAAGAGTTTCTCAAAACATTTTCTCTTTTCTTTTGCTTTGCATTGCACAGAATTTCTTCCTTGTGACAATGCTGAGGGCGGCAAAAAGCCTAGACACTGCTAGAAGGTTCATTGATGAGCCTGAACAGATGAACTAACAGTTTTTTGTGTCACCATTTCATATTTAAGGACTGAAAGGAAGCAAAAATTTTGATTTTTGGTTTTGAAATTTTAAAATATTTTGGAATTATAATTTATTATTAAAATGATAATATTTTAAATGAACAAATAAAAATTAACGTGAAAGATATGTGTGTTAAACTTTCCTTTTTGTGGCTTTTGTAGATCAATGGATTCAGAGAGGCATCTTCCCAGGACATGTGGATTTCCTAAGCAGCTGATCACTCCATGGTGTCTGCAGATGCTGCTAGACATAGCAATAACAGCTTCGTAGTAACTGGAATTCCTATGGATACATAATACAAAGCTTTGTATTAAAATCATTCCCTACCACTTTCCAATGGCAAATTGCCTGACTACAGTGTATCTTTTATAGAAGTATGCAAAATAAGATAAATATCACAAATTTTAATTATAGTGAGCATAAAAAAAATTGTTAAGTAATATGATTTGCCAGATATAATTACTATTATGTACATTAAGATTGTATCTATGAGCTGTGGCTAGCACAGGCTTTTCCCATGAGAATTCTTCTTGTGTTTTATAAATAAAGATAAAGTTTGGATGTTATTGGAACAGTGTCCCAGAACTTGGACAGTGCAGGCCTGGCCAGTCAGGCCTGGGGGAAGGCTTCTGACCGACCAATCTGGGTGACTTTTGAAAACTCTATATATGTGATGAAATCAAAACAATAAAGGTCATTCCTTCTTGCCACTGAGAACTGGTGCCTTCATTACTCTGCTAGCTGCTCAACAGCGACAATGAGCCACCATGAAAAGTGACTTTCTCCTTTCTGCTAATAACAGGTAAGAGGGGACAATTGCAACTTCACATACCTTCAGAGTCAACCCTCAAACAAAACGTAATAATAGAGATACAGGCAGAAATTATACAAACATTGAAGAAAGTAGTGTCAGAAATACTGGAGGTTTCTGTATGGCATACCTGCTATGCCTTTTCCTAAACAGAATCCTTTATGCTGGAAAAAACAGAAGTTTTGGTCTTCCAAGGTGTGTGACTGCATGGAGGCATCAGGAGCCTTGTTGTAGTCACAGTCACATTTCAGACTGATAACCGTGACTGGGAAACAGTGCTAGAAGCCATGCAGAAACAGCAGATAACAGCAGAAACAGACATAAATGTCAAGCTTTGCATTTTCATTTCGGCACATAAAGAACGGTAATCCTTCACTCAGTGTCCCAGTGACAAGATTTATTGCATATATTGCAGGCCACCCAAAATGCTTTGGGATTGCAGTATTCTGAGGAACAGCAAATGAGAGATTCTGAGTGTATGAGAAGAGTAGATGAGATATTGGATTTCAGTTAGACATTGGGAAATAATTTCTAGCTGTAAGGACAGATGAGTGTTGGAATTCATTGTGTGCTTAATTGTGCAAGGTCTCTCACTGGGGACATCTCAAACAGGTTAGAGAAATGTCTGCCAGAAATTGTTTATGGAAAGCTGAGGGTCCTGTTAGGGGGAAGGTGAATGGCTTATATGATACTGCCAGGTTTGTTCTGTGAATGATTTGGGCATGTGACATCCAAAAAGCTGACAAAGGGAAATAAATTTTTTCTTTGTGTTCTATTTATGGACATGTTAAACAAGTGTTTTCCTAAGCCTGGTCATTGTGAACCATTGTGCAATTCTTCTTTATGGACACAATTAGAAAATGTTTGCAGTGGTAGGAGTAGCGTTTAAGCCTCATGGTGGCATATGCTGCTTATTTTACCAAGAAAATACATTTCTCTTCAATGGATCCCATGGCTATCTCATTAAATGTGCTGTCCACTGCTCATTTAATGGAAAGTTTGGAAGATTCCACTTAGTAAAAACCCCCACAGGTAATGTATCAAAAATGACATAATTTTCTCAATTGTAAAATATTTCTTTCTCACCTTGGAGCTTTCAAAGGTTTACAACCCCTGATTTTTGCTTCATGTTCCCATATCACAAAGTACTGTTGAACTGCCAAATGTCACCAGTCTATCAAATTACTTTAATTCTGACCCATAAATTTGTCAGTTTACTCCAAAAATTCATCATCCATATCAAATTTCTTTTAAAAACTGGTCTTATATATGAGTGATCATGAAAACATAAAGTAGGAATTACACAGGGCCATTGCATAAATCTCTCTTGAGAGAATCTTCTTTTACTACCTGAAAGCATCACAAAAATTCCTAGGTCTGATTAGAGTCTATTCTTGGGCAGAATAAATCATTCAAACAGGTCTTCTAAAAAGTTCTACTGATTTTATGTCCATTTAAGTGAGCCAGAAATCATATGGCTCAGCTGTGTCACAAATTAAAAAATAAAGTAAAAAAGTGATCATAACGAGAACTAGCTTTATTAGTATACAACTGGTATGCAATAACCATTGGAAAGATATCTTTTTATCATCACAGAATAGATTCAGATGTTCCATTGTGGGAGAGGTGTTACCGCAGCTGAAGTACCTTTCTGTAGCTAATTTTAATACATAAAAATAGTAAGAACCTTTACATGTTAAGTTCTTCTGACCTGAACATTCTCTCCATAAATGTGTTTAAAGCCTGCAGATTGACCCTTGCCACGTCTCATGACAAAGGTGTGGCAGACTTGCAGTTAAATACAATTTTGTAGTGCCCAAAGCCACAACAATGAACACTGATACTCCTGACAATGGCTAGCTTCTCTTGAATGCTAATAAAAAGCAGAGCTGCTCCAGCTGATATCGGAAAGCTCACTAATGTGCAGCTAATTACATGCTTCTCAGAAATGTCAGTCAGCCTTTTAGTCTTTGCAAAAGTTATATCTGTGGCAATATGTATAAAAGACAAAATGAGACAGAAGGTGACCAAAGTCCTTTAGAAACATCTTCTTAAAGGAACTAAAATGACGCAGCTTGGTAGTCACTGATGACATGTTTGCAGCACAGTTAGCCAAGTTTTTCTGCCTTGACCTTTGCATTTATTTTTTTATACTAACCCTGCATTTTTATGACAACCCTATCACAAATACTTATTCTGGTAATTATAATGTATATAATCAGAGGATGCAAAGCTAGTTTATCTTTCTTTGAATTATATATACTGGCATCAGAAACAGCCACTCACCTGCTTTAAACCATTGTTGTTTAGTGCTTAGTAAATGGCAAAGGAGGTTCATGAAAGGTGCTGTGATTGATTGCAGGAAATGATCTTCTATGAAAGCAATAATAGTCTGTGGATATTTTGAGATTTGGTACAGATGGGGAGATAGTTGTTTGATCTCTGTAGGGCAAACCATAAACTTGTGTTTTGTGGAAAGAATCAGAATGCTGGTACACTATTTTTGCACAATTAAATTAATATCCTTATCTGTTCAATGAAATTGTATTCCCTAAAACCTGGAGGCTCATTGCTCAAATGCAATTTTAAGAATGTGAAATAGTTTTAGATAAAGATTAAAAATATATAATCTTAAATTTTGTTAAAATATGTGGATTATATACTTCTGCATGAATATAGAATAAACTTAGCATGGGAATTGCAGAAAAGTCTACACATTCCACTGATCATATTCACTGTACTAATATTTAAAATTCCAGTTTTCCCCCCACAATAATTGTTGTTTTCTCCCTGAATTCCCCACAAGGAACACTAGGCACAGCAGCTGCTTCACCAGGATTGTGAGGTGATGTCACACAGACAGGATCTGTCACTCTTTCATGCCAGACCCTCTCACCCGTATGATGGAAAATACTGTGCTATGTATGTTGCCCTACCATGGTACTCAGTGAAGGAAAAATACCACCTCTCATTGCTAAATGTGTACAACAGGGCAAGATGTAAGACAGAGGAGAACCCAATCCACTTTTGTTAGACCAGGCATTCCAAACTCCTCTTGATATGCTCATTACAGCAGTCTTTACAACTCCTGTTTGCTTTTCTTATTGCTGAGAGAGGAGGATTTGCTCCCTGGTGATTGAATATTTCTGTCTCCAAGGTACCCAGTGCTCCTCCTGGACAGCATTCAAACTTGGTGCTATAAGAAAAGTTCCAGTCTCAATTCCAGTCACTCAGCAGCAGTTCATAGGTAAGGTCAAGAAACTTGTGAGCTACATACAAAAATAATGGGGACAACACAAACTGGCAGATTCTGGAGAAATATTAACCACTCTTTTCTAAAGGTTCTCTGGATATCAGCTGAGTACTGGTAATCAGTCTGTGGAAATCATAGTGAGAAAACCTACATGAGAGGAAATAAAGGTCAAGGATGACACCTAACCTATGGTCCTAAGAAAGAGGGAAGATGGTGAGCTCCATATATCCATTAGAAATGTTAGGATAATTGCTATTTAAAAGCCAGGTAAAAGTGCCTCATAATGCCATTTTCATTCTCTTTTTTCATAAGCCAACTGTACCTTTCACCTTACAATGAATATATTCACAGAAATAAATGGGTAAAAAGACATTTTTCTCTTTAGAAAAATGCAGATGACGGCTTACCTTTTACCATGGTAATATATCTCTTAATTTTTTCACTAATAGTTTCATGGAGATACCCAGGACAGAAAAGAAACAGACTGGTTTTATTTTCACATGTGCCACTTCAACACAAACTGCAAGCCTAACAGTAAGATAAATGAGGGGAAGCTAATGATATTCAGTTTTCCACAACTGTAACAAGTCCTGAAGTCTTATTGCAGCTGATACAGTTCTTTAGCATAGAACTAGTATCTAGTTCTCTCAGAATATTGCAAAACTGGCCTATCTGCATACATTTCTAGAGAACTGACAACTTACACCGATTTAACTGAGCTCAGAATAAGAATCAAAGGGCAGAGTTGACCTTTCCCATCTCTCAGGTTATGCTGTCGTGTCCATTTTGCCTTCCACCACAGTGATGTTATTTAAGTTAAAGACAAAAGTTCATGAAAGCGAAGAATCCCTGGTTCTCACTTATATGAGAAGGTTTTCCTCATAATGAAATTGACATTTTAAGATCAAATCCCCAAAAGCAAATATCTGAATTCATATTACTCAAAGGATTGTGTTTCTCCTAGCCTAGCTTGTGACAGCTTTTGGGCATTGATACTTTTCAAAGTTTGGCACTACATAATGCAAAGTCTTGTTCAAGCTCCACTTTATAGCCAGTGTGTGCTGAGAGAAGAGAGTTAGGTGACTTATCTTTTATTCACGAAATCTTAAAACTTTTGGGAAGTGATTTTCACTTAGTCTTTAGTAAGATATGAAGACATGTTCAGATCTTGTGATCATTGACTCGGTTTTATCACTTAAGTAAGGTCTGAATTTAGACTGTTAAAGGAAGCACATTTTTGTACTAAGGGACTTCAGTCGTGGAACTGCTGTTCTCTTTTCTGTCATAAAAGTCTCTGTGGCAATTCACAGGGAAAACTTCATTAGGCTGAATAGTCAGAGGATGCTTATACCCTAGTTCCAGATATCACTTCTTATTTTGGTTGATGCTGACAGACTGTGATGCTTTCCTTTTTCTCCTGGGAAATCTTCCTTGTAAAGTAGAACTTTAAAGTCAAAGCCACCAAAGTTTTATAGTTGAGAGTGACAAAATGGCAGCTCTTTCATCTCTAGAACAAGAAGCTGATGGTTAGAGATAAGCAAGGAACAAAAACCACAGCCCAGAAACCAGAATCAGGGTGATAAGCCAGCTACCTGAAATATATCTGTCACTGCACTCCTACAAAAGTACAAAGGTACAGCTTCACTCTAGCCTCCTTCCCCACCACAAACCAGCATACAAGGGGTTAGAAAAGCTGGTGTTCATTAATGAGAAATATTCAAAGTGAAAATATTGCATGAGATCATTAAAATTACCAGTAATTTTCCTTCAGTGGGAACTAGAGTAAAGATGAAATATTAAGGGGACCCAGCTTAATACCAAAAGGTTGCTGGAATTAAGCTATAATGGCAGAAGTTTTAGCAGAACAGCTTGACAAATGAAGAGCACCTGGTTAGATAAAAAGTTTGATCCAGAAAGGGGCTAAAGAAAATGGAAAAGAAACATAATATGAATTTTGATATGTTATGCCATTAACCCCCTTTTTTTTCACTCCCAAATGCAGGCCTAATACAAAACCAATAAAAATAAATAACCAAACATTAATTGGTAATTTCCAAGAAATGGAAATTGATGCAGTATAAAAATCAAGTCACTAAGTGAAATAATTTGGAGGTACTTACAGGTCATCTAGTGAACGATTTTTATGTTTTTAAATCTACTTTATTTGTGTTTTCTGCTGAAGTCCAGCTCTGCATGGCACCTTTGAAAGAGAAAGCACAGTTCTGAGAACTAAAGTGTCAAAAATATCAGGAAATGCACTGAAGTTCCACACCCCCACTATTGCTTTTGCCTATGTCATGTTATTCAATTTCTGGTCACACTTCTGAGATACTGTCTTGGTCTGGGTGGTGGAAATACATCAGGCAGTGAAGAAGACTTCTCCTTCATATCACCTGCAGCACAGCACAGCCACAGTAGGTATAGTACAGTAGGCAAATTGCAAATATAGTTCCCACTGCTACACTGAATTGGAATACGTAGTGTGAAAATCCTTTGGGATAGCTCCAAATGGAGGTAGATACAGTAGGTTTTTTCCTCGATGAGAGAAGTCACCACAGTATATTTCAGATGATTCCCAAAGAAGCTAGAAGAAATGACACAGGGAGAGATAATTTAGAGGCAAAAATATTGGTATTTGCAGCAAATTCTGAAAAGTTTATGATTTTAATGACAGAAGTGACTACAGTTCTGATTTCAACTCTTTCTTTTATCTCATTCTTGCATTTTGTTTCCTTTCTTTTTTGATGTCAAAGACAGCTCTGTTTTGAGCGGGAGATTGGACTAGACACTTTAATGTTCCTCCCCACCAGGAATATTCAATGATAAATATGTGTTGACAACTATTTTTTTTTCCTGAGTATGTTGTATTGAGGATGTTGAAAGATCAGGTGACTACCTCCCACACAGAGCAAGTGTTTATCCATTCTGACTGATCCCACTCCCACTGTCCCAGTTATCACCACATCAGCCCAAAAAAAATTTCTGTCCCCAGTTCTGAACTTCTCTCTTCCTCATGTGGAAGAGGAACCAACTTTGGAGACCAGCTCAGTCAATCCAGGTACACCCTTTTCAATAATATTTTATTTTTTTGCTGCCATTTTTTTCTGCTCAGGAGAAAGTGAAGTTCTGAATACAGAAACAGGAATAATTTCTGAACCTGATGAGCAGGGAGACAAGCATGACTGTTAAGCATCAGATTGTGGGAACAGAGCTACTGTCATGCTTAGCCAGACATTGTCTGATATGTTTATACTGAGGTGGAAAAGGGAAAAAATACCGCTGCAAACTCATCCTATCAGTCCATGTGTTCTCAGGATTTAATCTATTCTGCAGCATACTGAGTGTTCAGAGTTTCCATACTGCCTTACACATTTTCTTCAGCTTTTTTCCCAGGCTGCAAAGCCTGTTTCACTTGGCTATGTAAGAGGCCATCTGATCTTGGCAGTCCCGACCCCAGAAGGGTTTGTCAGTGTTTTTTGCAGCCCACAAAGTCCTTATGGAAGTACAAGGAGGACTGAACCATGCAGTGAGCCCAAGCCCCACCTACAGCCCAAAGGCTTATCCTAACAGCCACACTGCAGAAAACCCAAGGGATTTCACTGAAATGAAATAAGGCCCTAGAGCTTGCTAACCCAACTGTAGCCTAAGGTTTAATTCCTTTTTCCAGCTCTGTCACACCAGCAACAACCATTCACTCTGCCCTCCTCAGCTACAGCAGCAAATGAAAGAGCTGTAAATCAACTTCCCTTCGGACACATTTCTGTTGAAGGGATTTTCCCCCTGTTATTATGACACTGTGAGAAAAGACTGTGCAGTGTGAACTTTTTGATAAAAGGACTTTTTACAAATTACCGAGGATGCCTGTTAAAACAGATGTTCAAGTTAAAACATTCTTGAGCACTGTTTCATTTCTGTTGCACTGCACATTAAGTTACAAACAGCCAGGAAAGGGAAGCCACACCACAGGCACTGCATAGCCCTTGGATTGCTCCTGGAAATATTCCTTCTTGCACAAAACTCAGCAATCCCCTCAACACTGATGCTGAGGAACAGGCTGCCTTTCCAGTAAGGCTCCAAAGTGTTATTTGAATGGAATTAAATTCAATTATTTTATAATTAACTTCCACTCAAGTTAGCAATTCATTAGCTTCAGGAAAAAACAAGGACAGTTACACAACCCATCTAACACAGTTGTTCCACACAGCATCCTACTTGGCAAAAAGCACAGGGTTATTTTCCTAGAAATTTCATAGCATGACTTGTAATATTTTCTGTGGTATATACTCATGTTAATGAGATACTAGAACATACAATTTCCAGGTCTTTCTTAAGAGGTATTATTTTTATTACAATTCATATGATAGAATGAATGAAATTATATCAGCTTCCATAAGCTTATCTAAAAGCACTATTAAAGGAGATTAGTATATTGCAAATGGAGCAAGAGAGGAAAGATGAACTGTGAACTTGCCTCGTGTATCAGGCTGAAGGACATCTCTGAATAATATTATAACCCATTGCTCTGGGAGTTGTGACTGTGGCCTTCAATAGTACTCAACAACCCAAACTGCAGACCTAATATTGTCAAATGCTTAGAGATGCACTGTTAAAGCTATCTGATGTTATCTCTCTTACATTCTTTTTTTTTTCTTTATTAAAAGCAGGGAGAATCTTTGCTGAAAAACTCATTGCTTAAAAAAATATACTGAGAGTTACCCCTTGTTTAAAAGAAGTAAAAACTTGTTTCTCATATTTTTCATAGAAAGGTTATTTCTGTATTTGACTCATTTGTCCTCAAAGGAGAAAAAGATCACTTAGATAGCAATTTTAATGTGCTCAAGTAATTTCCATAAAAGCCTTAAATATGAAAATTAATTATCAAAAATAAAAATTAAATATCTGTAAATTTTATATGGCTCTATTTCTTAATGTCTCTCCAAAGAAATTTTTCCCTATGACTGTGTCCATTCATAAATGCCCTGTTTTGCACATACATAAGGATTTTATCTTCTTTGGAGTCAATAGAGACTGTGTGTTTTTGTCAAGAAGGAGTTTAAAAAACTGTAAAAAAGGCCCCTTTAGAGAACTGTTGAAGTTTTAGAATGTTTATTTTCTGGTTTTGTGGTCATATTAATTGCCTTGGCAGATTTCAGAAACATTGCATATAGTTCAGCTTCTGATAGTTCAGCTGGAGTTTTGGATATTTTATCGTGGATCTGAATTTCTAATAGGTAAGCACTATCTGGGAAATGAAGCTTTGTGGCCTCTCCATGGTAACTCAAATAATGCTTGCCTCTTGTACATTCCTGTGAATTTCTATCTGAATGCCATGTGTGAGGGAATTTGGCAGAATAGAAATTATCTACCTGAAATAAAGGGAGTCTGCAGAATGCATGTCACTGGTTAAAAGGGTTGTCTCAAAGATCTGTCTGTAGCTGAGTTTCACAGCCTACCTCACATGTCATTGTTGAAAACCAGCTTACCCGTTCTTGACTCAT
The DNA here is from genome assembly GCF_008360975.1 of Lichenostomus cassidix. Lineage (NCBI taxonomy): Eukaryota > Metazoa > Chordata > Aves > Passeriformes > Meliphagidae > Lichenostomus > Lichenostomus cassidix. The sequence continues at coordinate 10,817,506 of NC_139482.1, forward strand.
ACTCATGCCAGAAAATACCAGAACCAGCTGCTTTCCCACCTTTGTGATGGGAGCAAACTCCACTGAGAGATCTACTTGATAGAACCAGAAATCTGCCCAGCAGCTACATCCCCCTACCATCCTCTCTGCTGTCAGCACCAGGGGGACTGGTTCCCTTTCTCTGGGAGTGTAGTGGAACAGCGACCACATTTCCCAAAGGAGACTTTTTGTCTCCAAGGAGCACACAGCAAAGAGATAGACACATGAAGCTATCAAAGAAAAGAATTCTGAAAAGCAGGTGCTTTAATGCTTTTCGTGGAGTGGGTAAAAATGGAATAAATCAAGGAACTGAATGGCATCCTTACTCCAATGTTGTAACTTTGCAGGAATTTTCATATGTCAACCTGTTCTGTAAATTGACAAGCAAAGTGCTTATGGTTACCTGGAAAACTTCAACAACAATATTCTGGGCAGCCTTAATAAATGTTTGTTTTTTTTTTTTAATTAAAAGAGATTTCCACTCTTTTCTGTGTGCTAATTGAATTGAAAGAGAACTCTGACAATTCCAATTAGCATTTACTATAAATATATATATATGCAAATATGACAGAAGGTAAATACTGATTTGAAAAAACAAAATCATAGCACAGCAGCAGAGACAGAACATTGTTGCCAAACTTATCTTACCTGAAATAAGTCATCAGCATTGTGTAACAGATAGTGAAAGTATATATGAAACATTTAAAAATAAAAACAAGCCCACCAGAGATAATACAAACAAAAAATTTGAAACACATTCACAATAATAATGTAGTACAGAATGTTTCAAAGTGTGTATTTCCTTTTGTTCTGGATCTGAAATTAGTCTTCAAAGCAACTGATATTTACATTAATAGAATTTATAGAATAATATCCAATATTTTGGAAGAAGATAGTTAACCTTTCATGGAAATGCTCTGGAACTTTAACACTTCAACAAGACCACATCCATCACTCCAGCAGGACTGCAGCCACCATTTAACAGGATTGCCATAACCATCCTGACCAAGAGGGTGTCAGGTCAGATGCTGCCTTTGTCAATTTAAGCCAGTGTTTCTGTAATACTGCTTTTATTCCAATTTTCCTATGAAATTGTAGTTCTGACTTGGAATCTCTCGCAACACATTTGTGTGGAGCTAATTCCTCCACTGGTTTGCTTTTCAAACTAGCACACCTGGCAAGGTCAGCAGTGACAGTACAGCTTCATCACCCCTGTGGATCTAAGTGGAATAATTTAAGAAGTTAACTAGATTCCATTAATGGTCTGCAGAGTACATCATGATCCCAATCTGCAAACTCAGACATTTCACCTTGAACTGCCCAGAGAGGAAATTTGGGATAACTTCAATGCCCTGACTTGGACTGGGAAGCTCTCATCTATTCCGACCTGCTGATACCCAAAATAATGGATAATCTCTGGAACATAACAGTAGGAAAATAAAGAAATTCCATCCTACGTTGTCAGCAGAAATTCCTTTACCATACAGACATTTTTGCTGACAAACTGGAGGGCCTTAGAGGATTTCCTCATGCTCTCCCCTGGGCGTTGCCTGGAGTAGCATTTGTGTTTTCTTTCTGGGCTCTGCCAATTCACTGCAGTGCTCACCTCACCCATCATGCTGTGGCCACTGTTAGGGATATGATTTAGATGAGCCTGCAGTTTATCCCAATTAATAAAGCATGGAAATGTAGGATAAGGAAATGACAGCCAGATTTTTATTTATATCACCTAACCCTTGTTTGCCCTTTAAAAGGGCTCTTCAGAATCGCTGGAATAAATTATGTTTATTGTGGTCTGTGCTGCATGATATTATTTTTTCACTGGTAAATAACTTAGACACTGCTACTGAACAGACAGACACACTTTGTGTTAAGTGGAACACTGAGATAGGTAGAAGAAATTTTGTGAAACTGACACTAATTGCTTCTATCTCATGTGTTTCCTAATATATTGAATTATTTTTCTATTAACCCCACAGGGATCCTATTTATGAGTCATCAATGGCCAGGAAATCTCATTTCTAAAGGACTAGAGCCGGTGTTGCTGAAGACATCAAAGAGTGTACAGTCACATCCTTTCCAAATGGAGAGCAAATGTTCCCACAATAAAAGGACAGACAAAAAAGAATTAAGGACAGCATGGTGTGAAGGGAGAAGAAAATTCCCTGCTTCCCACTTAGGTAGTACTAAATAGGCTTCGTGTTCTACATTTTGTTTATTTTTGATGGTTCCTTGGTGGCTTGACACTAAGTGGAACTACCTAAGCTTGGTAAACAAGTGAAAATTTAAAGTTTGAGCTTTTATTGCAGTTACTTAAAGAATCTCCTTGGAGCTGCTGAGGATGTTCCTCACACAGACCTGTGGTCAAATTATGGGTCAAAAAGCCACAACCTTCAGGCTTGGGCTTTCTGGGAAGGAGATCATTGCTGATCTAACCCAGATTTTCCACTTTCTTTTTCTTGAGATTCAGTTGCATTTTTGTACTAAATCCTTTGCTAAATGCGACGTTTTGCTAACTGAGTGGATCTGAAACTTTGGGCTCCAAAACCTTCTGTCTGAGACCAATTACTTTTAAAATTCCTCCTTCCTTAAGTTTCCCCCTCATGGTATTAAGGATGTTTCCTTTCAGAGAAAAATTAGAAGATTCTCAGATCCACTCTCAAACTCCAGTCACTTCACTTGCTCACCAAGGATGGGGTAAGAGTCCCACAGACATACTTAGTGATTGATTTGGATCCAAGGATCCAGCAACAATCCTCCTTGCTCCCTCCTCTTGCTGAAAAATGCGAGGAACCTCATGGCACAGGATTGTGCTCTGTCCAAGACACGGATGGAAATTTGATGGCTGTTACTAGCAGACCATCTATGGTTGGACTGCTTGATCAACCCCTTGCACGACCAGGCAGGTTGTCCAACAGCTCTTCCACTACTTTTTAGCATCCTTCCTCTCTCCACGCATATAAATGTGCATACGTTCCAGAAAGACTTGAAGAACCATTGCCTACTGCTGAAAGTGGAAGTTTCCACACACCCAAAAAAAAGACAGTGATAAGGACATGTTGGCAAAAATACACTGTTATTACTAACAATTAGTTTTAAAAACACAGGTCTCTTTATTACAATGAATCCATTTTTGCTCTTTGAAAGGACCATAGGTGACAGCTATAGAATGTTCATCAGAAAACTAATTAACCTGCTCATCCACAAAACCCCCTCACATATTTTTGCATGGCTTTAAGTAGAGTAAAAGTACATATGAATTATCACACTTCATTAAAAGAAGTGTAATTCTTCATTAATGAACAGCAAACCTCTTTATTTTTTTTTTCTATTTGGGCAGCCAAAAAGAGTCTATACTCTCCTTAACCCTCTCATACCACAAGCCTGAGGGATTTTCCAACGCAAAATACACTAATTCCACACCAATGGACAACATATCAGTTCACTGTATTTAAACTGACTTAAACTGCAGAAAAGAGGATTTAGGTTAAACATGAGAACAAACTCAAATCTGTACATGGGAGAGGCTTGCTCAGAAGGCTGGGACCTTTCTAACATGGGCACTTGTTAAAATAAAATGGGAAAGTCTGTCAGAAATTACACAGGAACAGCTGATCTTCCTTCAGCAGGGAGAATTAATTTACTCTCTCAGTTCCCAGAACAATTTTCTAATATATTTTTTTACTAGTGATATTTTGCTAAGTTACCTACAATGTAGATCTTGGTCACGAGGAAAAGAAGAAAATTATTCCAAAACTTTTAGGATACTGAAATAGTTCCTCTAACTGCAAAAATCCAAACAAACAACAAACCTCACACAGTCCTGGAAACCAAAGTAATAACTTCGTCTGGGTTGTGTCTGGATTGCAAACAACAAAGAGAAACTAAGTAAAAGGGAGATAAGTATTGTCTCCTTCTGTGGGCTATTGCCTTCAGCCAACTATTTGATATAGACTTGGGGATCTTTGTGGGTCCTTTCCAGCTCAGGGTGTTCTATCATAGAAGCATCTGGAAGAAAGAACATATGATTGCCTTTGTGAAGACATTTTTCTCTTTAATCCTTTCTTTTGTTTCTGCTTTACACTGGACTAAGAAACAATTTCAAACAGTTCTAAAGTCTACCCACTTCCTTATCAATGTACACCTGATGAGGGGTTGATTCCTTTTCTTGTAAAAGTTAGAAACTGTTGGAAAATCTGAGACAAAATTTTAAACACCTTAAAATATATGTTGCAAAGGTCATACTTTGCAAAAAAAGGAGTCTGGGGTTACATATTGGAGAAAACTTTCTTTAATTTTTAATGTCCCTATTTTAGGGATTTTTGAATTTGGCAAGATAGATCCTGACTGAGGGCAAAGAGGTAGACAAATGGCCTTTTCAAGTTCCTTCCAGCAGTACTTTTTTAATACTCTGAATTTACTGACTAACTAGTTACTATTCTCTGTGGAGCAAAAACCCTTACACATTGAATTACACTTTAATACTAGATGTTAAACCAGTTTAGAGTAAATGAAACGGTGTTTGCTAAAAAGGTTTGGCCACTACTGCAGGTTTCTCTCTCACTAACAATAAAATAAATATATTGCTATACAATGTATGTTGTAAGCTAAAGAAATTAGCTACTAAAACTTGGTAACATAATTAAGCAATAGGCCCTGCTGTTGATGTCTCTGCTAGGAAATAACAGATAACAAGGAGAATTATACATGCTGAAACGTATTTATGGCACATAAAGTTACAATATCCTATTACTGTTTGGGAAAACCTTCAGAGCAATGGATCTCTTTTTCTGTAAGGGCAAGGATTTTTTTTTTCCTCATTAATTTAAGGTTTTTGTGTTAAAAAAAAAAAAAGTCTCTGTTGTGCCTTGTTTAAAGCTTCATGATGTTTAATATCTGGATGCCCCCACAACATGAAATCAGAGGAAGGTAATACACAACTATTTCCAAGTTGCTCATGACAATGGATAGGACAGGTATAATGAATTCACTGGAGCTGTCAAATGAGGACTCCGTAAAGATTTTCATCAGGCAAATTGATGGGACCTCAGCTGTTTTATACAATTCCAGTGATTTAGTAACAGTAACCATATTTTTGAAGCAAAATTTGACAAAATTATTTTGGTTCAAAGACGGAGAAAATAAAGATTCACAGATAACTTTCATTATTTATTATTACTAGATGATCTTTAAGGTTCCTTCCAACCCAAACCATTCTGTGATTCTATGATTCCATGATTTATTTTTGCTATGGAGTATCAAGTTCTCTCCTTCTCTGTTTTGTTTTCTAAATAAAATGAAGACATCAAAAAATTCCGTCTCCTTGGAAATAGTGTTTAAAATCTTGTCTGGATTTGGAGTAGCAGTGGTGCCATACATATCCTTCAGTATATGAAGCAGAAGGAGTACATGTCACACATCTAGAGATAGAGCATTTTGATTAGTGTGCTAATGTTTAAAGAGGAAGGGAATATTTTGTTTGAAAGCAATGGCCCAGCAGCCAAGCCGAAGCCTGCCTAGTTTTGTTCTTTCTGCAGCTGAAGGGGGTTCTCTGCCAAGTCTGGGGTTTCCTACCATGGCCAGGAAAGACTGAGTGTCCATGAGCTCTGAGATGAGGCAGTCAGCTCCAGACCTGCAGCTGGACAGACTTCTGAAGAAGAAAGCCTCTGGTTTCCAGGAGCTCTGCTGTTCACAAAATGGTTTATTCCATCTGAAAAACATTTTAACAGAACCACTTCAGCCGTCACATTTTCTTGGTTCTGGGCTCTTTCTAACACAGGTGATTTAGAGCACCAAGAAGGCTTATGATCAAATATGAATGCAATTTTGATTAAACACAGCACAGATCAAATTAGAAGGCAGAGCAATTCCTTCAGGCAATACCTGTGAAAAGATCTTTATCTTTGTGGTTAAATACATTTACAGACAGTTTATATCCTTTTTTGCTTTTGAACTGATTAAAAGGAGAAGTTACACGAGAAAGTTTCTGTAATAGTCTTCCAATACACATTCAGTAGACAAAGCTTTTATATCATATCCAGTAAGTGGGAATTTTTTAAATAAAAATTTATTGTGTGATTGTTTTATAATGAGATGGGGAAATGAAGAAAGGCTTTTAGTTTTATTCTTAAAGATTTAATACATCACCTTGCTCTCTCTGGACCACAGGACTGGGTTATCTATAGTATACAAGTGAGTGCTATTGTCTTATTCTTAAATCAAGCAGCCATTTCTGAAGGACTTTATTTTTTCTCTGCTTTGTGTCTTTTCCTCACCCTTATCCCATGGTATCATGGGAACAGGAGCTGTGGCAGTGGAAGACAGCAGTGCTGATGTCACACTAAGGGTACAATACATGAAGTTATATCTAAGAAAGGCCTTTTTAAGGGGGCACCTCAGAAAAATCCAGATGTAATAACATTAACCTTCCAAATAGTTGCACTGGCATATGTTAATTTTTCTAAATAATTAATAAAAGTACTTAAAAATTAATTGGAATTATAGATCTTTTGTGCAGAGAAAAAGCCCTGAAGAAAAAAAAATCCATAAAATAAAAACTGAGCTTGTGGTTTTGTGATTTTCTTTTTACATTGGTTCTCTATTTCCTCAAAAGACAGACAAAAATATTTAAAGATTTGTATTCCAAATCCTCTCATGTTACTCATCTTAATAACAGGAGATACAGTAGCATATCTTGCAATTATTAACTGCCTCATCTTTATCATTTCGTTTTCATGCTGAGAAATATTTTGCTACTGATTGCTAAAGGCAAAATAGAGCAATATTTTTAACAGCATGTACCAACTTAACTGTAATATTCAGCAGCCAAAGGGTCATCCAGAAAAGATGCCTTTGCAAAAATATAAATTAGCAAGAATTGGTTTATTATGATCATGTTCTTTCTAGGAAAAAAGCATTTGCATTTTTTAGGTACATGGGAAGAGGAAGATATTGCTGACATCAACTGAATAAGAAGTAACTCTTGTAAAAATATTTCTACATATTATCAAGGTTTCAGTCTATTCTTTGGCTCTAATAGGCTGTCCAGATCCAGGCTGCAACTCAGAAAAAGAATAAGGAAGATGTGGGAGAAAATAGCAAATCACACGTGAAGAGAAAAGGTACAAGAAAACTGGTAACCTGAATGCTGAAGGATTCTTTTATCACACTGAAACATTCCTTTGTTGTAAGCTGTTAGCTGGAAGTTTGGTATAGACCTGAAAAACTGAGCATAGTAAATACATTTCTGTCAGTCAACAATGCTCTCAAAATAGCAACAACTATTCAGAGCAATTGATGGTCTTTGTTAGGTATAAAGAGAGTTGATAATGATATTTTTGTCCATGCAGGTGCTTCTCGACCATGAGAGGATGCATCCCCTCCATGCTGTAAGAGCTCTTCCTTTAAAATATGAGTATCTCAGAGCTTTTCTCAGGGACAGCTGAACCACACAGGTTTATGGATGTAATGGCCTTGCTCCAAGTGAGTTAAAACACTGAGAAGGCAGAGGATTTCTCATTCTTGAGAACACCATTCAGAGCCCAAGACCAACTCATAATACACAAATGAAACCTCACCATGCTGTTGTGAATGGGGCATTTCCAACAATTTCAGAGGATCAGGATCCTCCTGAACCATTTGAACCTGGCAGAAGACAGAGTGGAGCTTATTGCTCAGAGCTGATTCACCTTAACCCTGGTGACTGGGAAGACACAAAAGGCTCTTCTGTATTTGACCTTGTATCATTCAGTGTTTATTTGTTGGGGTTTTTTTAAATTAGAGACATTGCAGTGTGCTGTATATGGCACAACCTCCCTGTATCGCTGCAGTGCTGTAACCTGGAGCTCTAATTTTGCAAATTGCACCTTCCAGAACCAGTTTGTGCCTTTATTTTTAATTATATTATTTTTCTTTGATAACTTTTTCAGTACTAAAGAAATGGGGCCTGACATATAGGTGAAATGTAGAGAACTAAGGTCTGTCGGTTAAAAATTCCTAGGTTTTCCACAAAAAAATTGAAAAAGTAATAAAAAATTACACTTGAACTAAATTACAACATTCCTGATATGCACAAGTTCCTACTAAAGGTAGTATTGTTTCAGTGATGAAAACTTCAGATACTAATTATATTGAAAATCTGAATAACTGCTATCTGTTTTCTAAACTTTTGAAGGAGACCAGGATTGTATATTGATCAGAAAAAAGTATGGGAGAATGAGATAAAATGTAAAGGGATTAAAAAGCTAAGTTCATCTAAAATATCCTAGACTGTATTCCCCAGACTGGGGGAATTCTTAATATTTTTGGTTTTTCTTAGTCGTCCAGAAATTGTCATCTTAGCTTTCATAGATGACTTTGCTTTTGGCATAATATATAAATTTAAACAAATCCAAGCAAATATGAACCAGCTTCTACTTTACTTGAAACAACAAAATCATCTTTTCCAGATTGTTTTTATAAAACACCAGGAGATGAAAACTCTCAGTTCCATTTTATAGTTTTAAATTGATGGTTTTATTTTTGCAGATTTTCTGTTTACAAATATACATATTGTTATGACCCTGAACAGTTCTTAATAATTATGTTTCAAATCTAATATTTTTTCAAACCTTTTCAAACCTCGAGTATTGTAAGAAAATGTATTTGAAACATATTCTCTGTAAGTGTTGAGCTCATTCTATTCTGCTATATCAGAAAACTGCTTTGTTGGGTTTCCCTTCCTCTAGCTCTGGCTCCTCCACAGTGAGAAGATAGGATATAATTTCTCTTGAATTCCAGGTCTGTGTAGGCAGACAAATTACCTTTAATCTTCTAGGAAATTCTGCACATACAGAGAAATCCTCTTCTGCCCCACAACCAGTAACAATATTTAGTATGAAACATGCTCTACACGCTGCTTGTTGGTAAGTTTTAGCTTTTAGTCTTCAGCTCCAGAGAGCAAATCATGTATTTTGCTAAGCCAATGCACCAACATTTCAGTTTAATGTGCCATACAATGTACATATTCTTAATGCAAAATACTCCAAAAATGATCCTGAAATGTTGACATTTTCTGTAGACAGAAAGGAAGTAGAAATAGCATGCCAATCAAAATGTTCATAGTGTTATTAGTGAAAAAGCTTGGTCTTGCAGTCTAAACGGTATGCTAACCTACCATGTGTTCATGTTCTTTCCCTTTGTTTGTTCAATAAAAGATACAGCATGCAGTGATACAAATTTGGAACATATTTGTCTTCAGTAACATTGGATTTTTTTAACTCATTTGAGCATGAGCACAGCGATTCATTATCAAGGAACACCACAGGGATCTTAACACCTTTTGTTTGTTTGTTTGTTTTTACTTTCCTCAGACATAAAATCAGCTGGTAAGTATTTATTAACTGGAAGCTTAACACAATATTTGAAGTGTTGTGCTGTCCACATACAGTAACACAGATAACCCCCTTTTCTTACAGTTCAGATTTGAAAGATGGGAGAGAAGATTCTTCAGCAGTCACAACCCACACTTCCATAACCAGGAACCATTTCTGTGCTGTTCAGGTTTGAACTGGGACAGAGTTAATTTTCTTTGCAGCAGCTTGGAGAGTGCTGTGCTTTGGATTTCTGACTAAAACAAGGTTGATAACACATTGATTTTTTAGCTCTTGCTGAGTAGTTCTGACACTGCATCAAGGCCTTTTCTGCTTCTCATCCCACCTTACCTGTGAGGATGCTGTGGGTGCTCAAGAGGCTGGGAGGAGACTCAGCCAGGACAGCTGACCCCACCTGACCAGAGGGATAACCCACACCATATGGAGTCATGCTCAGCAATAACAGCTGAGGGAAGAAGGAACAAGGGGGAATATTTTGAGGGATGGCATTTTTCTATAGTTATCGTTATGACTGGAAGCAGAACTGTTGGTATGATCAATTTAATATGAAATATGAACATTGAAAAAAAGTTTTTAAAAAAGAGTTTATAGAATTGCTTGCAAAAAAGTGTTCTGTTTATAAAAATGTAGGCATTATTTTCAGGTTAAAAAATCTCATTTAGTTAACTGATGTGCATGCAAAAAAATATGCTGCTTTGGGTTTTTGGTTTAACATTAGGAAATTTGTCCAGTGCATGGTTACTTTGAGTGTGTAATAAAGAACACTGAATCTTGCTGTTTTGAAAAGAAAAACACAGAGAAGCCTTTCTCTGGATGCCCATAGGAAATATCTGTCCTACACCGTCGATTTCATTATAGTGTAAGAAACACTTTTGCCCTAAGTGCCTCTTCCAGCATTGGTTCTTAATTGTTGTTATTTGGCAGCATGAAATATTGATGATATTGGTCAAAAAGATTGACAGCTGCATGAATTGTTATTAACCAGCCTGTTGGTTGTAGCTTAAAGTTCAATAAATACCAAGTTGCAGTATAAGCCTCGGGGAGCGTCTTTCTTTTCTGAAGAGCAGGAAATTAACTATTTGATGTCTTTATAAGCCATTTGTCTTTTCCCCATCACCCCCTAACACCCCCAATAATTTTGAGCACACTAGAAATAAACGGCTGATTTGGAAATTCTCTCATCCCCCTTCCTGATCCTGAAGGAGGTAATGACCAAATATTACAGGACATGGGACTACCCAGGCTGTTGTTCCTATCGTCATTCATCACCACAGTAAACAGAAAAATCATTCAGAAATGTCAGGATCTGAAAGCGAACATGGGACTGAACAATTTCTGAAGTGAGTTGGGAATAATGTGCTTAATACTGATATTTGAGAATATATTTCATCCTCCACACACAAGTATTGTCATACTGTTATGATTTGCAGTTGTACATACATTCAATCACATAATAACTTGCTGGAGAGCTTTAATAATTGTGTATTACGTTGGAGAGAAAATCTTTACCAACCTACAAATTCTTAACTTTTTTAACGGTGTCATGTACATTCCCTTTTCCAAATGTGCACATCTGCTATCTCAGTCTTAAATACCAGTTGATTTTTTTTTCCCAGAGCAAAATATGCTACTTTTCTTGTTACAAGCAGACTTAGATTTTTGACACCTGTTTCCCTGCTGGTTCAGAGATCTCTGGTGTCAGCCTCCTTCTACACTCATTACTTGTCTAACTCAGTTCCCTGTACGTCTCAGCTATTCAGTATTCTGTGTTATTATTACTTCTGATGTGACATACTGTCATTTTGACTTTGATCAAAATAAGGTAATTGTAGGAACAGGAAGAATCCATTAAAGTTCCTCAATGTCTGATTTAGTCAGGATGAATAGATGGAAAAAATACCTTGCTGAGTCAGTACATGCTAAATTGTACCAATTAAGGAAAAACATGAGTAGTGTATTTATATGTATATCCATGTATATTCCAAGCTTCATCATTTCAGATATATTTGGATCAATCAGCAATTTGAATTTGCATGAATGATTCAGATGAGCACCCTAGTGTCCCATAACTGTTAATTGCTACCACTAATCAAGCAGGGCTGGTCTGATCATTATAGTGCAGAGCTATTTAACCTGCACTTTACTTTCCATGTGTGGACAATACAACATATGATCAACATTCTGAGTCACTGATATGTTTGGCTTTTTGTTTGTTGTGAAGGCAATTTTGTCACTCCTGGGTTGTGAAATCTCCTGGGAGATTTTACTGTTAGATGTGTTGCTGTTATGTTTAGGATGGATATTTAATGTGTATTAATAATGACAGAAAATTAAGTTTTTTCACTGAGATTTAATTGAACTATCTCTCTCCATGCCATAAACACTTTTACAGTCTGTCTGTTAAGTTATAGTGAAGCAAGGTTTTAGTTATATTTCTTTTGATATCAATTGCTTATTATCCAATGAACATCTCTAATTCTCTCTTATGTTGCAAAAGTTATTATTTTCCCCAGGTTTACCATACTGTACATATTAGCATACATACTGTACATATTAGCATACAGTAAAAAATTTAATAATATGTCTTGCAAGTTCAAACCTAAATAATTTTATGCACAACTTTCAAAATGTTTTGTTACTTGAGCATCCTTTTGGTAAAACAAGAAAATGTAATTATATGCTAAAAGGAATTGATAAGCAACTTGTTTGACCAATGGCTACAATCTCCTGTCTTTGTTCACAGCATCTGTAGCAATAGAAACTACTGCATTTCAATGCTGACATTTAATCAATGCATGTAAATCACCTTGGAGGACTATTATTCTTGTATTCATTAATTCTGTCATTCAGGGTAGAAGCATGTAGAAGAATTATACACAGAGTTTTAGCAGCCGAGGTCAAAAAGTGGCATGTGTAACTGTCTGCTCTTGAAGTTCCAAACTGCTTCTGACACATGGCATGTTAGACACCACAATGTGTATGAATAAAATCATGAGCTTGCTGAATTACAATTGGATCAGAATTTTATTTAAAGGGATTTTTGGAAATTTTCAGCTGGTTGGAAGCCTTTCCTGTTGACTGTTTACTACGTTTCTTCTGTTTGGTAGCTTCTGGGGTAGGTACAGATGAAAATAAATAGAGAGGTAGCTGTTTCTGTACAGAGAGACTAAACTTAAAACCAAATGCCTGGGTTATACCATAAGCAAACATGATAAAATAATAAATGAAAATAAAGTAATCCAAATAATTTCCAGTCAGGCAATGGTATGCAATATTTTCAAGTCAGTATGTCATAAGAATTTAGAGTTGCTGGTCTCTGAACATTTATAACCCACTGGAAGTGAAAAACAAACTTGAATTCAGGCCAGTATTTGGAGGGAGAGTGACTGAAAGCATCAGAGAAAACAGTGAACAGGCAACATCCATGGCACAGCAGATGCACTGCTTTGGTACCTACATTTCTGCATGGGTAAATCCACTCTATGTTCCACCTTCTTGCAACAAACAGTGTTGTACTTGTGAAGCATCAGTTTGTCAAAATAAACCTGTCATGCAGAAACTATCTAAGACAACCAGTTTTGGCCTGTCAGGTGGGTGAGCTGGCACCGCACTGGGAGCAGAGCCCAAAACTTGAAGGTGGCCTGAAACCAGGAGAGCAAATGCAGCAATACATGAAGGGCAGAGAGAGCAAAGTGCTGCCCACCTGCCTCTCAAGTAACTTCCTCCACTGAGTGGTGGCAATGGCAACTCATGGAAGAAATCTGGGAAAATCAAGCATGAGAGATCAAAAAGAGATGGATTTTCTGTCCTCGATCAGCATCCAAATTTTGTCGTTCTGCCTTTTCTTTACTTTCCCTGAATGAGCCATTCAACCAAAAAGTTCAGATTGAAGCATTTTAAATCTTCAATACAAGTAATTTTGAAATATTTCCTTTCGTCTTTCTCTTTAAACGTAAAGACATTTAATTATAGCTGAAAAAACGTTTGGAAGCCATTCTATGATTCTCTGAATTCTGACAGAAACTCAGTGACTCTATAATTTGCTTTTCTCTGTTATTATGTGAACACGATCTTTTTCTTTGACAATTTCCAGTTTAAGAACATTTTTGTCATAAGGAACATTTAACAACTTTCATTTGTCAAACATTTTTTCCTCATGAAATTTTAAGTATTTTTTTCAGTATTTTTTCATATATATACACACAGATACATGCACACACACACACGTGTATATATATATGTATTATACATAAATAATGACAATATACTCTAATTTTTCCCAGTGGACCAAGGATGCAGTTAGGATCCATGGAGACTTCTGTTGGTGTGGTCTATAAACCATGAGAAATCAGCTGCAGAGGGATTGTCACTCCTGATTTTTAACCAGGAGTGAATAAAAGGCACCAGGCTACAAACATCATGCAGAAACAAAGCATGGAGTTTTAATTATTCTAAATTTTGAATGTGGATGCACAGGTCACTGTTTTGCATCTCGCTGGGTTCAGACATGGCAACTCTTTCACCAGAAGAGTAAATTTAATGCAATTTTGTTAGTGATTCCGCAATGCAAAATGTTGGTTTGCCACCTGCAAAGGAACACCGTGTATTTTGTGCTTCTTTGCCCTGTCTTTGTCATGAGTAAATTGTAACACTGCTCTTGTGCTAATCCCTTTGTTCTGCCCATGGCAAATCATTGAGAAAAATACAGGCTTCAACTCAGTTGTAGGGGAGTCCTTCAGTCACAGGACCAATCTATTTAACCCTCTGCCAGCCCAGTGTCCCCAGACATAGCAATTAACTGTATGGAGGAGAGAGGGAAATGCCCTGAGTTCTGGTGTGCTCTTTTTCTCTGCTGTACACCCGCGTGGCAGAGATCCCCAACACTGAGCAATCAGCTCGGATTTTGTGCTGGTGGTGCTGGGGTTGAGACCTGCTCTGCACCAGGCACTGAAGAAAGAGTAGGTTTAGGCTGTAAAAATCTGAAGCTTCCTCACAGGGGATCTATCTGAGGTTATCTAAGCTCAGGCTGCGATTCGCTGTGGGGAAAAGATTGTGAAGCAGTGAGAAGAAAGGCTAAAGCGTCAAAACATATGAGAGAGCAAAATGGAAAGGAATTATACAGTTTGGCAATGAGGCCTTTGTTCTTACAGTGCCTCCGTGACCTTTAAGAGATCCTGACTTGACTGGTTGCCTGAACATGTTTCCACCCTGCAGTCCTGAGTCCAGTTACATGCCTGTAGCTCATTTTGAAACAAACCTGCCATGCCACCAGCTTCAGGAGCTGCAGTGCATGCTGGCTGAACAGACTATGCCTTGGAGGCACCCTTGACAGTGACCTGCTTTCCAAGCAGGTCACAATGGTTACCTGCCCAAGAGGCACTGTCTTATTGATTCATCTGCCTCCAAACAGATGTACCACAGAGCTGTTTGAGATGCACCTGCTCTGCAGGGACTGAAAATTGAACACATGTTTATTATACCTGGGAAGTATTCAGCCATGGATGATGACTGTAGCTTGAAGCAGGTATGAACATGTGAATCTCTCTAAGGGGCAACACATACAAGGAATATGCCCCTTATGGGGGTCAAAAGCAATTATTGGAGATGTTTTTAACTGTGTCCTCCAGGTATACCAGACACCTGTCAACTCATGTCTGATTTACCTGTTGTATTCCTAAGGACATAAATTTTTTCATACATAATTTTTTTATACATATTAAAGGAGTACTACTGAATATATCAGACATCACTTTTCATATCTAATACATCATGTAATTCCTTTTATTTGCCAATCCTTTGCCCTTTGAACTTCAAAGATTGTATGATGATACTAGGGAAAGATTTACCAGCCTCAAAGCTGGAGAAAAGATGCACCTGAATCTTCAGAAGGATCTGGATTCTGGTCAATAGATAAGATTCTGCAAAAAAAAACCCTGAACAAACATTGAATTACAGCATACAAATTCTATTACCTATAATAAAATTTGCTCTGAGTTACAGCCTGAGTTTTGCATTGGGAATGCTGAGAATAGATAGCAGAAATCTAAGAGTCTGTGACTTCCATGACATGAAGGATAAATTCAGAGGATCGGCTATTGAAAGTGGATATGGCAGAAAACCCAGAGGAAATATGATGCTTTCTCTAACAAAAGAGGTTGAGATTCTGATTTTTGTGCTACTTTCTTTTAGGAGATTATGTATTTCATGGGGACCAAAATTGGTTGTACCTGCTATTTACCAAAGAGAAAATGAAGAGTCTTAGTGACTTGAGAATTCCTTTACTGAAGTTGAGAAGTCTTGGATGATCTGCAGCTGAGAGATTCAGTGCATTACCATTTTATTCCATGAAAGAAAATAAATGACAGGGAAAGTAAAGGTAGACTTCTGTTCTGTTTTTCTGATAGTCCACTAAGGTGTAGTCAGTTTGCATTCTGCCTATGGCTGCCCTTGGAACAAGCCAGCCACAACCAGATGTGCCACCCTGTTTCCTACAGCCCTGAGCACAGAAAGGACAACCTGATTCTAAACCATTTACAAACTGCTAAAAATAGCTGGCAGTTTGATCCTTTTTACCCTTGGCTTTGATTTTCTCCTATGACAAAGGGTAAATACAGGAAGAAGATTAAGTCACACAAATTTATATGTGGGCTATATGTAAAATGAGTATGAGACATCTCTGAACATAAGGTCCTTTTGCCAAATGGAGACTTGTCATTTTCTTTCTTCTTTGCACAAACAAGCATGTGCAAGGTGATTTAAAATGAGGAATTGTTGAAAAGTACAAATCCTGTGTAGTAGAGGTTAAAACATTAGGTGGATTGAATGAAGTAGAAGCTTCTCATTTATAATCAGTTTTAATCACATTCAATACTCTAAACCAGATTAAAATTGAACATTAATGGTTTAGGATAAAAGCACGCTTCTCTCTACCCTACATTAACATGTTTTAAATGTCAATGTTTTGCTTTCACAGCTGTGAGCTCTAAAAGAAGGGAGATGTTTCTGAAGCAAAGAAGGTCATTCATTAATACCAGTGATTGCAATGGACACAATCAGCATTTTTTGTTGTTGGAAGGAACAGAGACAAAGACAAAATGTTTGTGTTTCAGAAAGTAAAAGGAATATGCCCAACCAACAAATGCTTCAGTACCTCCACCCATGGCTGTTTCCTTGGGACAAGTCTACATAGCCTGGAACAAAGGAAGTAAAACATTTTAAGTAGAAGAATAAGAAATAAATTTTGTCCCTCTAAAAACAGAAAATACGGTTTGTCTACTCAACAGGTTATATCAATAACTTATTTCAATTTATTGATGGTGGACTTTAGGACTTCTTTCTTCAAGTTTGATAGGAATTTGTGAATGAAAGATAAGGGACAAAAATATAGGGAAAATTTTTAAAAAATCTTAGTTTTCAGAAGGTCTTTATAACAGTAAATGCAAACAATTGTCACGATAAATGAATGTTATGGTCACCATCACTAGGTGCTCATGTATGTGTCAGATCAAAAAGAACAGAACTTCACTTGTTCTAAAGCATGGAAAAAATGTGAATGGGGAATGTGACAGGGAGAGCTCATGCAGCTGTGAAGTCAACATGGATTTCCTTACTGTCTGAATATTTCCTTTAGAAGCTTTTAAAACTAATAAAGGTTTTTTCAGTGTTCTGAGTATAGCATTGTTCTATATTCCATGTTTACTAATTTTGGATTTATCTCTATTAACACGCTCTGATTTGTTAGAAAATATTTTAAATTTTGCAATTTAGATCTCTTTTTACAAAAATTTCTGTTTGTGTTGCAATAAGTATAACGGAGAATGTAAGCTGCAACATTTTCCACTATTAAGATTTTAAAACACTGCAGATACAATTTAGATTTAAAAAAATCATTACTCCAACAAGTTAAAAATTAAGTATTATTCACAACACTCCACATGTAACACTACATGTGTTATGAAATTTCAAGCTGGTTTCAAATCAGTACTTAACTAATAACATCTATTGCATAATTTTCTTCCTAATTTCAATTACATTGTGAGTTGCGTTAGTGACACAAATCATTGTTTTTACAAAATTGAAAATTAAATTATTTGATAAATTGGTGATTTAATAAGATAATGTGAAAGGGAATGTAATTGATTAAAATAACATTGATTTCCTCCCTTTTAGAATTATTATTTAGTATTAGATGTCATAATTTCCACCCACAAAAATTGAAACTTATTATTTCTTTTAGCAAAACAACTCATTTCTGATGGACAACTTACCTCTGCGTTTAGACAATTAAGATGACAACTCTTCTTTCTTCCACTTTGCCCAGTAGAAAGGAAGAATTCAGTCTTTTTTGTTTTCACCAGGACTCATAATGCAATAAACACAACTGAGAACAAACGTGTCATGCATGTATTCACTGAACAGTGACATACAGATATTAAGAGGACTTTTGCATCACACTTCAGTAAATAAAACCTTTATCTTCTACAAGACATTGGGTGCATCTCTAGAGTACCACATACTGCTGCTAAAAGATACAAATATTTCTGAGGATTGAAATGCTTGCTATAAAATTTTTAATTTTAACTGGAAGTCATGAAAATAGTTAATAATTCTCTTTTCCCCTTTCACAAAACTTTTCTTTCCATTATTTCAAGCAGTCCTCAAGAATTTTGCAGCAAGTATCGCTTGAAGAAGTAAGAATGACTAAATAATGTGCGTAATTATTTTATTAGGATAATTTTATTAAAGTAATAAAAAAAATAAAACCACCTAGAATCTTCAATTCCAAAGTTTCTGCATTTTTACAAGTACCATCTTTGTATATTCTTCCTTACTGTCTAGAACAATACATAACTTTGTGGGAATTATGCAGTGGTTTGTATCTAAATGTGAGAGCACTTGTTTTTCTGATCAATGTTGAAATAATCAGAACATAACGGGATCAATGGCTTGTCCTTCCTACAGGGCTCTCTTATTTGCGATGGAGTTTTGAGGCATATTTATTCTACCCTATTTGGAAATCTGTTGCAAAGCTCAGGAAAAGCATTGGAAACAATTTATTACAATTAATTAAGCCGAAGATCTAACAGGCAAAAGTATCTATGGAAGCTTCACAGATTCTCACTGGCATTTTGATTCCACTATGTTTTGAGGCTTTTCAGCACTCTTTTTCTGTGAACATGAGCTTACAAAGTTAGAGGTAGTTTTTACTGATATGCTTTAAGAGCCAAAACGGTATATCTATCTTCAAACAGGTATATTTATGGTCCTGTCACACAGAGCTAATGGTTCTGATGAGCGATGGGCAGGCATTACTTTCAAACTCTGCATTTACAAGTATAGAGATTCTTTAGGATGTCTAATACAATGCACATGATCTCATGCTCAGAGAGATTAAAAAAAATTAACAAGGAAAGGCTGTTAAAGCCTTCATGGGCTCAACTGCCTACATGTAAATTGAAACGTTTGGAGCATGATCTCAACTGATGGAACAGATTTAGATTTTGGTTTTTGTTTTGCCTATGAGGAAAATATGAGAGGAAAAATAAATTTTGTTTTAGTCAAACACATCTCTTGGTAATTTCATTAACAAAACTTCTGAGTTGAAAACATCATTTCTGTACAAAGCCCTTTGTGTCCCACCATTTATATAATGGTATGTCTGAAAAAAATAGACCAAAATCTAGGAGTGAGCTATTCATTCCCAGCTGCTGTTACCAATAATATCAGAAGAAAATTATAGATAAGTGAATCACATTACAAGAGCACGTGTACAAATCAAACTGATATTTATTGCCTTCTCAACAATGTATGTTCTCATTAAAAAAAACAAAAAAAGGAAAAAATTCACTAATGACAATAATGTGTGGGATAGAGAAATTCCAATAAAATTACAGATGATCCCATCCTTACTATACGTGATTACTTAAATGCTTATTCACAATATATTTAGATGTTGTTATATAAATATTAGAGAGCAAGAAGAACTTTATACCATTCTTTGGTATTTGTCTGGGATCAACAAGTGTTTGCTAAGAAATTTTGTTTGCCACCTGTCTCAGACTTTTTTGTTGCCCTAATGCTTTACAAGTGTTTTAGTGAATACACAATGTATAGGGTTCATCCCTGTGACATTGTGGTATCAGGAACAAACACAGAAAATGTCACCCTGGCCTTGACAAAGGAGTTATGTCTTGGTTTACTGCCCTTTAAGCACAAGAAAAACTCAACAACCCAGCTGCAGCAGCCTCTCCTGAGGTCTTGTTTCCAGTTGTTGGTATTTCCACTAAAAACAGTGACTATTGCTTTACAACAAGAAGAGATGTCAGAGTCTTAAAAGTATTATCACAGATGCCTTCCTCCTTCTCCTTTACTCCAGGTTTTGCATGATGACAGGATTCCCTCACTGAAGCATTATGAATCAGTTCGGTTGGAGTAATTTTGGTAATTTATTCAATGCTGGGGACTCAGGACTCAGCTAAGTGCTTGATATGGCCTCAGGAAAACCATGATTGAAAACATTTTTCTCCCTGCATACATAAATGCCATGACTTTGGTAAGAATGCTATGCAGTAGGACATTCAGCAGCACTTTGGCTCCATCAGTCCAGGATCTGCCTAACAACTCGTCCACACCAGTGTACAAAATGTGATGTTTATTCCTCTGTACCTGCAGAGAAGACAGAAGTGCTGGTTGCATAGGTTCAGTTTTTCTCCTTTTATGCTCATTAGTGCCATACACCACATAGAAAAAGGGATTAATATGATGATAAACAGCAAAGAATGAAAAGGCTTTAACTTTGTTGCCTTGCATCCAAATGCATCATACATTGATGCCAAAGATTATCTGAGGTTGGTTTTTTCTACGCCTTTTATTCCTGATGTAGTAGCTTTGTGGTCTGCCCAAACCACCCTGGACATGTCTGCTTAGGGTAAATATCTCTAAACTAGTACTGCTAGTCCAAGAATCAGAAACATTATATGTGCATTGATGTTACACTCTGCCAAAATAACTGGTCCAATCAAAAGTGCAGGTAATTGGCTCAGGAGTGGTATCACACTGGTGTAATGAGAATGCCTTTCAGGCTTAGAAATTTGTCTCTGTGAGGCTTACCTGTCAGCAGATGGAATTACATTCGTATGGTTCAAAGTCCAGGATCCACAGCATGTGTTTGAGATGGGACAACAGTGCTTTTGTGACAAAACTGCCATGGAAAACTGAAATACAGAGCTTCCCTCCTCTCCTCACCTCTCCTTTTCAAAATCATTAGTTAATATTGCATTTTATGTCTTAGCACACAGGTACTTAGGAGTACCTGCTAAGGCTGGTTTTTGTTCTGAACACACATACAGTGGACCTGCATGAACTTTGCCCTGAGCAGCACAAGGCTTGCTATAACAGGGCTTCAAATTTCTGCCAGTTTGGACAAATATTGTCAAAAAAGACCAGCTCAGTTGTAAGAAATATTCGCAGGACATGAGACCTGCCACATTCTTAACAACATCTCAAAACACATGGTTATTTTGGAGACATTGTAAGCATTAATCTTTTCTCTGTTTTGTGTTTTGCCTTTACTGTAGCAAGAAAGTCCTCTAAGCCCGGAACAAAACAGAATCCTAAGCAACACCTTTTTCCCTCACCTTGTTTCTTTTTAAAACACTTTATATTTGGGTTTAGCAGTGGGCTAAGAAGTGACTGTACTTTTAGAGTCTCTCATAGCTCAACATTGTGACATACCATAAAGAAACAGGTGAGGAAGCAAACAAAAAGGGGAAAGCAGAAGGAATTGTGAGGGAAACTTCAAAAGCCAAATGCAGGCAGGCTGGAATGACAAATGGAAGAGGTGGTTGGTTTTTGGTAAACCTTCCTGTTTGGGCATAGGGGTGACATATTTCACCTTTTGTTGACTTATTTCTCAGAATATTATTACAGGTTTCCAGGGGAACTATGCCTTCTTAAGAGTTTAAATCTATGTTCCATTTAAAATGCAGTTTATTCATATTATATGAACTAGCTTGTGTAACTGATTTTTTATTGTCATGATTCCTTTCTGCAATTTTTATTTGTTGTTATTTTGGTTTCTTTATTCCAGATGTTAGTTATTTAATATGCAGTAAAATAACTTGTTCACTATTTATTTAATTGGTGACACACTATTAAATGTCTATTCTTTAGGAAAGGGAATGGTAGCAGCACAAATCTGGGGACAACATATCCAGTGGCATCAAAACTGAGTCTAACCCTTGAGTCTGGTTATATTATGGTCCTGGTGATTTGCCTCTTTTGACTATGTTATTTTGCTACATTTTTGGTTTATTTGGTGCCCCTTGTGGTTTGGATATCAAGAGTTAAGGCAAGAAAGGCTGAAATTGAAAAAGTCATCACTCTTCATCAGAAGAAAGAAAAAAAGAGAAATTACACAAAATACAAAATATAGCATATGTTTTCCAGTACTTAAGAACAATGGAATCTAGATGTTTCTCACTATTTGCAAGACCATAAATTAGTGACCCAATTCTCTTTAATGAGGGAATTTTCACCTTTAAAAATCTCTGAAATTTTTTGTCAGCATATCAAATATTAATCACTTTAGCCTTGTCCATGTACAAAGTTTATAGCTGTGTATAAAATTGATACTAGTACGCCTTTTAAGCTGCTCATTGTGTAATGACTTAACTTGCACATTTCAGCAGTATTTGCAAATATGAATGTGGCAATTTCAGTTTTAAAATGTTTTCAGTTAGATCATTTAAAGTCAGGTTGAGACCCTTACAGATATTGCCTCTGATATTATGCACATTTTATGACCTCATCTTTTTGGCATCTCTGCCTTCTACAAACCAGAGTGTATTTTAAAATATTTTACAAACAATAATATTCCAGTTTGATCAAAAATAGAGGAAAATGTTTGTTTTGGAATATGATTCAAACTGATGCAATCAAGTTGGTTTTTACACAGGAATCTCTGGTAAAATGCATTTCCAAGTGTTGCTATACATGTGATTTCATTGTGCACCAGTGCATTCACTTAAATTTAATTTCTTTTTTCCTTCATAACTTGGTAAACAGTACTATGTTTCACAAAAATTATATTAGACTTATTGCTGTAAGCTTCATCAAAACCAAGAACTACTACAGAAGCTAAGAATTTGCTTTTGATCAGTTAGTGCTCATTGGAGAGTATCTTATGTGTTTCCACTAAAGCCAGAAAGCTGGGACACAAACATCTGGTGAATTTCAGGATGCAATAAAATATATTAATAGCATATAGAAATAGCTGAAGTCTTCAGTGTGCATAGATTGGATGGGAAATCAGATGACCTAAGAGCCATTATTTGCCATGATTATTATTGTGAACAAATCACAGCAGAAATTTCATTTTATTTCACAGCATCAGAGTAGTAATGCTTATCTAATATAATAAAATATTTTTGCATTGTGGATGATAAGTGTTGTATAAAAGTTAAGTACAAATAAACATTTTCTCCTTGTCTGCAGTGATTCAGTTTGTTAATCTCTGAAACACTGCTTCCTATTATGCAGAGGAAAGATAAAAATATATTATGGAACAGGCAGACAAGTTTTATTGCAGAGGGAAACATGGGCACCTCTGTTTATTTAAATCATGCTTATGGTGGGTCTTTCTCTTTTCAAACATGTGGGTGCCTCAGCTAATTGCAAATTGAAACCACCTAACACTGGTGTTCTTTCTGCTCGAGTCCTGAAAGCTGCAGAAAAGATGCTTTGAACTTTAAATTGTGCTTTGTAGGAGCGGTAACTGTCTCTGCAAGTAACACATTAAACTTTGTGATCTCTTTTTTATTTGCTCACAAAGAGTCCTGATATGAAATCTCACATGGTTGAAACCTTAAGTTAATGGCCTGTGAAAGGAAAAAAAAAAGAATAGTGCAGGAGGCATCATGGGATGCGTGCTTTCCTTTTCTCATAAAATGCTAGGTTCAACAAAATTCTAAGAAAGTTCACTGTAGCCTAGGTCAAGCACATTTTTTTTCATTCACTGTAGATATTCAAGCTGATGGTTCTTCATGGATTTCCCTGTGATGGGCAATGACAGCAACTGTCTTCACCTGTCCATTCTGCCTTAGACCAGAGGTTGCCATCCCCTGACAGAGGCATCACAAATGGCAGTTTGTCCATTCCTTAGCCATCATAAGTTGCAATCTGTCACATTAAATTAAAATGCTGTTGATTTCAGTTTGCCTTAACACAGCAGGACATGTTGTGTGGAACCCAGAGTCCTAGGATGATGAAGCTCCTGTAAGTTCAAGCAAACAGAGATCCTATTTTATACAGCTTGGAACTGAATTCTTAAAATGTAAAATTTGGCCATTTCGACATCAGTTTTACTGAGTAGCTTAATTGGAAAACGCATGAAATCTTTCTTCCATGGAGCATGTTTTCTTTACATTCATTTAATATTCTCCCCTCTGCACAGAAGTAAACTTATCTGCACTGTGCACCCAGCAGTGTTTATGAATGGCAGAAAGCAAAGGGCTGACATCAGGCACAAGAATTCTATACTGTCAGGAATGCCAGAGTTCATCAAAACTACACTATTTCCTTGTCAACTCCCTGCAATATTCCTACTTGCTTTCTTATCATCATCTGTCCCCCTCACATGTTCTCCAATAAGATGCTGAGGTGTTAAACGTACTGCATGCACACAAGATATTTTATAGAGGAGTAGGAAATTCTGCTTACAAAGAGGTCCTTGCTTGTGCTGGTGTTGTAGGAAAGTTCTTTCCCCCTTCCCTTGTGAATATTCTGCTATTTCAAGTGAAGAAATTTTGTTATTTTCGTTCCACTTGCTGCCTAGAAAACTGTGTTTTGAAAGTAGCTTGCCTGGATGTACAGCTATGACTTGGTTATATTCCTCAATTTCTGGAGTATACAAATACAAAATTCATCAGAAGCATTTAATGAGGCTTTATTTACCTCTGATTGATGACATGAAAAACCTGCACTTTAGCACAGTGTGTTAAGCTTCAATGCAGAGATACAGGAGACAGAAGAATGTATTACAAAGTATTTTAGTTGTTTATTATAGTATTAGAGATGTAAAGTTTAACCTTCAGATGACCCTAAAGTTGACTCATTATAGAAAATGGATCAGTAAAATATGAAATGGGAAGCAAAGACTAGGCATATGAAATGAGAAAAGAACAATGTTCTATTGAACTCTCCAGCATGACTTTCCCCTTAAATCCAAGCTCACATAGTCCTCAATTTATAAACTGTATGTAGTAATAGGTTAGCTTGCAATTGCAAAAATTGTATTTATTCATTTAAATAGCATATTCATTTTAGCATATTTATAAGACTTGCTATACACCAAAGTGTAATCATAGCTCTATGTGCATAATAAACCAATAAAAATATGCAGTTTATCATTCCGTTATGATAACCAATGCTCAAGGATAATATTCATTGGCTATCTTAAACACCTGTCTTCCAACAAATCCATTGTTTGTATATTGGTCCCCTGAAGGTCACTGGATTATAAACCTCATGCAGTACAGAGACATTTTACAATGTGTTCAATACAATACATAATGACAGGAAAATCATATTCTGATTGTGGATGTAGTTTTCATAAAACTTACCCGAGATATGCCCCTTGAATAAAAATGAAAAAAACCTGACACTTGAGGCAAAAACATTGTCCTAAAGGTCTGAAACCAAACCAAGCTTGTTTAGTGTTTCCCACTCATCATAGCTCTGCCACTGGGGTTGCTGAACTGAGGAGGTTGTATTAGCATTTTTAAACCATGCAACTGAACAAAATTCCTGAGAAACTTTCTGCACTTAGAACACAAAGATGAGATATTTTTCTGCTGTAGACCTCTTAGAAATATGAAATTCATCACTATAAGCATTACAGTAGTCAAGAGTAAGATGGAAGAGAATATAAAATATCATTGCAGAATTACAAAATATGGAACCTGCCTGCTGTCCACCTTTGGAAAGACTGATGCTCTGGTCCTCTCTTTTCTCTTATCAAAAGTAATTTTAATAGCTGCAAAAGTAAATGAGTCTCTCATGTCTTTGGGATCTACAGCTGCCTCATTTCAAATTCTCCAACAAAGAAATTCTGAACCATTCTCTTCCAGCTGCTTTTGTTCTGCTTTGTTATGTTAATACTCCATGAAAAGATGTCATGGAGGATCAAAGAATTCTGTGCATACAATTTATACTAAAAATAATTTTGATTTAAACTTGAAGATTAAAGTAACTTTCCATTTTCAATAATGTACAAAATTAAGAGTGAGAACAGCTATGTGACTGCATGCAGAAGTGTGGGTGAATCCAATAAATGGCAAAACCAAAGAGGACCAGTGAGATGCTTCTGTTTCAAACGTGGCAAAACCTTTCATTTAAAAATGGCCAATATTAGTTTGGGGGGGATATCTGAATATTTTTCCTTAAGTCAATAAAGGATCTTTTACAAGGGTATAAATTCAGAGATTTGCCAGTCCAAGGTGGGCAGGGTTTGTGGTGCAGTAGGGCCTGTTTATCAAACAAATCTGTTATCCAGGAACAAAACATGATTGTGAAAGCTAACAGGATAAATTAAAATAAGTCTTTTTTTCTTGACTCATAGAAGCCAGAATTTTCCTTGACATCTTTTAAAACATTGTATGTAAGAATCTAGCCACACTAGAAATAAAGGAATCACTGTAGATTATTGTGATGCTAGATTATTGCCAGTGAATATCATGGAGAGAATTTGATCATTGAAAGCTGAGTCTCATATGCCATTTTTGCATGGAACATACTAATCATAGTCTTTCTACTTTTTTTCTTTCTTTTTTTCTTAAAAACTAGTTGTGAATTCGAACTCTTCCAAACAGAAGAAGAGATGGTGAGGAAGGTGATTTGGTGAAACACAATCTCAGTCCTAGCAATGGTCAGAATGAATTCCACTGAATTCCATTGTCCACCTCCTTCATCTTCCTCCTTCTTCTTCTGAATGTCGAAGGAAGGAGATGAAGGAGGTGGACAATGACTTCTAACACAAACTGAAATTAATTGTGGCAATAAAATATCTATTGAGCAAGTCAGGGGTGAGTGTCAGCTCCAGTACTTCTGCTGAGGGAAAGGGCAAAGTCCAAGTAGTTAGGGCACTTGAATGCTGGTGAATTCAGAACTACTGCAAGGACTAGATGAGCACCACTGGAAGCTTGCTTTGCCAACCTTGCACTAAAAAAGCCAGATTTCACTCTCTGAAAGCTGTTAAAAGCAGAATTCAGTCACTGTAACTCAGTAAGGTGAAGGTTCGATCCTTCCATAAATATCACATTAAGCCCTCAATGTTAAGTCATAAGTCAAATTTGATATCACAAAGCAGCAATAAAAAATGCCAGCTCTGAAATCTTGCCTGTAAAAACAGACATTCCATATGGTTTAAGGGGATGGGGTCAGTAACAAAATTTTAATAATCCTCTGATGGTTACATTATTTTCACATCATAAGCATGGGACTATCAAAATTGCCTGAAGCCAGGGGACCACCTAGCTTCAGATTTCAAAAGATTTTTGTCACAATGCTAATGTTACACTGGGTAAGCTAATAAAAAAGTAATATATGTGCAATTTAATCAGTGTGATACCCTAGGGAATAACAGTCTATTATCTGCATCTCTGTAAATATCAGAAGACTGTAGTTTAAACTAAACTGTAACTCAGATCAGTGATAACCCTTCATGAGAATAAAATTAATCAAAGAACTGTCTTAATTTTTTCTTTGAAAGCATCATACATGTCCACATAAACTTCTGCCTTTCCTGCAAATATATACTCAAAAATTCACCGATCTTGTGAAGAGCCTTAAATAAAAAAATTGGCCTACAATGTTCTTAACTACTCCTTACTTATGATCATAGTATAAAATGAAGTGTGGGGATTTCTCTAATGGTCTTTTCCAAATGTTCTAATGTCATAGCATATCTATCCACTCTACAATGTAAAAATCCTAGAAAATTCAGCATTATATGGAAGGGACTCTATATTTGAAGTGATTATTTAAGATCTCCAATATTTATTGAGGAAAGAAAGTGTTCATAAAAAAAGGATTAGAAAGAGTGCATTGTCTCCTAAACTTCATATTCCTGTGAAGTTTTTCTTGTATCTAAAAAATGCCTGGTTTTGGATGCATGTGTATGTTTAAAAGACCAAACAAAGTACACACCTTACTTTGTGTAGTTTGTGGGGAGGACTGAAGGGAAAGGAGAAATAAAATGAAAGTTGTTATAAAGAATTTAGCAAAATTTTAAAAATATTTACTGTTTATTAAGATAGAACAAAACATCTTTTTCTTGTGAGGTGTTCAATTTAAGCAGATCTAACAAGTTTTGTCTATCATCTTTCATGTAATAAGATCCCTTTAGATCTAGCAAGTTATGTCTAGCATAGATTTGTTCAAACCAGATTTACAATTCATTTGTCTCCCCACTCCAGTTCTATAAATTATCTGTTAAATATAACATGAAATCAACCTCGTAGAAGAGTCTGTGATTTTTTAAAATTTGGCAGACATTCAGTTTTCCTTGGCCAATAATCAGTTTGATTCAGAGAGTGACAGAAAAGAAATAAATAAACTCAAGATGGCATTCATAATTTCAGATTATGAAATTCAAGTATTTTGTGTCTATTCTGTAAACTTAGTTTTTCACACAGCTTAATTACTCTGATTCTTCTATTAATTTAAACATTGTTGCTACTAGATGATAGATCATCTAGAAAACTATGAGTTCTAAATTCATAGGGATTTTAATAATAGTTATTTTCACAGTTGTGACTTGAATGAACTAAAAGAGATAGGCTGCTATTTTAACTGCTGGCATAAGTTTTGGTTAGTAAATAATTTTTTTTCTTTCCAACCTTTCTACTTGATTCAGAAAAATAATCTCCATGACTCTTTCAAACAGAAATAGTATTGATTGCAAATAGTTTGGATTTATAATTTATGTTGTAGCCCAGTAGTTGGATTTTAATCCCATTGTAACATATTATTATTCAAGTGAGTGTTCTTCTTGAAACAAAACTGAGCCCCAGGACAAGGTGCTCTCACACATGCTCAGCAGCAGTTCAGGATATTGCAGAAGGCATTAACTGCCCCACACCTCTCCAAAAATTGTTACATGGTGGTATCAGCCGAAGGGAATGACATTTGTCCTTCAAGTGCTCATTTCAAATCAATTCACTGGTGGCTTTTGATCATTTGCTTGAACTGGGGAGGAAGGAGGAGACATTTCCTTGTGGTGACTGTAGAGGGAGGAGGACACAGCAAGATGAGGAGTCAGCCTCTCATAGAGGAACAGAACAAGCAGATGAAAATAGGTACAACATAAAGGTTATTGTGGCTATGATAATGGTATTATATGATTTTTAATTTCTCCAGAACAGGAATGGGGTAGGAAGCACATGTTGATGGATAAGCCTTGGTGTTTAGAGTTCCATTGTTAATAGCTATGCTATGTATTGCTATATTGTTGTATATTGCTATATTGCTATATGTTGTTAATTGCTATATTGAGATAATCTAGTTAGTCTGTTGAACACAAACTTTCAATTCACCCGCTTTGATCTAGGAAAATTATTGCCACACGATATCCATAACTTCACATTTTGGCTAGTAACACTTGTTAACTCATGGGAACAACAGCTGAAACTAAGAAACAAAAATGTATAAATTAGCCATCATTAAGAAGGGGAGTCAACTCTCCTGGTATTGCCTTCATTAAA
This sequence comes from Lichenostomus cassidix, assembly GCF_008360975.1. NCBI lineage: Eukaryota > Metazoa > Chordata > Aves > Passeriformes > Meliphagidae > Lichenostomus > Lichenostomus cassidix. The sequence continues at coordinate 10,846,655 of NC_139482.1, forward strand.
CCAAAGGGACTGATTACACCTGACAGTAAACCATCCTTAAAAAATTAATTGCCCATATGTTTGGTTGCATGGAACTGACATTAACACAGATTTCTGCAACAGCACCACCTGCTGATAGACCTTTTATCATTTAAAAAATAAATAAATGGAAAGAAAAAGTTAATCTTCTTTTCAGAAACACTGCATACATGCTCCCAGTAACCCTCACAACATTGCATGGCACATTTCAAAAAAGAATCAGACATTTATAAATTAGACTATCATGCACAGTTCCACTGACTAGGATAACAATTACAGGGACAAGTAATGCTCACGCTTTGTAGCGTTAGTTGAGCAACAGACAGAATCAAAAACCAATTTCCTCCCATGGTTAAATTCTGTGTTCATGCCAGGCCCTCATGCTTTCCTCTGAAGCGTGCAAGCAGTGCCTCAGGCAGGATGCTGGACTGGATGGACCATTGCTTCTGTCCTGTTATGGCAATTCTATTGTTCTTAGCTGCAGTGCCAACGACATATCAAAACACACCATCTAAATTGCATTTGATATATATACTGTGTCACACTCCAGCTCAGTGAAGCAACACGGACAGCGTGATTCATGTGGAGAATGTGCTTGAGTTGCTTTAGACATGAGGAAAACAATATCAGGGCTGGGTCTACAACCTAGTGCACACAGCAGGATCTGGAAATCTGTGATGTGTTTTGGCCATATGGAAGTGGAAAAGTGTTCAAGTGCTATCAATAAAAACAACAGAATGTTTCTGTTTCTGAGCAGCACACATCACCAAGCTGCACTTCCTGGGAGCAAGTGTAAACACAGAAGCTGATACTGTGGGTAGAAAAGAGAGTCACAGACGTCTTTGTTACTATTCACTGACTTAAAAAATGCTCAAGCTTCTCTGGAGCAAAAGTTCCTTGCTGTTCCATTAAATAGTTTTTTTCTCAAGTGGCTTTGTAAAGATGTTGAAGAGAAAAAGAAGCAAAAAAATAAAGAATGTTAGGAAATTATTTTTTATAATAGAAAAACTAACAAGCAAACAAACAAAGTCCCCATTATCACTATAACTTGTGAAACAAATATTTTAAAAATATTGTAATTTGTAGAACTTACTAAAGCTTTTTATGTTAAAAAATGAGACTGCAAATACCTAAGAAGGTTAACTGTAGAACAGAATACACCTGACTTACATGCTTGTAACATTGTTTATAGTAATATATTATGGAACATTGGTAGAATTACCCTTCAACCCTTGTGTACAGAGCTTTAGCCATGATTGCAACACTGGACCATTTGATGCTTAAGATTCACTAGTCTAGCTGCCACATGGCATCAAAACTCCAGAGAAGGCCTTCCTTATTAAGACTCCCATCTCAAAACATAAAATGTGTTGGTCTTTGCTGATGATCTTATGGTTGAAGTCAAAGAGGGATGACTACTTTGATAAGAGATATGGTTGGTTGAAGTTCATTTCCAACAGTGTGTTTCATAGTTTTCATTCAAGTGGTCACCATGATCAACATCTACAGGGCAAGTCAGGAGTCACTGGCACAGCTTGCCCAGACAAGTTGTGGATTCCTTGAAATGTTTAAGGCCAAGCTGGATGGGTCTTTCAGTAACCTGGTCTAGTGGAAGAAGTTGGAAGTAGATGATTTCATAGTCCCTTCCAACCCAAGCCATTCTGCAAATCTTTCTCAAGCTTCTTGTAGCTGATCAGAGAGAAATTTTTAAAATCTTTTCAGAGAATAAGATAGGTAATTTTTGTCATAAGAAAGAAATCCATTAAAATCTTCCTGGAGACAAAATCACTTGAAAGCAGGTATTAAGAAAGCCAGTTTCCAGCAGAAGATCTCGTTTGTCTGAATAATTTCTTTATTTCCATTCAAAATATCATGTCTGCCTAAGAGGGTATAATTAAACCAGAAATTCACACTGACTATCTCCCTATAAGACTTCAGACAGCAAGTGTTCCTATTATGAAAAAGCCTCATCTTTTATTCTGAGCGCCAAAGTAGCAGATGCTGGTCCTGCCCTAGGAGCCAGCAGTCACCTGTGCTCAATGTTGTGCAGAGCAAAATTACAGATTTCCACGGTGGTGAGCCATCCACAGAAGGAAAAACACTGTTCTCAGGCAATATGGGAAACAAAACTTGACTCAAACATGTCTAAGTTTTGGGGTTTTTTTAATATTTAATTATTTAGTGAACTTCTATTCAGTGATTGGTAGGTGAATGCTTTTGTAAACCCTTTCTTGCAGTCCATCTCTTCATTTTCCAGGAATCTGAGCACAATTTCCTTTGCAAAAGTTGTCTCAACTACAGGACAACAACCTTTTTCTATTGAAAGTGATCTATTATTTGTTTGAAAGTTCCTGAGATTTAGAAGAGGTGCTGTTCACTAGGAAAGATAGAAAAAATTATCTGGGTTTAAGGCTGTGTTTATTTTATGTGTTCTTCAACAGGGTGCCACCTACCACTGCAAAACTGTCCTGCATCTAACCGAAAAAAGTATCCTTATAGTTAGAGCTATGGGAGTAGATTTCTGAATAAACATTTATTTCTATCAATTAAGTGTGATTTCAGATTTCAGAATGTATGATTTCAGATTCACTACATTGTTTCCTGATTCTCTTCCTTTTGTGTAAAATTTCAATCAACCACTCAGCAGTTCCCAGAGAAACAAACATAATCATTTGCTCTTTCTTTGCTTGTCCCATGGTCACTTATATGGCAATATTCACCTGTTAGATTTTCTAATAGAATTTGTTATCAAAATTTAATCCTATTTCCTGGAATCAAAAGACAAAACTTTCTAAATAAGATTAAGAGTGATGAGATAAAAAACAATTCTTTAATGAAAGCTTTCATGTGCACAAATATGGCTATATGCACAAACATGATGAAGGATTTCTACAATTTTTATAAGGTTAATTAATTAGTTTGTCTAGCAGGTACATCCAATAGGAGATCTGTTGCCCCAGTAACCCATCCTTGAATCAGACCCTTGGAGCTGGTCTAGGGACTTCCTTGCCCTATTTCTTGTAATGTCTCTTAAATTCTGGTGGAAAACACGATGTTCTTGTCAGAAATTCTCTTCTTAAGAGTAAAACTAAACAAAATTTCAAGAATATTTTAGGAAGGGTTAGCTTGTTATTCTAAAATGTGAGAAAGGGCAGGAAAAGTACTAGAAAACATACATTATACATTAAAAAATCTGCAAAGCTAAAAATATATGAAGAAACTAAAAATCTTTAGGCATCACTAGGAAAAAAATCTCCCATATACTTTGGCTCTGTGTATTCATACCCCTAAACAACACAGCATCCAAATATGACATCAGGAACTTCAAAGTCACAAATTTTGTCTTTGTGAAAATGCTACAAAGCAAGTAAAACCTGCTCCATTTAAGAGATGGGGAACAGAGGAAAAAAATGCAAATACATTTTCCTGTGGATACATTTTCCTGCAGATACATAGCAATTGAGTTCTGCAATGAATCCCAGTTTTACTCTCAGCAGCACATTTTCCCTATCTATCTGAATCATCAGAGACAGCTCAGACTTTGAACAGTGAGTGAACCTTAATCATGCCTTTCAAGTAGATGCCTTCCTTCTGTTCACTGCAAAGAGATTTTGCTCGTGGTTAAAAATTCTCCAAAATGTAGTATAACCCTAGAATGACATGTTAATTACTAATTTCAAGTGAAAATTCAGGATGAGAGTTGTTCACTCAGCATTTCTGAAAGTAAAGCATAGGTTATTATAGCACTGTGGATGTTCATCTTCAGTCCAGACATACGTGGCCTCTTTGCCTGTTCCCATCTTCTGAGGCTCAGTAGAGCACATTCAAAGCAAGCAAGGAAATATTCTTCTAAGCAAGAGTCCAAAACAAACAGATATTTCTTAGAAAAATATCATAATACCAATATCTTTAATAAACTAAAAATAAAATTACAACTCTTGTCAAGGAGCAAAATATCTACATCCTTCTCCATTTCATGTTGGTGATGGGTGCTTGATGGCTTCAGGCACTGAAGATGGAAAGAAGCTGTGTCAAAGTAGCTTATCTTGGGGGGCTATTAGTCTCCAATTCAAGATATGCTGCAAGGAAAAGAAAAGAAACAGAAGAAAATAGTAAGCACTGACACTGGAACCATTTATCACCCACTGTTATGAGGTATAAAAGGATCCTCTTTGAAGATAGTCCATTATCTATTTCTAGCTGGCTTCCTCCTGTCATATTTTCTTGCAGAAATAATAAATTTAGGAAGATCACATTGTGAGAATAAGTACTGCTATATATCCAAGTATATACATTGTTCTTTTATTTACAGTCACTTTTGCCCATTTTCTAGAAGAAAATACAGGTTTTACATTTATTATTTGTGGTTTCCTTACACCCATTATTTTTTCCTCTCAGGTAGAGAAAGTAGAGTTGGTAGTGAAGGAAGCCTGGAATAACATAAAAGAAAATGCATGCAATATATTATTTTCTTACTAGGAAAACTCCAGCTAAAGCAATATCAATTTCTGTTCTGTAATGGTAGGAAAGGATTTCCATTAGGAAATGTATATTTACATATAATACATATTCCTCACATAATGTATGTGTCTATGTGTATAAATCTACATACACAGATACACATTTATGTGCATGAATACACATATGTGGGCATACATATGTACATACACACACGTGTATGCATTTGGGCATGTTGTTGGTATAGGTCCTCCTCCTTTAGAAATATTTCATCATTTTTTTCTTAGTTTACTTATGTTTCAAGATTAAAATCATAACATTGATCAATATTTCATAATAATGTTATATCCTAACTACTTACTCACACTGTTCCAAAAATAATTTTATTGATTCTGTGGTTTAGACAGAGTAGCAATAACAAGGTTGACTGTGATGAGGCCTTTCTGTCCCAGAGTGTTTCTCCATCTGTATTTGTACATCACTGCTCACAGTTCCACTTTTCAGATGCCATCAAATGCTTAGATAATAAAATTGATCATTTACTAAATTAAAACAGTTGCAGATACTTCCATACTTTGAGATATACAACAACAAAAACTGAGAGTAATTTACATACACATAACTCATTTTGTTGAGGAAACAAAATAAAGATCAAGCGAGGATTTGCCAAATATAATGTCCTACAGAAGGATTAGTTTATCTTTCCTTTAAGGCAGAGTATGAAATCAATGTGTTAATCTACTTGAAAAGAAGGATTTGCTTTAGCCAGGCATCTTTTAAGATATTAAATTAAATCTATATCTGTGTTTATAATTATTATTCCTAAGAGTATCTTGGGCACCAACCATTTTTCCTAAGATAGAAAATTTAAAAGGGCAGAGAGGGCAAAAGGCAGAAGTCCCATTGAATCTTCTATTGCAATATTTTGGGGTTAAAGTCAAAACCACAGCACTCTTCCAGCCTCCCTTTAAATTCTCTCCTATATCTATTTTTTCTCCAGCTTGTAGACAATTTCCTGTGTGTTGTTTCAGTTGATGCATGACAGCATCATGCACTGACTTCCTGCCTTTCTCTCACACACAAACCTCCTGCCTCTATCACCTCCAGCAAACTCCAGCAGCAAACTCCAGAGTGCAACTGAGCAGTGGCTTGGCTGTGGTTTGTCCTTTGTGAGGACTGAGGTGTTATAACCTCTGTGTCAACGAGGTTCTTGGTAAAAGAAAAGTCTTCTCCCCAAAACAGAGACTTTGTGATTTGTTGAAGCAGTTTTTAGAGCTCAGAATGAGGTAGTTCTGGGATATTCAGAATTTCGTCTAGGCAGATTAAAAAACTTTGCACCTACAACCTTTCATGTACAACATGTCCAGATATGGAGATGTTGTGCCCACCTATGTCCAGATAAAAGCAGCCATCTCCTCAACTCCTGTCTTCAACAATCTTGAACGTGCATGAATTTATTTAAAGATTTAAATTAAGTTTCCTCATTCCCCTGCAGATTTCAAGGTAATGCAAGGAACAGAGATGTTGTATTGAAAGTATGCTTCCTAAATTTAATTTTTAGATTTGTAAGTGGCATATTAGGAAAACATAACCAAGTTGCAGTCTAAGTTTCTTCAAGTGGCCTCTGTGGCTGTGCTGAGAGATCTGTGAATAAACTGGGGAGCAACAGGAAAAAATCAGAGCCCTGAGGAGACAAAGAGAGAGCTGAGGTGGATCTCAGGTGGTTTCTCAGCAGACATTGCTCTGTGGCTGCTCACAGTGGTCCCAGGGAGGAGCTGAATCACTGTGCCAAGCTAAGGTAGCAGAGTGATATCTTTCTAAATTGCTTTAAATGCGTAATTTGCTGTTGTCACTGAAGTTCGCTTGTAAATTTATCACTACAGAAAGACTAGAATTTTCTTTCTTTTACTAAAAATACACCCTTTATTTTTCTTTATTAGGAATATAGTATTAAATTAAATCACACATTTCCATCCATTAAAGATTTATAGTATTTATATCACAAAACAACACTTTTTGAAAGTAGTAATGTTTTTCCATCTGATTTTTGTTTTAACCAATAAAAATTACATAAATAATTTCCTTGCTCTGGCTGAGCGCCTTGAGGAGAAGACATGAAAATCTAAATTTCCCCATCTTTACTAAGCCAGGACTGTATTTGAACAATATTCATTCCTAGTAGTGTGACAAAAATTCTATAAAATTCTATAAAATTGGAAAAAATTACCAAGAAGTTTCCTTTTTGGTAGCATATCCTCAGCCTTCTAAATCAGTAGAATATTAAGTATAAAGATTTCCCCTGTAAGACTGGAGTTAGCTACTGCAACCTTTACATCCAGTGACTGTTTGCCATTAATAAAAAGAGTGTTTCTGCTCAAAAGTGACAATACTTTCTGTTTGAACACCATTTTCTCCATTTTAAAAATTAAAGCATTAAGTAGGTTTTCTGATATTTTACAGGTTACTAGTCTAATCTGTGTGTACCATTTAACACAGACCCTTGATTTGACAATGTGTGTAATATGAATGTTTGCCTGCTAAGAGATTTTCTGATGTTATTGTGCATCATGGCACTTGCTAGGTTTAGAACGTGAAAGCACTTAAATGACACATCTCATTTTTCCTTCTGTCATTACCTCATTTGAAATTAGAATAGTAGATTAATTGCCCCTTTAATGACAAGTGCTTGCCTAGGCAGAGCTAAGATCAGCATTAGCAGTGTGCCAGGCAATTTAGGCAGTCAGCAAACCATGAATTTCACACTGACAATGCCATAGGTATTAATCAGATATATATTTTCCTTTTCTTTCCTGTAGTCGAATAAATGAGTATTTGGACTACTTTAGGAATTTAGTTCCCCAAGAATGGGTGGGATTTTTAATTTTATCTTTTGTGCTTAAGGACATATTTGGCTTTGACTTTCCCTTTTCTTCCCCCTCAGGGACCATCCCAGCTCCTATTTTTCTTTTTTTTTTCTTTTTTTTCTTTTTTCATCCGTATTATTCAATTCAGCATGATGTAGGGTGTTGTAAACACCACAGGGATCTGTATGCCTGGAGTGCCTTTGGCAAGAAGGTACTTTAGATGTAAGGCCAGGAAAAGGGATAATAAAGCCAAGCACCAATGCTTGAGCTATTCTGTGACAATACAAGGGGCAGTAACATATGCTACATGTTTGCTGTTGTATCAATTCTGCCTTTGCTAGTTCAAAATTATCTTCATTACAGTCAGCAGAGTACAACAGAACTCAGTGCCAGGTGGATAATTCAAGAGACAAAATTGAGGGATGCCGGTGCTTGGTTTCAGGGTCAGATGGCTGACTGAGAAATGAATAGCAAATTCTTTGCATGTTCCCAACAAAGAATTGTCATGGAATTAGGCTGTGAAGAAAACAAGCTTTTATCCTCAGCAAAACCTCTGCCAAATACAATATCCTCACAAAGTCTTTCTCCCTCATGTACCTGTGCTTTGCTCAGCAGCAGCAGTGCACTCTGGCCAGGTGTGCCTCCCTGCGAGAGATGACTGTGATGCTGCTCACTGAGTGTCAGTGTGAATGACAGTGCTGCCCTTTTTTTCCTTGGAAACAGGAGCTATTTAATTTAGGTTCCCCTGCTAGCTCCCAAAGACAGGAGCTGTAGTCCATTTCTTTTTTTTTATTTTTGTTTGTGTTTGAAATGCAGAGCACCCATCTCTTTCCTGAGGGACTCTATCTCCTCTCTCAGAATAAGGGCAGAGAAGAGCCAAGAAGACTAAATCACCTCTCAGCCCTTAGGAAAGGTGATATTTGATCTTCCCAGCTAAAATACATATCATAAGTAAACTTGGAGGCAATTAAACTACATGTGTTCCTTGAGCAGAGCTGAGTAGGGCACAAGATGCATATCCTGAGCCTGTGCAGCTTTGAGAAGCAGCAGCAGTGCATTTCATGGAGGGGAAGATGTTCTAAAGTGATCAGCATCAAATTGCAGTGTAATTTGCTGGTTAAACAAAATTCTCTGTCTCTATAGAGAAGTGAATCTGGACTAGGAACCTCGATGGAGAACTTCAAATTTTGTTTGAACTATTTTCCAAAGCCTCTGAAAAGTGTTGCTATAGCACCTGCAGATTGTATATATATAAATAAAAAGCCTGGAAAATGGACTTGGACATATGCAAACACTTTATCACAGTGTTCATACTCAGTGCTACCTACCATCTCTGAAAGGACAACACTTCTCACATTTGCAAGAAAACTGATGGCTGGCAACATTCTCTTTGCTTTGTGTGTGATTTTGCATTTTTATTCTTTTAACAGTACCTTGCCTGTAAAAGAGCTCTTGCAGAAGTAATTCTAAGTTTGTTGTATAAGTCTTAAGTACATCTTCCTAAGAAACAAAGTAAATTATGTTGGGCATTTGAATGCAAGAATTGTCTGCAGAATTCAGTCCTATTAATTTCTTTCATGTCTTTATTGCACTTTGGCATCATTGGCATCATTTTCCATGGCAAATGAAGGATACCAAAGATTTTTGTACCTTCTGAATGGCTACAACCTCTTAGATGCCTCTAGAGATGTGAAGCTTTACAGTGCTTCAAACTTTCAGAGTAAAATTCAGATAAGAAACATAGAAAGTAATAAGCTAGATTAACCACTGGGGTAGTCTATAGTCTTTGAGGGAAAAATATCTGGAACACTTTTGGCCCATCCTATTAAAATAGCAGCCCAGCTGCTCCTGGTGAGTAATTCAGATACCTTTCTTAAAGTTCAAAGAACTAATAACTCCAGGATCTTTAATATAAATTCTAATACAATTACTATTTAATCCATTTTAATACATTTCAGTTTCATTAATTTTAAAGCTCTGATGCTATCAGGAGACTGCCTACTATTGGTCCCCAAAGTAGTTTCCTTAGCTGAGGATGCAGTGTCACTATCTAATACCTCCTCATTCACCAACCCTATTGTTCTGCTTCAGCTTAAGCTTTCCCACTTAATATCACCATGATATAATCATGCCATAGGTGACAAATACATTATTCCTTCTTGTTTTACTGAACTTCCTGTCTTAATTACCAAACTCATTTTTCCTTCACATCCCACTTGCTCGTTACTCATTTTCAATTATGATACAGATTTCGCTTAGACTTTAATTACTTCTTGTGCTTAAAAGGATAAATTAATTTTCTTATTAACCCTTTGACATCTCATTAAGATCACTGAATAGGACAATTCTGTTTTCTTGTGGCAGACCGTCCACATTATGTCAGTTTGCAAATATACTAGGAGGCGTCAAAGGAATTTGCTAAAAACATTAATAGTTCTTCCTGGTGTGGCATCAGCATCTATGCCATATGATATTTTTTGCTATCACAGAGCCACCATTTGAACTGGGGCTGTGTTTGTCTCTATGTGACATGGAAGGAAGTTTGGCTTCTAACATCAGTGTTGCTGTGCTTACTTTGCTCTTTGAGTTTAATTTGCACTTTGACTTTTGAAAATGTTCATTGGATGAGGGAGAGAACAAAGGATCCTCTTAGATCTTGGACCAGCCTCTGATGGGATGGGTACTCGGCAGAATGAGAATTCAAGGTTTCCCTCCCTCCTGCATACAGAAGCTTGTATCACTGGCCTGTTTGTGGGCAATGAAAATATCCTTTCAAAGGCTTTAAAAGGAATCCTGTGTTCCAATTCCTCCTTATCTTTTGGTACACAAATCTCCACACAGTGTTAGACCATCACCATAAATTTGATATTACAATTTGTAAGCCACTAAATTTTTCTCATTGAAACAGAGAAATTGCTTAATGCTTTGGCTGAGTTGTGCCTTCTGCAATATTCCCAGCGCTGCTGTCTCCTTGCTCCTTTGGCATTCCCTGCAGTTTACAGCTTTGTCCACAGGCTGCAGGCTCCCTGTGGGTTCTGTGCCTCAGCTTCCCTCTCTGTCTCCTTGCCCTCCTGAGACCTCTGGGTCGAGGCAGCTCATCATGATCCCTGCTGATTCACCAAATGTGTGAATGGGAGCCACTGACACAGAAGTGTCAAAGTAACTGAGAAGAAATTAATTCCTGATGCAAAAGAGAATTGTGAAATGAAAACCTTGCAACAATTAAAATGCAGTTACTTTATGAAGACATCATAGAACTAGAAATAGTAAATATTTCATGTATCTAGCTGGTTTCAGTGCCTAGGGCTAACTGCATATTTTTCTGCCTGTCAGATCTCCACTCACTGGAGACTCTCACATCTATTTTTTAAGAATTATCTGTCCCAAATATGAGTCACATATTGGGCCTGTTGAATGCTCTTAAGCGTCATACAGATGAACACTGATTAAAATGAGCAGATTTGGGGCTAGAATAGGATGAAATATGCAAGGACAAATTGTTTTATAGATTAAAAATTTAATTTTTAAGTGTCTTATGGAAACATCTGGCCTCAATTGGGGAAAAATATTATTTTAATATTTCTTTGTAGAACAAACAGCCCTCATTTCAGAAGAAAAGTTCATTTCCTTTTAACAAAGATAGCAATGGAAATCCTAGGCAGGTCTTGAAATAATTCCAGCATTTGGAATAGGCCAATGCAGACACATGTCTACAGAGTTCAGCTCTCAGAAAAAATTATTGAGGTGATTTAGTGATGTTAAGCTTACAAAAATACTCAGGAAATCTGTTATTTGATTTTGCATGGTTGGCACAAAGAGGCTGGTAAAAGGGTACTGGAGATGTAGTCAATTATTCCCTACCAAACTCAGATATATAGAAAGTGAAAAGTATTTCCAAATAACAGAACATGGAAAAATCTAACAGAAAAATTCCTATTACAAAACACATGATTCAGTCACTTATTTTGCCTTTGGAACAAACACTGAGGGAAAGACTGATAAAGACATGCCTGTAGACAAAATAAGGGGTAAAATGATGAGAGTTTTACCAGATAAGTGCCACAGTATTCTGTTATCTTAAGTACATTAGAGACTAAATAAAAGTGATCTAAAATAGGAAAACTTAAAAAAAAATAACCCTCTCCCCAATCAAAAAGAAGCAATGAACCCCAAACAAAACACAAAATCATTTAGTGGATAGGTGTCACAGGAAAATTTCTGATTTAAGCAGTTTCACTCTGGAGAACACTGTTACAATGGGCAAAATCTAGGAGATGTGTTAGCAAAGGACTGTATTAAATAGTGAAAATTTCTCTAGGAGAGGTAAGTTTGTACTATTTTTTCAGTAATGAATTTGGCAAGAGGATAAAAAAGAATCAAGGGATACCATTGGTGTTTTCAGATGATGTGGGCAGTGCCAGAGAAAAAGAGAATCAGAATATTGTACAGAAGGAGATGAGATGGAAGACTGGAGTCAAAGGAATGAAATTACCTGTGGTAGAACAAAGTGAGGACCAATGAGGAGCAAACGAGAGGACTACCAAAATCACTGCTGCTGGCACATTGCCAACTGGATAACAATAGCTATGTTTTTATAACTACGCCTATGTTCATATCTACTATTATATTGAGTGATACAAAACTGTAAGCTCTTTATTTCCTAGACTAGCTTTTTTCTTGCAGGTTTGAGGCTTGAAGCCCAGTGTGCAGTTTGTAAAAACTAGTCATTCTACTTACTGCTTGAAAATAATATTATAACTCTTTTTAGGATAAACGATGAGACTGATTACTGTGGCTTGAATTTTGCATACATTTTACAGTTGCCTTATGGAACTGACAAAATAATGCTTTTAAATCAATGCAATTTTTTCCCCACTGCTTCCAAAATGTAGTCTAGTCTAGAGGGCCAAAAATATAACCAAGCTTTTATATATTGCAATTATAGCTTTATCACAGAGATCTTGAATATCTCTTTCAAAAAAACACATTCCTTTGGCGTGTTAAATACAGTCTAAAGGTACACATGGTGATATTGCCAAATACAATTTCCAAAAACACATTTCTCAAACACTGTGTCCCCAGGTTCTTAGAAATGACATTCTGTAATGAGCTGTAGGTACTTTTTGATTAGCATAGGGACGAACATTCTTCTGTTTATGGTTTTTCTTGCACCAATGTGACATCTCTGCTGATTACTCACATTATGGTTAATTTGCAACTGATAATCAGTCCTAGTTTCTTAATAAACTTCTCATTAAGAGACTGGAGCTGTCACTTTACCTCCATGTTACTCTTCCTAAGTATAATCTGTGACCATTATGCAAAAGAAAGCACTGCTGGACGTCACACATGTCATTTGCAATCATGTACAAAAGCTTCAAAAGGAGCTTGTTAAGTAAATGCCCTTCAAAAATCATTACTGTAAAACAGAAAGGTATAACTAATTGCCATACTGCCACCCTGTTGCTGCATTTGGCTTTTTTGAAGAGGAGGCATGCTCAGCCAGAACACATTTTAAAAGATCTTTGGAAAATACTTTCAGGGAGCTCCCTGAACTTCTTGTGCTTTGCTTACACCACAGCAAAGCCAGCAGTTCATTAGCACAGAGGCTCAAGCTGAGTCACCTGGAAGATGTTTTAAGATTCATTCTGAAACTGTAGCCTTCAGGAAAAAGTGATATGATTAAGTTCTGATGCCCAATAACTTATCTTGCACTAACTGGTCCAAAGGAAATTTTCAAATTAACATTCTGAGCCCAGAGTAAGAATGAAGTAATTCCAATGTCATCTGCAGAGAAATAAATTACAGCTATGTGTGTTAGTTCACATTATAAAGGAATAAATATATGCTTAAGGATAACTGTCACAGTTCAGGGGATGTGCAGTTGCAGTAGCAGTTAGGTTACACTAGTCTGTCAATATCACTTGCATTGCCACTGTAAAAACAGTCTTGGTATAGAGTTTTTCTGAATAAAATCCTTTAGTTCAGTCTTCTGAGCAACTGTGTGATTCTGAAATCCCACCCCAGGTTCTACCAGTCATGTGCTTTGACAATTCTTCATGAAAAGGAAAAAATTAAACCATGAGAGCTGGGCTGAGATTTGAACTTAAGATACAGTACTTTGAATGATTTCTTTTTTGGGATTTTTTTTTTTTCATCTGAGTGGGTTTCATCTTGACAGGGACAACATAAGTAATAATAAATGCAGGATAGGGCTTTGAAAGAGAATTAAAGATAAAATCAAGAAGAAAAGTCAGCCATAAATAATAAAAAAACCCCTTCCTCTTCTGCAAGGGATCCCTGCCTCTGTGCTTCCTATGCATACCTTCTACATGTTCAGAAACCTTCAGTAATAACATGTCACTATTATTTTCTCCCAGGGAAATATTTGTGGCTCAGTTACTTCTAAAATATGCAGTCATAGTGTTTACTCATTGTTTTGCTTCCAATCATGATTTTTAGGCTGGTTTAGAGAAAAAAAATAAAAAATCCAAGCTAAACATTCAAGAGAGTTGTTTATTCCACAAGGTCATAGGGTGCTGTAGCAGCAAGTTGCAGCTTCTGTATCTGAGCTATGACCAGACAAATGGTACCTTTAATCTCTACTTATCCTTGGTCTTATGTGAATCTTCCTTTCTTAAATTATCTAGAGAAGCTCATTTCCACTGTGCTCACATAAATTAAATGCTGCATCTCTGCATCTAACCTAAATTTGTTCTCCTTTTAATGTCTTGCCACTGCTTTCTGAGATAAAGATTCTTTGCTTCTGAAAGGTTTCTCCTTATAGTCTTTCTGTACCTTCCTGAGAATGGTAAAACTTAACACATAAACAAATAAACAAACAAAAAGAAGAAAAAACACAAGACAATAAAGTATTCAGGATTTGTAGACTGTAGTGAACTAATTTAAAGTTTTTCCTCTTGGAATTTAAGATGACTTTAGGGAAATTGTCACAACTGATGTCAGCAGGATATATAGCCTTATATGTCAGGACAGATTGTGTGAAGAGATGGCATCTCATGTTTTCCAGGAACTACAAAATATTCAACACAGAAGTGCATTTCAACATCTCTTATTTTGTCTCAGGGTTTTTCAAGTGATGATTTTCACCAACATTCATTCTTAATACAGTGCCCTAGGAACAGAAAAACTTTATTTTAGAATTGTTTTCAGTACTCATTCTTCCTGTTTTAACATTATCCTACTGGGCACTGGCCATTCCATGTTCTTTATTTTACATTATTTAATTCCTCTTTTTTCTATACTTTTAGCAAATATTCTTTAGGATTGTATCACCACATCCACTCATAAAATGAAAGCTGATAAGAAGTGATTGTAAAATACTGCAACACACTATTCCTCTTTATGCTGTAAATTACAATGTTTAACTTGGGAACGAGACTCTTGTCTAGTTCCATATGTTCTTTGATTGTGGCTATAAAATGAGCTAATTATTTTCAGAAACCAATTGCTTTTCATTAAGAAACAATTGCAAAGATTTGATTGTCTATGAGTGTGTTGCAAAGATATTTTGACTGGATTAAATTTTTAGTTACACACTATCATCAAGTTCCTGTCACATTTCAGTGTTATTGATTTGAAACAGAATTGGAATTTTTATATCATTTATTCTGCACTGCATATTGTGTAATTATTCAGATGCTTCATTTTCATTTGTGCTTTCCTACTTGTTTTAAATGTTATTACTTGCTTCAATGCTTTTTCATTTTAGTGAACACACTGATAAATATTTCTATCAATTGCAGATGTGATTTTTGCATAAGTAACTGAAATCCTACTACCATGGTTTAATACAATATTAGACAGCAGAGGAACTTGTAGAAGCAATTAGAAAGTCTATACATGTATTTGTTTATTGAGTTACTTAAAAAATGCTCTAAAGGGATTGCTTGAGCAGAAAAAAGGACATTAAAGCTGTTAGTTTCACTGTCAGATTTTTAGATGTCCTCAGTGCAGGCAAAGTGCTACCACAGTCTCTCCAGTGTGCTTGTAAACTGCAATTTCCTTCTCATTCTCCCAAGGAAGTGATGAGTA
This sequence comes from Lichenostomus cassidix, assembly GCF_008360975.1. Taxonomy (NCBI): domain Eukaryota; kingdom Metazoa; phylum Chordata; class Aves; order Passeriformes; family Meliphagidae; genus Lichenostomus; species Lichenostomus cassidix. The sequence continues at coordinate 10,862,050 of NC_139482.1, forward strand.
TTTCTGTGTGCAGTGGGACTGACAAGGCAACTCCCCCAGCTGCAGAGGAAGGGCTTTGCTTCAGCTTACCCTGAAATATAAATCTCCAAACTAGAAACATCTCTTGGATATCTTCATGCATTTTGTGCTTTTTTCCTCGTTGAGATTGGGATTTAATATGGGCAATACAACATTGCTCCATGAGCAGCCATTCTAAAATCAGTGGGAGTATTTCAACAGGAAATGAGCAGACTTGAACTTCCAGCTCAGATTTCGCCTTCCTTTTCAAATTTATTCACAGAGAGGAGTTGTCTGAATAATTATAGATGACCCTTATTATTACTACTGTTGTTTTTTTACCATCTATTTTCAGACTAGTAAAAAATCACAGTGCAAAAATTTAAAATTGCCACTGTACTCCCTACTTATGCCTCTCTTATGGGGCACTTACATGGGTGATGGGAAAAGCAGTGAGGAAAATATATTACCTTGAAACTGATAAAATAAATATTACTGAAGAATTAATTTGTTAGAATGAAATTCTTTCTATATACAAAATTGGAGAACACTTATTTTTATTTTCCATTGTGGTATTTACTTAGGAACAGAAAATGTTTTCAGCGTAATTACAGCTGGAGTTGAGTTACTTGTGGCAATAACATATGGGCCACTTGGTGTCTCATCATGCACAGAATTTATGTATATTAGAAACCCAATCAGCAACTGCTGCAGTCAGGAGAGAGCCAAGTGCACCTTTTGATGGCCACAAAACAGGAAGATCCTTCTTGTTACTCAGTTCTCCACAGCTAAATGTTGTTCAAAGAGGACTGTGAGATAGATGATGGCCACAGAACTCTGCTGGGAATCACCAAGGTACTGACTGAGCCTCAGCAGCAGCAGCAGAGCAGAGAGTTTGTGCCAAAGTTGAATGTATGTGAGCCTCAAAAATACTGCAGGAGCAGAAGCCTAATGCAGGAGCTTCCCTTCTGGATCTCACCCTTTAAATATCATACTTTAGCATATTATACTTTAGCATATTATATAGATCATGTCTATTAAGTTTTCATTACTTATATAACTCATATTAATCTAGAAACAAAGTATTACAGGCTCAATACTTATTATCCATGTAGATGGATTATTTGTAACTCAGTGGTTGGCAATATATTATAATCATTAATTTCCTTTGCTTTTCTCTTCCCAAAAGGAAGTCTCCACAGCTAGCAAGGAAGAACTGTTTTCAGAACATCGCCTGGTAATATTTTCATTTCCTTTGCATATTTTAATGCAATCAGCACAGCTTACATCTGTGTAGCAATCAAATTATAAAGTCAACATAATCCAATGAAATGCTGAAGAGCCAAATAATCAAATTCAGATTAATATTAATTGCTGTAGTTTCTGCACCTGCATTTAAAAAAAAACAAAACCAAGAAACTGCCACACAGAACTTCCTCTATTTAATTGCAATGTTTTAAGTAAAAAATCCCAAACAACAAAACCAAATCAGAAAAAATACACACAACCCCTCTCCCAACAGGATCCAAACCCAAAACTTCGGATGAGCTAGTTTTTCCTTCTCTTAGGAACATGTCTTCTTAATAGAGATTTAGATACCCATTCCTCAGACATCCCAGTGAAGCTATTTATCATTTTTCCTTCCCTACCAACTTTTATTAACTAATTATCCATCTTTAAGATGGAAATATTATCCTTATTTGATGCAGCCATGGATTCCTATTGAAAATTTGCAGTTTTAGTTATTGAACTAAATTAGGATCAGCATGTCCATCACTGAAGCAGGTCCCAGTGCCAGCAGGACTCTTATTTTCACTTGTTCACACAACCAACAGTGAATACAGAAAGCCCAGCAAACAAAAAATAAATTACCATGTCCTGTTCTCCTCCCCAGAGGTACCTTTACCCTTCCATTAGAAAGCAGCTGCACATACAATCAGTTCAACCTTGATCTTTGTGGTTCCTTCCCACTCAGAATATTCTGTGATTCTGTGAAGTAAATGCGAGGGGTGGGATCTCCAGTACAGCAAGAAATGAGCTCCTGGTGATGGGGCAGAGGCCTGGTGATGCAGATTTAACAGCTACAAATAGAGAAAATCACTACTCTGGTAGCAACTTGTGCATTTTAGTTTTCTGTCCTCATTCACACACCTGCTTTGGTTGCATCACATGCTTGATGAGGTGTGTGTGCTGTTAAACACAATGGGAGTAAAGCTTTCCAGAGGGAGTTTCACAGGAAAAAGGTGCAAATGGGAAGCTGGAGAAATGTCCCTTTTCTGAAAACAGTAGTTAGAAGAAAAAAATACAACTGTTTGTTTGGACTACAACCATAGGGCTGGTTCTGCATGATTTGCAGCCTAAGCACAAACTGCACTCTTTCTCCCACTCTGACTTGCCTGTCTTTCACCTAAAGCACAAACCCAAGCCTCTCGCTGTTTTTTACATTCCACCAAAACTTTAATACCCAAGGCAGATGGAACTTTAATATTGTTTCAAGATTTAACTGTTGACCACGCTGATGAAGAGTGTAATTTTCACTGTTACTTAAGTTCCTTACAGAATTAGGAGACAGAAACTGTAATTAAAGCATAATTGGATAGAAAATGCTTCTTATCCTGACAGAATGTGAGATGTAAGAACAGGACTTAGAACTTCCACTAGTCATTTAGGGCTCCCTTTGAACTAAAGGAAATGGCTGCAGGTATAATTATATCCTCTCTCATTTAATTACCATTGGAATTTGAAAAAGATAATGGCAAGTAATTGAGAAGTTATCAGTTACTACATTAACACACTTGTGACCACTGAGATCTCACAGGTAACTCTAAATTTGGAGAGTTTAGGTTTCAGTAGTTATTCAATCATAAAGAAGTATTAAAAATTGCTGAAATATGTACTTCTAGCACCAGTGAGCTCCGTAATAATAACCTGAAAGTGTTAAAGTGAAAAATTAATTTGTAGATTGAATTTCAAAATCAGGCAGAACTGTCTATGGTCAAGTGGTAAAACAGATGTATTTGCTCCCATGTCATTACAGGTTAACCTTCTCAATTACATACATAGCACACAAAGGAAGAGAAGTGCAAATACTGCAGTGGTCCTTTCTTTCCGAAGAATGACTTTAAAAGTGAGGAGAAAGCTTCATGACCAAAGCAGAAGGATTTGATTTTGTGTTTTCAATGCCAAGACTTGCCTCTTGATGTTGCCACTTGAGTACAAGCATATTCAGCACAAGAGAGAAACCAGAGTTTGTGGCTGTGAAAACTTGAAACAAACAGAACCCAAATGTGCAGGGCAAATTCAGACTTGCTTTCAGTTGGCAGCATGGTGAGTCTGGTCCCACTAGGACAGAGGACCTTTCTCTTTGGGCTTGAGGACCTTCCAAATCGCCTCTCTCATTTCCATGATGGGGATGCAAATGAGACTAGAATATGCGAGTTTCACATCCTTCCTGATGAGGTTGTTTCAGTTCTATCTTTTCATCTGGACAGAAAAATGAAATGTGAGGAATAGGACTGCCAGGTTCTGACCTATGCAAAAAAGTTCATAAATGCATCTTATTTGTATTAGTAACATTAAGACAGATTTCATATAATGACAAAGAGTCTCTGAAAATGACAGAAGGTCTTCGAAAATAGCATAAAAAATTAAAAGTTCTTATCACAAGGTGTGTGTCAAATGTCAATTTTTTAATGGACATGCATGAAAAACATCTCTAAACAGCTGTATAACCTGAAGGTAGAAACAGCTTCTTTGAAAGGTTGTCAGCTTTGGGATTCAGTTGCATTTCAGTCCAGGTTCTCAACATCATGTCTATGTATTTAAGTACCAAAGACATTCCTCAGATCTCAGCTTTCTGTAGACCACTGCACTGTGAGAATTCTCACAATTCCTGCATTTACAGGATAAGACAGAAAGCCAGCAGCACCACTAGTCACACATGTGCTGTAGTGCCTGCAGGACAGCCGACAGCCATGGAATTAAATACACAGCTCGCAGTAAGGCCTTGTGTAAAATTGTATTGACAAAATTTTATTCTTACTATTTACTATCATTATTATTGAAAATTATCACTACAAAAAATGCTGGTTCCCAAAGGACTGTGGACCTGGGGGTTTGGTAAAATCAGTACTGACAACAACAGCAATTATCCAACCTACGTGAAACACTGTAAATTCAGATGTGACTGCAGACCACTGACAAAAGCACACAAGACAAAGAGGTTGCCTTGCACTTTGCTGGTATGACCCTTGCTTTACTGACTCAGCCTTCTCCCTTCCCCTGTGGACTAGGCAGTGATGAGCACTGCTCTCTGGGTTCAGTCAGGGCTGCTGGACTTGCTCTGCTCCCTTGTCTGGGTTCTGTGTGAGAGCATCCCTGTTTGGTGAGGCACTGCCCTGCTGTCACCTCCATCCCAGCTCATCCTCCTCTGTGGAGCAGTCTGGTCTTGCTGCTCCCTGACAAAAAAAAAGACATCAAACAACTGCTCTTGCTGCCTGCAGATGTGCAAATCGATTTGTACAAATGTAATTGTGCCTGCATAAGCAGTTGGCACTTTCTCCTGGGCATATGAAACTCAAAAGATCCACATGTGAGAGCAGAATTCTTTGCACTGTGACATACTCCCTGGTTAGACTGCTGATCAAATTAATTTTTAAATGATCTTTCTGACTGGCCTGAAGTATTGAAGTACAAGGACAACAATTCCTATCCCCTACATAATGCTTTCCATTTTTCAAGCTATTTAATAACTGTAACAACTGAAACTACTCCTTCAGGTACCCTTGTAACAATTAATCCTTTCTCTTTCTATTGTGTCTGACACCTGATGTTCTCAAAGTATTTTATGAATGAATGGATAAAGCCTCATGCAGTTTCTGTGTAGGAAGCCTTACAGGGCCAACTGAGTTTTAGAGTACAAATGATTTTAGAAAAAATCAGCAGTGTCTCCCTTGCAGAGCAAAGGGAAATAAGGAAGATCTCCATGAACCTTTTTTGAGATATCAAACTCTACAGTTTTCAGGAGTCGAATCTTATGCCCTTTTTTTGCAAGAGGACAAGTTGAAGCACAGAATGATGAAACAAATAGCTAATATCTGAAAACAGGCTTCCTGATGACCCATATGGCCTTGCCTGTGAGGCACAAATTTGTCCTCTAATGTGGGACAAGGACTGTGCTCCTGTCCTCATCAGTGAGGACTGTGAAGGTGAAGAGTCTCTGTGCCACAGGATATTATGAAAAAGCCCTATATTCTCTCCTTTCCATGATTTTTTCCACCAGCATGATATTGGGAAAGTTTCTTTAGCTCCTGCAATTTTCCCCAGTATTATAAATAATGTAATGAATGTAGATATCTGGCACACGTTGAAACACCTTTGATCAATACCAGTTTAAGAAAAGTTTAAATTAATTGTGTTGTATTACACACACCTCCAGATACAAAATGCCAAAATATAACAGTGGTGAACAATTTGCAAGGAATATGGTGCTACTTGGAAGGAAACACAGAGCAGACAGGAAATCTCTGCAGCTGAAGACACAGCTGGCAGTGTGAAAACTGGAATAGAGCCAAAGTCCACCCTCCTCCTGTAAAACAATAAAACACTTGTCTTGGTGTGAGACATAATAGACCAAGCCCCAAACTACTGACTCTTCTAGGAGATTCTGCACACCAGGGTGATGCATCAGAGCCCCTGCTGATAATGTGGCAAGCCACACAGATTGTTTTGCTTGTGCAGCCCAATTCTAAGCACTAACAACAAAAGAAGGCCATAAAACCCTTTTCCATGCAGTTAAACTTCTTAGAGCACTTCCCAGGCTTGATGCACCACTGAGATGGTACAACATGCCTCATTACACTGTGACACTGTGTCAGCAGCACAGGTTGCCGCTGGCTTTCTCCCTCCCTTCCCAAGTACAGGACTGCTACCCAGTGGAACTGTTTTCTTTCAGGGAATTGAGAAAGAAAAGGAAAGCAAAATCACCAAATGCACTGGAAGGGATTCTTTCTTTCCTCCCTAGGATGCACAATAGAAATTATTTCAGATGCACAATAGAAGTTATTTTTAAGCAGATGTCTCCAAGTTGCAGGTTCCTGTCAGCATCCCTGGTATAAGAAACAAGTATGTAATACAACTGCTGGTTCATCCTTCACACAGGTCAGTAGGGCAGGAGCAGTGCAAGATACTCAGTGCAGTGATAGAAGGAGAGGAATAAGGCCCATCCTCATATCCGGTTATGTTCATCTGCCTAACATCAGACTCTCTCAGGTAATTTGCAAATGAGGAAGGACACAGACAAAACCTCTAGACGTCAAACTTTGGCTCACAGCTTTGGGTTTTGTGATATTTTTGAAAAAGCCTACCTACCTGGGGGCCTGCTGAGCAGTAACCACTTCACAGGGGCTGGGAAGAAGCTAGAAGTTTATTCTTTACTGCTCAATCTTGTTTGGAGATCAGCCTGGCAGCAGAGGTGGTGACAAGAGTGGCTCTGGGGAGACCAGTGAGATGCTGCAAGACTTGTGGCAGCAGAGACCTCCTTCCTGCTTAGGGCTGAGCACAGGGAGATGTGGCATTTTTGGGAGCACTGATTAGGGAACACAGTCATTACAAGCATGTGAATAATCAGTGTAACTGCATTTTAAATTTTAAATAAGACACAGGAAAAAATTAAATTATAATTACACTAGCAAGAGGCATCAGTTGATAGCACTACCATGAGCCCTTGTTCTTTGAAGACCCAGTTAGCAAATCTTGAGACAGGGTGAGTTTTAATAAGTTGAAGTTTCCCATCTTAACTAGTGGTGCTGGTCAGACACTTGAAGCTCAGAAGGTGCTCAAGCATCCTGCTGAGTAAGGCTTTGAATCACGAATTCATCTGGTTAACTAACTGGGATGTGATCCAGCCACAGCAATCAAACAATTTTTTGATGGCCTAAAGTCTGGGAAATTAATTCCTCTAATGTCCAGCTTCCCAACTGGCCATGCCTGCTTGCTGTGCACAAAAAAACCCTCCAGTGTTGGCAAAGGCCTCCCAGAGTCCCTAACAGAGAAGGCAAGCAGGTGAACAGTTTGTTGGAGGTTTAGTGATCAAAGTCTATTCATTTTAGCAAGAACAGGTATGGATAATACTGGCACACGTTTATACCAAGAGTATTTTGACAGTTCTGAGTGTGCTCTCATCCAAAGTCAGGGCAATCTCAAGGAGTTCAAATGTCTTCCTTGCATTTGGCTTTGTCAAAGTGCTGAATTCCGCTTATGTTACAGTGAAATTACATTCTCTTCAGGTTTTGTCCTCTGCCAAATATATGTTTCTTTCCATTGCCAAATTTTCCAGCATTTCTATAAGCCTGAGTGAGCTGCTCCTTCTTTCTCCCTGCCAAGATCAAGCAGTAACACCTATGTCTTTTTTCTTCACTTAAAAGTTCTTCTTTTTACACAGGCAAAATTAAACATATATTTACTGTTACTATTAGCAGGTCTGATATATCTGAGCATAAAACTGAAAATAGGTACCTAAGGACTGAGAATTCTCTATCAATTTAATTCTGGTATCATTAGTTGTTGATTAGTATAGATTATTTTATTTTATTCGATGAGATTCCTTGTCACATAAAGGAAATGCTCAGTGACTTAGGGCAGACTTAGAAATCTGTTCTTAATGATGTTGGAAACATTGCAAATGCATGAATTAAGAAATAGCTTTATACTTTAAAGGAAGCATTTGATTTTATTAGCCTGGGGCATTAGAAGACATAAAAGATGTAGTGAAGTTATTCCCCCACCTCCTTTTTTGTCATGAGGAACTGAAATGCAACATATATACTTCTAGCATACATTTATCTCTTCTTCCTGACAAGCCTTTAAAGAAATGCTTGACCTAAATGTCAAAAACTTGGCTATAATTTTTAACTGAAAGACCAAAGAGGAGATATGTTTCTAAGATGGTATATCCTAGTTTTTCAAGAAGGAAAAAGAGAAAATCAACGTGTGTTAAAAGCAGTTGCAAGAAATTCAGGTGAGAAAGTAGAGGTGAGAGAATCTAATTAGATTGCATGGATACAGATTTACTGCTGCGTTGGAGATCAGTGCCTGAGCACTGCTGAGAAGAGTTTAGAGCATGAGCTCTCTGCCTGTTACTAACCAGGGTGTACTACTGAAGGTAAATTTTGCATGTGTGCTCTATTCGTGTGAAATTCTGGATCCAGGGTGCATCTTAACGGAAGACACTCTTGGGATTGGAGATAGAGTGCAAATTTTTTGTTAGGAATAACATTCCAGATGAGCACGCTTGTGGCTCTGACAACCCTGACATGCATTACCTGCCGACCCAGTACCGAAGGCAGGTTACAGATTCAACTGCCCCATTACTCCACACCTTGTTCAGCAGGTTTTCCCCTATTTGAGATCTACTCACTGTTATATTTTCCCATTTTCTCAGCAGAAACATTTTGATGGATTCTCTTTAGCTCACTTCTGTTTCACAAGCTGAGATGTCTCACAATTTATTGTCCTGTGGCTTTGCTGCTGGAGATGGAGTTCATCCCTTGACGCATCACTTGCATGGAGCTATTTTCAGTTCCTCCTTCCTTCTCCTCTCTCTGACATTGTGCTTTTTATACTCTCCAAATACTGCTACATCTTTAGAGCTCACTTTTTAATTTAAGTATATGATGTGTCCATTCTGATTTGGTAATCTCTTATGGCAGCAATGAGTGCATTCAGTTAGATTGTTGGCACATCTACAAGTGTTTCATTACTTCAGGATATTCCCTGGGAGTCACAGATCCAGGAAGTTATTCCATTCAACCTCTGACACAAAACTAGGGAAAAGGAAGTTTATCTAGTTATTTTATACCAGTAATTTGTGACTACTAAAACAAGGTAAGGTAAACAGGTTTGATGAGTGAACCATGTTGAAAGTCAAAAAAACACTTTGCCTCAGAACACTATTTCCTTCAGTTTATCATCTAACCCTTTTTCCCCTTAAAAATAACAAAATACAAATGTGTCATCATAAACAGCAATCTACTTTAAAACATCATTTACTATCAGTATATATATTTGTATGCAATACATATAATTATTATATTAATTTATGATTATTCTTTTTTTTTCATTAACACATAAAGAACTTTATAGTAACAAATGAAATTAACTTAACTGTGATACTCTGACTCTAGCGTCAATATTTATCACATTTCTGAAATGTGTCCTACGCTAAAGTATCCACAAAGCACATATTATTTTAATTTCTGTGTTTACAATTGAAGGGATATCTTTTATATGGCAGTCAAGCAAATTGCATAGGATTGATCATTAAACCATGCTCCAATGTAAAATTCAAGTTCTTTACACGAACCTCTTCTAATAAGCTAACCTTTATTACAAAAAAAAGTTTTTAACCTGATACATCTATAATATATAGGGTTGATTTCACTTTATATTTGTTTGTTTGCTTTAGGTTTTTTATGTATTTTATGGGGGTTTGGAGAGGAAGGGTGATTTGGTGGGGTTTTTTGTGGGAGTAGTATTAACCCCTAGAAAAAGTAACCCAATAAAGTTAAAACTAGTACATTTGTAGGAACCAAAATATGAAGTGGATTACTTGCAATCTGCTGCACACCACTAAACTAAACCCTATTTTCATTTCTAATGTTTTACCCCAATGTGTTTCAGATATGAGTTATTTACATTTATGACCAAAGACTTAGTCATTGATCATTTTACACTTTCAAGAATTCATTGCATGCCAAATTTCAGCTCATATAGGAGCCGGCTGTTCTAATTTTAAAACTGTAGTTTCATATCTTAAAAATATTTAAAAGAAATTCAGCAAACTATCAAATAAAGAAAAATAATTTCACATTGCCATCTTTATCAATTCAGCAGAAATTTTAAAAAATACAGTTGATAAGGCCTTTCATGCTGTACAAAAGTAATTCTGATATCTAGAAAGCTTTTTAAAATACTTTCAACTCCGTGGTATAAAGATAAACATCCTTTGGGAACACATCCATATTTCTCTGTGTTCAGAGCAGGCAAAATGAACCATGTCCTGCAGTTCTGAAGCTCTGTGTGGAAAGGTAATTGAAAGCTTTTGACACTGAGTCTAAAAAATCAGATGAAGACTTATCTATCACTCATTTTGCAATATTATGAGAAAATAAGGTGGACAAATAGCTGGAAGAAAAACTGTGTAATTTTTCATACAGACTAAATAGTATCTCCTAACCTTGGATTCAGCATTTACAAATGGTAAGACATTTTACAATTCAGAGCAATCTATTTCAAATACTTTTTATTTTTCAACTATTCCTAATACAATTTCTCTTTTGTCTAAAAATACTCAAGGAGAAAACAATAAGTTGTTTCTATTTCAGCAGTGCAGAAAATGACAACTATGTAAACTATTTATTGCGATATGCACTATAGGAGGTGTTGGCAACTGTAGGAAAAAGATGCTTTTTTTCCAGGAAAGACTCCAATTTAATTTTAATCCATAGCTAGATTGCTAAATTTTGCTCTGAAGAGGTTTGATTGGTTCAGTCTCTCTTTCACACATGATGGAAATAAGAAAGGGAATGTTCCACATTGGACAAGAAATATGTCCACAAAAATAACAAGCCAAGATCCTTTCAGTGAAGGACAAGGGATTACCTTTTAAGTTAAATGTGATCAGAGAATCTGAGAGAGCTGAAAAAATGTGTCTTCTTGTGATAAATTTGTTTGGACACAAAGTGTCATCTCCTTTTGTACATAGGTGATTGTCCACAACAGAGATCCAGATAGAGAATAAAAGACTTTCCATATCAACAAGATGATTTATAATATCTGTATGTTTCAATAATAACTGATGCTATCGAAATGCATTGTTTGCCTCCTTTACTGAAGATCAGCATTCAAATAATAAAGATAAAATAGATATACAAACAATATGCTGGGAATTACTTGCAGTAGCTACCCTTTCTGATCAGATTTAAACATTCCACCTTGGCCTGGGGTATCACATATCATGAGCAAAAACTTAAGTAGGTGAAAATGCTGGAAATGCGAAGCAAAGAATTAGATTTAAAATAAGCCTGTAAGGTCAGTTACCTTTTTTAGTATATTATTGTTTGGGACACAAAAATAGGTCAAAGTACTTCAGTGTTCAATAATTTTACAGCAACAAAGAGTGAGATGAAAGGAAATAAAAAAGTATATTTTTACTAGAAATTGTATAACATCCTAAATATTTTCTAGTTTTCATTGCAAAATATCATATAATAGTAAAAAGAAACTAGTAAAGACAAGATTAAGGACAAACATAATGTGAGAGAAGGGAGAAAGATTCTGGTCAGACCAGCATGAAATACATTTTATATTTTTACATATTGCAAAAAAGTCTATTTAAATTTTTTTATTTTAAAATCAAACGTAAAAATCTGTGCACCAACACGAAAAATGCTGCCAAACAAAAAAAACCATTCACGCCATATTTAGTTTCTGTTAAAGCAGAAAATTTTAGCAAAATTTCATTTTTAATGACTTTCCATTTTACCATGTAGTTTCAGCAACTTCTGTTTCCTCTATACCACTCTCCTGGCCTTGAGGTCAGGGATCCATCTAACTTTTAATGGCTCTGATGCAAATAATCTCCCTAATCTAATCATTAGTTGAGATTTTTGTATGCAAAGGAGATAAATTCTTAAGATTTGGTCAGCTACTTTAAGATGAAATGAATTGTACCTGCTTTTCTCCATGGAATAAAAGCAGACTAGATAAACAGATCAGATGCCAAGAGCTCTACTCCCTCATTTGCATCTCCTGGGGATGCAGCTGGGAGCTAGATGTATTTTCTTTTTAAATCCAAGGAGGTACATAACTCCAGCTAAATGTGGTGAACTGGTAAGCACTGCAGTAGCTGACCAATTAACATAATTTTTCCTTAAGGTTACTTACTACTTATTTCAGTACATACACCATCTGAAATATATGCAAATGCAGCTGGGAGTCACTAGGGACTGTTTTGTTAGAAGTGATAATCAACCTGAGCATTACAAACATGCTGCAGGCTAAACAAGTTGGCCTATAGCACGACAAGAGGCACTTTGCTTTGAAAATCCTCATAATCATTGCCAATGCATCTATGTCACAGAAATGAAGCAGAAGAAGGGTGTAATCAAACCAGGCTGAGCATGTAAAGAATTATATGGGAGATGGGAATAGCAACCCCTTCTGTATAGTGAACTTCTGTGTTCAAGCCAGATGTTTTACTGGCAACACCTTTCAGATGTTGCATGAATATTTCTGTGCAAAATGAGCCTGAGCTACAAATTAATGAGTTCTTTTTATTCAAAGCCACTTAGATATGCTATTACAGCTAACAACATTCTCCCTTTCCGACACAGCTATTTTATTTGGATGAAATAGAATGACTTATACAGCCCAGGAAAAAAAAATCTCTATTAAAATGTATTGGACTGCGAAGAAATTTGTGTAAGCATTTGTAACAAAAGACCGTTAAAAGTATAGAGACCCTCAGATGAAAATACCCAGGCTCAACAAATACAGGACAAGATAATGATAGCCACAGAGCAATATGGTCTGAAGTTGCAAGCCTTTTCTTGTCTGAGTAGTTTCCTCATACCATATTTATAGACCACTGAATGTCTTTTATCCCCATAAGAAAACAAATGGAAAAAAATGCCTCTGCCTCTTTAATCCATGAGGTCAGATGTTTCAGCTGAACACCTGAATCTAAAATCTTGAGCTATGATAAGAGCTACCTCTCCTAAGGAAGATTTTAAAACAGTAGACTTCTGCTTTTTAGTGTGTATTGCAAGAGTTATCTGTGTTTCAAGAAGAGGAGCAATAATCTTGGACCGCTGCATTCACTGATATTTTTGTCTTGGGCACACCAGATGGAATATTTTATGTGAGATTAAATTTTAACATTTTTATGGCAGACTCCATTTTGAAGAATACGATGTCATATGATTATCTGGTTCAAAGAGATGCGTAAATAAAGGTAATTGGTCCTGATTAGGAAATGTAGTAATCGTCTGTCCATCAACATTTCTGTATTACTTCATGCAACTTATTTGTATGGTTAATTCAATACAAGCTTTTAGATACCTTCAACATTTACACTGACATTTTTGTGAACTATACATTCATTCATGAACTATACTCTGAAGATGTTTTCTATGAATTAAGGAGTTTGTCTGTGCATCTTAATGGAATGTGTCAGCTAAATAAGAAAGTGAAGAAATCTGTAAGTCCATAATGTGTCTTTTTCTCTATTAATACTTCCATTTATACAGTCTTTTGAAGGAAATCCAAATTTCATTACCATAAGAGAGATTTTGCTAGTGAATGAAATCAAGTTGCTGTGATGTGATCTCCGAGAAACAAGTGTAATAAAAAGACTGTTTTTGCACTAAGCCTAGACCATTAGTGCAGATGTACCTCCTTTTCCTAATGTAAAAACCAAAAATGTGATTCAAGAACCTTGTCCCTGCCAGACCCAACAGTAACCATTGACGCTTTACGTGTGCAGGTCTGACTGCAAGTTGTTTTCCACTGTTATTATTAGTGTTGTTATTACAGATAAACTTGGGACAGCTGATCTGGGACAAAATTCTCAACAGAGACAATCAAAAATCCAGAAATATGGATGAATGGAGGTTGTCTAAGTTCTGTCATTTTCTTACAGCATAATGTTACAAGGTGGCTACTCCCTGTTTAACCTTCCAATTTTGTCTTTGCTTTTCAAATCCTGGCTAATTAGAGTGTGACACTGGACTCTCATGTCACACTTTAATTACAAGGACTATGCAGTGTTCTATTAACTGTGGATTTCTGCTTCTTAGATTTTTGTGTTAATTGGTAATATCAGCATTCAACTTTTTCTTTTTTTTTCAAAAATATTCTTCATTATAGTAATTAACCACATATCTGGGACAGCCAAAATGAACCATTTATGAAGTTATTTCTTCAGCCAACATCTGTGAAGACCTTGTATTTCTATTCCTGCCAATGCTGTGAAAATGAAGACTAAAAAAGTACATGCCATGAAAATAATTTATCTTTTGAGAGAAAGCATCTTCTGAAATACTCATGCTTCTTTTGCTTTTGAAATACCCAGATCAGTTAGGTGTTTAGTTTGTTTTGTTTTTAATTATTGTAGTTATTTTACATTTTTAATTCTATTTGAACCACATTACTGAGCTTTTCTTTCCAGCTATTACATCTATACATTATAATCACTATATGTATATTGAGCCACTTATATTCAAACAATCTTGAAAACTGATGTTAAAGGTGAAATCAAAAGTTGTCATAAAAGCAAGAATAGGCAACAAAATACTGAATAAACACATACAAATACATAATTTCTCTTCCTCGGTATTGGTATTATTTTGAATTGGGAAGCTTATCTTGCAGTCTGAATAGTTTGCAATTTCTGTTGAATGCCTTTTGCTTTCTTCCTGCCACAGACCCTATCTTTGAAATAGGGTAATTTTCCTTAATTGCACCCATCATGCCTGTTTCATGGAAGTTTTTTTTGTGGCAGGATATGCTTTCCTGTGCTTGTATATGCTTTTCCATAGTGCCTAGTATAATGTAGCCTAGTATAATGCAGTACAATGCCACTCTCTAGGTGGTCTCATCACTTGTAATGAGCTTGAAATTCACCTTTCACTAACTGCTCCTTCAGGTTTAAGAAGCTGGGCACTTCTGTTAACAACAAAAAACACAGGAAAGGATATAACATGATAGACAATGTGTGTCTTGATATTTTCTGCAGGACAAATTGCTCATTTGGAGCAAGATGATTTGAAAAATTGACATCGGTTACTAGGAAGTCCTTTACAAGGCTATTGTTGTTTAAAAGGCACACTTAGTCCTCTGGCTGGAGAGAGCTGGGTTTTTAATTCACCTGTGGAAAGGTCAGATGTTGCACATATAGCTCAAAACATGACTGCAAGATGCTCAGAAATTGCAATAATTCTCTTGAAACAGGGCAAAGCAGAACTTGGAAAATATATTCTATAGACACTGCCTGGACTTTCAGTGGTACTAAAATTGCTGCTTTTCTTTCCTTCAATTGAGGAGAATAAAATTCTTGAGCAGAAACATAACTGCTGACCAGATTTTCCTTTGTAATATGCACCACAATATTACATAATCTCAGTGAAAACTCAGTTTCTGTGCCTTTCAATGTGACTAATTTATTTGTTTGTTTTGTTGTTGTTGTTGTTTTTTTTAATCTAACAAGCAGCCATTCTAATATGTTCATATTGAAATAAAAAAAAAATTTCCTAGGCACCCAATATACTCCTACAAGGCTTTTCATAGCATTGCTATTCTGCCAACTCCCAAACCTTTCATCACATGCTGTATTACTTTGAGTAACTAAGAAGAAACCTTACTGCTGAAAACTGAGGACAATCAACTTTTTAGACCAGAGTTGCTCTCTGGCATACAAAACTGCAAGCCCCTTTGAGCAAGCTATCCATGCTTCTGATTATCTAAGCAGGAATAGTCAAAGAATCATGATTTGTTGATATTATAGTGTACAACACAAAATAATTTTGTATTTTGTAATAGTAATTTCAAATCTGTGGCTCCAATGAAACCTGCTAAGAGTGGAGAAATATAAACAGGACAGAGGAAAAGAGCAAGGGAGCTCAGTGCTGCCTGGTAGAAAGGATAAAGGGTGATGGAGATGCAAAGCCCATACACTAAAGGCCACGAAACCAAGAAATATGGCATATTCAATATATTTACTATTCTTCTGGAAAAAGGAAGGCTGTATCTGCATTTCCACAAGCTGAGCAAAATGAAATATCAAACTACATTTTCTTTATATGCTTATTTTCCTTTTGTCCTTGAATTAGATAGAGTATGGATGTGATTATCGTGCACCCAATTCTCTTTCCTTTAATTGAATACAAATTAACATCCTCAACCATGAGAAGATTTGCTTCTCTGAAGTGACAGCCAGGCTAGAAGTAGGTAAAACCTAGCAGTCTGACTAATATATATATATATACGTGTGTGTGTGTGTGTATTCATATATATTCAAATCAGCATTCCAAGGGCAGCTGTTGCTATTAAGGACATTTCACTTACAAGCACAATATTAAATTAGATTAGCTTACAGAACCCATAAACATGTTATGTCGGTGTGTTATAATAAAGATAATAGAAGCAATAACAAATAGAATTTAGAATCACATTTTAATTAGTCATATGAACAGTTTAACACAGAAATACTGACAAAGCAGAACTAACAGTGTAATGAAGCTGCTTACAGGTGTAGATAGGAGCCATCCTTGCAATATAAATGCAGTATTTAATAAGAATTTTTACTTAAAATAATGATTTCACTGAATCATTGTAACTAAAAAAAGGCCAAATGAGAAGTATGCCCTGTATGACTTTACCTAGGGGAACAAAGACCATTTTTTCTTCACTATGAATCTTCCTGTAGCAGGGAAGAAAAAAAAAGTAATTCACATAAAATTGCTAACATATTTGTTAGAATATCTGATTCATAGTTCACATGAAGAGAAGTAGTTGAGAGGTGCTATGTGGGTCTCCTCTGGATAATTTCTTTATTTTTGAATTTGAATGGTGTTAATGATTTGTCTGTATAACCATTTTAACTCTTTCAGAAGTTGTCCTCTGTTAGCTCTATTTTCTGTCAAAGTTGTTATTATATATTCAATGTCCAGACAAAATTCAGCAAATAATTAATGGACACATTCAGTTCTTATCACTAAAGAACGTAATGAGAGGCAAGGACTCAGCATTTTGAAAAACAGTAATTTTGAAAGACCCATGTGTATACTGTCCAAATAGTACAATTAGATGAAATGATACCACACTGGGTATTACCAAATGCATTTTAAGATAGAAAATGTTACTATTCCTTTTGTACAGATGAGTCACTGTGACAAAACTCCTCAGGGATTTTCTCAGTATTGTTTGGGCATAAATTGCACAAAGAAACACTTATCAAGCTAATACTTTAACCTCCAAACCTGCCTTTCCTTTAACAACCTATAATAAAAAAAAAAAAAGAGGAAATGAATATCTAAATGGACAACGCTGATGAGGTTAGCTGAGAATTTAAGTAATTTGTGCAGTAAAAAATGGCAGGTGAAATGTACTTTGAAAACATGGGCTAAGATGGATTTTAAACAGCCAAAGGCTCAATAATATGTTATTAGAACCCATTGTCACAATACAGCATTCAGACCAAGAGCTTAGCAGGAATTAAAAAAGGATTAAACCTTTATAAGGATAATGAGAACATCCATAGTTACTTTAGATAGGATATAAAATAATATTTGTAGAAAAAGAAACACAGACATTCCTTGAGGCATAAGTGAACCATTAACTTAGGAAGGTAGGTAAAAACCACCACAAATAACAAAATTATTGTGCAGTTTGTGACCTCCTTTGAAGAGACTTTGAAGAGGATTCCAGAGGATGCAGAAAACTTTGCAGAAGACTCATTTGTAATTTATAGACAGATTTTAATTTCCTATGTGACCAAATGAGAAGACAGAATTAAAACCTCAAGCATCACTGGTGCTATATCTATACTGCAAAATTCTTCCATCTCACCTTGGGCAGAGTAGCTTGTACTCCCTCTTCATCCACACAGAGTCACCTTCCTTAAGCTGATAAGCCACACCACACAACATTAGACTCTGGGTGTCATTTAGGCCCCACATTTTGCCTCTGCAGTCCTAAGGAATAATTATTGTGTGTGTGTATGACTTTTGGGTTTTTTTCACTTTCAAGCACCTGAAATAATAAGTATACATATTTTGCAAAAGCATTGGGGTACAGTGGAGAAGGGTGAATACAGTCAAATGAGGTGTGGACTGCTCCATACTACCTCATATGAGCAGTTCCTGGAGGGAACTATATCCAAACTAACGGATTCTTCCCAAAAAAGGAGGCTGAGAATGAAATAACATTTTTTGGTCAATGCACACAGCAGGGAACCAGGCCTGATATTGAGCTGAGGAGCCATTATTCACCAATGCAGTTGTACCCACAAAGAATATTTCCTTGCTCTTTCCAGTTCACAGGGAAACCACAGAGCCTTCTGACATTCCAAGTTATTCAGACACTCAGAATGAAAACAAATCACACAGCAAACCCTGAGCTATAGATGTCCTGCCATGCCCTCCACAAGTAAGGTTTTGTGCTCTAAATGATGGCAAAACACCCAAGAGAACACCAGTGTGTGAAGCATGGTGTCTTCTCTGTGTTCAAAGAAATCAGCATTGTGATCAGAATTGAAAATCTTCTTGCAGGAAAATCATTCCTGAGGTGGTGAGGACTTTTGAGTTTTGCTTTTTCAGGAAAAGTGCATTGACTTACCTCTGGAAAAGACCCTTTAGCTGGAATACAGGATCTCCTTCAATTCTGTTTCTTCAGGGACCACTGTGTGCATCATCAAAAATTGCCAATCTCAGAGTATGGGGTTTGTGGTTTTGGTTTTTTTCATTTTTTCACATTAATCACAACAAACAAAGGCATGATTTGTATCTCGCAATTATGACTTTGTAACGGTGGCACAACTGAATAACCATTCTGTGTACATGGAAAAAGAGTAGAGTAAAAAGCACTTTTCTTCTGTATACTACAGTTCACCAAATATTTGAAATGTATAATATTTTTCAGTATGTTTTTACACATTAGAAATTACAGGGAAATATAATTAAAAATTTTATATAACAGGTTTCTGCTTTAGATATGTGCCTAGAATTTTTTTTAAGTTAGTTCTAAGTATTTTGACAAGATGTGAATATAAATGACTTAGCCATCAGATCAAAGTCTAAGAAGATTTAGATCTTTCTTAAGTGAAATTAATTTAATTTTTAGCTGCTCTGAACATACCCTTCTATTTACTCCCATTTGTTTTCAGGAAATTCTGTGAGATGTTGATTATACCAGTACAAAGAAGCAGAAGGTGTGTGCCAAGATCCAAACTGTTATAGGAAAAGGTACTTAACACATGGTTTAAGAACAGAGTTTGTCCAA
Organism: Lichenostomus cassidix; assembly: GCF_008360975.1. Classification (NCBI taxonomy): domain Eukaryota; kingdom Metazoa; phylum Chordata; class Aves; order Passeriformes; family Meliphagidae; genus Lichenostomus; species Lichenostomus cassidix. The sequence continues at coordinate 10,881,103 of NC_139482.1, forward strand.
ATGGATTTGATCAGTGAGATTGTTTGGATGCAACAGCAGGTTGCCAGAGACTAGGAGGTAAACAACTTTTCATATTTTTTCCCAGCATGCCCAATAGAGTACCTACCACTACAAGAAGTAAAGTTGGATCACACACTCTACAGCTGTTCCTGCACTCTTATAAAGACTGCAACAACTCATACTATGAAATTGTCATAATAAACCAATCAGTTCTCCTTTTTTATTTTTTTATTTTTTTATTATAACTCCTGGTATTCCAGGCACAAATGATTTTATTGAGGTTATTTACATTTAGACTAGCATGCAGTCCTTTGCAAGAGGAAACTATTTCACTGACTCATAAATCAAGTAAAAAATTTAAGAATCTACATTGTGTAATGATGTTTGTAATAATAAGATTTTGACTAGTAAAACTTGTTGTTTTTCACATCAGAAGCTGTTGATGCAGAGGGTTTTCTTGTTTTGTTTTGGGTTTTTTTAATGGCAACTACTATTTTGGTTTAGATTTGCTAGCTTAAAAATCACAAATCCATTTTCACAGCTCATATAAATCTCACAGTACAATTTCTAGCACAGCAAGGAGAAACTCAGAAGATAAGTAGAGAAAATTATTTTGAAACTAAGTCAGCATTTTTAAGGAATTTGATTTATAAAATGCAATTTTTTGCCTTCAGCAAATCCTTGAAAGTCATTATGGCTCTTTTTTTTTTCCTAGTTAACTTTCTTCAGCATGCCTGGTGATGGAAATAGCTATTTACAATATTTTAAGCAGTTTTAAAAACGCTATATGAAACCCATAGTTACCTTTATTTCTCTGCTACTATTTTCATTAACATTTTGGTATACAAGAAAATGTATTTTCACAAAAGCAAAGCAGGATTATAAGAGCTAAGCACAGTCAAATTAAAATCAGGGACATAAATATGAATGAAACAAGAGTTCTGTTATGACTATGCTGCAAAGTAACTACCATTTTATCTTAGAGAAAGCTATAATAAAATTTCTACAGGCTGCTGTGGTCTGGAGAAGTTTGGAAAATGTGTTTGTAATGTAATTTGATGTTCTTTTCTATTCTAATTTTGGGGTCACACTTTCTGACCATATCCCAGAGCTGCTTTGAATGACATAAGTCTGTACCATGTCCAGGAGATGCCAAGCCTGCCTGGATGTCCCTGCAGGGAGGTGACAACCTCACAGCAGCCCACACCAGCAGCATACCCTCCTAGAACATCTAAACTGAAAAAAAGAGCTGGTGCAAGAAATTTCCAGCGTGATTTTTCTAGTAAAATTGAGTTCAGAATCCTCTCACATAACAGCTGCTGAATATGGGGTTTGATAGGTCTTTGCTGTATGAAAATGTCTATGACTGTGTGCATATATCCTCCTTATGGCTGGAGGTACTATGGTTTTCCCTGAAAAGTGGAAAACCAGAGCACAAAGCCAGAGAGGACTAGTGATGTTAGCACTGTGGGAGATGAACAGGCTGTATGTACTATTGTTGCTGCAGCTTTTACTAATTTATTTAGCATTCAGACTAGAATGTAGTAAAAAGTCTTTTGTCACATCATTTTTTAGAGCCAGACACCAGAGAGATGGAAGTTAAACAAATTAAAAACCTGTTCATTGCCCCAGGCATGTTTTACTTTGTCATTTGGTTCAGTTCATTTCAGCATTACACTTTTAATGGCTCACTTAGTTAAACTTGAACTTATGATTACTGTTACTACTTCTAATAAAGGCCTGTTTTGTGAGGGCTTCATTGCTGTTGCCTCAGGATAACAGCTGCTAATTTCTTTTATTACTATAATACATTTTATTTAGATTTTTCTCTTAAAAACTGCTGGCTGTGCTGCTTGCAGTCATTGTTTTCTGCTCTAAGAGCCAGTTTGCAGAGCTGGCATAGCCTACAGGACATTTTCTGTGGCAGGACTGTGGACTGATGAGTCAGGTCTACAAACATGTCCAATTTAGACCACAGGCTTGCTTCTTGACTTTGACAAAACAATTTTTCTTCCTCTTGTAAAACACAGACAGCAATATCTGTATCCTATGTTAGGGGCTAGAGATGCCTGCTGATGAACACTGCCAGGTAAGAGCAGCATATTTTCTAGCAGAGGTTGTACATTGCTTTTTTATACCACTTGTACACCTGAGCCAGCTCAGTGGCCTCAGTCCAGTCATTAAGGATTTTCCTTGGTGAAACCTAGTGTTAGAGGTTTATGGGACAGATTCAGTTCTTATTTGGATTGGTGTGATAATTAAAAAGTATTGCACTGTTATCATGCAGCAGTTAATTGGGTTATCTCTGTAATGTATAAATGATAGATGAACCCAAATTTATAACCCAGGTGCAGAAGGCAACTTGAGTTCTGAACTAGTTATTTTGGCATTTGTGATTTTTCTCTCACAGGCCATGTAAACATGTTATTATTCCTTGTTAGACTTGTGAAGCTTGGCTGCTCTGGCTATGCTTAGCAAGCATAAAAGGCTTACATTACCCAGAAGGGTCCTGAGGCAGCATAATAGGACAGTGAGTGCCTCACCACAGTCCCTGCCAGAGCAGCTGTGTGCTTCTCTGCATGGAGTTCAGCCTGCAGCCCTCCATCATCCTCAAGGTTGCAAGGAAAAGTTGACCTGCATTTTCTGATCCCTTGCTCAGAGGAAAGGGATGATCTCAACTGTGTTTCCTATATTTATATCTCAATTCTGACGTATAAATTGTGTCTGATTTACCTACTATTTCTGGATATGGTGAAGCGATTATAATGAAACCTAAACTGACTGAACTTCCAGAATAAAAAATAGCAGAAATAGACACGAAGTGTTTCAAATTCTCTGTGTTGTCTTAGGGTCAGGCTATAAACTGCAGTACTAATTAATTATTTGGTTGTATTATGCGGGTAGTTGCCTATTTTGTCCAAAGCTGTCCACTGAAGATTTCACTGTACCTGAGACTGAAAATGTGAATCAAAGAGCCAAGAGCAGAGGAGGAAGGCTTTCTGACACTCAAATTCGGACTGGTACTTTAGTCTAGAAGGACATGGTCTTCCTAAAATCACTTTCTGTTTATTGGACAGATGTCAGTCTCCCAGAACCCCTGGATGAAACACCTGAACGCTATTCTGCCCAGAACTCATGTTCTTATGCAGAAAGAAGTGATCCAGTGGACATTATTCCCCTACGCACCATCAGCAACAAAACTAAATCTAATCCATGCAATAGCCAAGCTTGCATTCACTGAGAAGAGATGGAATATTAAAAACCTTATAATACAAATTAACACTCCGCACAGTAGAATCTTGAAGATTTATAAACACAGAGAAAGTGAGTAGTAAGTATCTTGTCCAGTGAGAGTCTGGAAAGTTAGGCTCCTGCCTGAGGAGCTGAACATGCAAGAAATTTCCACTAGTTATTGGTAACTAAACCTTCCCAAATCTTTTTATTAAAGAGGACTGATTGCATCAGTAAACCTGGTGTGATGAATTTGTGGCTATTCATCTCTGACAACTCACGGACAGGTGATTATGAGCTTTAGGCCACCTGGTTTAGATAACCCATTCTGAGAAGCTGGGTCTCGGTGCACTTTTGGAACAATTGAAATCATAATAAACTGCACCACTGACCTCTGCTGAAGATAATCAGAATGGCTCGCTTTTTAAAATGCTTCCTTATTGGTAAGAGCTAAAAAGGATTCTCCCTTCAAGTGAAGCTGGATGGGCTGGAGACTGAAACTAAGGCTTTTTGGCCATTCAATCAAGGAAGTGAAGACCACGGATGGGAGAGAACTACCTGAGCCAAGGGAAAACATTGGCATAAACCCACTAAACAACACGTGTCATGGAAACATGTATGCTGCAAGTGGATAGAAATATCCCTCTATGCAGCCAAAAATGCCAGACTGGATAGTGCTGGAGTTTGTGAAAAGAACTGTATTTCATACAGACATGAAGGAGGCATAGCTTGAAGCTTTGGTAAATCCTTTCCAGTCTTAAGTTCTTGTCACGGTTTCCAGAGAGTATCACAGTGCTCCATTTGAGTTTAGCTGCAATGCTAAGTCACTGAAAACCTCTCATTCTCTTCTAAAGTGACTTGCAGTAACCACACATCACTGACACATATCACACTTCTTTTCTCACAGGTGAATATGAAAGGAATCACACAGTGCCTACTCTGACTACAACTAAAAACTTCATTTTCTGATCTGTCAATACAAGTTTTCCTTTCACATAGCCAGTATTTAACAAACCAAGACAGCCATAATTTGCAGTGTCACTACATAGAGTATTCCAAAGCTGGAACTCCATTATCATTCATGGAAAATTCAAACTTGGATGTTCCTACAGCAGAAAAAGGAGGGGATAAACATAATACAAACACCATGATCATCCAGTCGGTTGCACATGTTTTCTTGATTAAATCCAGGACGCAGAGAGCCAAAAGCATCCAGGAAGCAAACAAATGTAAATGGAAGACTGGGATAATATTTTAAACAGTTTTAAGAGCAGGCAGAGTGAAGAAGATGGGATACGCTATAGAGAGAGAAATGGATGGTTAAGGAGGAAGAGCTGCAGTTTCCTTCTGAGGGTTCATCCTCTCACTACGTGTTTCAATCTCTGCCTTTCTTTTCACCTTCTTTTCCTAACCCATTTTCTTAAAAAAGTAGCAGAGAAACAAGGCATCAGCAATATCTATGCCATACAGTCATTTTTTACAGCATTTTTCTTCATTTTATGCCCCTGACATTTCTCAAAGAAGTCTGAGTAAGGCTTACTGTTGAATCCACAATAAACAATTTTCATTATGGAAAACAACATTGAAATAAGACTATCATAATATCTTCATTTTGGTCAGTTGGTGTGTAAATTTTTGGAAAAGCAGTAGTAATCTTCATGTTCTAGTGAAAAAGGATAAAACAACTCTCTTCCTTGTTCCTCCAGGGAGCTAAAAGAATTTGTCACTGATAAGGAAGTCATTTAGAAGGCATTTCTAGGATATCAGTCAGGCTTATAAGCAGCACAGCAGGAACCATATCAAGGAGACCAAAGCAATTAGCAAGAAAAAGTCAATTCCCTGGTGAGACTGAGAGATGTCTGAATTCTACTGCTAGCTGGTCTAATCTGAAGTTTTGACTCAGTTTTTCCTGAGTTTATTCCTGATTTGAAAGGCCATCAAATGTTGTCTTTTTGAAAAGTGGTAGAAATACAAAGCATATTTGACAGTCACGGGCAATACATTTTAAGTATTGCAGGTCCTCCAAGCCCCCAAGGAATTTAGGACCTGTATTTTGGAGAGTTTAGAGTTTCCAAAAACCTATTAATTCAACAGTTTAATTAACTATAATGCTCTGAATAGTCCCTAATAACCTCCATCTCAAGGAAATAGTAAGAATAGGCGTGTGGGGTTCTAAATAGGTTTGGTTCTTCTTCATCCTAATATGATTCTCTGCAAAATCTTTATTCAAAGTCCACTTCACCAGTCAGTGTAGAATTTTTTACAAGTAAATGAGAAGCTTCTCAAAAAATATGTAATTTTATTCCCAAATATTTTCTAACATTTCTCTTTATTACCAACACCTGAAATATTTTTCATATTGTTGAGGATGTTCCTGTACTTGTGATAAATTTTCATTTATGACAGTTGTTGAAATCAAAATAATTTTTGAGCAATCAAAGGATTCATTACCACATGCAGTCAAAGAAATTTTGTAATTTAATTACAGGGAGCTCGGGCTGCTCAAAACTTTATGTCTAGACCTGAGCAGAATCTTAGCTCTCTTCCTAATTATAGATAATATGCCTTCTCCAAGTCTTCCCTTTTCTGCATAGATAGTTCTGGATCTGTACAGAGATGGAGGGGAAATATTGGACTATAGGTAGAGTAGAAAGCAAGCAAAAAGGTGGGAGAAAAGGCAGAAGAAGGAGAGGAGATCTATGAGAGAGGGAAAGGCAAAACCACTTTTGCACGTGCTAGATTTGTTCCCTTTTTGGTTTAGTCATGACACAAAGAAATTTCCATCTGTTCTATAATTTGCCCAGGTCTCCTCAATGAGGCTCACCAGTGAAGCTGACAGTCCTGGGACAGAATAAACCATTGTGAGGTCTTTACAAACATGCAACAGAAAAATCTACCAGAGAGTGATAATTTGGTTTGTCTGGTCATTATTTATTCTAAAGTATCTAATCTATAACATATAACTCTATTATTTTGACTTCCAGAGTTATGTTCACTGTAATTTATCAGTTATTACCTTGGCATAGCTCTGGCACTATATTAATGATACTTTTTTTCATAGGATTGTAGACAGGTGTGGGTTGAAATGGTCCCTAAAGACCATCTTGGTTGACCTCGACCTGCTGATCATGTTTCTTTTGATGACACCCAGGTCAAATTTGGCTTTCTGGTCTTTAATGCACTTTGCTGGGTCATGTTGAGCTTCTTGCCAACCACCATGCCAAATTCTTCTACTCAGGGCTGCTCTTTATCCATTCTCTGTCCAACCTGCTTCTGTGTTTTGGATTGCCCCCACCCAGGTGAAGGACCTTGCTCTTGGCCTTCTTGAGCCTCAGGAGGTTGCCATGGGCCAACCTCTCCAGCCTCACAAGATCCCTTTGCATGACATCCCTGCCCTCCAACGTTGATACCTCACAGCTTGCTGTTGTCAGCAAATTGCTGAAGGTGTGCTGAATCCCACTGTCCTTGTCACTGACAAAGATGTTAAACAGTGCCCAACCCAAAATCAATACCTGAGGGGTTGAGATTTTTAATTATTTTGAACTACAGGCCTACTTTTTCCTAATTTGGGGTTGTTTATTTTTTTAAAGTTCATGTCTTAATTCAGTTTGCTAATCATTTGCAACACCAACACCTGAGATACCTCAGGTCTCCTGTCGGATTTTCTGCTGCTGGATTACTCACAAATCCTGTGACATAATGTCATCCTGATAAAGATTCCTTGAACAGCACTAGACACCACCATTTAGGTGATTGAGTAATGTTCATATCCAGTTTCCACAGAAACTGAATCCTTCCACAGGTGTTTTGACAAGATTATTTGTTCTACCAATCTTAAATATCCTATTTTGTTCTCTCAGGTACCACTCTTACCTATGCTGCACTTCCTGGGCTGCCAACCATCTCCATAAATCATAGAGTAATTTAGCTTAAATATTTAATTTTTAGAGAGTGAAAATCAGTTTAAGTGAAATTTCTTCCATTTATCTGTCTGTCATACTGGTTTTGCTGACATTCATTGTTTTAGGTTAAAAGTTACAGTGAACTTGCACTCACTTCTCAGGCTTGACATGCAAATTAATGTAGATTTCCTTTGGTAGTTTTTCTATGTTACATTACACCCAAAATAAAGTGGTTGAGGCCTTGTAATTGTATTCAGGATGCATCTTAACAAACTATAGAAAAAAACCACTTTATTTCCAGGTGTTGTTCCACTCTCTGTTGACACTGTCCATATGTGTATGTGTATTGTATGTGTATATGGAATATACACAACAGTGTCATGAATTGTGGCACAAATTATGTAAAAAACTTTCAGGGAGTCTGTTACTAGATTGTTAAAGCATATGAAATGCTATTGATACCCTCCCTCTGCTTCATATTAAATAATTAACAAAAATATCAAATAGTATTTTACCATATGGAGATAAATTTGTTCTTTGGATATAGTAATCCATAAATAAATTTGCTATAGTCACTGAACCGTTCCATATGTCAGTCTTAGGATATGAGGATGGAGAATAAAAATATGAGATTTTTCTAAATAAACTACTAGAAATGGAGGTGAAAAAAAAAAGAAACAAGCAGCAATTCTAGGAAGAATTTCCTTTCCTGAGTTTTATCTATACTGTAGTAGTTCCAGTTCAATGCAGGATGACCTACTTAACTTCATGGGAGTAGGTTAAATGGTAATCTAACACACTGAAAAATTTGGTATGCACCCCATCTGACAAGAAGCAAAGTAAATTAGTCTTATTCCTATCTGGATGTTGCACAGAAAGGCTAAAGCTAGCTTGTTTACCACAAATGTGAGAATCTTTCCACAACAGTCATTCAGCTCTATTGTTTTAGTACTAGCTGTAAGAGTTCTTTCCCCAGTGATTCCTGATATTTTTTCCTAACTAAACAAGACACTTATGATGTCTGCTTAAATCAATCTATTTGTATGTATTGGTTAGTCTCTGACATTTGCAGGCAGTAGAAATAGAGGCTTTTAAACCAGAGATGAAAAGATTACAGCTAGCCCAACAGAGCTGTTCTATCTGGCATCACCTGTATTGCCAAGGGCTGCATAAGAAGTGCCTTGATGCATTTATTAGATGTTTGTGTTTAGAATATATCTCTTGATACTGGATGTAAAAGGTTATTCTGCATCATGTTAATGTGCAAATCTAAAATAATTTGTAAATACCTCAGTCAGGCTGACAAATAGGGCTGTTGACAGTGCTGCCCCTGGGGAAAGAGGAACACTGGGTATATGGGAGGAATTCCTCACACAGAAAACAATGTGGCACCAAAAAACTCAAATCACCTGAAAGATGAGAAAAAGCCTCCAAAATACACTGCCCAGTGCTGAATTATGTGTGAAATTATGTCGGTAGCTCTCCAAAGAAATGCTGCATACTGACTGGCTTAAAATCACCTGCACAGACATGTAATGGGCTTTTCTTATCATTACATCACAACATACCTCAGTTTTGAAATGAAATGTATTTTCAGATATACACCTGAGAAGGTCTAATATGGATAAATAAACACAAAGGAGACAGTATGTCACTGGCACAAAAACAGGTAATGCAGAGTTTAAAATTAAGTTTCTTACAAATAATTTGCCAGTAGCATAGTTCAGTCGTATTATGTTCATTAAAAGCCCAAGGCAAAATTTCCCTTGTAGGAACAAGTTCTGCTCAGCATGTAGCCATTAGGATCAGCTGCAGGGACACCTTGACTCTGCCTTTTCTGTAATCCAAAAGAAAACAAATGCAGAGGCATGTAAAAAAACCCCTATGCACATTTCTTCACTGGTAAAAAGTCCCTATAGTCTGATTCCAAACAGAAAGTATAATTGGACAATTAGACACAAGATTAAAAATATTTATGGATATCAATGTAGAATTAATGTACTGCATATAACTATATATCTTATTGTGTTAATGTGTAATCAATACACTGTTATGACTATCAGTAGTATTACCAAACTAATTTTCTCTTCCCAGGTATTTTGTTTGCATTAATTCACTGACACAAGGTAATGACATGTCATGCAATGCAATTATTCAAATCAATAATCTTCCACTTAATAAAGACAAAGTATAACATTAACAATGGAGACTAGATCCCAGTTCCTCCTGCTCTTTAACCATCTGTGAAAAGGCAAAATTTTCAGATTCTAATATGGAATAAATTGCAAAAATTTTAGAAGTTATTCACACCAATACAGGATTTCTTTTCTACATTGATGGTTTCTCCTTCACATAAATCTATCTCTAAGTCTAGATCCATAAGGGACACAAATATTATGGTGCTAGATACTGCTGTCAGAGTGAAGTATGCAATCCTCAGACAGATTTCTCTTTCCATAAAGGAGGGAAAAATGATGCATCACTTTAAGCAGTTAATCCAACAGATCAGGGCATATGCTAACCTAATTAAACTATGTGATGGACTCATTTCATTTGCCTAAAGGTAGGAACCAACTGCTATCTAGGATGACCTAAGGTAATATTGTTCAGCTTTCAGGTCCAGAGAGACACAAATCTCCCTTGTGGCTTTTTTGTTAAATGTCCCATAGCACCCCAAATGGCAATCCTAGCATATCACTTTTCCACTTTTCCCAAAAGATTGCCCTTAAAAACATGGCAATAAAAAAAGAGATGCTTAGGTTCTGTGCATCAAAGAAATGCACAGAATAGCTTTCTAGTTATTATCTGCAGCCATAAGCATTAGAAGGTATATCTTCCTTTCAAGTGAAGATGAAAGTTGTGAGACTTGCATTATCTCGTGAATCTGAAAGTATATCCTTAAGAAGTCATCAAAATAACTGCAAGGCAAGCAGTAAAGAAGTGACATTAACAGGAGGCTTCTTAAATCATTTATGCAGTAAAGCTTCTGAGATATCTTTCTTAGAATCAAAACAGCTAAAATTCTGTGTGAATGAATGTCTCCATCCATCCATTCATGCATTCATTACCTGAAGCTCTTTCCAAAATTCAGAGTACTTTTGGCCTTTTCATCCCATCACCCACCTTTTTGGCTCACCGACTGATTATTAGCAGAAAACACAAAAACATAATTATGGTAATATAATTTCCATTCACTCCTGAGTTAAAAAACATCCTAGTCTGTATCTCCCTAGGCAGAGCCCTCCCTTAAAAATGCATTAATCTTTCTGTGGGAAAAAGATTTCACTGGACAGATCTTTCCTATTTGATCCCATGATTTGATCTTTTCAGTCTTAAATGATTCTGCACAGAGGCACCACACCCAAATACCTGGAATGACCTGTGACTTGTAATTTAGGTCACTGGCCTAACTGTGTTTTGCATATGTTCAATTTCTTTCAGGCATTTTGGATTTGCTACAAAAGATCAATCTGTCTGACAACTGTTACACTGGTGTTACACTCACAATATGTCACATAGAAAACATGGTACGTTTTTCAACACTACATATGTTGTTCATAATCACTTACTTGCACATGACTGCAATGAGCATCGTGGAAACAATCATCAAGGAAAAAGTAAAAAGTCCAAAGAGTGTTTTAATAAAAGCCAATATTGAGACTTTAATTTCCTGCAAGATTTTTCAGTCAGGTATTCAGAATTAAAAAACACAAATTAATTTTCTGCTTACTAAAAAATAACTAAAGGAAAATAAAGAGAAAAAATGTCTTTCTTTTCCCCAGCTCTCTAAATGCTGTATATTATTGCAAATAAGTGTAATTTGGGGAAGCAAATAAAGGAGCCAAAAAGGATACATAGTGGTTCACTAAATTATTCATTCCAGCATTATTGATCTCAGGTGAATTAGCAAATGGCACGCTCTAGCTGAGCCCAAAGTTATTCATCTTTGATTTTAATCTTAGAGAAAGCTGAGCTACATTATATTAATGAAAACCACAACAGAACATAATAGGCAATTTCCTCACAAAATGTTCAACAACATAAATTAAGAAACCGGTTATGTTCACATAGTTCAATAGTAAAAAATCAGAATAGTGACTTTTGTGCTCCAATATAAACAAAAGGATTTAGAAAAAGTACAAGGTGGTAAAAGTATTTTAAAGTTGAAGTCTTATGATTGTGACTTTACCAGGAGCCTTTAGGGTTCAGTCGCTGTTCTAGATTAGCCATCAGAGCCATAGAACTCAGACATTCACAGTTTTGTCTAAAAGGAGATAATCTAACTTAATTTCCAGCATACTGAGGGGTCTTTTTTTGTGATTAAATGTCCAATGGTACCTGAATCACAGGCAAAAATTATTTAATCAAACCTTTGTGTTACTTTGTGAGTGCTTCTGAGTGTTTGACTGAGAAGATACTTGAGAGAATATAGGTGGCAGAAGCAGGGGAAAAAAAACCAGAAAAATCGTAACAAAAAAGCAGATAAGAAGACTTGTTGGATATTAGGTGTATCAATCAATTCAGTCCAAGAACAAGGCAGAGCCCTGTCTGTTAGTCAAGCAGGCTTATGCCTTGGTCAGTGTGCACAGGATGTGTATAAAAGGAAGCACTTTGCAACAGATCATGTGGAAGAATCAATTAGGAAGATGATAATTTTTATTTTAAAAGTATTTGGCCCACAGATAAGTCAGGATTCAATTGCTTAAAATTATTGTGTAGCACAGTGTTGTCCTTGACCTCCAGATGCTAATCTAGTGATTTACATGTCTCTAGTAGAGATTGTGTGATATTCATTCATCCTTTCAGAGGGTCTTCAGGTACCCCAAAATACCACAAAAAAAGTTAACTTTGTGGCTAGAAAATTAAAACACACTCTCCAGGTTAATTTTCTCTTAAGTTTGAGAAATTCAAAATGCAGTTGCTTGCCCAAAATATTCTGGTCACTTGGCTACAGCCAAGAACACTCTACACTCTACCTTTGAAAGCTGCACTGTTCAGCAGCACAAGATTTGTATATTCATGGAAACAAAAAGAGAAAGGGACTTCTGGACCATTTTTTGTGCGGTGTTTAGGGAACTCTGCTAATATAGAGAAATCTTTGGATATGAGCTTTATAGGAAGACAGTTCTGACTTCTACATTAAATAATCTTAAACCTTATGACAAGAACCATGCTTTGAAAGCAATTTCTCTAAGATGAATGCCCTAATTCCTGCACTACATAGTCCATCTCACTCTTTCACTAGACAGAAGAGGAATTTTTCCTTACTTTTCCACATCGTGGTGAAGATACAAGCAGCAAAAAGCACCCATCTTTTTACATCATAGCTGTTAGTTCCCCCCCAGATTAGGCCTTAATTTTCTTCTGACTCATCTCCCTCCACTAGGTGAATGTTGTACTATTCTAGTCTTTGTATAAAAGGTATAAAAATCTTTAGACTCTTCTATTGCACTCAGTGTTCACAGTGGACATAGGGTCATTAAAATGAGGTGTTCATGGTTGTCTCAATGATAATGTCCTGTCTGCAAACTGCCCCAGAACAGGTAGCTGCAGAGATGACACAGTTGAGTACATTAAGTCAGATTTAGACCCATATGCTCAAGGACTTTCAAATGAGAAAATTTTCATAGAAAGACAAACACAAAACCATATAAGTAATCCAACATTTACAATTGCAGTACAGCTGTGCAGGAAAAGAAGTAAGAGTCCTCATTTCACATTCAAAAAAACTGTCAAAGGCTCATTAAAAGAGATCTCAGAGGATGTTAGAGGACCTGTGCCCCCTTTGGTGTTGTGTCATCTCATCTTCTCCATCTGCTGAAAGTGTCTGTAGTCTGTTTTGTGAAAGGGTGCACTGCAAGAGAGTCTATTTACAATTGTCAATCTAGCCTGCAGGGCCTGCTAAAAAGTAAAGAAAAAAGCTGACTGTATATTTTTGTTGAGATTTATTCCCTTATGCAGTAGAATTTAGGAGATGCATTCAGCGCAGCATCTTTTGGATATGAAATAGAAGCAAAGCACAAACTATATATGTGCCTCAACAGTAAGTGTTATGAGTTAGAATGTCTGCAGTTCTCAGAAAATGTTATTTCCCTGTCTTCCAGGTTTGGTACATTTCTGAGAGTACACTTATGAAATGCACTGGGATGGGAGCTGATGTAAAAGGTAAAATATTAATATCATGATACCTGTTATAATCAGGACCTATACACTTTTGACTAAGGAAAAGCTTATAAATTGGAAATATAACCCAAATCTGGTTGCACATACACTTTATAGGAAGCACAACAGAAGTTTACCAGAGGAATTAGACTAGAGGCAGAGTAGTCATGGGGTGTTTTCTGCTCTTCTGTTACAGGAGGTGGGTGGACTGTACCTTCAGATGTGACATGCGACATTCATTTGATATATTAAAGCAGTGAAAATCTCTACCTTGCCTCAAAAATACATTTGTATTTCAGAATAATTCAATTTTTATCCATAAATAATAAGGATTTTGATTCAAGCAAGCCATTAAAAATTTTTCAAGTGAAAGACATTTTCTAGATATTTGCTGTATTTGCCAGAAATATAGTGGTCCTTCAATGTATTGGTTTATTGAATGTTAACATCAAGACACCAAAATATTTGTAAAACTTTAGCCCAAACAGTAGATAATTTGCCTCACATACTATAAGTTTTACATATGCTAGAGTGGGTAGCACCATATAACACAGATGTCTGGGTTTTTGCCTTTTGTCATAGCACACAGCTGCTATAGGAGATGGTATAAGGTTTGCTGTATGTTGACATCTAATATTTAGAACCTGAAAATAGTAGTGGAAGAAAAAAAAGGATGAAATTATTTAGAAAGTGGTCTAACAAATATTCAATATCACAACTCTTGTTCTAAGACTTGAGATTAATGCTAAAAATCAATAAGGAAGACACTAGGAAACTGCAGCAATTCCCTGTTTAATAACACTTTCACAGATTCTTTGCATATGAAATCAAAATTCTTGTTACTTCAGTGTCTGTAATATATTGTGATTGTATTATATTAGGTTACATATATTACAGAATGGATTTGTGTAGCTCAGGTGTTTGTGCAAAGCTTCATACTGTTGGGACATCTTTCATATTTGGAATTCATTTGTAAATTGATTTACAGAATTAATTCAGAGCAGTTACATAAAAACACTAACTGGAGGAATCTGCTGCCTACTTCTGGTAGTGGCTGTTGGATTAACAAAAGAAAATTACTAATTGGGCAAACCAACTGATAATTTGAAGGAATTTAAACCAGAATAATTTCTTTTTTGTTAGTCGCTGGTATTTACTCACACAGTACATACAAATTTATTTCAGTGTTAAGTTAAATTCAATGCATTAATAATGTTTGCTCTCTTCAGTGAGGGACTGCTAGGCCAGAGCACCAGTGACTTGAACCATTTGCTGGCCTTTCCTGCAGTTCACTGGCCTGATTAGATTGACTGGTCCATGTGCCCTAACAAAACTCTTGCTTCCGAATGGGAAACCTTCAAGTGGCTATGAAGCATGGCTGGAAAATAAATGTGAACAAAACTCAGTCTTATCACCTGATAAGAAGAATGCTGGAGAAGTCCACAAGGATAAATTCAATTTGAAAAATTACTGCACTGTAAATGCATAGTATTATTTTCAAGACTCAAAATAAATGTCAGCGGTGACTCAGTCACTCCATATCTCCCTATCTCTGCTGCAGCAGCTACACGGTTTGAGAGAAGCTGGATGCTGAAATGTCAGGGGGAATATCAGGTAAGAAGTGTGTGCCATCTGTTTTGTTCAGCAGTTATCCTGCCTTTTTATTTTAAAATTTCTAGTAAAGCACATTCAGTTAGGATTAATGGACTTTTAAGTACTAATATATGGAATCCAAGATAAGCTGCATAAGGCCAGAGAAAGGTCTTTACCTCTAAAACTCAAAGGTCTGTTGAACACTGACTGCTCCCTTTGCTGCTGATCAGAGGAGAATGGAATTTGTCTTAAAAGGGAAAAGCCTTTTTTCACTTCTGTATCAGCCTGTGCCTGTGGTGAGAGTTAGGCTGAGCTGACAGTGCTGTGCACCAGAGATGTGACAGCTATTTGGTCACCTGTCAAGGACACTAGAAGACACTGATGTCTGAGCATCTGTTCCTGAAGTGGTTGTCTAACAATCTGCATGAATGACTGTTCCATCCCCTGGAAGGGCCATGTTCTGTTCACTCACAACTATGCTCACACATTGGCACATAAATAGTGCTCTAAGATTTTTATCTTGGTTCAGTGCTTCTTTTCCCAAAAGCTAGATATTGATTAGCATTGAAAGATATGCAAATACATTACTTTAAGACACTTTATAAGAATAGTTCATTACTGGTGCTGACATTCTCTTCCTGAAAAAAGTTCTTAGCTCTTTTTCCAACTTTGGTGAAATCAGATGTCTTTCATAGCTAGCATCAAACACTATAAAAGGCGATGTTGAAAAATATTTCTCTGGTAGCACTTCACAGTCCCATTGTCAGTTCACTGTCAGTATTCAATACATTGTAGAACAACTTTCTGAGAGGAAAAGTGGTTGTGACTAGTTTTCGCATGAAGATTAAATTTTGCTGTGTTGCAGGATATTGTCCTTCTGCTGGACCTTTTAATAAGAAGAGATAACACATCAAAAAGAAAACAGGTAGTAAGCTAAGATAATGCAACTCTACAGGGCTTGTTTCCAAGAACAGCAATTACCATTAATTTTAGTAGGCACCAATACCTCTCAGATCTTTAGTCCTTATTAGAGGGCAGATTTCCCAAGTGATACAAGTTGGATTTTTATCCAGCAAAACAATGAATGGATTCTAACTACATTGGTCAGTATAAAATATTTCAGATATGTGCTTATTTAACTTTTAGAAGTGATATATTTCATGCTTTTGACTTTGAGATAAAACTTAAATGAACCTTAGACCAGTTATATTGTCTACACAACCACATACTAGTTCTGACCCTTCCTGCTACAAGGACTATATGCATGCAAGAATAACTAGCTTAACACCTTGGACTTTTAGACAGCTCTTGATAATCTTGATAAGACAATCCATACCTATGCCTATATTGAGTCTCCAACCCACAGCACTGAAGAACTGCAGAATGATCCTCTGCATGGTGGTGTTTTACCTCTGAGCAATTGGCTTCCCCCACTCCATCATATAAGCATGAGCTAGAGGTCATACAAGCTGCTGCAAACATAAGCTGAACTGAAAACTAACCTAAACAAAACAGTGGAATATAAGTTACCCAAGAGAGAAAGCTCGTGGCTACAACAAAGTCAAGCCAAAATAAGTATTTAATAATGTCCATAACAAGGAAATCAGATAAGTGTGGCAATTTTTAGGTGTGACAGGAAGATGGTTTCTGCACAGTATAGGCACAAGAATGCAAAGCAGAGTGAGGAGTGGAACTAAATTCCATTGAGTTTCTGAGACAATAAACATCACTTGAGTGCCTGTATTCTGTCTGTTCATCTGCTCCTGGGAATTCCCTTGAGGAATACATACCATGGCTACATCCAGGTAGGTAAAGTGGGTATAAACACTGAGTCAGTCAACTTCTGTGCAGAAGATTTCTCTCCACCCTGTAGAATATTTTGGCAATGTTTCATGCAAGAAGAACAGAAGAAAGGGTCAGAGGCAAAAAGTAATCTGGGCCTTAGGAATGGGGTTCAAAACCAAAAGACAATTAAATTAACAAAGAAATTACAAGAAGTTTTTCACTAGGACAGAGAAAGAAAATATATAAACTAAAAAGAGAAAAGACTATATAAGAGAGAAAAAAGGGATCTGGACCTTAAAGCTGATAGGTAGCAAAATAACAGTTAATGTTATAATGCTATTATCAAAAGGAAAAACCTCATTCTAGGTAAATAAAAACCTGATATTGGGGTAGGGTGTGAAAAAAATAACACATAGATTCTTTAGAAAGAGATTAGAAAACTATTATAATATGTATAATTCTACAAACTTAAAAAAAATATGTAAATTAAAATCCCAAAGTAAAGAAATACATAAAAGTTATGGATAATATTTCTTTCCTAGAAAAATATAAAGATTCATAACAAAAAAACAGGGGAATATTTAGAAAAAGAGAGAGCAACCTACTGTGTAAAAAGCAGGTGTCAGTCATTCTTTAAAGATTCTAGGGAAAATATTGATCTAAGTTCAATAGTGGTTTGATCTAAATTCAATAAAGATTCACTCTAAGAATTAGAAAAAGCTTTTATTACGTTTCTAAGACCCTGGATCAAGCTACCTAAAGTAACCTTCCATGAACTATTTAAATGCCAGTATCTGTCCTGGAAATATATATATATATATATATACACATAATTGGTAAGTTTTTAGCAGTTTCATTTCTCATATACTTAGCAGCATAATTTATGATTTATCAGGTGGTTTTTAGCTTTTTTTAGCCATACAAGACACACAAATTAACGTGTACATTTTTATGTCATCTAAAGTAAAACTGGTAATTTAAAGTAAATATACTTCCTTATTAAGAAAGAGGAAAAACATACCAGGAGTGTAAAACTGGAAAAGCAGCCAATTGTGAGTGAATAAGCACCTCCTTTGCCTCTTATGGACTGCATCAGGCAAAAATCCATTGTAGTTTTGAGGATCCAGATCCAAATGAATTACTGATAAAATTTAAAACTTCACTGAAGTGGGTTTGGTGACAAGAAAACACTTAGGTTAAAACTCAGTGACTTCCATTCTATAAACTTATTTCTAGTTCTAAGTGCATATTATGGGATGCACATGTACAAAACCAACCTTTAGGGATGAAAGATAAAGTGACACCAGCAGCAAAGGCATTGCAAAATAATTAAAATGTGCTGCTCTTACTGCTACTGCTGTGAAGTGTCTGAATTGTATGATTCAAAATCAGAACCATTATCAGATGTGAATAGGAGGCATAATTTCAGTCAATAAGACAGTGAAATAATGTCTTTGAGGTGACTGAACATTAAAATTATGGAAGCCATACAGAGGGTAGAATTCTCAGAGGATATGCTAAAGAGATCAGCAGAGGTGTTCAAAAGAAGAAAGTCTTGCATCTCAAGATCTGATCCTTTCTTTTATAGCATTTTGGTTTGGGGGTAATTTAACCTGGCAAACTTCAAGTAAAAACCATAGCAAGACAACTTCAAAAAAATCCAATCCAAACCCAAAACCAAATCAAAGACAAAATCAAAATGACCCCACAAAAACAAGAATATGAAATTGAAACTATTCCTGTTGCTCCTACTTGACCTCTGTTCCAAACCAATTGAATCCACTGGTTTGTTTTTCTTTTTCTACAGCTGAATGCAAATAAACTTGAAAGCTATCACAGACCAAAATAATGACAACATTAGTATTTAGCTGTGCCAATGTCAAAACTAGACCTAACACTACTTCATACTCTGTTCCAAATTTTGTTATGAATCCAGTGTACATTTCTCAGCATGGTAGACTTTCATTCTTGCTCTCTCTGCTGAAAGCAGAGCATTAATGACATCAGCAAAGATGAACTTTGTTGGGCAGCCTTATCACCCATCGAGACTGAAAACATTTTTCAGAATCTGATTGAAAGGCCTGTTGATCCTGCACAGTTGTCATGTTGAACCCTTGTCATGGGGGAAATGAACTGGATAAAATCTTGTATGGGTTTGACTACTGGGATTTATTTCAGACCTTTCAAGCTTATGGCTTTTACCCTTCTTGATTATTTCACGCACTCACAGATTTTCCAAAGCCACATTCACTCATCTTCACCTTCCATTGCTGGGAGAGCTGGGCAGAGTCATATCAGTTGTGTGCCACAAAGCTGCCCTTGGCTATGGATCTCAGACCTGTAGTGTTTGGGTGCATTTGGGTTCTTCAGCTCTGCTGGAATCTTCCATGCATTTTACAGCTTCTTTTTCTCCATCTGACCGCTCTGTTTGCAGAGGCACTGCGTGTCCAGATTGGTGGTTCTGCTTCATGTCCTGTATCGTCAAATGATTCAGCATGTGTCACTTCTTTTAGTACCAGATCTTGTCAAAATTCACAACCAGTCTGTACCAGTTGCAGGTAGCAGGCAGTAGGATGATGCTTGGGAGTTCAAATGCTCAGTTTCAGCCATTCACACATACACAGCTTATCTGCCACCAACCAGCATCCACAACCTAAAGTATTTCTCACTTGCTCCAACTGTCCTGATTGCCTTCTCCTTTTGAGTGTTTGGGACCTCTCAACATCTTGAGTTGTATTTTCTTGTCAGGGAATCCAGGAGTGGAGTGGGGTGCCTGGTCTCATCCCAGAACTGAGGCTGGGGGAAGTCACCACATCCCTTAATACAGGCACATTGCTTGTTCCTCATAACTGTCCAGAAGAGGTTTCTTTCCCATCGACCATGTAGGGTGATGGGGAAATGAGCTTTTCTAGGCTGAACTTAACTTTTGTGAATACTCTTTCCTAAGTCACTTCCACTAATGACCTCAATGACAAAAATTCATTTATGATCCTTTAGGCAATTATGTTTTAAGTTAAGAAAACCTTATTTAGGCAATTAAGTTTTCTAAATTTGAGCCTAAATCTATTTCCAGACTAAGAACCCTATACTGCCTAAGCACTTTTGCAAATGCTGTAAGTCAAAACAATTTGTAAAGAACTGCACAGAAACAGGCCTATTTAAATATGTCCAGGCTTAAAAAACCCAAATATTAAACACTTGCAAAAATAGCTTTAACTATTTCATGTTCCTACTTCTTCCCCTTCTAAGTGGTATTTCATTTTATACTTGGATTTTCCACCCACAAGCAGCAATACTACAAAATTCTTAATGTGGTTGTACTTCCAGGCTATCTTATCTTATTTGATTTACTATTCATCCCTGAAAAACATATATTTTTTTACTCTACAAACTTACTGGCAGGTGTGCATGAAGTTGAATTTATGCAAGAACATTTGCCTGAAGAGCACATTAGAGGTAAATTCTGGGTGTGATCTGCCTGGGATTTTCTCGTGTTTTAATGTGCCTTGACCTGCTCATCTCTTTTAATGTCTGCAGGCACCCCTGGAAAACTGCAAAGAGCTCTGACGGGCTGCTCTTCTCTGATAAAAGGCAGTAAGAGAACATTCAATTTCAAAGGCTTGTTTCTAAAGGATAGGGCTTGTTGCAAGGTGGCTACAATAAAAAATAAAACTATTTTTGCCAGACCAGATTTTGCTGTCAGTCCTGCAATTTCAGGAACAGCTGAGATTTGCACCTCTGCAACTGATAGGAAACCAGCTTTTTATGTATTAAGGCAGAAGAAGCAATTTCCATTACAGATTTTTTTCCTCTGTATTTTTTTTCCCTTTTCAAACTCTTCTCCTTCAGTTTCTTGGAAGAACTTGAAGCTGTTACTTTTCAAGCTGAAAATTCCACACTTCAGAGACAAAGATTCCCAATATTGTACCTCTTGAGCCTGCATTATCTCTGTGTATCAGAGTGCATCAAGTGTTTATCTCTGCTGTTCTGGTCTGAGAAGATTGATGCTTCCCTGTTCCTTCATAAATCATTTCTCAAGTATGAGAAAAAGTGAGAATCTCTCCAAAGTGGTTTTCAAGGAATTATTTTTTTGAAAAGCTAAGAAAAATATTTGGGAACTACTGCAACATTTCTTTTAAGTAATATTTTAGACAATATTTTTAGCACTTTAACCATTCAGCTACTGAAGCCCACTGCACTGTATATTGCTTTTACAGTTGTCAATGGGCTCAAAAGCCATAGAAATCACTGATATGAAAATTATGCTTCTTAGCAGTAATGGCTGTGTTGCTGGTGTGCTGTTACTGCCCCTGATGACACAGGGCAATCCATCCAGTGTCCAGAGATGTTCCTCTCTGCTTCTTGTATTCACATGTTCTATTTTGTCTTGGACCTGTTTGGGGACCAATTTCTTAATAGAGGTAATCTTAATATGCCACCTGGAGCCTAACCACTTAGCTAGAAACCCTCCGGCATTGCTACAAATGCAGAGAATTGAGATGTTAAAATCACAGTTTTAGAAAGCTATTCCTGTATATGTTCTTCATGTGAGAGAGACATCACAGGGCAGTAATGTCCACTGTACTAAGACACTGAGGGCCTGTGGATTATGTGTGTTTGTAAGAAAAGTTTCACTGCATTTTAATGGTAGTCTATAAGTAGTTAATTGCCTCCTTCCTGAATTGAAGCTATCTGGAAAGCAACTACACTGGACATGTTGTATTTCACATCACTAAATCCCCAATCAGAGCATAGCTCTTGTAAGTGCTTTTAAATGAATGAAGTTCAATACTCAGAGTTTATTTTTAGAGCAGCTGTGAGGTGGAATGAACTTGGAATAGCTCCAGGCATATGCAGTCTAGGACATTTTGAGTGTGTGCAGACGAGGTCCCCATATCCAGAGGGACACAATTACATACTCAGCCAGGTATAGGTGTTGCTATTAGCACATTATGCTATTAAACCATGAGTTCTCCCATTGAGCCTTGCTGCCACTAAGGGGATATGCTTTCTAAAGTGCTATAAATACAAATGAATTTTTGTGCTTGCTAAGGTCATAAATGGAAGCACAGTTTTCCTTAAGTACACTA
This sequence comes from Lichenostomus cassidix, assembly GCF_008360975.1. Classification (NCBI taxonomy): domain Eukaryota; kingdom Metazoa; phylum Chordata; class Aves; order Passeriformes; family Meliphagidae; genus Lichenostomus; species Lichenostomus cassidix. The sequence continues at coordinate 10,902,866 of NC_139482.1, forward strand.
ATATGCACAAAGTTTCTTCCAGCTCCTGTATTATTTTCATATTCATATTTGCAGTTTTAGGCTATACTGCTGAAAGGTTTTTAGGATACCAGTCAAGACCTTTTGAAAACAGCTGACTGTAAGATATAATAAGAATTCAAAAGACATTGTACTTTTTAGAGTGCCTTGATTTTCCTGTATTTATCATTCTTATATTATTTTGGCATTTTCTTTTTTTAGCCTTAAAAAAATCACTAATTGTTTGCCAACTATTAGTAAAATATTAGGTGTTTTTATTAATAAAACAAAATCAGTATTAATTAAGAACTTACAATGTAAAACTTAGCCTTAGCAAGCATATAAAAACGATAATAAAATCATTGAAACCCCTCTAATTTATTCCAGTGAAGTGCCTAAACTTTATTGATAAAACCCGAAGCTTCACTGAGAATGTATATGTCTATAATGAATTTTCAGAAATATCTAAGCCACTCCTCAAAAAGGAAAAAGGCTTTCTTCTCTGGATGTGATCCTATGTACTGCAAGGTCATTTAGGCTGGCTCAGATCTTACCATAAATGTGTTGAGAACCACATACAACAAGTAATAATCATAATAAGGCCACTCGACAAAAATGATTGCCTGTGTGTTGCAAATTAAAGTCTTTCCTGGGAGCTATACAAAATATATAGTGACAGCAAATAGATGTAATTCCTCAGTTCCTAGCTTGGAACCAGCCAGTGCTTATGTTCACACAGAGAGAAAAAAATACCCATAGCAGCTATTCAATGCTGAAGCTTATAAAGTGGACTGTCACTCTCACAGGTGCACAGGGATATTAGTGAGGCTCTGCTCCTCCCGAGGGCTCCAGGAGCAATTGGCCATTTCTCTCCTTTCTGTGTCCAGCAGTGTAGAAGTAACTAGATTTCTGCATGAAAGAGGAAGGCTTTTTTGCAGAGATGACCCTGAGCTGAGGGGAGGAGAGCTGAGCAGACACTCCACTGACATTCTGGATCCTTGTGGGTGTTGTGAAGCACTTCCTTTCCTGCTATCCCAGGCAGCCAGGCTGATACTAGCAAAGGTAGCATCCTCTTCTCTGCAACCATGAATATTCTTATGGGTGCAGTCTACTTTCTATAGCTTTATGCTTAACACCACTGTAATACCTGCTTCTGTTGACAGTCTAAAAATTTGGGCCATATCTGGCAGTCCTTACCTGCCCTGCATCTACCTTCTCCAAACAACTTTTTGTTTGGGAGAAAATTATTTTCTGACACAGTAAGGTTTTCCACCTTAGTTTTTATGTCAGACTTCACACATCAAATAGAGATTTCCACTATAAATCATCCATGATATTTTTAGCCCACACCTCTCTTCCTACAGTGTCCTAGGGCTATATTCTGAAAAAGGAGTAAATTCACACCTCTGGGTATCACCCAAACCACCCAAGCCTTTGTGTCAGTGTTGGAGTACATATCTCTGTCATAAGCTAAGCAGTGGAGAGGTTTCTGTGTCCTTGGCACATATACTGGCAAAAAAATTATCCTTTGGCTTCATGACAACGGTCAGGATTGTTGGGACACAGAACTTCTGGAGATGTTTCACTGACGCTTATCTTGGGACACACAGACTTCCTGCATAAATAGCTGAGAGTATCTGAGCACTGGTACAGGTTGAGGGTTGGCCTGTTGGCAACCAGACCAGCTAAGGACCTGAGGGTCCTGATGGACAACAAACTGCTGTGAGCCTGCAGTGCCCTTGTGGACAAGAAGGGCAAAGGTATCTGAGATGCATTAGGAAGAGCATTTGCCAGCAGGTCAGGCAGGTGATCCTGCCCCTCTACTGACCCCTGGTGAGGTCACTTTGCAGTGCTGTGTCCAGCTGTGGGCTCCTCTGTTCAAGAGAGACAAGGAGCTCCTGGAGAGGGTCCAAAGATGATTAAGGGAAGAGGAATGGCAGAGGGGGTTGGGCCTGTTCAGCCTCAAAAAGTGAGAGGGGATCTCCTCAATGTGTCTAAATGTCTAAAGGGGGATACCCAGATGGGTCCAGGCTCTTCTCAGTGGTGCCAAGAAGTAGGACAAGAGGCAATGGGCAGAAACTGATGCACAGGAAGTTGCACCTGAACATGGGGAAGAATTTTACTGTGCAGATGACCACACACTGGAACAGATTGTCCAGAGAGGTTGTGGGGTCTCCCTCACTGGAGATACTCCAGAAACCTCTAGATGCAATCCTGTGCCATGTGCTCTGGATGACCCTGCCTGAGCAAGGAAGCCAGATCAGATGACCCATTTTTCCAACCTGACCCATTCTGTGATTCTAAGTACCAAAAAATAACTTCATACATATAAACTGTGTGACCCTTTTCAGCATTTTCTCCTTATTTCCACAGACAGCCTACACACTGGCATCTGGAACCTTGGTTTTAAGCATGTTTCCTACAGCCTGTCTTGGAATACTTCTCGAAGTAGGCACTTCCACATGAGTTGAAGACTGCTGAATTTAATGGTTTTGCTATTTTTGTGTCTGTTTGTGTACTAAGTACCAAGTTCTTCAGATCAAGTATTGGATTTAGAAGGACATGTTCATTCCTTTAGTATAGATGTGGAACTAGATGATCTTCTGAGGTGTCCTTTGATCCCAACCATAATATGATAAAACCTGGTATTTATCGAAGAGAACTTTTGCATCTCAAATAATATATTTTCATTAATACTTTAACATTTCTTTTACAAATAAGCTTTTCCTTCTAGGTTATGACTATTTTAATCTATGTTTATGATTTTAGTTCTCAAAAAAACAATCTGAAAAAGGAAATTTCATGACTGTGCTTTGACAGTGGCTAAGGCACAAGATTAAATATATTCCTATATGCACATCAGAGGAGGAAGGTGATGTAGCTTGTTTAATGAGTTATTTATGGTTTTGAAGTATCCTTTCAAATATGGAAAGTAATGTGACTTTAATGAGCCACGTGCAATTGGTAGCTTTTCCTTTTTTGAATATTTTCCTCAGAGTAAACTGAGTCATTAATAATAATTAGGAATTGAGTAGCCAGCTACAGAGTTGAGTAGGAAGTGAGGTAAAAACCATGCTGTTTGGAAGCAAAATATCTGCACATACACAGTGAGGGAGTTTGAGGTCATTAAAAGCTGTGGGCTTGGATTAGTGGGCTCCATCATGTGCATTATTAATGAATCTACCTAGCTCACTCAATTGAAATTTCTGATTAATCATAAATGAAGTATCTGTAAATAGAATAATTCAGCATGAGGTAAACAACTGGATTTTAATTTCCAGTGGATGGAAATTGTAGCAGTAGATGGTAGATGGATTTAAATTAAGATTATATACAGAATTAGATAAGGATAAATATAAATCAATAGGAGACTGATTGCATTTCCTTCTTTTAAATCTGCCTGACACTTGCTTCATTCACTGAGAAGCTTTTCGTTAAGGGAATGCCTTCACATACTTCACCTTTTCAAGATTTTTTTTCTTTTACAGATTTCACTATGAAAGCAGAAAATTTGTGCACTGTCCCTCTTCCTTGCCTTAGCCTACAACACCTCTCACCAGACCAGATTGCTCCAAGCCCCTTCCAGCCTGGCCTTGAACACTTGCAGGGATGGGGCATCTATCACATCTCTGGGCAAACTGTTCCACTGCCTCACCACTCTGCCACTAAAGAATTGTTTCCTAAGGTCTAATCTGAACCTACTCTCAGTTTGAAGCCATTCCTCCTTGTCTTACCACTGCAGTTCCTGACGAAGAGTCTCTCTCGGACTTCCTTTCAGATCCCGTCAGATACCGGAAGATTGCTAGGAGGTCTCCACACAACCTTCTCTTCTCCAGGCTGAATAACTTTCTCAGTTTGACTTCATAGGGAAGGTGCTTCTGTCCCCTTATCAACTTGGAGGCCTCCTCTGGGCTTGTTCCAACAGTTCCACATCCTTATTGTTTCGGCGGCACCAGAGCTGGGTGCAGCACAGCAGGTGGGGTCTCACAAGAGCAGAGAGGGGCAGAATTCCCTCCCTCCACCTTCTGACTGAGCTCCTTTTGATGCAGCCTGGAATTCCATTGGCTTGCTGGGCAGCAAGCAGACATTGCTTGCTCGTATGGAGTTTTTCATCAACCATCACCCTCAAGTCCTTTTCCGCAGGGCTGCTCTCAATCACTTTTCCACCCAACCTATAGTTGTGTCTGGAATTGTCCCAAGCCAGGTGCAGAGTCATGTAAAACTGAAAGTAGCATGGTACATTTGCTCCAGAGAAGAATTCTTCTCAAAACCATGTTTAAGTAGGAAGGGGATTAGAAACCTGACTGGATTGTGCCAAACTCTGTGTCTGTAAAACATTCAGGTACTTCTTTGGAGAGCAGCTTCGACCATGAGAAAGTTAATTATTCTGCCTTTAGAGCAGATTTAACTTTCCCATAGTAAATAAAGCCTGGGGCTACACAGGGGAAAAATACTTGAGTAGCTGCTCATTAAGTAGTCATCATCCATTCCATGAACTAAATGATATGAGAGTGTGAGGGGAAATTGTGCAAATTCATTTAATTTCATATAATACGTAATACGTATCCACCACAGGGCAAATTATGGTAACTTTTGAATTATTCTGTTCAGCAACTTTGTATTGTTCTTGCTATTTCTTAAAACATTGTATCTGCTAGCTATTAATGGGTAGTGCTTCCTTCAGGAATTTGCTGATATTTATTTATAAGTCACCATATTCTACCTGCTTGCTCCATTTGTTAGCTTGGATTTCATATGTTTGTGTATTAGTGCTTAGACAGCTTGGGCCAAGGAGATGCTTAAGGCCCAAATCCAGTCTGTTTCATTGCCTAAATACTGCATTCTAACAGAACATATCATCTAGAAGCTATGGTTAAACCTATGCCACCGTGGCATGAGTCAAAGAGATGTCAACCTCAGAGGTCCAATGCAGGAAAATAACCCAAGCTGACTAGGGAGATCCACAGGTAAATTAACATATCTTTTATAACATCCGCAGTAACTCACTGGCTCTGAAAAGTTCCTGCAGCCACAGAATTAACTTGGGATCCTCCTTACTTCTGCATAACCTTTCTTCATCTGCCAGACAACCCCTGGAGTTCAAATGCCTTGATGTATCAGCTGCTCTGAGACAGATGAAAACCACTGTACCTCATCTCTAATTGCCTGATTTCTCTGTTTTACCAGTAAATACCTAATAATGTCTCTAGCGAGATTTTAATGGTAACTTAGATGGCAAGACTGATATTTCTAATGGCAGGAAGTCAAGTAAAGCTCATTTAAACTGGCTTTCTCAGAATGAAAAGCTAAAGAATGTGGTTTGCCAAACATAAAGAGAACAATTCAACAATGGTAGTTGATTGCTACTGCATGGCATCTTTCAGGAAAGGATCACCAAGGAAATTATAAATATTAATTGTGAAATTTAAACTAAACCAAGTTGTATCAGGCAGGCAGAAGACATACAAGACATTTTTATCAACTTCACTCAAATTATACGACTTTCAAGGCACCTAAAATACTGTGTTTCTTTCTAACTCGAAGCTGTAATGTAAACTGATTATCTCAGAGGAATGAGGTCTGCATTATTTACTTGTCCAATTCTGGTATTTTAACATGAACCTACTCCTTATAAAGTTCCATAAGACTTTTGAAAGTTATAAAACAAGGTATTGCTTTACATGCCATCTGAAAAAAAGCTGATCTAGCACATAATAACTGCAGTTTACTTTTTAATTTATGTGACAGTCTAGTCTTGTGTTATCAGAAAGAACAAGCATAAGACTATTCAATTGAGTGATGCTACTTCTAGTAGAGCTAGAATTGATGCTTGATAATTTTTTTATTGGAGCATCAAAACTGGTAGTTCTTATTCTCAGAGATCAGAGTTTTTTAGCATAGGTCATATAGAGAACAGCTGCTATCATAGAACAAATGTTTACTTTTGAAAATCATCATGGCCATTTGGATTTTGCATCAGCTTCATCCTTAATCCCAGCTTCAGTTTTACAAGACAAAAAAAGATGCATTAAAATAACTAAATATGATTGATGCTTCTTTTATTTTTTTTAAGATGAGACAACTCATGTTTTGCCAGACCTCTAGGAGCCCCTGTGGAGCAGAGAATCTGAGAAGGCTCCCTGTCCTTTTCAGCACCAGGCACTCACCTTGCCAGCCTGGCAGCTCAAGAGCATGAGAAAACCCCAGCGACCTTCCCAGTGCCCTGTGCAATCCTCCACCTCCAGGAAAAATAGCAGGAGGCAATGGATAGGGGAAGTGCCAGGCAGACAACCACAGCATGGTATCAGCTTTATAGATCAAACCAGCAATGAACACATCTTGAGCTCTCCTTTTCAGGGCCAAACCTATCACTTTTTCTTAGTTTTACACTCCCTGTAAAGTAAGATTTTCTGAGAGGTTAAATTTTACATGGGCTAAAAAAAAAGTAGCAGTTATGAAAATGAAAAATAAGACATCAAGTGTCTTGTTAAAATAGTTGAGGTGTCATTTCATGAGTCATCCATAGTCCAAATTAGCATGTATTAGGAATAGGTTTATATTAAAGAATCTGCTTAAAAGCTGGCATTTTCTTTCCCTTGAACTGAGGTCTTATTTCATAAATGCAGCAGAGAATTCTGCTCTCTGTGTCTGTTTAAATGGGTGTATAGAATCATGGGTGTAACTGAAAACAGAGGGTTCCCATTGCAGAATAAAGGTAAACTTTCCCTGGCAACCCATCATTTTTAATTTACCAATAATCAAGTTCACTATTCTGAAACATAGCTAAAAAGGTAATATTGAGCCTTATATTTAAATCATTCTACATAAAATAGAATATTAGTTTTTCTGAATTTTGAAATGGATTGCCTTAAAAATGTTTCTATTTGAAACTTATTGCTGTGTCTTAGCAAATTCTCCTCTAACTTTATAAAACAAAAAAGCTCCTTCTAAAGCGTTATGTCTGAAAGCATTTTCTTTTGCAATGGCATTAATGAACTGATATTTGTAAGTGTATTGATGTGTTTCCTAATTAATTAATTTACTTCAGTCAGGGCTAAGCCTCTTTTCTATCATCTATTGTGAATACGTGTACAAATGTTCTTTCTGTCCTTGACTTATTAGAAACCTGAAGTATATATATAAAAAGTAGTATTCAATAGTTATTATTTAGACTTTTAGAGTCCATTCCAGTGCACCCTAGTGCTTCATTAAAAAGCACTAAATTTTTGTTGATGTCTTTGCTGATGGCCTTTGTGACAGGCTGTTCAGGCAACATTTGACAGAAATACTACTGAAAAGTGCATGGAGCAAGAGGTTATGCTTAGAATGATAGCTTGTGGATATAGTAAATAAAAAGAGAAACATCTTTCAGTCACTTTAGATGTGTATTAGTATAAAATAAGTGTTCATATAGTGCTGCAAGTTATAGGTTGTTAAAAAAGAAAGCTAACAAAACCAAATAAAAATAAAAATAACAATAGTTACAGAGGAGGATTTCTCTGACCACTGGAAGACTACAGCACTAACTACTAAACATCATGAATACAGATAAAAAAAAAGAATTTAGATTACTTCCAGCAAGTAAAAGACAGTTTTTTGAAACCGTTACAGTCACTGCAAACTCAAAAGCAACAGGTAATTAGGGAAAAGAGCTGAAATGTCTCTGCTTTAAAATCATGCTCTAAACTTCAAAGCATCACAGAGTCAGCTTTTACAAACAGAGACAGAACTCATTGCAATGTTAGCTTAGGAAACTATATTGTAAATAGTTTTCTTGGAAAATACACTTCTAAGTTTCAGTTACCTTTTGACATGTTACAACTCCTGCACACACTGTGCTCTGCAAGGATGCCAGTTCATGAAAACATTTTCCCCTCACTTAAAAAGGAAATGAAGCACTTAGTGAATCCCAAAATCACAGCATGGAAAAAAAATAAGTAATTTAAAATATAATTTTCCATTTTAGTTTGTGCCCTCACCTGCCAGTACTGTAGCTGGCCACCAGTAAGAGTCTGGCTGTGGCATCTTTCTTACCCTGCTCCAGGCAGCTATTTACATGCATTGATAAGTTCCACCAAACCCCCTGAGCCTTTTCTTTTTGAGCTGAGAAACCACAGTTTGCTCAGCATCTCTTCATGTGTCAAAATCTCTGAATCACATAATCACTCTCATGGCCCTTCACTGAACTCACTCCAACATATCCATGCCTCTTGACCCCTGGGATTCACGACTGGTGATTCATCTTCCCTCGGTCTTTGAGCCACTGATCACAACATTAACTACATTCCTCTACAATACAGTGTAGAATTCACACATTAGCTTATAAACGTCTATAGCAATTACTAATTCTTGTTTTAAATTTAAAATGGCCTCATTGTTCCAAATTGCAATACAGTTAGCCCCCTCCACCCTAAATTATGTGTTTCATAAATGAATAAATGAAAACATAAATCTAATTTTTAGTTTCCCTTGGACAGTTTCCCACACATATTTTTCTCTTACTTAGTGAAAAATGGCACTTTGGAATTTTCTTTCCTAGGGTGTTTATCAAAGGAAGTTTATTTCAGACAGGCATGCATTTTGAGTACAATTTCTAATTCTCCTCACATCTGTTCACATCACAGAGTGATCTGAGTCCACAACATGGATTCTTCATGCATGAAACAGCTCTGGAAGATGTTGTCCAGTAACACATCCAATGTTCTTCAGTTGCTAAAGGCATTGAGTTAAAGAGATTAGATCACATGCAGTCTGAAATAAAACACTGCAAAACACATAGGGTCCATGTTATGCTGCTATTCAATAACATCAAAGTGAATAAGGCCTAATAAAGAATAATGTTTGATGCTCCCTGAAATGAAAAATGTGCTACACAATCTCTATGGAGAGTTTAAATACACTACAAAGAATTGATTGTACATATGATATGGGAGGATGGCATCCTGCAGTTCCCAGTTTAAATCTAAAATAAACACAAAAGTGCTGGAAATTTTTATTAAATCAGAAAGGAGGATTTCAAATAACTAGTAATTAAAACAATTCATTATTGGAATTAAGACAAGTAATGTGATAACTTACCAGTTATATTTAGGAAAACAAATCAGATTAGGAAATACACTTGAAAACAAATTTTAAAAATGAGAAAATATTCTGAACAATTTTTAAGGCAGACTATTTTGCTAAAGTTCTCTGGAATTCTCCAAAACCCTTTGTTGAAGCCTTGGGATCTTTGAGGTTTAGCACTACAATTTAGAAACTTTTAGGAACTATGTGTACCCACATAGCCCTTTCTGAACTGGCTTTAAGGCAATTTCTTTGAGCTACCTTTGTACATTTTGGAAATGGAGTTAAAGTCTTTGTACATTTGCAGATCCCAAAGAAAGAGGAAGATGAGCTGCACATATCCTGTGTCTTACAGCACAACTCACACAGTTTGTGTGGTGTGTGGGTCTTAAAGGCAGTTAAGGTGAGGAAGTTCCTTTGAAATTCCCTTGGATGTTGTCGTTACACTTGCAAAATCCTGTTAAACTCCTTCAGCCTCAAGTCCCTCTTTCACTTGTTTCATATTCATTTGTCATATAAATGATTACTTGAAGTGATCTTCAGGCCAAATGATACCATTCACAATTTTGAGTGAGCAGACCTATGCTCTTTAACTTGACACACTCACTGCAAATGAACTGCTTGAGATATAAGGTACTAGAGGCAGCTGACAAAACCTGAGTGAAGTATGAATTTTTGGATTGTCTTCAGTAGGTATGAGATGAAGCTGATGGGAAGCAGATTTCAAGACCAAATTCTGTGAAACTGTTTTGATTACCTGCTTGAAAAACATGGTCCAAGTTTTGAGTGTGAGCCAGGAGCCTGACCATCTCTTTCACAGAGGTGCCAAACTTGGAATGGTTGAGGTTTTTGACACCATGACTCTACTTGAAAAGATATATCAAACCCTGCTGTTAAATATCCTTTTTGTATTCCGTGAGTAAACAGTTCTGGAAAACACTTAGCAACATTGGTGTCCCAAGAGAAAATATATTTTTGTCACTCTTAAAACACATCAGTTTAAGTTATTAAAATCTTACCATTTTGGAGACCTTAAAAGTCATCTATTACAGTACTTCTATTTCAGGAAAATGCAGGATATTTTTCTTAATTCTTAACCTCAACTTCAGTGTCTGACACATTAAGTAAAATGTTTCTCCTTTCTGTATAAATTATGAAATTTTTGTTCTCTTTCTCTGTATTTTATATTAATCTGTTATATATTATCACCTATTTATTTTATCTTAATTTTTTTAGCCTAAATAATCCTGGTTTTCTCTAATTTTCCTTGTAACATTTCATTTGTTTTAGACAACCTGAGCATCCTTATTGCTTTCAACTCATCTATTCTCATCTGATCACATACTTCGTAAAATATAGTGATCAAAACTAAAAATAGTATTCTGGTTTAGGATCTTCATTCCCTGAACACAACATAAGATTATTTTCTTTTACTTTAGGTGTTCTGCTCAAACATGCCAATATGGTGTTTGAATGTTCAGAACAGTCAGACTCAATTGGCTTAAATTCAGTTTCTGGACACAATATAAGCCACAAATACTTCTGGTGGTATTGCAAGGCATTTAGTTGTTCTCCATCCCATATATATGAAAATAATTTTCCTGCCTATCGATAGAATTTCACATTTTCATATTAAAGGGAAATTTCACATTTCCATGTGAAATGGTCTAGTGAAATGTGTCCCTGTTCACAGCACGGGACTTGAAACTAAATGATCTCTAAGGCCTCTTATAACCCAAGTGATTCTAGGATTCTATGATTCTGTGGTAAATTACAACATCTTTTATCTCAGAGCATTTAAATTTTTCTACATAATTTTAATACAACACATGAAAGAACCAATTATATAATCCAAGTAACTAATTAAACTCCACTAACTTACATCAGCTGAATTGCAGATGGACACCTGTGACACAACTCACATGCCAAAGCAGATATTTGTACAGAGCCTCTAAGAACAGCTTTACAGGATGGTTTTGCACACATTCAGAATGTTTCACCTGGACTTTGTGTTCTAACAAAGGCAGTTTGAAATCTTGCTAGCATCATGTGCATGTCTATGACTTGCCTGCTTACCTGTCCTTTATGCTAATTTTAGAAGAAAATTAGGTTGCCTTTCTGTGACTTTTTCCTGACAAATACATGTTGGCAGTTAATCACCTCCTGTTACGATCTCCATCAAGGTTGATTCTTCCCTTGGGGGTAAAGATGTCCATCCCCACCAGAACTGTATAACTCTTGGTAAAAACTTCCTGAGCCTTTCTTCTCTCTTGTGCTTAGTGAAGAAAGTACACTTGGAAGTTAGCTCAGCTCTGCACAGGCCATGCTTGTGCTGTAACTCCACTGGGAATTTCCTTGGCTACCCCTGAGGTGCCCCTCAGGCATGGGACTGAACACCTAAACTGATGGACAATCTTGTGTACTGTCATTTTTTTAGGTGGGTGCTGAGCTAGATGATCCTGGTTATAGGGAGATCAAACGAGGCAGATTTTCTGAGCTGACTAATAAAACCAACAAATGCTCTGTGGCATTCTCTCCTGCCTTGCCCTTGCTCAGTGTCCCTCCATGGACATTTTGCTGGCTTACTCCCAAACTCAGCAGAGAGGGATACATGGCAACCTAAGAAGTTAATGAAGACAAGGCCTTAAAAAGATAGTGACTTTTTTAAAAGTGCAATAAATTAATAGTATTGCCTTGGGGATGTTACCTAGACAGAAAACTGCCCTGTCTTGTTTCCTTTGCTGCTGTCCCCTTGCATCTCTGCTTCCTTACATGCACACACATACTCAGCTCAGTCAGTCACAAAAATGTGCACATTTACTACAAAATGTACTGCTGCACTCCCCACCAGCTGAAAATATTAGATCTGTCGCTGGTCTAGGTGATATTAACAGCTTGTAATTTTCTGTAACACTTCCTATTTCCAGGAGCTGAATGCAAGCCAGCTAAATCCATGGCTTTGATTTTCCAGGTTCCTTGTCTCATACCACCTCTACTTTTAAATACAATCAGATTGGTTGGGTTTGGAATCTCAGACACCTATCTAAGTCCTCTGAGAAAATTTCCTCATTTAAGCAGCCCTGGTAAATTTTATCAAATCTGGAAATTTGAAAAATTACTAAATCTTCTGAGTGCTGTCAAACTGTTCTGTATTTCTGACAGGAGCTACACACTTTTGTCGACGGTGATAAGCATGTTAGCCAGCTGATCACAACTGTTCTTTCAAAATAAGCATTAAAGTAATTAAAAAAAAAAACCAACAAGATCTCAGCATGATATTTTGAATTGGCAGATTTTTCTTGCCACAGCAAAATAACTGTTTTCTTTGTCTAGCTTTTTTATAGTAATGTGGGGCTTTATAGTAATGTCCAATGCTAAATTTTTGAGCTCTGGCTCTGAGCATTCTTACATTTTTAGCCTAAATGTATACACAACCATGATTCCATATATCCTTTTGCTAGAAGATCTTCCTCCCAAAACCTTAAACACCTCTCTGGAAGGTTTTATAGACAGCAGTATTATCCTCTCTCAGCCTTTGTTTCACTAGACTAAATAGGTCACACACTACTAGCTCACACTTTGATGACAGATATTGCATTCCCTCATTCATTTAAGTACCTTGTCTCAGCATCTGTTCCACTCAGAGCTTGCCTTTCTTTTTGGACTCTTGCAAACTCTGTCTCCAGACCCACTGCTGGAGCTCAGACAGAAGCCCTCTTGACTTTCTTCTAAGACAGTTCATTATCTTTTGCATTTGCTTTTAGGCATGAATTATATCCATGCTTTTTGAATGTAATCCTTTTCATTTTTTCCAGTGAGGTTGTTTTAATGAGAAGGATGAGGAATATATCCACTTAGCAATCAGGATAAAATAAGATAACATTACAAATTGATACAGTACAGATATATTTTTCTGACTGTAATTTTTCACACAGAGGTGCTTTGACCTTGTTTCATTTAATTTTCCTACATAAATCATTTTGAGATGGCTGCTTACAGCCAGTCTGCATTCAGATGACTGTCTGGATCTTGAAAAGGAAACAGAACATCAGAAAATACTAGATTTTTTAAAGCACTTTCTCATGAAGTTTTCAAATTTTCAGGCCCAATTCTATCAGACTGCTCCAAAAAGACCATAGTCACTCTCTGATCTTGATTTTTCCAGCTGAATACTGATGAATCTTATTTAGTTTTTAGTCACGTCTTCTGTGTCATTTGATGTTTAAGTAATAATTTCACATTTAGTTGCATTGCAATTTACATCCTTATGTCACAATATTTTAATGGGTTTACTTCTAAGAGTAATGGTTGACCTTTAAATAAACAAGTACGATGTGATTGCAAGAATCAAAGTTCAATTTTATTGTTATGTTATGTGTGGATAAATTGCACAAGATTATGATCTGGTGAGCAACATTGGAAAAGGGCTGTATTTCATTTTGTTTCTTCAAAAGTTTAAAGATTCAGGTCCTGACTGATCTAATAGAAAAATGTATCATTTTTACTTACACCTATATATATGTAAAGTACACATTTCATTTATCTTGGGGTAAGTTCATATATGGCATATAATTAATAGGTTATAAAAATATACTTATTAATGAGGATGACAAATGAATTGCATAACCTAGTTTAATCATGCTTACTCTTTTCCCACAGTAGGTTTTTTTCCCTTTTTTTAACAGATGCATTTATTGCACATTTAGAAGGGTAATTCCAGAGTTTTGGACTACTCATGGGTTCATTTTGATTTCCACTAAATAGAATTTCAGAATTTGAGATTGTCAGGGCTTTTGAGCTTGAAACTTGGTATATTATTGATCAATTAAATTTTCATTGTTTTTTGTTTTGCTTTCTTTTGTCTAAGTGGGAAAATATTTAGTAGAATGCTTAATAGAATGAGGAATAAAACAAAATTAAATAAATCTATTATTCTACATTAGCCTCTACACTCAGCCACTAACTCAGATTGCATTGGATTTCTTTTTTTTAACAAATCCATCCTCAGAAATTCACAGACCATAAAAAATTCCTTTTCAATATTTTTCCTTTCCTTGGAACCTGTGAGGTCCCTGTGCTGAGAATGTGAATAGATGCATGGTAATCTGTTCACACTTAATTTTGTGATGTACTCAACCAAAGGCATATGAGCTGCTCAGCAAGCCCTTGGTATCACATGTAAGCTATCAGGATGTGTTCTTTAAAAAAATAATGAACGATAAAAATAAGAAATAACTTATTGTTTAAAACATCCTTTAATTTTGAAACATCTCTTATTATTTTATCTCATGGAAGTTGGACAGGGATAGAACTCATTTTGGGATACAGAAAATCATTGCATCTTTCCCATGACTCCCATGGTTTCCACTCCTGGCTGAGGTATTGAGGTATGGTGCTCACTCTCCAGATGTGCAGGAGCCATGGTGCTTTTTCAGTTGTTAGAAGTGGCCAAGGCTTGCTCAATACACATGGGGAGTAAATTTGTCAACTAAAGCATGCACAAGACATCACATATCTCTGATAAAAAACTGTCTTCTGGCTGTAACAACACTTGAAACTGAATGGCTTACAACACCTGAAACAGCATATTATTAAAAACAAAACAAAAAAGACAAACATTTTTTAACACACTCCCTTTCACAGAGAAAATTACTTCAAATCAGGCTGAATAACTGGAATCTAGGAAAAAAATCTCTAAATATGTAAAGAAAGCTTTGGTGAAGTGTCAGATACTATAATTCATCTAAGCCTTCAAAAAGGATCTATGATGATACTCCCTGTCAAGTTCACATGAAGATCTTTTACCCAAAGAGATAAACTATCTCTGCTTTCATTTGAAAAACCTGTCATGATATGATGAATCAAAAGAAGCTGGATGGACTGTTTCATAGGAATTTTACAACTCTTCCAGTTGATCAATCAGCTCATGAAAAAAAAAGAAAATATAAGCATTTTTCACTCTTATTTGTCTTTCAAGAGGTGAGCAGTAATACAATGTGACCATTGGTTTGTACTGGCCCATCCCTAAAAAAGGAAAAACATCAGTTTATATTATGCTTCTGCTGGCTAACAGCAATCAAAATGTCACTGACCCCACCAGTTTGTCTGTCACTGTGAGAAGACATGACAATCCAGATAAATTATAACTATTAGAGTAGCAGAATGAGTTTGTGCTGAATGCAGAAGAGATTAAAAATAAGCATTTGAGGAGATGCACACCAATGCTAGTGAAATTAAAGTAATAACAACATTAATGTTAACACAGGAAAGTATTTAACACAAAAGTATCTGCTCTCAGAAAACAATTTCTCATAATGACTGTGAAAATCTACTGGTGTAAGTATGTTGACTAGACCTTACTTATTTTAAATTAATGCATTAGATTTAGAGTTTATTATACCATAAATTCCTGAGTAAATAATGAAATATTGGTGCACAGTCAATATGCAAAATCCTGAAGACTCAAGTGGTTTAAAACATGCTTAAGATAACTGAAAATAAAGACTTCTTAAAGCTGTGTCCATCTTTGCATCACAGTTCATTATATAAATGCTTTTCAATTGGCACTGTTAGAGAAAATTATAGATATTTTGATTCTGCATCTAGAATTCTTCTGTTAGTTTTTTTCTGCAATTCTGGGTATTTTTAACATTAAAGATAAATTCATGCTTTTTGGTTCCCTTGTAGCATCTGTTTTATGGAAGCAACACACAGTGTGTGTCATGTACTGTAGCCAAGGAACATATGCTGGGAATAAACAAGAAATGTATGAATTTGTATTTAACACTAGGAATCTAATACTCCCAATAAAGATAATCCACCAGAAATAAAAATGCTACATGGTTCCTGCAGAAATTATATGGGCAATATTAAGAGTAGGACAATAAATTCCTATATCTTCAAGGTTAGCCTTCAGATATTCCTGCCTAACAGTATGTTGCCAAGCTTTACTGTTGAAACCAACAATTAAGATTTTTTCCCCTGGCACTTTGGCTGATGCATAATGCCTAGTAAAGTGGATAGTGTATATAAAAATGGTATGTGTACAAAATCTTTTGTCTCTAGCGTGCTGATTTATATTAAGATCAAGATGGCTGTTATTTGTGATGGAAAATTCCTCCCTTTCCTGCCCTTATCTGCCCAACCCAGAGACTGCCCACAGAGCCAGCCAGCAGTGCAGCTGGGAGGTGTGGCTGTGCTTGGTTTGCCATGCTGGAGAATCCCATGAGCTGATCAAACACCTGGGGGGACAGAAGTGATTGATCACATAGATCACCCAAATTCCCTCCCTCTACCATGCAAAGGGTTCTGTGCCTTCATCTTTCACCCCAAACAACCCAAGGAGCCGACATTCAAGGAGGAGAGTCTGCTAGCCCAAGTGAGGTGAGTGGAGCACCAAAGGAAGGTAAATTATTCTTTGTTAACTGTTATAGATCAACGCTGTTCATATAATGAAATTAGAGATAGCACCCCACTGCAGCTTTTCACCTCAAGGAACCTCATGGGCATGATGTAGAGAAGAGCCTGGATTCCTCCACAGGAAGTTGCTCATCTGCCTATGATGAAAGTCTTTCCCCATGTGACATTGAGATGGAATGATTGCCAGCCTGAAAAACAGTATGTGATGTTATGTTTGAGAATACATCCATTTGGATTTGGGAATAAGAGAGAGATTTTTTTTCTCCTTTTAATGTTGAAAACAATTAATTTATTAACATTTGCACATTACTGTACCCAGTAAACTCTTAAATATCGATCTGCAACCAAGACTCAGCATTACATACTTTATTTTTATTCTGGTTCTTTCGTACTTGATCTCCTCTACCTTTTGCCTGTAAGTATGAACAGTCCCAGAAAGGCACACAGTTAATTTATAAACTGATTCCTAGAAGGATTCCACTTTTCAAACAAGGAAACATATCACACACAACTCTGCCAGAGCTGTGACTTGTAATGTGGGCAGGGAAAGGGATTTGTGTAACTTGAGGTTTGAACATAGAATGAATCTTGATTTGAAATAATGTGCCTACAAGATAAGAATACCATTTCTTTACTTTTAATATCCAGCACATTCATCTGAAAGCAAAATAACCTCACACATTACAGACATTATGGACCATCAGACAGGTCAGTTTTTCAGCTCACCTGTGCATGTACAACATGCAACTTCCACATTTTATCAATTCTTCACCAAAAAGCTCTGTGAATTATGAGTCAATAGTTCACCATAGTCTACAATGCATATTAATTTTCAGAACCCAGGAACAAGTTAGATTCATGTCTCTGTCTCTACCTGGTTTAAAGGTTATTCCTGTGTGGTTTGATTCCTAGCTACATATTGTTGAATATGTAGATTCAACAATGAATTTAATTATAGTAAGCTCATTAGGAATGGAGCCATTGCTTATCTTAAGTTCTGTAACATAGTGTATATTTACAGCACTGTATAAGCAGTACTTAATAATTAATTCTCTGTGCTCTGTTATATTAATGTGAAAGCATAAAAGGATTATCGGAGGTAGGAAGGGCTTTATACTTCTATGAAGAATGCAAAGATGAGTCTCTTGTAAATGAGAATGGAAAATTAAAGTCTGATGAAATGTGACCTTTTTTGTTTCTTTCCAGAAGGAAATATCCAGCTTAGAGCTGCATATTTTATTATAGGACTATTTTTTTAAGCCTATATCAAGTTTACTGTCTGTTGGAATAGTGGCTGATGATGATGGAAGAATAAGCAAAAAATTCCAGAAATACTTATTGAAAGATCAGGTATCTCTAATATTTTTATTACTCTAGACTTGATCAAACATGTCAGTGGACAAAAATAAGCTTAACAGATATCATTTGTGTGATTATGTAGACTGAGAAGAAAACAGACTGTAAAAGTAGAAAATTGTTGATGTAGCTAGTGAAGAGCAAAAAAATCAAATGTTCCATCATTCTCTATTTTTCCTTCCTTCCTTCCTTCCTTCCTTCCTTCCTTCCTTCCTTCCTTCCTTCCTTCCTTCCTTCCTTCCTTCCTTCCTTCCTTCCTTCCTTCCCTCCTCTCTCCCCCCATCTTTTTTTTATTGTCTTCTCTATAAAAATTTATTCAATGGCAAATTAAACCCCCAAAAATATAAAACCTTCAAAGCTTTCAGGACTTTCTGTGAGAGGTCAGTGTTAAATTTACACTGTGATCAGTGATGCAGGTAGAAAAGCAATTTTTTTAGGTAGGAAATTGGTTAAAAAGCAAAAAAAAAAAATAGGCACAAATGACATTTTCATGAGCATGAATTGATGCAATGTGTTCAGGTCATAAGAACTGTGTATCACTGTACATTTCCAGCATGAAGCTGACATTTCTGTCATGCTGCAAAGAAATTTAAAGTGACATTCTTTTATTTTCCACAGAGACAGCTGTTATAGTTCCCAGCTGAAAATTGGCCTCAGCTGGCATGTAATAAATGGGAAAACATGTAGATAATAGTCATGAACTAGTGAGCACTGCTGGCTGACCAGTTATCAAATTGCTGATAAGCTGTAGTTTCAGCTGTACCTCAAGATGACACACATGCTCTTTTCCCTTTTTGTCTCTTATCATTTACATTTGCAATAAAATTATTATTTAGTGCATATTAAGACCTAGCTACCTACAACTGCACCTTTGGTGTAACAAGGCCGAAGAATATTCTTAAAAAAAAAATAGCACTCTTTAAAGATTTTTTTTTCTAGTAAGTATCAGGAAACTGTCAAAATGTAAGTTCCCTGACAAAAACCAGCTGCAAACACAGATATCTGCTCTTATTGAGCTCAGTCCTGTGAACAAAACCTGTCAGGAATTTTGCAGCGTACTTCTATGTGGGGAATGATGCTTTGTCAAAACTGAAGTATTGTGCGGAAATAGATTGATTCTGATGGAAATAGAATGATTTTGATGCAGTTTCACCAGAGCACGGTTTGGCTGGCAGTTCAGATTTCAAGGAAACACAGTTTCAGGCCACTTCTGCCCTGTAGATCAGCTATGGCAAACCCTCCCACTGCCTGCAGCTGAGCCTCATCATTCCCCTGCAGCTCTGGGGGAATCTCTTGCTCATGTGTGGCAGGGAATTGCCCCAGGGAGCAGCAAGATGTTGAATTTCATTTCCATGCAACCAAGCTGAAATATTGGTTTTCCTCAATCTTTTTTTTTTTTTTAATTTCCTTTATATGGAAAGTGTGGAAATAACTTCTTTCTGAAGAGAAGAAGATAAGTTAATTTTTCCTTCTGTAGAAAACTGTATACACTTATTAGTCCTAATTCTGAAGCCAAGAAGTAGGTGATGGTTGAAGGAATAAAACAGAAATTATTCAGCAGCAATATTGATTTCTATGACATATATATAAGAATCTCTGTTTTCATATGATTTAAGTGGTGATGAAGTGGTCATACTACCTGTGATATGTCTGCTGAAGTAATTCAAATAATATTGTGGATGTGATTTGACAGGGCTGACCCTGTCTTTTGCCATGTTGGGTTTGAGCTTGTTCTGTCCTTCACAGGCTTCTGCAGCTCCTCCTCACTGGGCTTGTCTCCCTCTTGACTCCACACAGTTTTTCCTGCTCTTTCCTCCCATACTCACACTGGGCCACATCTTACAGTAAAATCTAAGTCTGTTCTCTGATCCTGACTCTTTTGCTGGAAGTCTGTCAGATGTAAGCAATTTTTCCTCTGCATCTTTATTCAGGACTTTATTTCATTTTCCTGTCTATAGGCAACCACAAATAAAAATAGCATACAAAAATTGGAAAATTAATCAATGAGTGTATGTATGTATATGTATATATATATATGTAGTATGCGTATGTATGTATGTAATTTTAATGAAAAAAGTGGAGTAATTAAAATTAAAGTAATTTTAAATGAAAAAAACAAAATATTAAAAAGATTATCTCTTTTTGACAGCAGATTCCTTCTTCCACCCCTCATCCATTCTTGCATTTTAGTGTAGATGACTGGGAGAAAGATTACCATGCAGCATCCTGCACTCATGTTCACATGCCCAAATTCTACATAAGCTCTTGAGTCTAGTATTTCATATCAACTTATTGCTTTTAGAAGTCTTGCCTAAGCCCGTAGAAAGCACTATGCAAAAATGGTATTTATTACCTTTGTGTATGGCTACAAGGAAAAGCAACAGCTCAGCTAGCTATGGAAATTTATATAAAGAAGGGATTCCTGCAAATCAAACCTCTAAAGCATGTATTCCTTTCATGTCTAATAGATGTGAGAATGAAAACAGACTTTAGGTCTTAACATAGTTTTTATTATTTGATCAGATGAGTTTTCTGGCATTTTGCAACCAAATGAAAAAAAGGACAGATTTGGAAATAAATAATATTTAGCAGAAAAATAAAGGAATGGTGAACTTGAAGGAATCAGTTTTATTATTGTAATATATTAGTTTCTTGAAACCAGAAGATTTATTATGACTCTTCTTGTCCATGGAAGATGCTCAAGAATATCTTCACCAAACTAGAAATAAAACCATCCTGAGTTTTATGACGTTCATTCACATTTGCAATGTGAAATTCTCTCATTCATTCTTATTATCTTAGGAAATTCTCTGTAAAGTTGGTTGGGGTTTTTTTTCTGTTTCTCTCTTTTTTTTTTTTTCCTTCTCATCAATCCCTATGAGGAATACCCACAAGAATGGCAACTAGAATTGATGGGATTAAGTGAGGATTTTTTCTCTGCAGAGTAATCCTGCTATGGAACTGCAGAGCAGATCTGCAGAGCTCTGCTCACTAATGATCACAATCAGAGAGGAAAAACTAGGTGGAGACCAAACTCCCAGTGGTGGCTTCAGGAAGGCTTCAGCTGGGGGCTGAAGGTCCAAAGAGCTGAGAGCTGCAAGGCATAAACTCGATTTTGAGGCTGTTGACTGGTTTGAAATCAATGTTTCCCATGCATTTCAGAGGGATATGGAAGAGTATAATGCAAAGGTTCAGGAATTATGTCTATTCCAGCTCTTAGATATATAACATATTGGTGATACCACTTCAGTACACCCCAATATATGTAGTGCTATTTTATTCACCCCAGGCTTTTACTGAAAAGTTTAACCTATATTATCGAGAAATAAACAAATTGTGAGTTTAAAGAGAAAAGGATGACTTAGATTAGATTAATAGGAACATGATTTTGCCAAGAGCAAATGCTTTTGATTGTAGAGAGGTCAAACTTCAAATTTAGGAAGCCTCCACAGAGAGAAAAATGTCTATCCTTAAATACTGTTTCTGAGATTTTTTTTGTTGCAATGCAAGTAACCACATGGTAGAAACTGCACATTCGTTTTCTGAGGAATTCATGGTGTGATAAAGAAAATGAGAGCCTCTGAGGGAATAATTGCTTCACCATGGGAAACTCATGCAACTTAACTTGAACTTTAAATCGATCTGCTTTCATATTTGTTACTGCTGGCACACAGCGTTACGAGGAGGAAATTGTGCAGTCATAAAATGGGGTTTTTTCATATTATGCAGCATGATAATGCTGTGACTATTTCTATAAATGTGTGTTTGTTGGATGGGAGGTTTTTGCCATCTCAGTTCTAAACAAATTTACATAAAAAACAAAAGTATTAAGCTAGATGCTTTTAATTACAAATAGCAACAATTGTTCTGAGCTCATGGAAAAGACTTGAATAGTGAGTCTCTCCCTATTTTTAAAAAGTTTTCATTATTTTAATTTGTTTCCTGGGTTGCAGAACCATGATCATTACCATATTTCTATAGGTGCCCCTGTGTGCTCATGCTATGACTGGGCAGAGGGCTTACAGGATTACATGCTTGATTTCCCATGAAAGCCTCTCTTTCCAGTAAATATTGTGGCAATTTGAAAGGATTACTTTCTTATGTCCCTTTCAATTTTTCCAGCCATTTTTGATTTGATAGCAGCAGCTGGTAGTCACTTAAGGGTGACAAGAGCACTCTCATCATCTCCTTGTAAGGTGGACACACATTGTGCTCCCCACATCCCAGTCAGGATTCTCAGGGAGCTAAGGGACAGAGCAGATATGGGAGGAAAGAGATTAAGTTTTGTCTCAGGGACTGTGAGCCTATTCTTTTTCTTTAAGAAATGCTACCTATTGTATGCCATCGTTTCCAACTATTAATTAAGATTTCTAGGTATCAGCAATATGTTCAAAAAGCTCAGTTAATTCAGATAGGAAGAAATTTTTCATATTTAAGCCATTTTACAGCTACAGTTATTAAGGGGCATGGAAGATTTGCTGTCTTTTGATCTGCGTTTCCATCTAATTGTGCTGTCTTCATCCTTTTTTGGCAAAGGTCTTCATAATTTTTCCCCCATCCTTAAAAACTAAAATAGACACATTCCCCTGGCCTTATAGAACAAGATTGAAAAGAAGAGTGAGGCATGTGAAGCAAAAGGAGTAAAGCTGCTAAAATATTGCCCCAAATCATTTTACAATATGTACAGAGCTGATATTTACTAGTGTTGGTTCCTTTACAACTGTGCTTCATCAGTACTGAGTTAAACATTTGAGTCTTAAATATAAATACATTTAACTTAACTGAAAGGTTGGGGAATTCATTCTTGTTCCTCACATTGTTCAAAGGATTTATTTTTTAGATGATGAAAATGCAAAGAATTAGATTCTCTATCGTAGATGAAGAAGAGAGGTAAAGTAAATCCTCCAGTGTCATATTTTAAATCTATGAAGAAGTTTGGAATTTGACAAATTTGTTCTTAATCCAAGTATTGGAAATTAATCACATAAACCTCTCCTTCCACCTGTATCACTGAGTCTGAATGTAAAGTGTTTGCTCAGGTATTGTTAATGCTTTTTAAAAAGAGATCCTACTCATAATTTTCATCCTTATAAAGGAACTTCTTACTCTAAATAATTTCGCATTTGGGGAATATTTATATGTAAAATACACGTGACCAAAGTAGCAACACAAATACAAACTTCTTGTTTTGACTCATCACCAAGGCAGTTTTTATCAAAAAATACTTGGACATCTCACCTATATATTAAAGAATTTTTCCCCTCCACACCTGCGAATTAATTTAATTTTTTTTATAAATGGGAAGCCCATAAATACTGTTGCTGTAGTAAGAACAATCAAATGACTTTTATTATCATTTGCTGGACTTATGGAATCATTTAGTAGCTCCATGAAATGCACAAATGAAATGTCTTGGATGCCCAGTGATCCTTTAAGAAAGGCATTGTTTACTGCAGAGATATATAAAGAAAATATCTAAACAAAAGATTTAAGATAAAGTAAAGGCAAGTCTAAGTTTAGGCCCGGCAAAATTGTAGGTCTAAGAACACCCAGGTACAAATACCAGTGGTGCTGTTTCAATATGTCCAAGTACACTATAGAAAATACAAAATCAAAATTCTTGTTAAAAAAATGCCAGTTTTCTTCTGGCAGGTCTTTTCCTTTATTGGGAGCTCAGTGTTCAGAGGCAGTCTCAGACTGAAGTGGAACAGGAAACAAAAAATGTGTCATTTAAATGTTTGTGTTTAGTGGTTTTTTATCATTTTCAAAGCTCATGTGAACAGTGAAAATACTTAGATTTTCCCACTTTAACCAATGGTGTGACTCACAGGTTACTCATAAATCTCTTGCTAACAGATTTTATCCCTACACAGAAAAGGAAGAAAATGAAGAAAATTCATCCACTGTTGATTTTGGAAGTAATTTCAGATTCCTAAATAAAAAAGAATAAATATGGGCAGAAAAGAACAGATTTTTGTCTCTGTCAGGCTGGATAGACCCTACACAGCTTACACAGCAGGAACAATGAAATAGGCTTATTATGTTTTTATGCTTTTCCTGATTTTTGTGTTCTAGGGAGAAGTCAAAACAGAATTATAGGAACATAGTGAGAAAAATCTGCTTGTATCAGCCAGAAAGACTGTAATATTATATTTGCTTTTAGCTTTCTGTTATTCATCTTACTATTAAATTATACCGCATATTGTCGATTCAATAGTTTCAGATAAAACCAGATTAAATCTATATGTATTTCCACATGAGTTGGAGTGTTTGCTTGCCCCCATTACCATTTCCACAGGTGACCTGTGATGTGGCACTTTTCTGTCAGGCCAGTCTGAGGCTGCCATTATATCAGGTGTAGAAGCAAAGGACAGAATGAGATGATTTCACATCTTATACGGTTTACATTTTTAAATTCATACTGTGCGAGCAAATAATGTTAAAATGCCACAGGGATAGTATTCACTGTTTACTTTGTGAGTTGAAATGCCTTTCAGATGTGTGAATAAAGTTAGAAAACTTCAACTCATTACAAAATAATGTTTTGGCTTTATACTAATATTAGAAATGCTACACAGTCTTGGTAATATTTAATTTCTTCACTGCAAAGTATAGCAGGAGATAATTGTAACTGCATTTTGCACAAAGATTCTCATGTTTTTCCCTTCTTCAATCAGTCATTATCAAGGAAACCCATGTGGTTAGTGAGAAAATCACAAATAATGCTCACCTTTAACTACAAGGGACCATTACTTTCCCTAATAAATGGTAAAAACCTGCTGAAGTGGATGAATGATTTTAAACAATTTAAATGAAGCATTAATTGATTAATTTTAAACCCTAATCCTAAATCTTTCAATGCAAAAAGAAATCTCCCTAAGGATACATTCTGAAGAACTTAAATATTTTCAAGTCACTTTGGTCACACTCATGGTTTCCCTGCCTTAGGCATGTGCAAAGCTGGCAGCTGTGTGGCTTTGGCTTTGCTGTGGTGGGACAAGGCAGCTGGGAAGTGACAATTCCAGAGAGAGCAGGTGAAAAGCACACAGAAATTGGAAGGAAGAGTCATCGTTTGAGATCTGTTGGAACATGGAGAGATGCTGACACCCCATAAACCTGAACACAATGTCCAAGTTCCTTCTTCTCATCGACCTTGTTTTCTGTTCTTCCTTTTACACCCAGGCTCCTTGACTCACTTATCCTGAAACCCCTTTGTCCTTCCAACCCTACATCCCGCCTCGTTTTGGTGTCCTAAAACCACTGTGTCACTGAAAAACTCTTCTACCCTGTCCTTTACAGCAATGAACTCTGCCACTGTCACAGCACTGAACACAGGTGAGAATCCTTGAGCCAGCTAAGGGTTCCTCAGAATAACTTCAAGATTGAGACAACAGAAAAAAAAATTAGTTTTCTGACAAGGTAAGTGGAACAAAAAAAAAAACCAACAAAAAAAAACTCCCACATTCATATGACATTCCACATAATTTTATTTGACCTGACATTTGCTTAATAATCCCTTTCCCTCTGAAACATCTGTTAAAATAGATTTTGTTTTATAGCAGAGTATGATTAGAAAAGTTTCAGTCTCTGTTATGAAGAGATTTAAAAAATCTTTAATCTGACATATTTTCATTTTAATCTCAAATGAGAGGAAAAAGTAGTAAGTTGTAGATGTCAGTCCATTGAACTTTTTCTGTTCTTTAGAAAGCAGTTTTCTAATGTGACTCAAAAAATCAAATATTTATACTATTCATCAAAAAATTTGTTTCCCAAAGCACTTTTCCTTTGTATGTTATCTTTACCTTTAGATCCTATTTTCCCATTGTAACTTAAAATTTTTCCCCTCCTGTCATCCAAGCTGGCAACAATTATTTGCAAATTCTAGCTCTGTTTTTCACATCCAGCCATTTGCTAAATCCATCAGTTTTTAAAATACTATCTTTCCTGCTCACCCAGCATTCCAGCTCTCTCTTACCAACTATGAAACATGGATTTGTCACCTCTCTGAATACTTTATCTAATACTTCTGGCATTTATTTTATCCTACCGTGATTTTGTCCAACCTTCCATGAGTCACAGCTATACAATATGCTTTTAAAACCCCTTTTATTTGCTTTTCTTCTACAAAGTTCTAAAAATATAGAAGAACACATTTTTATCCAAGACCATTTAAAATAATATTTACAATGTATCTCTAAACATATTTCTGAAATTTTCTAGTTATAATAGGGGTACCCTTTTACACCTATTGTCCATATAATTCCTGATTTCTCATATTTCATGTGTTCTGTTCTTGTAAAACCTCTTCTGTGTTGACTCATACATATAGAAATTCTTCATATTCCTATATTGATGTGTTCTGCAGGAAAACCAATAGTAAATGGCATCTGACCTAAACAAGCATAAATAATAGCAAAAAGAAAATCTTCAAATCCATGTCTTTATATATAACAAGGTTGATTTCTCTTTTCGTAAAGTTTATAACCTATAAAACCCATTTTCAATATCCCTGTTAAAAATTCTCATGTGCAAATTAACTTAAACTAGTTACTTTGACCATTCCCTCACCTTGTCCATAAGATTTATCATCAGAATCTAAAAAACTCATTGTGTGAAACATAGTTCACCTTGTAAAGTTGACTGTATAAAATGTTTAAAGGATGTAGTTCTTGAGCATAGTGATAAATTCTTGGGAAAGATGCAGAATGAAGACAGCTCGAAATGGCTACAGGCCATGTAAATCTAACCACCTAAAACAGACCTCGTGTTTTTCTCCAAAGATGAACCAGTTAAGATCATCCTAATATGCTTTTAGCATGTAGGAGAGCCATTTCTTTAAAGGGATTTTTCACATACCAACCTGAGGTTTTTATTGATTTTTTTATAGGATATGTTGCAATATGTCCAAGAACACTATAGAAAATACAAAAACTAAATTGGTCTTGAAAAAACACCGCTTTTCTTCTGACAGGTCTTTTCCTTTGTTGGGAGCTCAGTGTTCAGAGGCAATCTCAGACTTCAATGGAACTGGAAACAAAAATGTGGTATTTAAATGTTTGTGTTTAGTGGTTTTTTATTATTTTCAAACATAATGCAAACAGTGAAAAGACTTAGATTTTTGTAAGCTTTATTAGATTTTCCTAAGATTACTCAGATTTTCATAAGGCTTCCCAAGGTAGATTTTCCTAGGGTTACTGCCTTACTTACAAGAGTTAATGGCAGAAGGATATCACTGTCCCAGATGAATTTCATATTATATTATCTTTATTATTTTGACAGCTTTGAAGTCCACTGAGAGAAAAGACACAAAATAGGAGAGCAAGTTTTCTTCCCCTGCTTTCAAACCTTCCACAATAATGGTTTTGAAACCTAGGAAATTATGTGAAGCGGGGTTTTTTATCTAGATACCCCCTGAATCTCTTGAGGAGTCTAGTTATTTATAAAATAGAGTTACTAATTACAAATGCAAAATACCTAAGAAAGCGTGTTTCAGACAGAGCTTTAACCAGCAATGCCATTTGACATGGCACTACACTCTTTTTACTAAGCACTGTTGATTTGGCTGCAGTGGTGATGGGCTGGACGCTCCACACTGAGGTTTATTTAGCAGAGCATATTTAACAGAGATAGAGGTGTGTGGAAGACATCTGCTCCATTTTCCAGAGCAGATCTGTCTTCAGTGAATTAGGATGCAAACTCCCATTAAATTTTCACCTGTACTTGTAAAATAAAGCATTTCCTCTTGATATTTAACTCTATTGCATGTTAGCTGTCAAACTTTCAGTAGAAAACACCATAATTAGGTCTTCATTTTATGGCATGTGATTCCACAGACTGAGGTAGATTAGCAGAATTTTTGACATTTGATTTTACCTTTGAAGAAAGCATGATCTGAAAAGCTGTTTGTGGTACCTTGTGGACTACAGGCTCCTGTCTGCAGAAATTAGCAGTAACTTCTTCAGCAGTTTAGAACTATAATTATTTTCACTTGCCCATTTGAATATTTCTTGCTTATGTTTACTTTCATACCTGTACTGATTTTTATCAATAAGGAATTCCTTTATTTTGCTTACTCCACATCACATATTAGAAGCTGAAACTGAAAACACTTTGTTAAGTTTCCATTTCCATTTGGCATGATGTTTACCTCTTTTGCCTGGCTGGTAAGAAAGAAAAATCAGGGCTTTGACCACATTAAAATAGCTTGGTTTTTCTCTTTCTTAAAACACTTTAATTGTTCTAACAGAAAAATTGTACCATGTTTTTTATTTTTATCCCATGTAATTAATTTTTAAATAGTTTGTAATATTTTCAGGGGGTTTTGTATGTTTGTTTGTTCTTAACAATGTGGCTTTTATTCCAACAGTTTCTAACTTGTTATTTCCATGTAAGCTAAAAGAACATACAGTCCTTTCTTATTGCATTAAAAAAATTTTACCTACTTGCTCACCAGAAAAAGGCAGGAATTGCCCAGAGATCTTAAGCAAAACAATGTCTCTTCATAAAGTTCTGTTCAGCAGTCACTGCGCCCCAAAGGCTGTACCAATTTCCCCTCTTCCTCCTTTGGTGAAAACTTCTGATACTTTAACTCATGACTTTGAGGCTGGCTGTTCTCACTGGCCCTGCCTGTAAAAGGAAAGTTGCTCTCTGTGGAGTGAGCTGTCCTGGGTAGAGAGGAAGATCATTTGTAGAATTCCCCTGCAAGGGCAAAAGGCAATGCAAAAAGGGGAGGCCATAACTGGTATGTCCCAGTGGTACTTCTAACAGTGTGTGTGCTTTTCCTTCATTTAATAATTCAAGGGAACAAAACTAAAATCAGAAAACTTAAGTCCAGTGCTGAAATATCAAGATAGAAGAAAAAAGAGCTGTCTTGTCTAATTCTTGCACAAGAGCAGGGAAACAAGCAAACTGCCTTCTCCAAGAACAGATTTGCCCTGCACAGGTACGGTTGCCAAGTCCCATCTCCTCCCCAAATGCTGAGAAAAGCTTCTGCAATGGCAGAACAAGCTTAGGAGTTAGATAGAGGTGCTGGAAAAGGATCTCTACAAGGCATCAGGGAGACCAGAGAGGATGTGCTCTGTTCTCAAGCCTCATTCAATAGATGCCATCCTGTGCTGCAGAACAATAGGTTTCAGGTGATATTATTTCTCCTGGTTTTAAAACACAATTCATCTTCTCTGTTCTTTAGCATCATTTTCATTGTTCCCTAGCCAGTTCTCTCAGACTGATAGGGAAACTCACTCACTTATATTTTTCCTACCAGACAAGAAATAGGCACTGAGGAAGCAGTAAAAGGAGTGTACAGGCATAGGGAAGTTAGTGTGCAAAAATAGTAGAGAATGAATCTTATACTAAGGACATCAGCACTTCTTCAATGCTGAGCTAATAACTTCAGCTACAGAACAGCAGGTTATTCTGTAAATCTGAATGTATAGACAGGAGGAGATACCCTGAGGATATCTCTAACTGAGCTACTCGCAGTTTGCAAACTTATTAGACATCACTCATATTTCCACCAAAAGCTATTAGCTGCTGTTTAGAAATGTGTAAGTGCTTGATCTGTGCTTGTCTGTAGGTATAAGAAGCAAATACTTCATACTGGGAATATATACTGGAATCCTCTTATTGAAGATGACTAGGAACTCAGAATAGAAAAAAGAGACAGCATTTAAACAGTGCAGGTTTGTCTCTATAAGGCTTTTTGAGGAGTTCTGTGCTGACAGTTTCTCTAAAGCACAGACTGACACAGGCATATATGCATTAAATGCCATTTCACAGTTCTACATCATCAAAATTCATCCTGCTCAGCCACATGCACATAAACTGCAGAGGCTTTCCCATGGACATTACTGGTGCAGACTTTGTTCAATAACTTTTATCTTGGGTGGACTAAATTTTTCTTCCTCCACCATTACTTAAAATAGCCAGGCTACAACCCCTGAATCATTTTATAACAGAAGCACTGACACAGTCTTTACTCTGGAAGCATGGATGGCATAGTGGTAGCACCAATGTTGATGACAGATGTCATTAGTTTAATGAACACAGTTATCTATTGTCATATATAAGTGAGGTTACTTAATGGAGCTAAATCTACTTTCCTTAATGGCTAGAATTAAGAAACTATGTCACATCTACATTAAGCTTATTACCTGTAATTTGTACAAAGAAACCCATAACTTGAATAATTACTCCTACTTAATATACCATTAACCAAAAATTGATTAAGACTTAGTAGAGTCTATTTGTGATTTCCAGATTTGCTTAGCATCCCTGTTTGGCCCCTCACATGTGACCTCATTAATGTTTTATATTTGATTTGGCTGAAATGATCTGCACTGAGGAGTCTTTTCATTGGTGTACTGTGATGATAAAACAACTTTGTAAATGGATAATATATTTAACATGCTTAAATTCTTGCATATTGTGATTTCTTCAAGCGCTGTGTTATTTTAGAGATTTGACTCTGAGTTGAACAAAATTCTTGGTAAGGCAGCAGTCAGCTGTGGAGGGGCGGCAGCCCGGTGCCGCCCATTGTGAGATCCCATTGACCGAGGTCAATGTGGCGGAGGCCAGAGCCGCCGAGGATGTGATTTCTTGGGGCTCAGTCGAGGATGAGCCTTGAGCCGCCCTCCCTCCTCCCACAACAAAGTTTTGTGTTAGTTCATAGGTGGAAAGTTTGCTGTACCCCTCCCCTCTCCGCCCCTGTTGCCTCCCTGCTTCTAGCTTGTTCTGTTGCTGTGCTCCCCTGATTGGTTCCATGTATTCCCCTCCCTTGTTGTTGCTAATTTGCTCCCCCTGCTGCCTGTCATGTTTCCCCGGGCCTGATTGGCCCCGCCCCTGCCTTCCCGCCCCAGGAAACCCCGGGGCTCCCTTTAACACCTCGGTGCCATCTTGCCCTCGGGGTCAGAGGTTTCGGACCCCAGACCCTGCCGGACCTCTGCCCGAGGACAACAACAGTTCCTTCCCCGCTTGCACTCCTAAATAAAGGACTGTTGCTGCTCCTCCACGCTTGGGACTGGTCTCATTTCGTGGGGATCGCCGTCTCATTCTCCTGCCTTTCTGGACTGCTCCCTTACCCTGCAAAGGGTCCCCCCAAACCCAATCGGGGCACCCTGGGATTGGGCAAGCCGCCGTCGGGTGGTCGCAGCGAGGGTCGAGCCGCCGACCCTGGGGAAGAAACCCACCTGCTAGCCGGGTTCCCCCTGCCTCGAGGAGTCGGACAGCCGCAGCGTCCGAGGCCATTGTTTTCAACGAGGGCGACCTCGAAACGCCAAACCACCGCAGTCAGCTTCTGTGAGTGCTAGATCTCTTACCTATGCCCACTGACTGCTCCTCCAACTTCCCTTCTCCTCCTTTTGGCCTTCTTCCAAGTACAGTAATAGCTTGGAAACATTTTCTTTGAAAGAAATAAAATAGTTCAATCAAATACTTTTTCCTTTGTAATCACCTATTTCCGCATTTTATTTTTCATTTTAAGTGGAATGAATAATATTATGCAAAAAATAGAGAGAGGCAACATACAAGGTAGGAATAAATTTGCAACTGACAAAGAACATCACAGAAAACATAACCCATTCCTAGGCAGACAAAAACCTATTCACTTTAGGCTAATGGCAGAGTGCTTTCTCTCTCTAACATTTACTTCAATAGTATGGGAAGAAAAAAATCATGTCAATATATGAACCATCCATTCCTCTATCTCTGGATTCGGCTTTATCTAACGTTAAACTTTCCTACTTTTGCTTCCTCCTTAAATATAAGATGGAAAAGAGCTGTATCTGTTATTTGCATGGATTCAGAGTTTGGTCAGAGTTAAAGCTGATAAGAAGGAAGGTCACCAGGGTGATCTACTCACCTGCTGCAGGCTTGTTTAGACTCACTGAGGTGCCACAGGCTGACTGAAACACTCTGTGAATAATGTTGTCACCAAATTTTGTCCACAGAATAAAATTAGTTCCTGCAATACACTCATTTACTTAAAAGGATTTTTTCCTATCATCCTTGTACTATTCCTTCCCCTCCCATAGCTCACTGAAGCTGGAGATATCCTTCACATGTCCTTTTCTCCTCTAAGTAGAAAATCACTTTCTTTCAAATGCTTGGCTCTGCACTGAGTTGTCTGCTGGGGAAGGAAATCTGTGTTCTGACCACATCAAATTTTTTTTCTATATATTTTCCTTAAATTCTGTCTCTTCTCTGCGTTTTATCACTTCCTGAAATTTCTGTAGTCAAATTGTATTCAAAGCATAGTATAAAAACAAAAGTAGAGACTATAAAATATAATTTAAAATATCAATTTTGAAAAAAAAAATAATAAAGCTTTCTCTGATGTTCATTTGTATTACTAAACTTTTTTGCCCTGTATCCTGCACAACACAGCTCAGTGTGGTTACTCAGGAAGGTTAAAAAAAACAGTGGTCATGGAAAAAAGATGGAATGTTTAGCTGACTCCTTGATATGTCTAAACAACAGGAAAAAAAAAGGGTGGAAAAGAATTTATCATTTCACACACACACACACAAAAAAAACCCAAAAAACAAATGTTTTAAGTCAGTCTCTGAGGATTTTTACAATTTATGATTTTCAATAGATTTCCTTGCATAAGCTGACAAGCAGACACAGAGGCAGTCAAATTTCTGTTTGCTGCTGGTTAGGGTGCTTTCTTCACCCATTTGTTATCTTTATTGCTAAAGGATGTGGCAAAAATGTGGAGAATCAAATAAATTATGCTTCTCTTAACAAGAAGAAAGTAATCTGTACACCATATTTTCAACATATTCCTTAAATGAAAGGTTAAAATTTAATATGAGTAAATATTCTGAATTAAACTTCTTATTGTGTTGAATAGGACAGGATTGTCCCTGAGTCTAAGACCAAACTAAAGGGTTTAGTCATACTGCCATTTCCACATATTTTAATGGGAAGTTTGTCTGAATCAGGATTAGGGCACCAGGTATCTTACTAAATTATCCCTTTATGTAGCACTGTTAATGTAGGCTGATCCTTTCATCCATGAACTGAGAAATTAAAACTATATTAATAACAAAGGCTCCATAATAACTGCATTGATGGACAACACATAGTTTATATTTAATCACCTCTTATTCATAACATGTCATAATCATCCATCATGGCAGCAAGAAAATTGTCCAGCCTAACTCCTACACTGAATGTAGTAATGAAAATATAATAGGGGAAAAAAGTTCAAGGGGAAACCTCATTGCATAATTGATGTCATGGACTGGTGATCTTACAGAAGATGATGTCTATATTCTGCTCTAAGGTATTTTATTCAATAACAGATACATGTGTGAAGATGTACAGAAATTACATCTCTCTGACATCTCATGCTAATCTTCTCATAAAAAATCATGGATTAACTCTCATGAAG
Organism: Lichenostomus cassidix; assembly: GCF_008360975.1. Classification (NCBI taxonomy): domain Eukaryota; kingdom Metazoa; phylum Chordata; class Aves; order Passeriformes; family Meliphagidae; genus Lichenostomus; species Lichenostomus cassidix. Next base: position 10,936,095 of record NC_139482.1, read on the forward strand.
CATTCAATTTCATTGAACAACAAAAACCATCATCAATTTGATATTTTTATTTTTCTCTCGACTTCCAGTTTCAAGTATGCTTTTAAATTTTCAAGAGAAAAGGAATCTACCTCGTTTTTCTCCCTTAGCATTTTATTTAATGGATTGGTCAAAGTAGACCTCATAAACAGCCTTGTTTTCTTTAGAGCTGTTCTAAGCAGCACTCCTCAAGTGTACTCTGTAACTAATTTATTTTGCATAACTCTGAGGGTTTTGCAGATGTCTGTGACAATGATGGTAGTTTATTAAGTTCTTGATTGCATTATCTTATAATATATTATAAGCAATAAGAAATTATATTCTTTTTGTTCTCTTCTCCCTGGCAGTGGTTTTACTGTGTCATGTTCATCCTCTGAGCTCTACCACTGTTTTAACTTTCCTAGTTAGGGCCCTCTTGCCAGCCTTTTCTAGGCCATGGAGAGTTCATTTTATTGCACTTAATATCAACTAACTGATAGAGTTAGCCTTGTATTTTTTGTTGTCACAGACTCAGCCTTTGCTGTGGTTATTTCATTCTCATCAGTACCCACTCTAGCAACACCAGGCCCAGTGTTACACTGATAAGAACTCTCTACTTCAACGAAGAAGCTTCAAAGATCTCAGTGAGTGATGGCATGAGTCATGGATGCTGCAAATATTGCATTAGCAGCACAATAAAATCTGTCATATAGTCATTGGTTTGGTAAATTTATGTGCAGGAACTTCCACGAGCTTCAATGGGTACATCCACAGTGGTGAAGCTGTCTGTATCCTTCCATCAATCAGAGATTTGGGAAGGAGACCATGGCAGTTACACTGTTATGATTTTCACAGTTTCTAAATAAGATTTTTAAAAACCCACCAAATACCAGAACAAAAAGAACAAAAAAACAGAGATGTTCATGATCTCAGCAAGGACAAGTGTAAGATACATTTAAAAATTCAAACTTCTTGACCTGTTAATCTACTGTTATAATCTAAAGAATTTGTACCCAAAAGGTGAGTTCTTGCACTAAGTGCTCTGCAAATTATTTCCTTAATTTTTTCCCGTTTTCTAAAGCATATGGCTAATCCAGCCTGTGAAAACTTCCATTTAGTTTAGAAATCATGGCCCTTTATGACTAATTTCCTGTGCCAAACTATAATTACTTTCATTCTACATTGCTGGAGAGAATTCGAAAGCAGGATTTCTTTAGAACAAAATTAACTTATATAATGAGTGAAAAGATAAATCATATTAGCTTAATTACAGTATATTAACATTTTTGTTGCATATGAATAAAAAATCAGACACTATAAAAGCAGGTTTCTCATAAAAAGAAAATTTATGGAGATTTATGAAATTTTAGGAACTTGCAAAATTCCATTACTTAACATCTCTATTAAGATCTTTACAAGCATACATAATGAAAGACCTAATAAAATATTTAATAAATGGACTTCTGTTTGAAGTCACTTCGATTCAATATAAGCAAAGGATTTGAAGTTAATTTAGAAGAAAGGGATGATCAGTAGTTAAAATAGAGATAGTTAGTATTTTTTTCAAGATTGTTAAACAAACACAGAACAAGCAAACACTATTAGAATGCTTTAAAATCATTCCAGCACTGATTTTTTAAGCACTTTTTAACTTGAAATTTCAATGTATGTCTGAACATGGATTACCTGAAAATCTACTTGGACAACAAATTCTTATTTAATAGAAATTTTAATTTAAAACTGAACCCATTGGAGAGGTTAACCATCAATAAGGATGATTTACCTGACAGGATTATTCAGGCTAATGCATATTATCTCAGCGTTTCCTTGTTGCCTTCCAGTAATTTGTTTTCTTATTGATTTATGCTTTGCCTAAAAACTTACAAACTTAATGAAATATTATTCAAATTTGTCTTAATGAAATATCCTGCAAAATGAAGTTGTGGTCCATGGCAGGATATATTAGTTCTCCTGTCACAAATAAAGACAATATTAGTGTTGTATTACTATTTTTTATGCCATATCTTTTTCTGATGTTTCAACTAAATTTTGCTACTCAATTATCTCAGAATTCTCCTGATACATGTGGAAAATTAGCTGGTGATGTAGGTGAACATAGGAATGGCAAAAACATTCCATTGTCTCAACATTTTTGTCCCGTGAAGTACCTCTAGTCCACAAACTCTTTTTGTCATGATTCTCTAGAGCCATGGAATCTGCAGTTATTGTCCCTTTCTGACATGTGAGATGTGGAGGTGATGCTGTAGGATGTGTTGACAATTTGGTTCTGTCAGAACTTCAGAATATTTGTAAGAATCAGATTGTCTGGATGAAGGTGTCTTCTAGAGTTTTGATGATATGGTGGTTATTTCTGGCAAAAAATTATATTGCTCATGTGCACAAAATCTCTTCCTCTGATCACTTGATAGATATGACCCAAAGTGATTGATCTAGTTGCTTGATTTAAGAGTACTGGGAAATTTTTCCTACATTCCTGTTGGAAAACACAGTTTTCCAGCAAAACTTGTGTTAGTTGAGCAGGCCTGAACAAAGCCTCAGCATAGTCAGGCCTCAGTAAAAATCCTAGCAAGGCGTCATGAGAAGCTAATACCTGAGAACCACAGCTGTGCTTCTGGGCTGTGAGAAGAATGTCATGAGAAAAGATAGAGAGTCAAAAGTGTTATGAGAAAAATAAGGGAGTCACCAGGAGGATCCCTGAATACGTGAGAACAAACTGCAGCTACGTGTGTAACTATAATTAGAAACATCTGTAACAATATATAAGTTTCTCGTTTGGTAAAATAAAATGGAGTTTGCTCTATGACTTCTATTAAGTCATGTGTGAGTTCTCTCTCGCCGTCCGTCACATTCCTCCAGGGAAACTTCAGTGTCTTCATAATACATATATGACAATGTAACTCAAGTGCTTTCTTCGGGGATTTGGTCTCTGATCCTTCTCCCTCCCTGTTCCCCAGCCCTGAGCAGGTACCTGGCTGTGGTATCCCATTCAGCAACTGTGTATCTTGGCCATAAAAATCTGAAGCAAAAATGACACTGATTAAACAAGATATTTAGTGATGGTAAAAGACACTTCCTTTCATTTCATCTTCAAAGGAAATATAATGTCACTTTTACTTTCAGGTTTGCTACCATTCAATTATAATGTCAAAATCCATTTGACAGAGATTATCAATCAGAATAGATCCTGAAACAGACAAACCCTTTTATCCTAGCAGATCCTAATATGTTTGCAAATTATGCAGTTTTGAGGTGGCTGAGACTATCTTTCTGGCATAAAGGCTTAATGGAAAAAAGCTGTAATTAGACAGATTTGCATAATTCAAACAGGCTTTTTTATCATTATATTGAGATACCCTGAATCTTACTTTGCAGTTAAAAGAGCATCCTTTGTCTAGCTTTGTCAGTGCCATACAGACAATGGGCATTCATGGAAAAAAGAATTCTACATAGAATAAGTAAACTGTAGTAGCAAACTGCATAAAGAATGTAAAAATATGTAGCAAAGCACCCTGTCTGGCAAGCCATCAAAGATGAGACAAATAGTCAGGTCTAGAACTGAAATCTGAAAGCAGTTACAGAAGGAAGAACAGACTGTGGGATGGAGAGAACAGAAACCTCTTGTTTTTGCCATTTCACTGTTTAAAGGGCTGAAATTTCATTCTGCCTTCAGGCAGCTCCTTCAGCTGGCCAAGGGTGTTTGTCTCCATAGTGTCTAGGGAAAGCAGTCATGGAGAAACCTGAAACAACTGTTGTTTGTCAGAGAATCACAAAATGGTTGGAGTCAGAAAGGACCTCTGGAGATCATCTAGTCAAACCCCTCTGCTCATTTAGAGCAGGTTGCACAGGTTCATGTCCACGTGGGTTTTGGATATCTTGAGGACGAGACTCCACATCCTCTCTGGGCAGCCTGCTCCAGTGCTCCGTCACAGTAATTCTTCCTTGTATTCAGGTAGAACTTCCTGCCTTTCTTTCTATGCTCACTGTCCCTTATCCTGTTGTTGGGCATCACTTCAAAGGCTAGCCCTATCCTCTTGTCCTGCATTCTATTATTTAGAACTACATCTTTAACTAATGTGTGAATATGTTGAAAAATCATAATCTCAAAGACTAAGCCCCAGGGACTACGCAGCAGTAGTGTTGGCAATAATAATACAGTGCTCTGAGCTAGTGTACTAACATAAAAAATAAAAGCAATTTCTAGCTATGAAGTACCAGTACCAGTTCATGAGCTAACTATGTCTCATACTGGTGTTGTGGTTATCTCCTGTTATGTGCTCTTTAGACTGAGGTGGGAACACAAATATTTGACCTCCAAGCATCCTCCCAAGGAATTCAATTCTTTCTCTGAAGGGCAGGAGGAGACAATTAATTAGCTTTCTGAAGCCCTTCATATCCATTCTGGAGTTATGAGCTTCTCCCTCCCTCTTAGGAGCCTTAAATTGTTGAGGTGGTGTTTGAAAATTCTCACACAGCTTCACAGTCCGCTTCATGTACCTGATGGCTTCAGGAAAGACACTGCTAGACACTGCTTTTTCTTGTCTAGTAACAATTACCATTGTTACTAGACCAAAAAGAAGTTAACTTTAATAAACAGAGTGATTACCTCAGCCTGGAAGCACTGACTAACTGTGAGTTCTCACAATGTGCTTAGTGATTTAGAAATTTTTGAATATGATGCCCCTGAAAGAAGGAAGGGAAAGAGTATACATAAAGTGTGACATGCAATATATTTCTGTACATATTCAAAGCTTTAAAGCTGAACAAAAATGTATCAAGTAAGTTAGAAACCATATATTTGAATAATTTATTTCACATAATCTTGAGACAGTTCTCTTCAAAACAAAAGTAAATGTAACTTCCATGATTTCTGTGCACTAGAAACTCTAGAAACACTAGAAACTTTTAAGCGTGTTGCAATGCTCAAAATTTATAAAATTTGATGCTGTTTTCAAGTGCATAACAACAGTAATGATTTTTTTTCCATTGGTATGTATTTCCTGCATAGCAAATTTGGATTTGTGGTTTTATATCCCCCCTAATTATGACTTGGAAACAACTATTAGCAAGGCTTTCTGAGATCAGAGATGACGTTGGCTATGGTAACACTACAGTAATAGATGACTATTATTATGCTAAAAAGGTAGTATTTGTTTTACAATTAGTTTCACAAAAAAAAATATAAAGAAGAAAATGATAATATAAAAACTTTCATGTGTAGGAAGATTTATCAAATACGTTTCCTGAAAAACTTTTAAAACAGGATTGGTAGCCACATTTTCTTGAATATTAGCAAATTTTCAAACATTTTGTCATTTACCACTAACTATGAAGCTTTTTTAAGCATTTTGAAAGGCACTTGAAAATTATAAGAAAAAGAGAAAAAGGAAAGGAAAAATCCCCACTTGTTCTAGGTTTTCTTAACCTTACTTAACAGTGTAAGGCTGGGACAAGGTCTCTGACAGATTGGAGTGGCTCAGGGGATTGGTAATGGGCTATGGAGTTATATACCTCTAGGTCATCATTTCAAATCTGGAGTGTTACTAATTAAAGACATAGCACACTCTGTTATTTGTATTTTTAAGGTCTATAAACTTCTTTGGGCTTCTTGGTTAATGACTTGAATTAAATTGATTGTGAAAAGGAACGTCTGTCCTTGAATGACTTTACTGAAGCCTGAGGTAAGAGGTTATTTCTCAGTAGAATAGTAACAATTCTGTTGTTAGATGTAGCAAATAAATATTTCAGCTCTTAATACCTTAACTGAACTGATGAGGGGATGATTTGTTCAGAAGTAGGGGTAACTAGGAGCACCCTGGAATATTTAAAGGAATCTAATGTTACCTGTCCAGTTACACCCTGCTTTCTTCTTATAAAATTAACTATTCATTTGCAAAAAACTCATATTCTTGCAACATAATGCTGAATATGGAAGCAGAATCCAAGCAAAAGGGAGGCAGAAGAGACTGAGAGAAAATGGCAAACAGGCAAATACCTTCCTGTAAACTGAGAGAAAAAGGGATACAGGGAGAATGTGAAAATTCCTGTGTTCTCAGTCTAAACTTATTTTAGGCTACTGCTGTAACTAAGAGATTACTGAGAATTTGAGGTAAAAAACAAAGGAAGTTTTTCTCAGACAAGAAAGTTGATGGAGGGGAAAACTGTATCATTTTAATTGCCTTAGATCTCAGAGTAATTAGGAACCCAGCCTTGCACACAATTACAAAGTTGTCTCTGGTCACACAGATGACTGAATCCACAAGTCATTTCAAAAGGGTTTCGATTCACACAAATGCCAAATTGAGAAACTTCTTAGATAAATGATTACAACAACACTTCTTTGCCTGTCTTTCATGCCACTAACTACAGCTTTTATGACAAAAAAATGTCATCTCTCTGTTGGAACATCTGCTTTTGTAAAGAAATTTCAGGATTTGACAGAAGACCATCATGAGTCCTCTTAGATCTCCTGGGAATACGAGGTATCTCATCTTTCAGAAGCTTATTGAAATTACATGTTTAATTTAAAAGGGCCAAAATTAATATAAATTCTCAAGTAATGAATAACATAAGACTTGAATAACATGATAGAACTTACTGCATTTCCATTTTCTAGAGGATAGAATAGAGCCTAAGTCACAAAACCAGGAAATTTAAGCCATTAAAGATTTCAAGTTCATCTTTTGTATGTGGAGGGCAGGGAAATGAAGGAGGAGGGGCATGTGGGACCCAAACTTTTCTGTACTTTCCCCAAACATATTCTCTTACTTAGTTTGAAAATGTTTATTAGAAAGGTTCACTTGTAGCAGCTTAATCAAATGCAGAACACTTTCAGTGAAATTTAAATACTGCTCTAAATAACAAGAAACACTATCCAAAATTTCCTGTGTCCATTTCCTCAAAAGTCTATGTCATTCTTGAATATATGTTTACTACAGAACTCAAAACTATGCTCAAAAATGTCCTTTCTCTTAACTTGATCTCTTTCATCATCTTGCTCTGAAGTTCTCACCCACAACCTGCTCTACAGCAGATACCAGTTCCATTCCTGGCATTCTTTAGCACTGATTTTCACTCACTGCTGCTAAGACAAAAAAGGCTATTGCAATGTTTTCCTCCATGCTATTAGAAACTTGAACACCTTTGAATAATGTTGACAGTTCTAGATGGTTTGTGCCTGGGGATGGATTTTGGCCACTTCTGAAAATGCCAAAACACACAACCATTCTTACTCTGTTTGGCCTTGCCCCTGTAGAAGAAAAGACAGGAGCAACTACCATATGTCCCATCAACTCAAATTTTCTCTGCCAAAAGTGGAAAAACAAACCTATTTGCTTTCAGACATTTCTTGTTCCCTTTCATGGGATCCAGGCAGAATCTGCCACAGTGAGGAATGAAGACAACATGTTCCCCTCTCCCCATGTCCAGCTGGAATCAGCCTCTGGACTCTTCTTTTTGTCAGGTCATATCTTCCCATTATGAGTCCAGATGGTACAATTTTTTCCTTCTTACATTTTTTCCTCAATGCTGAGCAAAAGGAGCCCAAAGCGATGTTCTATTATTTTAGAGTGAGAGCTCTCTCTAGTGGCAAGGATGTTATTTGCCTTTATGTTTGTTTCAGTTATAAAATATTCCAAAAGTCTACCTGACATTTGTCCACACTGGGAGCATTACCATTGCATTAACACTGACAGGTATTTTAAAATATGCTTCTAAATTTTTGTTCCAGATTTTTTTATAGTAACATGGCTACAAACTGTTCTCAACTCAAACCAATAGAATTTATATCTGTTTACATCTCAGGCACTAGAGCCTTTAATTGCATTCAGTTTATTATCTAAAACACTCTGGTCTGGAGAATGAGAGGACACCGAGAATAAAAAATGGCATTCTGTGAGTCTTCATGGCAAAGTGCAGAGTGAGTAGGTTTAAAAACAGCCCTCATGTTAAAATAAGCAGGAAGGTTTGTTAAGGTTCTTCAGTACAGGTGGAATTAAGATTAGGAGAAAGATTTCAGGTGACTTTTTGAACAACGGTTGTTGCTATGCAGGATAGAATTTCTCCAAGAGCATTAGGAATCTGGTCAAATCCTTTCACATAAAAATGTTCACTAACATGTGATGAGGGAGAATACCAAACTTGGAGAGTGTTGCAAAGAAACAATGAAAAAGTTAGGCATAAACTGGCAGAATATTTATGCTTTAAATTACATAAAATTAGACTCTGGTCTTTTAATTTGGGGGAAAATTAAATTTAGAAAGTATTTTGCTTGAAACAAGTATAAAAACTCAGGAAAAAATGCTAGTGTTCCATTTTATTCTCTCAACATTCGAATTTTCTCTTTTAAAATTGAGAAAAAATAAAACTAAACCCAAAGAAAACGTTTAAAATGTAAAAATATTTCAAGCTGATCAAAACTTATTCTTAAATTACCTTTTCCACAAAATTTTGGTTGAGGAACCAGATCAAAATGTAATCATGTGAATAGCTCTATGTAAAATGTCATTTTTAAATAACTTCTGCATTAAACCTACAAACTGCTGTATCTAATTTAAACTTTGGACTTCATTAAAATTAGTGTGGCCTCATTCAAATAATCCTCTGCAGTAGCAGTTGACTGGAAAATTACCTGAATGTCAAACTGAAATTTAGCTTCTCCACTTCACACACAAACTAAAATCTCCCCCCAGATCCTCAGCAACAGAGCTAAGGAATGCTAAGGCAGGTATACAGTGCTAAAGATAAGGACATTTGAATTGTATTTCCCAAACCATTTCCTTATTTCTAGAAACCTCTTCGCTGTGTATTTACATTTGTTGCTCTTTAAGCATGGAAGCACATTCTCATACATCTATTCTCTAGAATTTTAAAATTGTACAATTTTAGCTTCCCTCCAGTGATCAATTCCCAGCTCTGGGTCAAGGCTGGCCAGGAGGAGGCTGATTGGTGGGGAGTGAAGGTCTGGGCTTTGCTCACTGGGGAGCTCATGCTTCCCACTGCTGCATTTCCTTCCCCAGAGCAGTTTCCCCTTCTTCCATCCCCTTTTGCAGCCCTGGCCAGCTGCAGTGGGGTGGGTGTGGATATCCCTGCAGGTTTCATTCAGGAGCCCCCAGGGCCTGAATTAGCTTATTCAAAAAATGCTCAGACTAGTGAGTGCACCTGAATGACATATTCTCCCTGACAATAGTAAATTAGCACATTTTTATCTCTAAATCATCTCAGATATTTCAATGATGAGCAAGTACTTGCAGTTTCATTCCTGCTTATCCTTGCTGACACTCAAATTATTCTGAAGCCACCAGCAGTTCTAAAAGCAAGACACATTGATTTCCTCATTATATTAGGAAACGGCAAGTTAAGCAAATTTCAGAAGTCTTTTCAAACTCCAGAGTCTGTTCAGAAGTGATAAGACAAGACATCATATTCAGCTCTGTAAGCTTTTGTGTGGAGATAGTTCTCAGCAAAAGTATTTCTGTCCTAAGGAAAAAAAAAAAGAAAAAAAACCAAAAAACTATTTCCCTCTTCCAGCTCTGGAAAAGGAAGGGAAGGATGGAATCTTCAAATTTTAATTCATGTACTACAACTGCTTTACTTGCTTTTTTTCTATGCAAGGAAAGAGAGAATTTTCTATGCTAAAATTGCATTTTACACTGCAACCCACCATGCAAAATTGTCCTAACCTCAACTGTACCTGTCAAAGACATATGGGCAAAATAAATTAAAAAAAAAATATATATATTATCACTATGGCAAATTACTTTCATTCAGAAAAGAAAAAAGAAATTATTTTTCACCAGTAAAAAATTCTAATAATGGATGTGTGAAAATCTTTCCAACAGATGAAATCTTTTTACATTTGTCCAACAAATGGCTTACAGCATGTTCATTTATTTTATATAAATTCCCCAGTGACCTCAAAATAATACTGGTTATGTCACATAGCAAAAACGGGTTGTATTCAGATGCTATATTGGAAATACAAAGTAAGTTTTTAGTACCATTTACTGCACTGGACCAGGTTGTGTGACCCAGGCAGTGCGCTGTACTTCAGGTATTGGTATATGGTGAGCATAAAGTATGGAGATTACTGTGGAAATGATAGTAATTCTTACTGCAACAACACAATCTCTTAAAACTGATTTATTTTTACAAGGATATATGTGGGAGAAAGATATCTACCCAAAAGTCAGTCTCAATTTCTATTTTTATTTCTATTTGATTCTACTTATTATGTTCTAAATGAACCACATAGTCATGGGTATAAGAAGAGAAAATACCATCCCCTCACTTGTATTTTTGGGGGGGTTGGTTTTGGGTTATTTTTGCTTGTGTGTGTGTGTGTGTGTGGGTGTGTGTGTTACTTGTGTAAGTCTAGGAAAAAAAATTATTTATCTAAGATTTCTTGTAAAATAACAAGTGGTCTCAGGTTTGCTAGAGAGCCACTTGTGCTATGAGTTTTCTGTGACCTCTGTGTGGAGCAGGAAATGCTACCTGCAACATTCACAAGGTCACTTTAAAACCTCAAATTGCAAAATATTTTGAATCTCATCCTATGGAGGATAATTCTGTTTAACATTACAATGTGTACAAACAGAATAAGAGCAGGGTATGTGCAAAATAACAAGTCTGAGAATGAGCAAATTGTTCCAAAGGGAATAATATAGCTGTCTAAGCATCATTCCTCCAATAGTTTGACTTGTAAAACAGATGTTTGAAGCCTTCTGGTTAAAGATAAACTGACCTTCTCCTGGAGTAAATATATTCAAAAACATATATTTATCTTGATCTTTGGATGAGTACTCACTCCTTGAAATAACAGTATGCATTCATTTGCTCGTGTGTTCAGGTAACTCCATTCCATTCTAATAGACAAAGACATCCACCCCATCAGTTCACATTGATTTGCTGGGAAATAAAAAAGAATGTGCTGCCCTGAAGTGCCAAACATCCACAGAATACAGGGCTGAGCAGAGGTAAAGCAACCTTACCTGGTGTTTGAAAAGACACAGTGTAGTTCAGGTGAAACACTCAGCTGCACAGACTCCAGGTGCACTGACCTCTGCTCCTGGAGGCTTTGGCATGAGCTCTGTACAACATCAGAATATTTCCCACAATATTAGCTGTGGAGACACAGTGTTGAGCTGACAGTGAGGTCAGTCAGATCCCAAAGCCAGAAATCTTAACAGGAGAGGTAACCAAGAAACAACAGCAGCTGAGCTGGAAGATGTCTCACCTGCACAGCCTCTGAATTTAAATTTTTAGAGGATGAAAATGACATCCCCTGGGAAAACACAACAGTAACTTAAGTGACTATATATACAAGAAGGCTGTGAGTGATCTGAAAGGTCAAAATAATAAAAAATTGATATCTTTGATGAGCAGCGTGTTTCTGAATTGTGGGGGAAATTCTGCACCTGTAGCAAAAAAAGGACAAACTTGTCATTAGGACACTTTTCTTTGACAAATTAGTCTTTCATTTTTGATGAATTAAGAGCTTAATGCATTCATCTCTTGATTTTTGTGTCTGTCAATGTTGTTTCAAAAGTTAAATTTTCATTAACACGTATGTTCTTCCTTTGTAAAGCAGAATGTACTGAAAGACTGGAGATTTAACGAGATTTAGTTTACTGAGAACTTTACGAAGTTTACAAACTTGATACGCTAACAATGTAAAAGAACAAAACTAAACCTCAAAATTACAAAATGCTAACAAAACTGTAACAAAACCAGCAGTGAAGTTCATTTTGCTCCATGTCATTGCTTAAAATGTCCAGTCTTCTGAAGGGTTGATTTTTTCAGATTTTTTTTAGATTAACGCAGATCTCAAAGGTAGTTTTACTTTTAGCAAAGTGATTTATACTAAAGCAGTCATCTTTTTTTTTCTGTTTTATTCCAAATCTATAAGACTTATTTCAGTCCCATGGCTGTCTTCAATCATCTTTATGCACCCTCAGTCAACTGACTCATTTGCTGCTACAAAATAAAATGGATTTCTGGGTAGGTTCTTCACTCCTAATGAAGAAAAAGGATCAGGCACTGGTTTTGATGCCATTAGATGGCCCACCTGTTTATGTAATTTTTTATTACAGTATTTTATGGTTTTACACACAAATTTCCAGAGTTTATGATCATTTAGATCATACTCATTCCCAAGTCCTTCCCAATGGATCTTCTGTACTGCTGCAGTGCTGCCAGTATGGCATCTCCAGTAACATTTAAAACTAAATATAGGGCTGCAATTTTCTTAGCTAGCTTTTAAACTTCTGCATTTCCACATCATTCCTCCTAGTGATGTTTAACTTACCTGAGGTTATTTCTTTTGCTTCTCTAGGGATGCTTAATATGAGCCAATCGTGGTGCCATTTCTGAGGTGGTCCTTTGTCTATGTGGTTTTATATCCCTTTAACAGCCGGAAAGTGCTTGGTTGTGTTTTGTTTTTTTGTTTTGTTTTTTTTAACAGATTGGTTTCAAATATTTAGAATTATAGAATCAGAATATTTTGGCTTTGAGCCGAGTCCTGCAGATTGCTCTGAGTCAAGTCCAAGGCTGTGGGGTTCTTCTGGGCCCGTTGTCTGGACACTCTATGATAACACCTAAAAATTTAATCTCCAATTCACATTCCAGTGTGACATTTGACCAGTCTGCATGGGGGTAATTGCAGTACAGGTCTTTTTCTGCCCTTGGTGTCTCTGATTTCTCTCAGCATATCATAGCCAATGAACCCATTTCAGTTAGACAGTTGGTGATACAGATTCTGCTTTATTTGTTCTTTTGAGGCTTGAGATTTTAATTCACACAGATTCTGTGCTAGTTACTGAAGTAGTTAAGCTGTTTCTTTCCTTTGCTTTGGTCTCAAGCCCTTTTAACACAGAATAAAATTCTGCTGACAGCAAAATTACGTGTCTTTCCTGTATATTTGGTATCATGTTATTACAGTGTTCTCCTTGCTCTCTTTCTCTACTCAGCTTTCTGACAGGTCTTGCATGTTGACATCTTCATTTAAGGCTAAAAGGTCAAATACTTCTTTCTTCCCATACATTTCTAGCACTATTAGAAAAGCACAGTCGTGCTGGGAATGATTACTGATTTTGATTTGAAATGGCAATATGGATTGGGTTGGGCACATTATCCTCCTAATGTGACTAGTTGTTCTAGCAGGAGACACTGAACTGCTTAGACCTGACACAGAGAGCCAGAACTAAATTCTTTTTTTGGCTCAACAATAAAATGTGCAACAACCATTGCAACTCAGTTGTACTTCCTGGTGTCTTCTGCTCCAACAATCTCATAGTGTATGCTAACATCAACAGAACCTATGAATCTATCAAACAGCCAAAACTGTGAAAAAAAATTCTGAGCATGGTATGTAAAGCAAAGGTAAAAATGCTTTATCCAATAGGTTATATTAGTAGTATTAATATTAGTATTAGTATTAGTATTAGTATTATCTGATCTAGGCTACTTCTAACAGGTAAGTCCAAATCATGATATACCAGTGCTTATAATTATTCTGTGGGTCTTTCAGAAGTCTACTTTATCAGGTCACTGTTGATCTTTACAGAAACAGAGTAAAGAAGGGAATTAACTTCAGTCCTGAAGTACGACATGTTTTGTGAAGAAAAAGAAAAGAAAAGAAATATCAGCACAGATTTGGGAAAGCAATTTCAGTTTTTATTTCATCCTCTAACTATTCAGGAAGCTTTTATATTTTAAGAAAATTCAAAATTTTTTGTTGATTTTTTTATATTGTATTAGGAAGTTGAAAAAATTATAAAAGCTTAAGTGCGTATATATATATATGTATGTATATGTGCGCACACACACATACATATAAGTGTAGATAAATATAGATGACTATTGAAAAAGGGAGGAAAGGGCTTCTGAAGTGCAGCATAGAATCCTTCAGAAGGTAACTGAGCTCAAACAGGAACCCCTTTCCAGGGGCACTCCATCTGCATCCCAAACACAAGCCCAGGTCTGCAGCACAGGCTCTGCAATCAGCAGCAGCTGCCTGTGCTGCTGTTACTGTGGTATAAAACTCCTTTCTTTGTTCCTCACATGGCACTTTAAGACTAGCTGACAAATGGGGTCTTAAAGTCCATTTCCCAAACACCATTCCTGTGGCTACAAATGTAAGACATTTGGTTCTGGTTAAGGGTTATGGGTGCAGGGGTTGCTGGGGGGCACAGGGGCTCTGCTGCCCCTACCAAAGCCCAAATGACAAAACTATTCCCTTATCTCTAACCCTGGAAATTAATTTCACAGCTTCCTATGGTTTTATGCTTGCTTGTGTTTTTTTGCTTTTATTTTGCAAGAAAGAGTTCCCTGAGCCATACATCCACTGATCTTAGTTACTCACAAATTTTCTTTGGCCATACTTGTCCTTCATCCCTTTCAAGCTGCCTTCCCATGGTTTCAGGAGATGGCTCAGTTTGTCATGAAGATATACTCAAAAGCAGGCATGGCCTCCTGAAAAGACTGTGTGAATGTTTTTTGGTAGTCAGATGCTAACAGGTATGGAGAGAGCAACCAAGTAAAAACCCAAGCAATCAGAAATTTTGAACTATGAAATAAAGTCCAGTGGATGGCAGATCTTCCCTTTACAGGGCTTAATATGGTTTAGGTGCAGAGAGTTTAATTAAATCAAAAATAAACCTAATTGTTCATTCCAAATTCACAAGTTAGTTTTTAGAAAGGTTTAAAATATTTTCATTAAAATGTATCTTGCAGAAGCTGAAAGAGTTTTGCATTTGGACAGGGATCTCAGCTCTTTCATGCCTAACCTAAGCAGCTCTCCAGCATTCCTTTGATGTAGCTGGATCTAAAATTCACCTCTGATGTGTTTCTAGGCAACAAAATTACTTATGAAGTTTCTGAAAATCTGAAACATAGATTATCTCAAATTACTTAAGAAGCAAAGGTAATAAATGAAGAGCAACAGGAAAGTGTTGGGGTGTTTTTGTTAAACAGATTTGCTTCTGTGGACAGCTCTTTAGGCTCATAGAATCAGAATACTTTAAGTTGGAAGTGATCCATAAGGACATGGAGCCCAAATCTCTGCTCCTCACAGGACTGCCCAACACTAAACAGAATCATTAAGAGTATTCTCTAGATTCTCACTGGACACTGACAAGTTTGGTGCTGCAGCCAGTTCTTTTGGGAGCCTGTGACCAACCACCTTCTGGGTGAAGGATCTCCTCCTCTTGTCCAGACTGAACTTCCCCTGATGCAGCTTCATTCCATTTCCATGTGTCCTCTCACTGATCACCAGAAAAAGAAGATCAGCACCCCTCTGCTGGTCTCCCCCCAACCAGGAAGCTGTGACTGCAGTGAGAAACCACTCAGCCTTTAATTTTACTTTTTCTGTGTGCCACTGCAGTAGCATGGCAATTCCAAACAAGAGGTCAGTGCAGTCTTGTACTGACATTTCAAATTTCACTGCTGTCTGTCATGATGCTTCAAATTCCATGTGCTACAAGACAGTGGTTGTTTTTTTTGGTTTTTGGTTTTTTGGGGTTTTTTTTGCATTTATTGGGTAGATGAAAAAGCATGCAAGGTAGCTGAGGGTAGGATTATACCCTTTGCAAGATTTTCAGTATAGTCAGAGCCTCCTCTTGCCTTGTGTACAGTTGCTGAGCCTTGTCATTTCCATCTTGCCCTTGAAACGATCTAATGATATTCAGCAGAATCTTATTCCCATAGGAGATTGATTATTGTGCAGTTTCACACTCATTTAGCTCTTCCTTTTCTGGTAGAAGGCTATGAGCTAATGATTATTTGCACCACTGTCCACAGCCTTCTGCTTTCTCCATTAGGGACCTTCTCCAGCTTCTGCAAATTTCTTCTTGGAAACAACTTCTTATTTTCTGAGAATCTTTATTATAGAATCGTTGAGGAACAAAAAGTTCTTTCTCCTCTATAATTAAAGATAAGAAATTGGTAGAAACAAAATATCTAATACTCCTTAAGTGAAAAAAAAAATTAGCATATAACAGGCAGGAAAGGCAGAGGAAAACTGATGATGGACAGTTTGGGAAAGGGAATAGAAAAAAAAAAGAGGAAAAGGGAGAAGGGGGAATGGAAATTAATCTTAATCTTATATTGAAATTAAAATCAAGGTGCTGTTGATGCCACTTTTTTGTATTCTGCCTCTTGTCATTGAAATTTTAATATGATTTTGACTTGAGAAAAGCTGGAGAAATAACATTCACAGCAAATGAAATAGTGAAGGCATTTCTGCAACACAGCAAAACATACCTCTTTAAAGGGAAAGGAAGCAGGAGACAGTGGGAGGGAAAGAGAATTTTAAGGTCATGGGTTCTAGTTGTGAAATCAGTTTTAGAAAAAGACTAAATGCCTGAAAAAACTGTACGTAAATTACCTATACTCTTGGTTATGCAATATATGCACCCAGGATATGCATCCTGAAGCACATCAACTCTGTTTAAATTTTCATATCCTTATAATCTGCAATTTAATAGTTTAGGCAGTTCCACATAAGTTTACTGTGCATTATAAACAGGAAAACTTTCTGGTGCCTTCTCCATGGAGACTGAAGCATGTCTTTCTGACAATTCAAGCAGATATTTTGTTTATATAATTAGATTATGTAAAACACTATTGTACATACAATTTATAACTGTTTATTGGCTATCTTGGCAGTAGGTATGTCTGGATATTGTTCTGTATGGAGGGTATTTCACTCCTACTCAAGACTGGAATCTCCCTCAACATTTTGTACAATTCCAGAAGTCTTCTTTGAAAGTAGGTATTGATGTTTTTCCATCTCATTAGGGCCCTGCCAGCTGCTGCCTTGATGACTTTGCAAGGAAGGCTGAGTGATTTAGGATACTTCTTGACAGTATCAAAGATTTTCTTTTAACTTCCTTGTTCTGTGCTCTGCTCTATTGATGAATCTCTCTTGCTTTGCCTCATCAGTTGTATCTCCCAATCAAAGTCCCCACATGCCACTCATTCATTTCACAGTGTGATATTTCCTTGATTTCAGCACTTGTCTCTCATTCACAATGCCTCATTCCTCATACATTATCCATGCTTATTCTGCATATCTTATTTTGGATCCTGGCATATGACAGCCTGTTTTCAGAATGAGATTTCTTTAATTGTTTCAAGAATTGATGTTATTTGCTCCTTTTTTGATATCTCAGATCACTTATAAACGACTGCCCAATAGGTAAAACATATTTACACAAACATATTCTGGGAATTTTTTATTGTAGTTTGTAATTTGTGCAGATGTAATATTGAAGTTGTAATTTCAGCAAGCTACAAAACAATTGTACAACTGTAGTTGTAAAAACCAGTTTCACCTTAGAATAAAATGGAATAATCATATGGATTAATACCTTGTATAAGCAAGTGCTGTTTGGGCATTGTCCAGTTCCTGGGTTGGTTTTTGGTTTTTTTTTTGGGGGGGGTGGTTTGTTTGCTTAGTTTTTTAGTTTGCTTTAATTTTAAGTGGGAGATGGAAAAAGGCTAGGGGGAAATAAAGAATGACAACAGATCCATTTCTTTAAATCACAGATGAGTTCTTGATTGTTTTACATTTGCATTTCAATCACACGTGTTTTAATATATTTAGTTATTAGTTATACAATTTCTATTGTACACAAAATATTCTAATATAAATGCACTTTTCTCTAAGGGAGGAAAAAATCTATATAAAGTCTTCAACTAAATGTCCCATACAGCTTTATATATTACCTAAAACTTTAAATACAGTTTAAACCAAAACATTTGAGATATTTTACAATCTTAAACCTTTAATCCTCCTCTTTCCTACTCCCAATACGGTCAGTGATGAAAACTAGTAGAAGACAAAGCATAAGAGAACAAAAACAATGATCAAAGAGCTGGAAAACATTTTTTCTGAAAGCTAGTAAGAACTGGGTTTGTGTTATTTGTGAAAGGGACACAGAGGAGAAATATGACAGGACTTCAGAAGTGTGAAAACTTCCAGCTGGTACAAATGGGAATAAAGTTTTATCTTTGTTCTTTTTAGACAAAAGCAAGACATAAGGATTTTAAATCACTTCAAAAGAGATCTACATTGGAAATTACAAAGAAAAACACCTTGCAACCAGAACCATTCAACATCACAGACAGGATCTGGGAAGAGCCCAGAATCTGTATTACATAAATGTTTACATAAGACAAACATCTGTCAGGAAAAGTTTGGTTTATGTGATGATCTTCCTTGTAGGGCCAAAAAAGAAAAAAAGGCCATGGCAATATTTGATTCTGTAGATGAGCAATTGACATCTCAACCTTCTGCTAAAACAACTGACTGTAATTAATAAAACAACAAATGGATTCAGTTTCAATTACAAGCAAGCAAAACAAGTGTGCTCAAGCACTAAAGGTAACAAGCCTGTCTTACCTGCTGTGTTGCTGTATATAACCTTGAAATTCTGGAAATGAAAATATTGCTTTCACAGAGCTAGCAGCAGATAACTGCAAGGATCAAAAGAAGATTTGTGGCAGGATTATCCATAATACGAAATGTGTAGGTAAGTAATGTGGTTCTTAGCTCTGGTACCAAAAGTGATCAAAGCAAGCTATCAGAAAAAGTAACTTCAGTGAAATATAAAACAGTCAATTCAGAAATTACAAATAATGAAGACCTCAAAAATCCCATAAAAATGGTAAGGAAAGAGATACTCAAAGTTGTTCCAGAGGGATCTGTAGTATAAATTGTTATGTAATCAGCATTGGTATACTTGTTCTTGCACCATGTCAGAAAGTGTTTGAAATTAATCAGAATTTTGGAATAGATTTGATTTATCAAGCTAATGAAATGGAAACCTAAAATGTCATTTGCTTTTGTAATATAATTGAAAACCATATTTATTAAAATGTCAGCATGTGCAAACAGCTATTAGATTTGCTGTTTCTGAATATTTTTTCCCTTTACTCAGCTAAAAGTTAAATATTTGCCTTACATAGTGCTATATGGACAGTATTTGTATCTTTATAACTATAGAGAAAGAGTTGCCCAGCATCAGACAAGGGTCCGCCTAGTCAAGTATCTTGCATTTTGTGATTACTAGGATTGGATGTTTGGGAATAGCATATAAAACATAGTCAAATAGAGCAAAATGCTTTCCTTCCAGTATGCTTCCCTAGTTTTTAGAAAATTTCTCTCTGAAAAAATTCTTAATATTTTTGTTTACAAGGCTTTCATGGATTTTTCTTTCAAGAAATTTCATAATTACTTTTTGAAGCTATCAAAGCTATGGTATCAAGAATATACTGTGACAAAATGTTCCACAGTGTAATTGAGTGACACTGACATTTCATTTAATGGCTACCTGACAATTTTGTACTAATCATCTCCATCCCCTTGATCTCTGTTGGGAAAACAGTGACTAAATTATTTCCTAAATAGACTCCTCATGGCTCTAATTTCTTTCCTGTAGACATGTCATATTCCTAGTCATCTCTTCTCAGACCAGCAAAGAGACTTTCCAGACTTGCTTTAATATTCCCTGTTGTAAAAATACAGGATTCCCTTGCTTTGATCATCCTCTTCACTCTTCACTTTATTATTTTCAATCTACTCTTTCATTTTCTGAGATGTAAGAATCACAGATATTCCTGAGATGTGGGATCACCACAGGATTACATGTTCTCTTTAAAATAAAATAACAACAGATTTCTGCTAGGAAAGCAGCTCTGTGCCAGTGTAGAAAGCTTTGTCAAGAACACATTAGTAGTTCTTGCTATGCAGACAATGTTAAGGAAAAAAATCAAAATTTACAGTATTTAGACCTGTAAAATCAGTTACCCATACGTTTTTACAAAAGCTATCCAAATGTGAAAATCAATTGCATTTCTTGAGGTACCAATGCTTCTTAATTCAAATCACACACAAAATATATTTAATTTTTCTCTCCTACTACTCCCTATTATGTCTCCATCCTTCCAAAATGAATGAGCATTTACTTCCAGCTATTATCTATATAGTACTGTAAATACCAACAGGTTTTCTTTACCTTCTTGCTCTGCATAACTGCAACAAATCTGCTTTGAATTCACATGTTAACAAACAGAAGCAACGATGTGTGTGCTTGGGAAAAGAGGAGTAAAGAGACAAAGAAATAGCCCTTCTCTGTTCTTTTAGGCTTTGGAAAAAGTTGTTTGAGTTTTAGCTGAAAGCATCTCTTGCTATCAGTTTGTCCAGACTCATTTCTCAAACCTAAATTTCAGTTTCTGGGTTTCTTTATATTAAATTGCACCAACTTTTTGTTAGAAGACTATCTCTCTTCTCCTGAGTTTGCATGTCTGCTCTCTTCTGGTAAAAGATTCTCTAGGAATAGCCCTGTTTATTTGAAATAGCTCTGTATATATCCTCTCTCTTTTGCCAATTTTGTAAGTTCATTTTTCTCTAAGTGTTTTGTTCTCTGCTTCTGGTAATCTTCACTCCTCATATTTTTAGAAAATTCAGCTATGTCACTGTGAAGTCTCCCCTTAAACGAGGAAAAAAAGCTGAACTTCTTTAATCTTGCTTCACAACTAGTATTAATTTAGCTTATTTCACTTGCATCCCTCTAAAGCAATTATAGTCACTCTTTCTCTTCTTAAGTGCAGATGCAAATTAGGATAAAGGCAGTAGGGATTTTTCCTCCCCACACTTTATTCCTAGCAATTTGTATTAACCATATATCCCTACTTTTCTCCTTCCATGACTCAGAATGAAACATATACTGTATCTTAAATTAGAAAAATGTAATCTCTAACAACCGAAGTACAGTACTTAAATGTCCTTAATCCCTCCTTTTACATTCCCTATTGCAGTTGCTCCCTCAACAGTGTTTCGTCTGACAACTTGGATATCTGGCTCTTAAATATCTTTTCCAAAAGCACTCATGCTTTTACAGCCAAACTTTTAGCCAAAGTTTCCAGTGATAACCTGCACAACATTAAGATTTTATTTAGATTACAGTCATTTCTTTCCTGCTCTCTTACTTTTTTTGCTTTAGTTTTTCACTACTATAGAAACTAACAGTTTTCCTGTAAACTTATTCACCCTTAACCCTGTATCGAACATGCGCAAGAAATGTCTGTAAAATACTCTTTGAGAGCCCTCCTTGTTCAAACAGGAAAAAACTAGTTGAATTCTTTTGTTAAATAAAAGGTTTCAAATTAATTTTTTTTTCACCAGAAAAGAAAAAGTCTGGGAAAATTTTAAATTACTTTTACAGCAGTTTGAAATAATGTCTTTGATCAGACAGTTTAGATATGCTTTTTAAAAATATTTGGTTTTATCTGGGTAATAACATTCATCTATTGTCATTTCTCTACCTCAAAAATTTTAAATTTAAGAATCCCTGACAAGAAAAGTCTAAGAAATATTGACCTATTTTCCCTCAGGAAATAATTGTTACGGTAAATGAGATTTGTTTGTCTCACAGGAGTAATTTTGATTTTTGTCTTCATTTTTAAAATATTTAAGAATACCAGCTCAAAGTACTGAATATCAGCTTTTTCCTGTGAAGATATCTTGATTTTTATTTTTTTAAAATAAAATTACATTAAACAATTAAATATCAATGAGCAAAAGAAAAAAGTCACAATTTAAAAAAATTCTTTAAACTACATGACCAAGGCATTTGATACGCATTTGATTAAATGATTATCTTAATGAAAATTAAGAGAGTTCAACTAGTTCCATGGCTTGAAAAGAATGTCTTTTTTATTACCTCCCTTCCCCCAGACACGAATAGGCTGAGGTGTAAACCTAGGGTGTTTTACCCACTTATATTCAGGAAAGATTTTGCCAAGGAAACAATTTTAAAGTTAGCCTTCGTAACGAAGGCTGAGTCAGGGAGGAACAGCCCCTTGAGTCCTGTGCCATTATTGACCAATTGTTTCTCATATTCATCCTGTCATGGTCTGGGTCAGTTCAGCTGCTGTTCACAGAGCCAAGTGTGTAATGCACACACAGCAATTATTTCATTAACACATGTTATTCTTACTGTTATTGTCATACTTTGGTTTTGTTGAAAAATATCTCCAACAGAAACAGCCAGCAGATGTTATATAAAATAACTTGCAACATTTCTTGTTTTCAACTACACATACTTTTTAAAATGTTTAAATCTTCACACAGTAGTTGCTAGAATAATTTTTTTTAGTTTGTAATAAATAGACAGAACCCCACTCCCCTTTATTCTTTTTCAAATTCAAATAGAAATATTTGAAAATAAAAAAGTTTAGAAAGCTGAAATTTTACCCTGAAATGTTGCTCAGAGAGAGGATTCTTTCAGTAAATTTCCCATATAGATTAGCAGAAATAGACTGCAAAAACCTTGCATGCCAGGTCTATACAATATTTCACTTCTTTTTTCAATTAAAATAGTTCTATTTTTGCACAAGTCAGAGTCCAATGCACAAAGTCCTAGACAAACTGAAAAAAGATACAACTCTCCCTGTAACAACTTGCAAGGGTACAAAATGCTGGGGAGTCCTTTTGGGATGCATGAACTTAAGGCATGAACTTAAACTCACTGTTCAAGTTCCTTAAGTGGACTTATGTGCCTTATCCCACTACTTTATCTACATTAAACATATCTCAGGGGAACAAGCATTATATCTGCTCTTGATTCAGTGCATACCTGCTGCACTTGGAAATTCTCATTCTAGTGTAGGTCACCTACCCTAGACAAAGTCAGAAATTCATCCTTTCTGGAGTTTACCACTGCAGTGGTGCTGGCAAGTCAACAAGAGGAGCTGTCAACTTTTGTAGCAGCCAATATTCATTTAATTTGGGAAAACTACCAAAAAATGATAGTATTTGTAATAGCAGTGGTTATGATATTTATGGACAAAATTATTCAAGTTGCCATAAAAATAGTGTTACAAAAGGCATACCTCATAAGAATGAAAAAAGAATCTTAGAATTTCTATCAAAAATCCTAGCACAAACCAGGCAGTCTTTAGGTGATACAAAGGTTCTGCTTGTGCTGATCCCTCCATCCATTATACAAGCCCATGTCCACTGACACCAGGAGCAGGACAGAGTTGTTCTAAGCTGATGCACTGGAAGACAGAATCAAGCCCTTCCACAATCCTCACTGACTTGCCATTAGTAATGCTATTCCCAGAATGCCTGGTATAATCTCCTTGGCTAAGTAATTTTTTTTCTGTTTGTTCTAGCGAGATACTGTGAGATGTCATTACTTTTGGTAAAGGCTGTGTGAGAACAGAGCCCTGAGCAAACTGATCCAGTGGGTGGAATGTCTTCTCATGACAAGTGGAGTGGAACTAGATGGATTTTGGAGGTTTCTTCCAACCCAAATCATTCTATGATCCTATGATGGTCCTGAGCCTTTTAACATCAATGGGCAATGTCTGCTGGCTCTGACTGCACTGAGACAAAGCCAGTGCTAAAGGGTTGGAGTTGCTTGCTCTGTAATGAGTTTCCAGCTGTTTACAAAGCTAACAAGGGCAGTAAATTTAAGTCAACAAATAAACCTATGCTGAGTAACTAATTCATTCGCAACTTAAAAAATATCAGAGATCACCTCATGCCCATTTTCCTTCCAGCTGTGTCATTCCTTTCCCAAGCAGGACTGATGGGGTTGCACAGCCCTGTTATGGCTTTTGGCCAAAGAGTGTCTCAGTCTGCAGCATACAAGAGCCACAAGGGTCCTGAACCTTGGGCTGAAACTCTCCATGGGAACTATATTCCAAAAGAAACAGTTTCTGAAATGAAACAGAATATTTTTTGCATTCACTGATCTGAAGTGTGCAGTATTTCACATTGTGGTTGTCTCAACTAATACACAGTTCTGCAGCAAGTTTAAATGGTATAGCGATAAGGATAATTCCGGGAGTCCTATTTCTGGTGTCTAATTGAGTATATTTTTAACTTTCCATTTAACTTAATAGGAACTAATTAGTGAAATTTAATTAGATGCCTACCAACAATTTCTGATTCACTGTTTGTTCCTGAAGTCTCATTTTGTGTCACTAGAATCTTAGTGGGAAAGCAAGTGACCCTGAAATAGATGGGACTATTTGAGCTTCCAGGTACTCTTCTGTATCAGTAAGGCCTTAAATAAAGTGGTATCATCACAGGCACATAAAAAAAAAAATCATAAAAATTCTGTCCTGAGAAAAATGTGTCTCAGAAAATATGGCTGCTAATGTTTTCTTCTATTTCACTATGGTTCTGACCAAAGATGTGCATATTGTTTGAGTTACCTCTCTCTCTCTCTATTTTATAACACCCTAAGTTACTGTTGCAGAAAAGCTACTTTTTTCTGTTTTATTACATGAAACATATCCTCAACAGAGTATCATTTCAAAAGGCTTCAGATAGTCAATACATTCTCCCTATAGTTTGTTGGGATTTTTTCACAAAGACCATTTTTAGAGCAACAGAAAAAAAAAAAAAGAAGTCAGTTCTAGGTGAGAAAAGAAAAACTTCTGATCGTCTTTTATTATCAGCATCTAACATCTATTTTTAACATTATTTTTTCTGTTGGTTTGGGTTTTTGGTTTTTTTCTTTCTTCACGGTGTCTTTCATTTCTTCTAATCTGTATATGAATGCAGCTAATGTGCATCTGTGTTTCACCACCTTCTGCTTCTTCCTCTTGAGGTGCTCAGGTGATGTTGCAGTTCACTGCTTCATGGTTAATGGGCACCTGTTCAGGTGTCAGTAACTGTGTGCACTGCTCTGGTGGGAGCTGATGGCCAAAGAAAATTTAAGAAAATCATAGATTTGAGGCATTATTTTGTATTTCAGGTTGTTCCCCTAGCCATGCAATATCAAGAATCTATAAAATTTTTATTTCTTATATTGTAATTACTAAAGATTCCATACCTCTAAAGACAACAGAATTATTAAATAATATTATATTCTCCATGTGCTGTTTGGAAAAAAGAATCTTTCTCTCAGGTTATTTCTAATAGACATTCACCTCTGGGAAACAGGTTTACTTTAATGTCTGATGTATTCTAGGAAAAACCTACCAACATTAATTCCAGTACCCAGATTCTCAGGAACACTGATGCATTTCTAGGTACATGACTAGACTTGCAATCCCAGCTGTTAGCTTCTGTTGTAACTGAATTTCCCTTTTAAGCGATTCAATCTGACTCAGACTGGTGTCCAGCAGCTTGGAAAGGCTGTTAATGTGATGTGACAATCTTGACATTAGCTGCCTTGGTTAAGGCCAAGAAACAAATCACACAGAGCTTAACAGATCAGAGACAGCTCCTTGACTTTTACATAGAAATTAACTGAAAAACGTGGAGATTCTGGCTAAATGAAACTGATGCTTCCTGGATGGGCAAATGTATTCTGAAGAGTTTTGTTGTTCTTACAGTGTCTGCAGTAAATTGAGCACGGTGCAGTCATGCAGTACAGCACTCTCAATGACTTGGAGGCATCCTTTGAAGGCTACATTTGACAGAAAAGATGATAAATGCCAGAATAAATGGAGCTTTAATGAAGCCTTTGGGCACTGATGACAATGAATTTCTGGAAGAGGTTTAATTCCATGTCCAAATTTACTCCTTCCCTTTGCTGTATGTAAAATTTTATTTAGCTACTCTCTGCTGACCTGAGGTCTTAAGCCCCATCACACCTAAGTAGGTGAGTGACAGGGGCACAGCTCAGATCCAGGGGAGATGCAGACATGGGCATTTGGTATGATGAAATTTGGCAGCCTGCCTGCCACCATCAGCCAGGGGACATGGAATGAAAAGGTGAAGGGAAATCATGTTCTGGTGAATAACATGTGAGAGGTGATCACAGGTCATGAATTGCACAGGACACTCTCCCTGAGATCTTCCCAGAGATGGGAAGAGAGCACCACTCCACTAGGCTTCAAACCTCCCTGCCTGTCCCTTGCCACAGACTCACTCTCTCTCTCATCCAGGAAGGTTTTTTTTCTGGTTTTTTTGTTTGTTTTTGTTTTTTGTTTTTTGTTTGGTTTTTTTGGTTGTTGTTGTTGGTTTTTTTTTAAATTTTAAAACAGGACCAGAAGAATAGTTAGATGGTTAGAAGCCAAAAGTCTTTCCACTTTATTCCGACATGTTGTATTGACGTAATTTAAGGATGCACTTAGGTCATAAAACATGTGAGAGCTAGAAGTAGTGGATCTGGGTAGTAAACTAGAAAGCTAGAAAATCTTCTAGTATCTTTAACTAGTATCTCTATTCTTACTCTGGTAGACAATAACAACCACAGGAGGCCTTGACTTGCTGGTTTCATTCATTATCTATGCCACTATTCCAGCAGAGGTAAAGTAGACAGGACTATAGTACTCTGCCTTGTCTCTATTTTGTTTCAACGTCTGGATGCCCAAATAAGCATAGATGATAATCCCAGCAGAGGTGTAAGTGCTAGAAGAGCTGTGAAGAGGTATATTTTACAATTAAATTTTTGCTTGTCTCATGGAATTCTGAATATATCTTTCTACTTCTTGAGGCTGGTATTGTCTGCAACAGTAAGATGTAAGCAAATGAAACTTCAGTTCTAGAGGTTGGAGTTTGGGGCAAGCATGTAGGTGTCCATAAAACATCATGTCACTTCTGAGGGATTACTGGTGCTGCTAGAAAATTAGCAAGTCCAGAGCAGTGTGTAATTCTGGATGCATGTCCAACTTAGAGTCTCTTCTGCTGTGACACCATTTCAAGGGGAGCAGAGGAGACACTGCTGCTCTGGTCTGAACATGCACTGATGAGTTGACAGATGTGCACTTGCCAAATGCCCAAAATCCTTCCTAAATTCCTAAAGGGTAAATAAGAAAACCTCTGTAAGCCAAATCAAACACACTGGGAGTGTGATTCCTCACAAAGCATTTGGCCACAAGCTCTGTTTGCAATGTGATGACTTCATTTATTCATGAGCAACTGCAGTCTAATTGTTTTGTCATATGGGAAGGTTTGCTGATTTCACTGCTACCAGCAGAAGTGACAGAAGGGTGGATCTCTCCCTTTCACTGTCTCATCAGCTACAGGCCTTTGTAACTGCAGTATCCTTCAAAAATAGTATGTCATGCTTTGGCAAAAGCAATTAGGAATTTTATAGGCTATCACACAAAGATTCAGCGTTCACCTCTAGGTCCCACCATCTTAAGAATGAAATATTGAAAACAGCAGTGAACATGACAGCATGGCTTTTCCTTGGCATAGGAAATAACACCCCTGTATCACATGCAGATGTTGAGATTGTTCTTTAATTTATTATTTAAAATCATACAGCTACTTTAAGCCCAGGACAAGGATACTTTGTTCATGTTAAATAAAGTTATCCTTCTTTATAAAAAATTATATTGGGTCTGGATATTGAAAAATGTGTATATGAAAAATGTTTATACAACAAAATAAAATAGGTCAAGGCTGAAGCAATAGATTCATTTATCTGTGCCCAGGTCGACATGTAAACAGGAAAAGAAAAAAAATATATTTAAATTGAATATATCACTGAAGTGTTCACAATATAAATATACTATTAATGTTAACAATATCTGCACTTTTATTATATTGACATAGATTTATAACAATGAAATGTTAACTACATATGCAATGTATTGAATTTAACTCCTTAAGGAGAAAAACTTTTCCTTGGAAAGCTCTTTCACTAAAGAGAATAGCAAGGAGAGAAAAGTGGATATGTTGGGTGATGAGATTTCAAAAGATAGAGCTAATAATTTGATTCACTTACTATACCAATGGGAAAGGAAGTGCTTTCAAGACTATAATCAACTTTGATGTGTTCCACAAGATTTTGGTGGAAAACTATTATGAAAGTACAAATCAGGTTTAAAAAAAAAAACAAAAACAAAACCTACAATAAAATCCTAACAGTGAACTGATCCAGGGGAAAAAATCTCTGAGGTTGTTGAAAAATCTCAGTTTTGTGACTTGTTTGCTGTCCTGTGCAGAAATAAATTTCCAAAATAGTTTACTTCAAACTGCCCTTTTTTACAATTAATTTAAAGCACTTCCAAGAAATCTTTTGATAGATTGTGGGTTTTTTTAGTAAAAACTGTGACTTGTTGAAGGGACTAAAAGAAGAATTACATTAAATGCCACTCCATGTACCTACTCATAAGGACTCCAAATGTTGCCTTTAACATCTGTCAGAAATTCAGAAATTCAAAGATCTAGCTTAATGCTAAATTTGACATAAATCTCCAGAAGATGTTTTACTGTATTATATTCTGTTATTTACCATGATAAAACACTTCCTTCACTTAAACTATAAACCAGTTATGTTTCAACAATATTACAGATATTAAGGACTGCAAGACAATTTCAAGTATTTGGAAATATTCATTTCCAGCACTAATAAATATTACTTACTTATATGTGTCATATAGTTTATGTTGGAATCAGTGGCAAGGAAACTAATAAGGAAATGGGTCACTTCTTCCACCAGACTAAGTTAGAAAGATGTTGAAGAGTTATTGCAAGCCAACAAACTGAGTTGTTCAGAGTTTGTGTTTTAAAGATGATTGGGGAAAAAAAAGTGGAAAAGACTGTAGATAAGTAAGTAAGATCTATTTTTTTCCATTGGTTATGGATTTAAGGTTTATGGTTTTATTTCCTAGATAGTGATTCTGCATTAATTCATTTAAGCAGTCCACAAGAACCTGACTATTCTCTATATATTCCCTTCACATGACAATTCCATTCTTCTGTGTATATATATTTATGCTGATGCTCCTATCTCTGAACTGCTCTGCCCTGGTGTGTCATTATTGGCAGCCTCTTTCCAGACTGTGGAACCAGGTCCCTCTGACCTTGTGATGGCATCAATTTTACACTCACAATGGCTCTCACCTAAAGGTGCAAATATCTCCAGCTCATGGAAGGTGTTTTATGTAGTTTCCACCTTTTTTCATAAGGCATTAGCACTGAGTGCTAGCAGGTGTGTGGTATTTTGTACCAGCATTCAATTCCATGACCATTCCAATCTTCTGTCCTAAAGTAGTCTTTTAAAACAAATGCATTAATTAAAGATTTAGAGAGAGAGGCAGAAAATTCCTTTTAATTTCTCCTTCCCATGATCCTAGTGGAAGTCAGCACAGTCTGTGATGATTGTTTTGCAAGATATGCCCATAAGATACAGCCCTGTGCATACAGTTCCATAGTATTTCACTTTTTCAAGTGACAGTGAGGAGATTCTTCATCTTTATAGGCCTTTTTTTCCAGGAAATACAGCCAACTCTCTGAAATTTCCCAGGACTACTCCCGTGGATTTGACCCAGTGTATCCTTCAGAGAAGCACAGTGACCTCACAGTTCCTCTGGTCCCACATGATGTGAAATCTGTTAGCCATGGCTTGGCACAACATGCTTTGGTCAATATGGGACAGGGAAGCCTTGCTGACAGCCTCAGGGTAAATTTCTTGCCAGCTCAGAGATCTGTGTAACAATGTCATTTTGCTGCTCTCACATTGCTCTATTTTCTTTCTCAGCTGCCCGCCTGGGCTGCCTTGCTAACATGTGTTAGACAGACTGCTTTTCTTTTCTTTACAAAAGACTGCATTTGGCAAGACGTCCAGTGGTTCTTGCAAACACCCTGGAATGAAAGCTGCACTTTTTCTCTGCCCATGACATGTGCCGTGGAGACAAGTCCTCCTTGCTGCATCTCTTTGCTCCTGTGGTGTTTTCACTTAGATAATCACACAATGAAAGGAGCCCTGCTGCACTGTTTTAGAAAGCTGGTTGAACAAGTTGACTTTATGCATATTCTCAGTGCAGCTAAAAATTCTTTTGTGAGTTCTCTGCATATACTTGATGACATCATAGGTAAGATGAATACTGCTGCAAAAGTAGGACACAATTAGATTTAAAAAACAAAAAAACATGAAAGCAATTTTTTTCAAGTTTCATATGACTGTTTTAACACGAATGTTTTTCTTTCTTTCCCATTTTAAAGTTTCCCTGTTGTCTTCAGAGCAGATGGAATAGAAATAAGTATGGAGCATAATTTTGTAGAACACCTAATTTTTTCATTACTATTTTTTTTGACCAATCTCTCTTAAAAAAGAGAGTATAGTTAATTCCACATACTTACAAGAAAGTGACACTATATTTGCAGTGAACAGCATTACTAAGAGTAAACCATATGCACAAATTTTATTACCAAAGCAGTCTCTCATATTTTGTGTCTCATATATATTCTTACAAATGGGAAAAACATGGGTAAATTATAATATAAAGTATATGTACACTCTATTGAATATATCTCTGTGGATCTTCAAATTGCTAAAAAATCGTATCCATGGTCTTTTGGGGGACTTTTAAATGGTCTGTTTTGCCACAAAATTCTGCCAATAACATTTCAAACACAGAGAAATTAACGAATTTCAAATAAATTTGAAAGAGAATCAATTGAGTCACAGCATGTGGTCTCCTACTGAGAACATGTTCTCAGGCTTTGGCCTCTTACAGGTCTGTTTGGAAAAGTCCTGTGCAAGAAAGCTGTAAAATAGCCAAGGATCACCTGCTCCATTCTCAATGGTAGTCTATGCCAATGAATATGAAATTAGTCAAAAATGCCAGAAGGCCTTTGCAGACAAACATAGCTCCTAAACAAACTCAGAGACAAGAAGAAACCACACAAAGGGAGGAAGCAAGGATGGGAAACATGGGAGAAACACAGAAACATTCTCTGAGTATGCAGGGATGAAGTTTGAAAACTTACAGCCCAAGAGAAATATTTGCTACCAAGTTTCTTTCACTGTTTTTTAATCAGGAAAGTAGAGTGTAAATTCAGCATACTACCTTAAAATGAGCAAAACTAGAGAAACTATAAAAAAGCTTCAAAACAAAAAGGAATTATTTTTTTGAAGATTACAGAATGGTTTATAAGAACTGCATAGAGCTTCTCTTAGTAAATGTCGTAATAAAGGTTCATTGATTAAAAGAAATTGGTTCTATTGCTCATAATAGCATCTCATTGATTGAAAAGCATTGCCTGGAATGGTTTCCTCCAAAGCAGCATCTGTTATGTATTAACCTTTCAGCCTTCAGAATCATGGGATATGAATTCCTTGCTCAAACTACTGGTCAGATGACCCATTCATGACATTTAATAAATTGCAACTCTGCACATAGATTCAGGATTTCATAAAAACAGGGGAAAACACATTATAAAGAGGGCACAGTTTTCATGATGCATAGTACAACTGAGTTCTTTATCTTAAAAAACCAAAATTATCTAAACTCAGAGTGTGAATTCTATTTTATTAAAAGCATGGAAGAAATTTTAAGTTTATCATCCAGGTTTTAATGGCAAACAGCAATGTAATGATTGAACATTGAACGAAAGAAAATCTGTCATGTGTAGTTTGTTAGGAAAAATGATACAAGGACAAGGCAGCTTTGATTTTCATCTTTGGACTAGTTAAAATGAATGCAGTTACCTATCACACGTTAACCATAACATCTGTGCATGATTATAGGAATACATTCATGATTTTCTCTACTTTCTTTGATTATTTTAAAAAATCTTTTAAAAGTGCCGCAGTTTATTATTATTATCAGAGTTCATGAGAGAAAATTTATCTCATAAAACCATAAGGATAGATTTATTAAAGAGATTTTATTGTTTTCAGTTAATCTCTAAAATATGTTTCATACATTTGTTTTTCATTATGCATAGGAGCTACTTGCACATCATAGATTGGGATCTAAATGATCTGTATTAGAAAAGGAATGCTGTGTGAAGAGGACGATTTTATTATTAAAAGTCTATTTATTTTCTTATCTAACGAGACATAGTTCAAAACAATTCACTGACTGTCCTGCTGTACAGCTGTGGCATAAACAAGAATTTAACCCTTAAATATATTTGTATTTGTGGCTTTACAACACAATATCTGACACAAACCTATGTATCAAATTATTTGATAAAATAGTTTATTAAACATTAAGTCTTAAAAGGTCTTTCAGGGATTCCAGTTCAGGAGATAAATGTAGTCCTACTTTAACAATAGTAGAAAGTGTACAGACAGATAGGTTTTAAGCAGTTCACAGATCAGTAGTGTCCAAGTCACAAAAGAAGGAAAACCAACATTGTGCTGTTAACGTGCTTTGGTGTCAATTTCATGGCTAATATTACCAGTGTGGACTGTAAGCAAAACTGGGAAAGCTAAGAAGAAAAAAAAGTATTCTTAAACCAAATACTACACAGAAAAATTGAGAGTATGACAAACAAAAAGGATGCTGAATAAGAAAGTGGGAACTATAAGAGTAGTGAAGGACTAGTATGTCCTCAAGGAGGGTCAGTCAGTGCAACTTCTTGTCAAGCAGATTATCTGTGTGCAGCATAGCACAGAAACAGATAACACCCAGCAATGTATCCAAGGCTCTAGATGGGAGCACCAGGATGCTGAGCTCTTATAAAATCCTAAAGTATAAGGTCCAGATAGACAATAGTATTTATGTTCTTCAAGTGAGATGTAGGAGGCTAAATCTAATAGTTTCCACCTGACCCCAGTGCTCAAATATAAGCTAATGATAGCCATTCAAACTCATCAGTGCCCACTTTACACATGGAAATTTTATGAGTGCTTAGAGTTGTTCTCTGTACCTAAAACTGTCTCTCGAAAACTCTGAAAAATGTGATCATTGTGTCGGGTTAGTAAGCACACAGAAATTAGATATTACTCTTACAAAGTCCTCTAAGGATTCTGTCCTGGAGTTGAGCTCAGAGTCACCTATCACAAATCTGAAGATCTGAGTTCCCCAACAAAAGCAATTGCAGTGGCTATATCTTTTAAACAGACAGCAAAGAAGGAACAGACTTGGAGAAAATGCTTTTGCCTCCCATATTTTAAAACTGTACAGTGAGAAGCCACTGATTCTATATCACCCTCTTCCTTTTGAGGTTCAGGTCAACATACCTCAACTGTGAGAACATTACTAAAACTACCAACCTGTTGCATAGTCTGGATATAGGTCTGGCATGCATATGTCTGCTTTTCCTGTCACACCAGACTTTATTCCACCATGCAGGATATATTTTAAGATATCTTAGGCCATAAAAGCACCAGAGGTGTTTGCTTCTCTGTATGTTACTTCTTTGTGGGTAGTTAGCTTGCTCCAAGAATAGTCATATTTCACAATTACAGTTTCACTTAAAATGAGGAGACAATTTTCAGAAGACAAAATAGATTTGAAGATTCCTTCTTTCCTTCATAACCTGCTGACTACAGGTTATAAGAGACATATTTTCACAGAGGTGTTTTCACTGATGCTTTGTCCTGGAGGTTGTGAGTAGGTGAGGATGGCAAATAACGGATGCAGGGAGAGGTGATTTTTTCTGGCTAACATAATGGCCCAAATTCTTTATTCAAACACTGATGAGATGGGTTACTAAAGCCTGAAAAAATAATCTAGTCCACCCAATTTGCAGGGTTTTAGTCACTACATGAGAAAATCACATGCTTCCACAGAGTAAATAGTAGGTGTCCCTTCCCTTATCACTACTGCATTCTTTCAGGAATAAAAATTTTATATGTGCCAAAATTCATATTTTCCAGGATATGAAATCTAGAAAAGCATTTCTGTTATTTCTAGTACCATAACCACTAATACAAACTAGAGCTTTTGCAAATTTATTATGCATGAATAGATATATTTATGGATATAAACTGTAGTCATAATCCTGCCTGTCCAGTTGTTCCCTTTCAAGACAGGAGATGAAGGCACATTCATCATGGCCTAGTGGTGGATATTTCCTTTGGGGGATCAGTTAGTACTAAATGGACTATAAACCAAATCTCCCAGCCTGGGATGGTCAGGTCAGTGCTGGTTATAGAGCACTGCCAAAGAAAACTCCAATTTCTGAACAGCAAGCACAGAGAAGAGAAGGAGAAATGAAATGATTCCAGGACAGAGGGCAGCCATGGAGAAAAACAGTCCTGGACAGGATATGTTTGTATCATATGTTTCAGAAAGTTCAGAATATTAATGAAGGTGCAGAGACTCCCACGGGGACACAAAAGGAATTATGCCAAAATTGCAGGCTGCTTTGGGAAAGGATTCTGTGCACTGTGGTTTGTTACAAGAAATGTTTGTGGTTTTTTACTCTGGACTTCAAGTTGTGAAACAATATTTAAGTATTTAGACAGCAAAATTTTCTTGGTTAGGGCAAGCTTCAGATTTTGAGTCACAAGTGTCTTACTGTGAAATGCGAGAGCTATGCAAAAAGATCTGGTTGTTCAATACACATATTTACTACATGTGTGTCTGGTGGAAAAATAGAAACTTTGAAAATGTATTTTCTTCCTGTCAGTGAAACAAAAAAATCACTTGCTGAATCTAAAACTTAAGCATTCCTTTATCTGCAGGTCATCATTAAAAACAAGTCAAAAATGTAAACTACAACCACTGGAGTATATACAGCATCCCAAAGTAAATTTTTCATGTACTTAAATTATTTCTTTATTATATATTTTCACCTTGTTTCAAGACTGAATGTGTCATATATCAGCTTTCAACTTCTGGATCCTTTAGTACTTTCTTTCCTGGTAGATTAAAAATTAATCTACTATCTAAAATACTTTTCCCATAAAATAGGATCAAGACAGCTCTTAATCTCTTAGATAAATTAAAGAGACGCAGAGTTTCTGTATTTTACAGCAGACTTTCCAGACCTTGAGCATCCTTGTAGGTCATTTCCTTACTGCATTCCAATTTGTTAACATAATCTTTGAAGAGTGGATCCCAGAACAAAGTACTGAATTACACTGACAAACTCGTGACTGCACCATAATGGTCTATCGAGAAGCATTCAGGTAATATCACTGTGGGTATGACATACACATTGGAAAAATGTATAGAAGTAAAAAAATGGTGAAATTCATGCTGAGAACTAGATCAAAGGCTAAATTGTGTCTAAATTGCAATAGTTTGGGAGTGTTATTAAGACTTGGGATGCTGCTGCTGCTGGTTTAAAATATAAACTATGAATAACATCTAGATTTTAAAAAAAACTTAGAGTCATTGACAACTGAGATATTTCAGTAACTTTTAATGTTCTACAGACAGAGTTTACCAAAGAAAGGAATTTTTTTGACAGAGGGTCGTAGATACTCTGGTCTTTATTTTTCAGGATAGGGAAATAACAATAAATGATAGAAACAGACATTATGGATAAATTCATATCTGGGAGGAAGTGTAACCAGAAATATTTTTGTTTGCATGTCTGTCTATGTCGCTGGCAAAAAAAGTTAGTCACAAAGCATGTACTTGTATACCAAAAAAAAAATTATCCTTTTTTGCTTTGTAACTTTTAATAAAAAACTTACAGACATTTTTATCTCACATGAAGTAATAAATCCATTAATCTGCCTGAATACTCCTAATAATATAGTTGTTGTTGTTGCTGCTGCTGTCTTGTTTGGGGTTTTTGTGATTTTTTCCCTCCAACTGTATTACGCAATTTTTAACATACACAGATTTTCTTAAATTGATAACTACTTTTATACTACTTGCAAGTTTCATCCATGGACTCAGGCCATTAATCTTCTGCTCATTCTCTATCATACTTACTTAATGTTTTTACTTAGTTTTTTCAGTTCAGGGGGAAAATGGTTTGTATAAAGTAGAGAATGAGACACAGTGGGCATAATTTCATATGTCTCTGACAACATCTAGGACACAGCTGGTGCAGATAATTATGCATTTTTGTATTAAATAACACTGACTAAAACTGAAAACTTAAAAAGTTGCTTTTGTACTCTTTTGAATGTTAAAACTTAGAGTGTCCTACAAGCTTATAAGGGGGCTTTACTGTTCTATCTCATAAGTATTAACATTGCATTAATAATTAATGTAGAAAGCAGGCTCCAGAAATATGAAGAAAATAAAATCTTTATTGTCATGCTAAAATAATCTAGTTGCATTAAGCCAGTGTGCCCTCTTCTCTTTAAATCTGGGTGAGGAGTGGGGAATGGCAAAAGGTAGTACTGGCACATTTTATCTCTCCTTGTCTGGCAGGAACACAATTCTTTTCTCTGGATATCTTAAGCTTATTAAAAAGATAATATTTAAAATTCTTTGAAATCATTACCTTAATTTACTTCTCTGTAAGTAATTCCATCCTGACATCCAGAACGTGAGTGGAACCAGCTTGCCTGGTGGTCATATTTTGAAGATTACACCAGATATCAAGACATAATGGTCTAGAAATCAGACATAAATTTAACTAAACATTAATGCATTATATGGTGAATATAATTTTGAAACTGTCTTACATGTTCCTTCATCCTTTTTACATTTCCTCTTTATAACATGCACAGCTGCTTCCAAGGAAGTCAGTGAGAACACTTTCAATGAATGAATGTATGACGGAATGAATAAATGAATGAAAAAATTTCAACAGTAAAATACCAAATTCAGGGTTTGGTTCTACTGTTAATTGTAAAATTCTTATTAAATTCATAATTTCTCTCACCTTGTTGTGTAGAGATATGTTAAGCTGGTCCTAGATTTTATAGAATGGATATGATACAAAAATATCATGATAACCTTTTAAAAATGACACTATCAATTACTTAGCTTTGGTTCATATTTCCCTGTATTGTGAAACCATACATTAATTTGAACTGACTGAGATAAGTTGAATTAAGATGACAAGCAGAAGAGGACTTTGGGACCTCCAGAACTGTCAAATAGGAAAAAATTGCTTTCATCTGATTTCATTTTAAGGAACTAACATTATTATTTGGCCCTGAAGTATTGTGGCTATAAACTGATAAAATTATCCAGAAATGCCTTAGAGACATCTGAATATTCCCAGTTTGAACAGCAATATGCTGAGGAATAAATTTACATTTTTAGTAGCTTAGTTCTACTTTATATATCCCCTAAAGGGCAATGTTGTTCAATATACTTTGCTGAAGCAAAATATGGCTGTTTAGTGTGTTTATTTAACCAGCTAATGTTCGTTTGCTTATCTGACACTTAAAGACACTAATGCTGCATTGAGCCTTGTGTCACTTTTATATTATTACTGACAGGGAAAGGAAGGAAATTCTGCAGCTTGTTTGAAACCCTCTGGCAGAATAGTAAAATATCTGATCTTGTGCTTTCTCCTGCCCTCAAAACCTCCTTCCCACGCAGTGGCACAGCAAGTGCCTTGCCCTAAGAGTGTTCACAGAGTGATCACAAAGCCTAGGCACAGAGTAATCACATGAAACATGATGGAAATCCCAAATTGCAGCACGTGGATGAGTATCTTGGGGCCTTCACAGTGCCTTTCCCAAACAGGCAGCCTGAGTCAGCACAGCCAGCCTGGCCTTTCTCTGCAGAATGGCACTGGGTATGTTCAAATTCCCAGCTCCTCTTCCTTCTGCAGATGAACAGTAGCAAAAATGGATGGTAAAGACAAACTTTTCCAGGAAACTAATATTATTGATATGTGATGTCCAGAGGACTGAAGGAAGGCTGTGCTATGCTCACTCTTTAAAAGCAAGCAAACAGAGATACTCCCTATCTAAAAGTATTCCTAACCACATCATAACTATATGCAACATGTGAGCAAAGAGAAAGCAGTTAGCTCTGGAAAAATGCCATTGATAACTACCTTAGTAAAATGAGGACAGTTTTGGGGTAGAAAACCTCTGGTTCTAGATGCAATTTACTTTTATAATTCATTCCATACACAGGGGAAATAATAATTTCCTAAAGTTTATAAACTCTTTACTGTCTTGTAATATAATATGTCTATTTATAGAGTTTTGTGGGGACGTGTTCATGCTTACCAGGAGAATGAATATACTTGAGAATTCATCTACAGAGCCCTTTAAGTTACTGTGAAGGCATGTACTTTGTTATGATATGCTTTGTGATATATGTGGCATAGTTTTAAATTTATATTCTTATGTCTTCCACCACAATGAAAAATCTCAGCTAAAGCAGAATACTGTCTTTAGTTTGCAGCATTTCTCATTTATTGTATGCAAATATGTTGGAATCCTACAAAATACTAAGAATAGCAATTATCAGTTAAATCATGTCTGAAACATACCCAAAATATTTGATTATGCAGAAAGGCAGTATATTTCTCATAGACATCTGTGCTGGTTTTGACTGGGATGGAGTTAATTTCCTTCAGAGTAAATGTCATGGTGCTGTGTTTTGGGTTTGAGCTGGGAACAGTGTTGATGATATAGAGATGTTTTTGTTATTGCTGAGCGGAGCTTACCCAGAGCTAAAACCTTTTCTGTCTTACTGCACCCCACCAGAGAGGAGGCTGGGGGTGCTCAAGAGTCTGGGAGGTGACACAGCTGGGACAGATGACCCCACCTGACCAAAGATGGATGTCCCACACCATGGTGTGGTGTCATGGTCTGTGTATAAAGCTGGGGGTGCAAAAAGGAAAATGAGGACATTTGGACTGATGGCATTTGTCTTCCCAAATCACAATTGCTCATGGTGGGGCCCAGCTCTCCTGGAGATGGCTGAACACCTGCCTGGCAGTAGAAAGTGGTGAATGAATTCCTTATTTTATTTCACTTGTGTACAACTTTTGCCTCCCCTACTAAACTGCCTTTATCTCAACCCACGAGTGTTCTCACTTTTATTCTTCCAACCATCTCCCCCATCCCTTGGGGGAGAAGGGTGAGTCAGTGGCTGTGTGGGGCTTAGCTGCCAGCTGGGGTTAAATCACAACAGCATCTGTGAATACTTAAAAACTTATCCCAACGTAGTTAACCTTCTCCCAAGTTTTACCTTTCTTATTGTTTTTGTGAAGAAAGAATACTTCCCATAATTTGTATTCCTTCAGAATACTTGTTTTGGCACACAGAAAGACAAGCCATCAGGAACTGTTACCACGAAGTACCTGTTCTGCTCACTTAACATTCTCTTGGTTGCAGCCTATTTATTACCCAGACCTGCTGTCCCCTGGAACTCCCAAAGAAACACAACACACCTCACTGCAGTGATCTTGTAGGAGAATTTGAAGTGCATTGTTCTAGACAGCTCTAATCTTCCAAGTCCTCCATGTCCACTTAGCAGACACATCCTCCAGGATTCCTCTCTGTGTTTCACAGATGTTGGGTGAAATGAAGCAGACAATATGTGGAGCACAAAATGATGTGTCCTGTCATGTGGCAGCACCACTTCCACTTCCAAACACCACTTCCACTCTTCCAAATTACACATCACTGACAGTTTAAGGTCCTTAGGGTGAAGTTAAATGCCTCCTTTCTCTTGGCCATCAGCCCAGTGAAAGGCTCCAAAATGAATGGAAGCAGGGAGAAAACTGGACCTTCGAAAATGATTGATGGTTTTACAACACTATTTGCACCCTTGACTGCAAGGCAAAAGTATTTCCTTTCTGATTCCAGAAAGCAGACAGAAGGGTGAGAGTAATCTGCTCATATGTAGCTATTTGGAATGTAAAGATCAGTGCTGGAACTGATTTCCCTAGAACTCTTCCATAGCTGATGACCTTCCCTATGATGACCTGGGTCATGGTTAATGTCCAGTGAATGAGAAGAGGATCAGAGTGGCAGAGTAGCTGTTTCTTTATGTGTGAGGGTATGTGAACAATGTACTTGCTGTGGCCTCATAACACTTCATGTAGGGCACAATCTCCTCTATATTTGTTCTATATGGTACATACTATGCTGCCAAGCTAATGGATACTCGGAAAAGATTACAGGAGTTTGTGATTTTTCACTCTTGGTTGAAGCCTCCCTGGTCTGATAGTTAATTATTTGTGATAGGCTGTACACAATATATTACAAGAAAGGATCTAATGATAGCTGAATTTGAAAAAAAAAAACCCTGAGGCGTGTGGATGTACCACTTTCAACAGAATCCACCTTAAGACTGCATTACAGTGGTAGTAAGAGCTTTGAGTTCAATAACATTAAATCAATGCAATTAGAGAGAACAAACTGGATCAATGTGACATCTTGGAGAAGACATGGCCTCATTGTTCATTGCTAAGAAAAAATTCTTTTAAAAGAACTATTCATTTAACTATTCAGAAAAGGAAAAATATATAATTGGATAAAAAATTCATGCCTTTTGTTCTTTACCTAAAAGATTATTAATAATTGGTGTGGCAATCATGTAAACACTCTCAGAGCTTGCCATATGTTAGTGCCAGCAATGCTACTTTTATTCACACTGAATTGGCATCAGAATACATACAGGAGAAAATATATGATATTTTTGCAACTAATAATTGTGCATTGTTTCATCACGCTCCTCTCCTCCTCCATCCTATGAAAGCATTTTTAAACATCTCCTTTCAAATGCAGATTCTGACTACTTCTCACTATTATATGCAGTCTTTTCCATTAATCATTTGCAAAATATAATGTCCAAAATTTTTTGTGCTTGGACTGACATATTTTTAAAAAACTCCAGTAGTTGTTGCAGAAATTATATTTCCCAGGCAGTTTAATCTCTGAAGGCTTCCCTTAGTAACTTGGTCTTCTTGCCTGCACAACATGAAATCTCTGCCCAAAGGAATCATTCTCTTTGGAAATAAGCCTGGATACAGATTCTTTAGCTTTAGACACTTAAGTGTACATAAAAGCATCTACTTTCCAACAGGATCTTGTGCAGAAGACAAACTGTTAGAGAAAATATACCTCCTGAGTGGTGTGTGTGCATGTGCTCCCATCCTGCATCTCTACAGACAGCTGACTTGGATTGTCACCTATGCTTGTTATAAACATCATAGAGTGTCTCCTGACGTCCTTTTTTCATAAGAAACCAGGAAATATGGTTTTAAACTTGGCCTTTTTTATTCACTTTTTGATTGCGCTTAGGCCAAAAGCAATTCCAAGTTTTATTTGATTGATAATTTAGTTTCATGAGTCCATTCTGAGACATGCAGGATCACTGTACCTAAGCTAAACCTGTCATTTCTGTTTTACAGGTGGCTTGAACCCTTTGTGGGTACAAAACCTATTTTCACTCAAGTGAGTAAAAAGAGGGCTGTCTCATGAGATATGGTGTGATAATACGATCATTGCCATCAGGACAGAAGGAGTTTTCTGGGTTGTGTATATTCCCCTGCCTGCACAGAAAAAAGACTTTTACTTAGGCATTCCCTGAGTGTGTATTTGTGCCTATATAATACACAGAGAGAAACCACAGATAAACTTGCAATAGAGAGGAGCAATGGAAAGATATTAATTGCTGCTTTTTGTTCCCAATAAGTTGACCATAGAGATGGAGCCAGTAGTTTTGGACAAAAGAGGACCAAGGGAGCAAAAGGAAGAGAGATAATGAACAAACATTGTGGCACGAGAAATTTCAATAAGACATAATTAAAAAGTCACATAATGCAGACAGTGAACACTGAAATATATTGATTTCTTCAACCTAGAAGACTCATAACTCCATTGGACACATCCCTGAGCCATTTAATCTAACCTGAACCTAGCCCTGCTTTGGGCTGGGGAATCCAGAATTTCTGTTCAAGCTATCCCATGATGTCATAGATATTTATCCACCCCTGAAAGATGGCATAGATGTAGTCTACTTACAGGAGAAGATTACAACATCTACAACAGCAGCTGCATGACTCTGCTTCCCACTGCTTCTCAACACTATGACATACAGAACACACCACAGGCCAGTTTGCCACAGAATTCAAAGGCTTATAATCCTTTATTATCACTGTTTGATATATCTGGGATCCCTTGTGACAGAATAGAAAAAAGCCTGTGCATTGTGCATATTTTCTATCAAAATATGTGTGCATTCAGACCTTTAGACATCTTTTAGAGAGAAGGAATTTTAGAGAATGCCATTCAGCATTTCTCTAGATTTAAATTGCAAGGTGCCATAACACTGTTGTTTAGACATGTTATGTTCTTGAATGAGCTTGCAGCACATTTGAGCATGATTAAAAAGGTAGTTTATGACATTCAGCACAGAATAAAACAGATTATGAATTCTGTCCAGAAACAGTTGCTATACTGGCTTTCTCCCAATACTATTTAAAACCCATTATTTAGCTGTTGGCTCCAAATTCTGTGCTTTGTTGTTTGCTGGGGTTTTTTTCCAGCACTCTTTTGAGAATAATTTAAAAGAACTTTTGCTGCAGTGGCTGGTTGATGTTTTTAAAATGCTTCACAAAGACCATTGCATCTGCAGATGAAAGTGTGGCTGTGTGGTGACACCATGCAGTACTGTTGAGGGGGGTTTACTGAGAGTGTAAAGATGAAGTCTCCTGAATTTTGTATTTAAGATAAAATTATGACTTTTCTTTAAAAATAGCAATATCCTTCCTATAAAATTCCAAGGAATCTTAAAGCTGTGGATTTGTAACTGAATAAAGTTTCAATGGAACATGGAATTCTTACTAATCTAATAAAAACCTTTAAATTATAGTAAAACGAAATCATCTGATTTCATTCTAAAAATCATGCAACTTAAGTAAGTATGGCCTCAAGTAATATACTGAATAGAGTAGACCAGTTATATAGCCCTGATTTATAGCAATTGATATTCAGGAAGTGTCCTTATATGCTTCTTCCTTTTATTTTGCTGACCCCTGAAGATACACTTGTGAAAAGAAAAGCATACTACATGTTCTTTGTTTAATCTCACAAGAAGGATAAGATTTCCTAACTGACCTGATTAAAACCTGTGTGGGTATAAATCTTTGATTTTCACTTACACTTTGGCTAGTGAAATTAACAAGTATTTTGCAACTCATTGGATTTCAGAACACTATTTCATTTGTTTGAGCAAATTAAGTTAAATGAAAGGAAAAATATCCATAACCAATAAAATCTGAGATGTGGTTTTAAAATTAAAGAAATGGATGTTTATTTTAATTTTATGCTGAAGATACGGACATAACGTGCAAATACATGACATTTAGTAGAGCTGGAAGAGTTTAATAACATCTGTTTTAGGAAACATAAAGATCTAGACCTGCACATCACTGGACAACAGTAGAAAGGTGATAGATATATTTAAGAGTACCATGATGATTTACCTGAGCTAAATTTCTGATTACTGTTTACTTTGCTCTCTCTTTCCCACCTACATTGCAATGTTCTTCAAAAAAAAAAAAAATTCACATCCACCCAAATGCAAGTTTTAAAACTGAACTTAAACTCCCCAGATTAACAGCTTCCCTTACACAGAATATAAGGACTTATCCCTGTTAAATGACAAAGCAATGTAATCCCCCAACAACATCAATGTCAAAAGCATGGGTAAAAAATCTGATTAAAAACATTCAAGTATTTTTAAGAATTCCTCCTTATTCTAGAATTTGAGTTAAATCTGAAAAAAAGAAAAAGCCTCAGTTTTCCAGTCTAAAAAATCAGTTATGGAGTTTGTAAGCAGAAATTGTTCTGTGTCTGTAAATGCAATGATTAAAATGAAATATCCCTCAAAAGTCATTTGAGCTGTACATCAGTCTGG
This sequence comes from Lichenostomus cassidix, assembly GCF_008360975.1. NCBI lineage: Eukaryota > Metazoa > Chordata > Aves > Passeriformes > Meliphagidae > Lichenostomus > Lichenostomus cassidix. Next base: position 10,979,520 of record NC_139482.1, read on the forward strand.
AAAGTTTTTAAATGAACAAGCACAATGTACTTGAGGATGAATGTGAATATTTCTGCAGACTTTATTTTTCATCCTTCTGTCCAGGGTTGACCTGACAAAATAAGTCTCAAATGTTTTACAAACTATCTTCATAACTCTCATTCTGTACCTACAAAAACAGGTTGCTTGGCTGGACAAGAGGACCAGTTTGCTGTTCTCCCTTGATAATGAGTGACTTGGGAAAGTTGATGGGACAGAAGCATTTTAACTACCCTTCTACTCTTCATTTTAACATTCTTCTCCCAACCTCTGGACATGAACAAAATTCCTTTGTTGAAAACTTTGCCTGTAGAAATGTAAGGACATAGAAACATCAAGCACATTTGTTTAAAGCAATAAATATATTTGTCAAGGATACGCCATGGACCCCTGTGATATTGACTTTGCAAAGAGTTTGAAGTCTGGATGCTTTCTTTCACTCTTCTTGTCAGCTCCTGCCACATAATATCCACACATAGATATTATCCAGCTCCACCATTCCAGTCAACTCTGTTCCCACCTTCAAAACATGAGGAAACACTAACATAAATCTAAAGAAAAATTATCAAAATATTATATTCTTCTATATTTACCTGGCTGTACACAATTCTTCACAGGTCATGACAGAGAGCAAAGAGCAACATAGATATTCCATGTTTCAAAGTCATGAACTGTTAAATGGTCAATGCAGAGGCTGTTGTGAAAAACACTCAACTAAGGTTTAAATAAGTGTATATAATATTCCAGTAAGAAAAGGCTAATATTTACCTATCTGGAGTAAAATATTTTCTTTTATAGCCTATTAAGGCCTAATATACAGCAGTCAGTCTGTAGCCATAGCGATCAGCAGTATTGATGAAGAACCCAGCTAGGCTAAGCAAAAAAAGGAATTGCAGAGCAAGGAAAGATCTGATTAGTGCAGTTGTGCATGCTACTGACAACATGAGGATATTGGCTGCTGTTGAGTGGAGCTGCTCAAACAGAGAAAGATATTTCAGCAAATGTTAGCTAAAAGTCAGAAATTGCTTGACTTCAACTCTGTTCACTTTTGCTGCAGAGCTTTGGGATTAACTCAAATTTCTTGACATTTTTGATTTGCATACAAACCTAGCAAACAAAATTGAGTATTATATGTATTTGTACAGAAAATAATATAAGCCAGACAGTGAGTTAATCTACAGATCATATCATGGAAAAAGGATCTCCAAATGATTTTTGGAGCTAAACACACCAAAGATAACTAATCACATCTTCAGCAACTGGCTCAGGTATGACCTGGCAGTAACTTGAAATTGTATCCCCCTCTGAGGCTATGAAACATTAAGCACAGCTGAACAAGGACTTAAAAAGCTGCTAGTAACTATAGTTTTGATCAGTTATAATTAAGTTTGGGGGAAAAAGCCTCCAACTAGCAGACCCATAAAAGGATATTTATATCAGTTTAGGGTGTCAGTAGTAAGTACAGTGACATTACCAATTGCTCTTATGATGGTCATTCTTGCTGTCTCAATATTAAAAATTAGAAACTGCTGTGTTAATTTCTGAGCTGAAAATTCCACAGCTGAAGTGACATCTTCTGGCAGCTACATCTTTCAGGCTGGGGGTTACTTTATGTTGTACTAGGAAAGAAAATATCAAGTCTATCTATAATCGCCTTGTTGACAATTTATGACAAGGATAACCTCTATCAAGGAGCATCCATCTTTCATCCCAACATGGGGAAAAACACAATCCATATTGACTTTTACAAGTAATTAATACTCTAATTATTTTTACCAGCTGTTCTGAAGAATCCCAATTTTAGGCATTACTTTAGGTACATTATGCTACATTACATTAGAAATCAATGTGAAAAGAACCCAGTGAAAGCTCTCCGTATAAATACATCATAAAGGCCGGAGAAATAGACACAAGACTACCAGGATTCACCATCACAGACAGTGATTACAGTACATCAGGTTATTATCCAGCAGCCATGGCCTAGTGGGAAGGACTGGATGACAGAATGTGTAAGACTCAACAATATCTGGAAAATATTAGTACCTACCAGCAACTTCTGCTTCTTTCTTTGAGATAGTTTAAATACTTCTTATTAGTGAGAGATTAGAAAATTACTATCTCCTTTCAGCAGAGAAAATTTCCTCAGGGGCCCTTAAATGAGCCTGGCAGAGTGGGAAGAAGCTTGGAGAAAACAAGACCCACTTTGACACAAAGCCTGCAACAGGTCTGACATTACAGTCTCTAGATTATACCACATTCTAACAAATATTAATATACAGTACATCTACCACACCATATGCATTGCAGAGCAGAGCCCCAATGCCAAATTACCTGCATCTTACTGTGTGTTTGTGTGCATAAACATACCCATGTATGAGCAGCTGCAGGCACACACAGTCATGAACACATCAGGTGCTCATTCTTTCGACAAAGTTTAGAAAGCACAATTTCTATACTGCAGTTGAAAGTTTATGTGATCTCATTAACATCTTAGTATGAATAAGATGGGGAGCAGGTGACTGAAAATTCAAAAGTCACACATTCATGTCTGAGCAAAATTTAATTTAAAACTGAACTTGCAAATATACTCCTGAGCTGCATATTCAAAGATAAATTTTTAAAAAGACCAAAAAAAAAAACCAGAAAAAATTTTCTAGTTACATATTCCTTAGTTAAACATGGAAGTCATAAGGATATATTCTTTGGCCTGGAGAGGAAGAAGGAAGAGCTAAAGAATTTACTTCTGCATACTTCATTCTCATCTCAGCTGCAATTTTTCTAAAGGTACATGCTGTAGCATTATACTTTGGTAAAAATACTGATAACAGTGTTAGGAACTGTAGCCTGGCCATGGCTTATGAGGTGAGGAATTACAGCTAGATGGGGCTCCCTAAATTAACTTCTTATTGTCAAATGGTGCCTTAATAGAATAGATTATTTACCAAAAAACTTCAAAAATTATTTTGCTAGTTCACCAAAGATTTGAACACAACTGATCAATAATTAATTCACTCCAGACAAGATTGGTTTCTATTCTGTTACTTCTGAAAGAAGTTTATGTTAATTTTAGCATCTATGACTTCCTGTGAGCTTGCAGTCTAAGGTATCATCAAATAAAGAAGCTCTGTTGGTCTATTTCATTATCTGTTGGTTCTATAATGGTAAGGCCACCCATGGTTCAAATTCAGCTTATCTGTAATTTTTTTTTTTTCTTTTTTTTTTTCTTTTTTTTTTTTTTTTACCATCTATCAGGAACAAATCTATGTACAAGTTTCAGAATCCCAAGTCTATGGAATCCATAATATAGAAAAATTAACACGTAATCTAGAACAGAAAACTTGACTCAGGAAATCAATCACAAAACAAGCATGGTGCTACACAATATGAGTCATAAATTAAAAATCTGGTAGAGACCACATTAATTCATTGATTCCAGTTTGAAATTCTGCACATCAGGTCACGCAGTTTCCCAAAATACTTCCCACATAACTAAAGTACATACTAGAGAAAAAAACCTTGTTTCTGTTGCTGCTGACACAGAATTGACCAAAATTCTCCTGGAGTTTTTCATGTGGTTAACTATACTCACTAAAAATGCATTAAGATTTTTGTGTTCATTTGCCAGACTTCATTCTGGGTCTCATTTTGTCTGTGTACAGTAGACTGAAGATCCCTCTATTATCAATTTTCTTCTGCTGCATAGGAAGCATGCCCTGTAACCTTCTCTTTGGTAAGATAAACAGCCAGACATCATTCCTTCTTTTGGAATAGAGGCACATTATAGAGTCCTTTAATCACAGCTTTTCTCTGAGCCCTCTTCAGTTTATTAACACCCTTCTTGAATTATGAGTAGAGCTGTGGGAAAAGGATCTTTTTGTTCTCAGAAATTCCACATACTTCTGCTTTTCTGCTTAGACTATTGGCTGATTGCAGTTGTATTTAAAAATACCACCATTGCCCTCTTCCCTTGCATTGGGTAAATTTCCTGTGTATCACAATTATTTCAGTAAGCTTTGATTTTTAAACCTAAGAAGTGTACAAAGTTCCCCTTACAGGACATTGAATACAAAGATCGTGTTTTACTCACACTTTCATTTATGTGCACTTAAGCCCATTTGACACTGACATTTCTTGTTGAGTCCAGGGTTGTTCTGAATTCCACAGCTGTTCCTCCTAAGGAGACAAAATTTTGGGCCCTTCTTCACAACCCCTCACTTAGAAAGGAGAACGAAGATTTCTTCAGCCTTAGAGATAGACCCACTCACCTGCCAAGCAACATGACTCACCAGGAATGAGAGTGCATGGAATACGTTACCTAAGTCTGAACACACATGCAGAGACATGTGTTTAAGCATACAGGTTCATAATGACATTGTCCATGTTAGTGTAGAATGTCCAATTGGCATGTCCTATTTGGTGTAGAAAAAACAAAAGCAAACTCAGACTTCAGCCAATTTTCACGTAAAGAAATTAAATATATGCTAAAAAGCAGATTCAGTCTTGATGACTGTCAATGAAAATCATACCTTTAGCCATGGGCTTATACAATTCCTTGTTTAGTCTTTCAAATATTTTCTGCCCCAAAGAATCACTGCATTTACAAGTACACCTACTTCATAATTATATGATAGAGTTTTTATCAATATACTAAATATAATTCTGATTTCCAGATACAAAGGATAGATTACAGAAGACTTTATCAAAATTAATTCACTATTTGATTTTCCCAGCATGGAATATAGGAAGAAAAAACTGGGAATTGGGAGAAAAGAGGTATTTTGCAATTGCTTGCCTATCCTTCATCAAAATGTCTTCTGCTATATTCAGCTTTTCCCCTTTAATGAAGCAGACCTTCAGGTGTGCTTCTCTTTGATGCATATTTTCTGCCTTTGATGAGTCCCTGTCTAATATGTGTTTATCTGTTCAATGTACCAGAACACTGGAAACTTTCTTTATCCTGCTCAAGGAGTTGAGCTGCTAATCAGAAATGTTGCATTGCTCAGCATTGCAATGACTACACTACTTTTCTGAATATCTGCCTGTACAGAGCCAATGTATCACATCTGACTGTCAGGAGAGACAATAAAAGCAAAGACAATCCTGTGCTCATGAAATTAAAAGTAATAAATAGCAAGTCTGTCAAACACAGCATGCATGGCCCCTGTATAGCCTCCAGGGTTTCCTTTGTGTCAGGCATTGCCAACAGCTGCAGGTTTTAAGGTCTGCTTGTCATTTAATCTACAAACATAACCTGCGCTGCTTAACATCCCTAATCTTTGCCTTCCACATGACAGCACTTGACTACCTTTGAATCCTTGCACACAGTGCATTCCTCCTCATTATATGTATTTTTAAAATGGCTTTAGCTAATGGAGCTGTTTAATTTGCCTCATGGGTTCCCACCTACTCATGCAAATATCTTGGCTCAATCATGCATTTCTCCAGCTAATCACCCAGATGTGTACCTATGGCAAAGCTGTGAGAGACTGGAAAAATCTTCCTACTGAGTAACTTGTCATTAAGAAGGAAATAGCTACAAACCCCAGCTAAATCCCATGTGTAACTTAAAAGCAGGAAACAAATGAGGACAACCAGGAATGAATTATTTAACAAATAATCTTCAGTCAAGTCAAAAGGTCTCCAAAGCTACCAGATTTCATGCTTCTCATCATTAATAGGATGGTTTGAATGCATCAGGGTTAGGGAAGGTTTTGTGTCAGTTGTAATGAGACAATTTGGAAGAAGTAGACTTTACCCACCTTAAAATACTCAAAGAATATCATTTTAGATGTATAATGAACTTTTTATTGGATATTTGATATTACTGTCAGGGCTTGAAAATCTATCAAATCATTCCCATAAACAATATGAATATAAGACAGGAGAAATATAGTCATAGAAATGCTTTGACCTGTCTGGTGTGAATGGATTTCATAATTATAAAATGCTCACAGCAGCCTACTCAATACTAACAGATATCTCTTTTATATCTCTTTTCACATGCACAGACACACATATATTCATTTCCTCTAGCCTCAGTTAAAGAAGGACATCTGTAAGATACACTGAGTTAAAAGTTAGAACTGGAGTGCTAGAATGCCCCATTAAATATTTGCTTTTCTTGGTTCAGGTACATAATGTGTAAGATCCTTGTGCTGATGCAATCCCATACACATTAATCAGTACATTGCCATTTAAGCTCATGTCCTAATTTTTCAACCAACAGCTTTTCTATACCTCTTTTCTCCTCTACCCTTCTCTGCTTTTTTTAAATAAGCTTTCCTGCATCATCATAAGCTGGTTAGAAAGACTTCTATGCAGAAATGTCAGTAAAAATGATTCTGTATTTTGTATGGATGCTGTTATGATGCTGCTCAGTCCACTCAGTAATACTGGAAGTTTCAAAGAATGCAACAAAGTAAAGAGAGGAAGCCATAAACCCATAGCAAAATCTGCTTTGTATACAATCTTCCATAATTTCTAACCTCTTCTACTTCATATTTAGCATTCAATATTTGTTCCAGAAAATGCTGAATTTAATACTAGTATATTCCAGAGATTTCATAACCCGTTATTTATTTTTAAAGTTTAGAAAAATATTTTGTCTTGGACAAAATCTTAGACTTCTTCACACATTTTTGTTTCTTGTCTTCACTGCTAGTTAGCACCTACTTACCACTTATTCAGGTGGTCCATTAGGCATTCTGTTGATGCCTTATGATAAATAGCAATGAAATTTATTAATCTGTTTTATAAAGAAATGTATGATAAAGGAATAGCTCTTGTTTCTTTGTTTGTGTTTTTTCCCTCTTTATCTACTCTGCATAATAAACTTCCTAATTATTTTACCATGATTATTACAGTACTACAGTAAATACATGCCAATGGCATGATGGCTCATTTTATCAGTATTATAAAATATCAGCTAACAGCAGTGAGTGATAAAGCAGTGTTCAAAAAATTGACAGAGTTTAGTGGTCAACTTGTTTACAAAAATTGTTAATACTACTGACCTGTGGTGTAAGAAAAAAAATCTGTAAATGCCTTTAAGAAAAACTCAATATTAAATGCTGCAATTTCCTTTTGGAAGTGCACATTTTTCTATTGTTGTTTTGTGAACTTTGTCCTTCCAACTGTATGTTTTATATAGCTTTTGCCTTGGAACTCCCTTGTTTCAATCCCCTAAAACTGTCAAGTGTGACTCCACCTGCTTTATTGTTCCCATAAATTCATATGAAACTAGTAGCTAAATCCAATTTGTGTCATTCTGTCTCTCTTTGTAGCCTATTCTAAATCTCCCAGCATGTTTCATGAAAGTAGAATCCTATTAACGCCAAATAACCACCACTGTATTTTATTCAGTGGTTATTACAGTCCTGCTACTGTCACAGCTCTTAAAGACTCTTGTCTCTCCATGAATCTGTGATGGCCAAAACCTGAAAATCTCATTACTACTTTTCTGGTCTGGTTTCTTTTTTTTTTTTTTTATGTAATATCCTGTTCTCCTATATATTTTTTCAATTAACTTAGATGTATATGTTTAGGCAAAATACTTTGTCAAGAAATTTGCCAACCTGTAAAGTGCTAGTAGCTAACAAGAAAAAACTGTAAACTTCAGATAAGCTTGGCCCAGAAAGCTGATATTCCTGTCTTTAGTATTTAGTTAGTTGCTATTTAATTTAAGAATTAAAGATAGTAATTTATTTTTCTTTATTAATTTCTGAGCAAGTGAGAGAAATAAAGTATTAGAAATTTTAAAACGTGAATTTCAATGGAAGCCCTAATTATCTGGATTAAACCCCCTGAAAAAGAACAATTAAAACCACTTTTTGAGGTTTGAGGTTTCAATGCAAAATTGAAACTCTAATGATGTAAAAGTCTAGGAAACTCATCTCCACGTGGTATGCTTGATGACTTCTGTTACATATAGTTGTCGCTGTTGAGCAGCTAGCAGAGTAATGAAAGCACCAGTTCTCAGTGGCAAGAAGGAATGACCTTTATTGTTTTGATTTCATCACATATATAGAGTTTTCAAAAGTCACCCAGATTGGTCAGTCAGAAGCCTTCCCCCAGGCCTGATTGGCCAGGCCTGCACTGTCCAAGTTCTGGGACACTGTTCCAATAACATCTAAACTTTATCTTTATTTACAAAACACAAGAAGAATTCTCGTGGGAAAAACCTGTGCTAGCCACATATAGTTATATATAGATATGTAGATGTATTTTTATATATATAGCAAGAGACAAGGAATGGAATGTTTTCATTTAAATTATATTCTAGAAGTCCCAAAACAGAGACAGTTGTTTGTTGTTTTTCTGTTTGTTTGGGGTTTTTGGTTGTTGTTTTTTTGGGTTTTTTTAAATTAATTACTAAACAAGTGTCTTAATCTGCAATCATAGTGTGCAAATATCTTGGCAACTACAGCATATCCTGGATTCCTGCTTATTTCACCCTCTGCAATCATGTCTCAGGAATAAGTTCTCTCTTCTTTACTGCAATATGTATCATTGGATTCCAATACCACAATCCTAAAAGTGTAAAATAGCTCATTCGAAATACAAGATAATTTTTCCAGGAAATAAGAACACAAAAAGGAAGTCTTTGGCTCAGGAATGTTTGAGAAAAGAACTTAAAAATAATCAGAAACAATCTACTTTAAAAAGTCACAAGGAATCTTGTGCCTAAAGGGTGTGTCTATTCCCATTAAGGAAGATGTCCTTCCATACATATTCCAAAGACAATATTGTGATGTATGAAATTTAATGTTGTGCCAAATACTAGCATGTGGCTTCTGGAAAGCCAGGAATAAAAAAGTGAGTTCATATTTACTGGAAGTGCTGAGCCCTAAAAAAGCTAAGCTGATTCTCTATCTAATATCTGAAAGGAGAAAATAAATTAGGAACATGGATGGGAAATTGCCTCTGTTAGGCAGTTTGGTTACATTCTATGAGAGGAATGTGCTCTGAATATTTTTTATAAATTATATTAAATTATTAGATGACTCAAAGCAGTAGGATTTTAAAAAATCTAGGAGCTGCAAAACGACCTTTATAAAAAACTAAAGGAAGTTCACTATACTCCGGATAATGAAGTGAACATTTACAGTAAATTTGATTATTATGTATTCTCATGACAGAGTGAAGAAAAATTGTAACATCCTTCCAACCAGATGATATAGTCATATTGTTCACAGACTTTAAAATAAGTTTGATTCGGGCTGAATGATATTTTTTTTTCTGTTATGTTCTGCATGTAATATATTCAGATATTAAAAAAAAAAAAAGTCTTACTTTAGTTATAAGCAGTGAAGATGGACCACAATACACAGAGCACATTTTGAACTAGAGAAAAGATCAAACCCATATTTTCTATGAAGCTCTTAGGAAATGATAATTGGACAAGAATCCCTATTAAGACATTTAGATATTATCAAGTTCAAATTTTAGAAACTTTTAAAACTCATTTGAGAAAAAGCTTTTAGAACTCTTTTAACACCAGAAAGTTTCTTGTTATTCCTTCCTTGCCCTGGAAATGTTAATTTGCTCTGTGTTAAAAAGGTATCCCACTGACACAGAATTTTAAGATTGGAAGGTACTATTATACTGCTGGTCTTTGAAAAATAATTGACCAATCATCTTAATTTTAATACTTGTTCAGCAAATTATTGCTCTTCTTCAATATTCTATTCTGACTTTAGTTTTCTTTAGGAATAAATACCTGCCACCCTGCCATATGAATTTTCACAGTGATTAATTATTTTGCCTTTGGCTACATGCTTAGGAAGACACTAAATGCTGATTATTAAGAAAGAAAGAAAGGAAAGAGATTTTTAAGAAAGAAAGAAAGGAAAGAGAGCAAATAAAGGAAGGAAGAAAGGAAAAAAGCCAAAGTCTTAGGTCCGTGGTAGAATATTTTTCCACAAGATATCTTCTCTAGGAGACAGGAGACAAAAGTCAGCCTGAGGATGTTCTGTTGGCCTCTGGGAAAGGTGATTCATGAAGCCATTTTTAGATCTCAGAAAAGATTCCAGCCAGATGAAGTAAAAACCAACAGAATAACAACTCTTATTGTTCTCAAATGTCTGGCAAAGCAAACACACCTCACAGCACATCCTACAGTTAATTTCATAACCACTGCAGGATCAGAGGAATACAGCTGCCCCAGAAGGCATTCAAGGATTACCTAGAAATTTTGTGTCCTGACAAAATGTATATTTCCTACATGTACTATTGCAAAAGTCTCCATTTACCTTTTATAACAACATACATACATATATATTAGTGTACACATGTAGGTATGAAATTTCATGTTGGACAGAAATGTAATTTCAATCCAAATAAACAAAATATTTTAAAAACTCACAGTTCTGAACCATCCTTTACTCCTTTCGCAACAACACCTCTTCCTGCCTCATACTTGTATTTTTTTATTCTTGCATTTTTATTTGTATTACTTTCATGAGCTTTAATCACCAGAAAAGAGAAAACCAGAAGCTCCAATTCTTCTCAGCTGTATTACAGTCTGCAGCTCTGGACTGTCTCTTTATGTTATAATCCTTCACAGTTATATCCTTAGATAGATTTTACTTTGGTTTTATTCTGGTCTTTGTTGTTATCCTCTCTTGAAATTTCTTACATTTCAGTGTGATGAGGAAGAGGCCTTTTCTTTTCAGCCTGAGATAAGGCGATTTCAGAAATCTGTTTCATTTCTTCACATCAAAGGAATCTCCATTTCATTCAGCATATTTTGTACTAAACAATTCCTGCTTCCTTTTGTTGGTATTATATCTGCTTGATTTGTTAAAAGGGATATTTAATTATACATTAAATGGATCTTCATTCCTTCCTGTAACCTGACTTTTCATAACTAATTTGCTGGCCAATAGAATTAGTAACTCCCTTGCCATTCCTTTTTACTCCCTTCCCACCTTCCATTGACAGGAGGTTGATTCAAAACAAATGACTTTACAGAAATGGTGCTTAGTAAATATCTAAAACTGCATTGACACCCATAAGATATTCTAAAAACTGCTTGGAATAATGAAGGACTGTAAAGATTATCTTGATTTTATACTCAGATTTTTGTTCCAAATTTCTATTGGATTTTTGCATGTATTAAGACTATGCCAAAGCCAGTAGTTTTGGGAACTTACTGCACTGCACAGAATTAAAGGATAATGATTATGCTTAGTAGTATTTAATGCACTAAGTATTTTCACTGGTAATGATAGGTTAATGCTGGGTAAAATCTCAAGCCTTTAATAAAATCAACATGTGCTTCTTTCCAACCAAAGTATTCTATGATTCCACGATCCTCTGCTTTAACTTGCCATGAATATTTGAAATATCTTAGTAAGTTCATATAGAGTCCACAGAGGAGGATGTGTACTGGAGCAACACAGAAAGGAAGCACTTTTTGCAATCACTACAACTAGTCAACTTTTCAGATGTTTTCTATGGTAAAACTGAATGGCAATTTACACAGTGGTGTGCTAGTCCATGGTTCTTGTAGGAACAATGGCAATACACCCAATAATGATGTCAAAAATATCGAGTGATGAAACACACTGTGTCACTTAATGCCTCAATCTTAGTTTTCACAGACACTTTCTGCTCATTTCCTGCTCTCAATTGTAATGTTAGTAATAGGTAATCCACAGAAGCCTGCCAGTTTGGTTTTGAATTGGAAACATTTATTGACATATTGATGAAAGGCCATTTAATATTGAAAACTATTCATTTTTACTGTTCTCCATTTAAAGTCCAGCTTCCAGACATCCATTGATCTTACTGTCCTGACTTAATCTGAGCTTTCCTGAGACATGCATTCACCAGTATTTGTTTTCCTGTTTCAGCACTTAAAATGTCAAACTTGTTTTCTTTAGCAGTGCTCCTTCAAAATACATAGGATGAGATGTCCTGGAGTACTTGGTCTACCCTAGAGCAGCTGGTCAACACCAAAGAATTAGAGATGTAGGACTATTCATTTTCTCTGAGAATCATGAGCTACCTTCTTGGTCAGACTGGCCTAAAATTTTCTGTGCTCTCACTTCGGGGAACACTTTAAAAAGGTTGGACACATATATTCCCTGTACTGAGAAGCAAGAAAATACTTATTCTCAGAGCAAGAGAGGGAACATAGGTGTTGGTGTGCATATTTAAAGCATTTAACAGTTTCTATTAGCAATTGAAACCAGAATTCGATAAATTCATGGAGAATTAAGTTTTTTCTTCTATTCTGTTAAACTTGAAATCAACCAAGGAATTCATATGAGGTTAAAATTAAAGATGTCATTCAAAAATGTTTGTTAAGTATGAAAAATAAAAACTAAGTAAAAAGAATTTTCTAATTCCTTACTGGCCCATTCTTCTTCCTTGTCTGCATAGGTTAGCACCACACTACATGAACAACTTTTGTCTTTTGAATTCTTGGCATCCAGGTAAGGGCTGGTGACAGAGATTCAGTAGGACACTCACTAAGATATACTCCAGGAGAAGAGCCCTGAGAGATCACACCTTAAATTAAGAGAACCTGGATATTCTGTTCAAATGATTACTTCTACACCATCTAGCTGGTCTCCAAGGAGTTTTACAGCACAGGCCTTGGCCTTGGTTAGGACAATGTTAGTGACAGTTAATTGTACTCTGGCACTGTCACCTGCAGATTCATGGGAGACTGTCACAGTTTAGGTTGACCTTCAACCTTGCTGTTTCTCCAAAGAAATGGCACTGGCTTCCTCCTTTAGAGATGTCTTTTCTTTCTTCTTTTCTTTTTCACAATATTGAAGACCTTTTCCTGCATGTAGGAAGTGTTCTTTCAATTTTAAAACATTATTTGATTGCAAAAAGCTCTTCCATTACAGGAAAACCTGTTCTGCTTCAATCAGGGTACTCTTATGAATGATTTCTTTGCCTCACTGTTTTCATTGTGTCTGTGACATTTAGTCACCGAGATGTAATTGTACACATCCCTGAATGCTCTGAGACAAGGATGATAGCTTTCTAAGTGACATTGCTGTTAAATTAGTGTTCAGAATACTGTGTGGACAAAGTACTGTTACAAGCACACACATACATAAAGCAGAAAAGGCAAGGGTACAAGTTAAGCTACATTAGTGGAGATATTTTTAATGTATTAAACTGGATTGTTAAAAAAAATTACTGTTAATGCACCAGTTAGACAGAGAGAAAGCAAGGCTTTCCTTCTTTTGTTTTAATTGATTAATTAGTCAATGTGTTTGCAGCAGCACAAGCATAAGCTGATATGTAAGTGCTAAATGGCATTGTTCATACTGTTTAAGCAGCCAGTTAAAAAATATGTTTTATTGATTAGATTCTTTCCTGGAGGCAGAACTGATGATAAACATTACTGGCAGGGTTATGACTGCTGGGAGATGGGCTGGTGTTTGCCTCAGCTGCTTCATGTTTATGAATCCAAAGATAAGGTGCCAATGAAGAGCCATTCCCATGCTGTGTTTGTCCTCCTTTGTACCTCTTAGGTTAAATTCATTTGTCTGCGAAACTGATTATCAATATCAATATTCTCTGTGAAGTATCTTTTCTTCAAGGTGTCATCTTACCAAGGGAAGTCCATTCTTCCTGTTAAGTATTGTGTATTACAGGATTCATCCAATGGCTGTCAAAGTAAAGCACAGAAACAACCCTTTCAGCAACAGGGAGAGGAAAGGTGGTGACATTGACCAGGTATTGGTGCGGAAGATCCTACTTTAGATGTGAAGAGCTTTTCCGTGTAATATGAGCAGGAGACATATAAATAATATTTCACATATATATATATATATATATACACATTCTAAATTTCATATTTCTCTATCAAATAGGTCACATCTGATGAAGATATGAAAGCCTTCTCTATTTTTTAACCTTTTGTTAATGAAGTTAGTGTGGATGTAGAATCAAGTAAATGCAAAGTATGATAACCTAGCTCCTTCATGGAGGTGGTGATCTCAGCTCCATGAGCATTTAAAAATTTTACACACTCTATGTTTTAGTTGTGTATTGCATATGTACAAAGCTTTATGGTGTAAAAATTTAAATTTATATTAAAAATTATTTACATGGAGTGCCATGGAGTGAAAATAGTCTGTTGCACAAAAGCATAAGATTTATCTGTATCTGTCCTAGTAGTGTTTTGATATATGGAATTAGACACATAGTAATTCAGACAGTTAATTTTACCTCATTTTTTTCAAAAGTCTTGGAGTACTGAAACCCATGTGTGTTTCTGCAGTGATATGTATAAGAAAATACCAACTTCTTTTTCAGTAGGTAGGTGTAGACAGCACAATATAGTTCTCTGAACATTTATTTACCTATTCAATCATTACCTTGTAAGAAATAGATTGCCTTGTTATATTGTTTTTAGGAAACCAGTGAAAAAGGAAGTGTGCAGGAAGTCAAGCTATAAAAGGGTTCACGAGTCCAAGGAGCCTAAGTGTTGGGCTATGAAGGTGGCAAACCTTGAGGTGAGCAAAAGTCTCTTCACTAGTCCCTCCGACAGAAATTGTCTTGAAAAGATATTTTTGAGCAATTTTTTTTCTGAAACTTTAAAATTTTAATTTTAAGACCTTATTTTAAATGTTTTAAATTTAAAACAAGTTGTAAAAGAATGTAATTTTCTTTGAGGTAATAAGTCATGACTGCTCTGTATCCCAGCAGAAGGACCTTGTGGTGTGCAAAAATAATCTTTTTCTCAGTTTGAGAGGCCAGGTTACTCCAGAGCACATCATACTAGTTTTGGAGGACACAAGACATGTGAGAGGATATTTTTGGGCAGCCCCAAAGGAAAAAATTCATGCTTGCCCTCAGTCAGGTGTCCTGTGCTTTCCAGTCCATGTTAGACTTTTCCAGACAACTCACTCCTGATACATCTGGATGAAAATTAATGTGCACTGTACATGGACAGCCATCTAAGGCAACAAAGAGAAATAAAGGGGTAATTATCCCCACAGTAGGAATACATGTATGAACAAAAACAATTGCTCCCTCGGTGGTTATTTAAAAAGAAAGAGAGCTATAGAAATGCAGGGTAAGGATTTTGGTGCACTTTCCTTGTGCAAGCTTTATGAATGACAAATATCTGAAAGAATTAAATCTCTTGCAATCAGAAAATTTTATGTGTTATGATCTTCTTTCTTTAAAGATAAAAGAAGAAAAAGAAAAAAACATAGCCAGACCTCTGTATTACATGTTCATCCTTCCATGCCAGCCTTTTGTTTTAATGCCACGAGGCTCAAAACCCATTTATGTGCCCAAGTTCATGTTTTGTTCTCATTTGTTAGAATGTCTTGGCCCCATGGTTCTGCCTGCAAAGAAAGAGAATTGTCCACCTTAGAGAATTGCATGTGTCAGATAAAGACAAAAACTGATATTTTTCAGACATGTCATTTTAATGGCCCAAAGACATCAGGGCAACATGTATGTCAACAGAGTGAGCACAATGCAGGGAGATAATAAAAATGCATTGAATGTGAATATGTATGACTCCCTATGTCCCTGTTTTCACTCCTAGTTCTGACACCCTCCAGCCTACAAGTATACACATATTCCACCCTTAAAGGGGGTTTAGAGATTTATTTCTAGGACTCTAAGCAGCAGGCACTTTGTCTCCTCCAGCTGCTTTGACAAAACGGCTGAACACAAAAGTAACAACAACAAAAAAGGCTTGAAATCTGATGGAAATAGGATTAAAACAATAGTATTTAAAGGAGGATGGGAAAAGAAAACCATTTCCTTTCTTAGGAGTTTGGGATGATATGAACTGTACATTAAGAGTGTGATAAAGTAATTTTGTACTGAATGGCGTTCAAACCTTCCCTTCTTGCTTATTTTATATGTAGGGGTGCATATGTTTCCCTATGTTTTCCATTTCCTCTTTCCTATACTAGAAAATCATATCCAAAAAATGGTCTATTTCCCACAGAAAAAAGCAGAGTATTTCTGCCTAGGAATATTTTCAGTAAAAACACTAAATGTTTAAATTACAAAAGGATCTCAAACAAACATATGTTATCTGTGTATACTCAGCAGACAAATTACCTCTATGTCTGGCTGCTACACTGGTTAATGTTACACTGTTAGTCTTTCCCTGTTTTTCATCTTTCCCTTTTTGAGTGTATTTTTCATACTTCATGTAATTTCTTATTTTAGTGCAGTGCATTTCACTCAAATGAAAGAGTAATAAGCTGACTATCAAACAGTGCACAACTTTCTGCTAGAAGTTATGACCTAAAATATTTATTTTAAACAGGACTGCTGTTTTTCATATCTCTGTTAGCTCTGCTTCATGTCCAGATCCTGCATTTTCTCTAGTGGGTCTGAAGGAGTGGTTTCAGCCTTGAGCCAGAGAACTACCAAAAACCAGGGAAACAAGTGCTTTAGGACTGCTCAAGAGCATCCACATAATGTATTCACTAGAGTTTAACCTTCTTGTACTTAAATGTTCTGGATTACTATTCAAATTCCTTTATTATATTTAGAATACTCTTTCACAAAATCAACAGGCAGCTAATAGGGTATAGTTGTGCATAAGTCTTCTTAACTATCAGGTGAAGTGAAAAGTAAATAAGTGGATTATATTATCAAAATTCTCCCATTACAAACAGTTAAACCTCAGATAAATATATTAAAATGTGATATAACTGATAATTCCAAGTATTCTTTCAATACGCTACTTCCACTGGTATTACTTCCCTTGAAACTGTCATTGAAATTCTCTAGGCATTCAGGGAAATTAGGTTCTACAGCTGGAATTAATATGCTACCATGATAAATTTTTCCCTTTCAGTGTGAATAGAAGCAAGGTTGAACATTTAATTGCTAAATTCTCAGTGACCTCTAGGACATTATTTTTAACTGTAATGATTATAATCTGTAATGATTATAATCACAAACCAGATCAAATATTATCAAAATGGTTTTAAAGATACTAATGGCAATGATCATAATTTTCCTTTAAAAATAAACACATCCACTTGGGGTTGCTCAGTTTATATGTTGAGGATGCTTGTTTTATTTAGCTACCTATACCAGAGGTACCCCAGCTATTTTAAATGATGAATTGCACATGTCCATACACATGTTTATTGTAGCTTTTGATGCAGTAGCCATAAGATTTTTGGGAAGGCTCCTACTTCACTGTACCTGACTTCGAATCAGCATGATTGATGATAGTTGCTGTTTTTCATCAACAGGGCCAGTTTTGAAAGCCTGGAGGACCTATAGCTATAGGCTGCTTGGGAAAAGAGAAAGACAAGAAGTGATGGTTAGATGTTTTTGCAGTCCCACTCTGAACTGCAATTTGTCCAAGTCAGTCTTTGCATGTCCTTACTTCATCCTTGATATCTCCCATCCTCCTCTGTTTCTTTACTTCCTCCTCTTTCACCTTAAAGTTCTTGCCCAGGCCTTTTTCCTGGTATATAGTGTCTTCATAAATACCTGTGACTTGAAGAGAACTGGATTATGAAGATACACAGAAATTTATTTTAATATCTCAGGTCTTTTACTTGGCAAAAGATGTATGAATCCTTTAAGAAAAGGTGTATTTCAGATACAGCTTTTTCATTTCAGCTTAGCAGTAAGAAATAAAGAGAGATCAAAACAATGTATGTAAAGATAAACTGAAACTCCAAAGTATTATAGGGCAGGGAGAAGCTAGGATCCCATTCTTATTTCAGCTTAAGCCGTTTGCTTCACTATAAATAAGAATACACAGAGCTGAATGCAAGGATTTTCTGCTAAGGACAGTTATCAATGTTAAAGGAAAAATATTATATTGAAGCAATAAATCAAGGAGAGACACCCAGAACTTATTATGGCACCATCATCACTGTCAGAAGACATGAGAATCCTGATGGTGAAAGGAAGGCATCACTGGATGGTATATGTTGAACAAATGAAGCCTGGTGCCAGGGGAAATTACAGAGTTTTCCAAGAATGTCACCCTCACAGTCATGGAGCTTTAGACCTGCAGACAGAAAACTGAAATTCAAGTATTATATATACTAAAAGTACTTTAGCCCAAGTGTATCAGATTTTCAGCACTGTGATCATTGGAATACTCCCTAAAAGAGATTTTTGTATATATGTAGCTAACTTTGTTTATGCAACCACATTGAATATATACCATAAAAATAAAAAAAAAATCAAACCCACTTAATAAGATTTATTTATTTCTAAAATACTTAGTAAAGACAGGTACAGTGAGGAAGGATCATTATTCAAGTTTATCTACATTCAAATGCATCTTCCATAGTCACCAAGCTCAAATCAAAGTTAAAACAGAAGAGCCAGTCAGTGGAAATGGATCTAGCAACAGGACTGGTGGGTAAGGTAAGGAAAGATAGAAGAATAAGTGTTGTTTGGAAAGATTTCCTTGTTTTCTTTTTTTTAATGGGAAAATAGCGCTGGAAATAGCATCTGAAAGTATGAGAAGAGATGGCTTTAAGTGTCCCTTTCAAAGAAATACATGCATGTACTAAGTTTTAAAGATGACCATCATAAATTTTATTACTGGGAGAACACTCTTTTTAAACTAAAAATGTTTATTTCTATTTAGAAATTTTATTGTCTATTATTATTATCAGTTAATTTTATCATTTTGAAAGGAGTTTTTCTATTTTATCAAGAATGTCTGAGAAGTTACCTATTTTTTTAGGAACGTTTGAAATGCAGACAATTTCCCCTTTCAAATTTCAGTTTTTCCTAACTCTGAGAAAAACTTCTTTTCCAAGGAAGTTCCAACAGATTAAATCTTCTGCCAGTCCTCCAACTGTGACTTTGGCTGACACCTTTGTTCAAAAGATGAAAAGAGAAAAATGAAATACTTTTTCCCATCAGGGAAATAGACAATGGGTGGGGCATCCCCTGGCAGGGTGGAAACTCATGCAGTGTTTTAGAAACCTCAATGTACTGAGTTGAATATTTTCAGTACTTGCATGCAGGGAGTCTTTAGCTTAGCCCTCTTGAAACTTTTAGATTTATTCAGACATGGCCAAGACACAACATAACCTGTGTAGCCCTTTTCAAACAGTGCTGTGTCCTAACAAATGATTGTATATGAGAAAAACCAGCTGTTTTAGGAGTGAACAGAATGAACTACAAGAGTAGTAGCTGATATGAGGTGAATAAATTTTTGGCTGGTCAGAGATGGCAGACATTTTTTCCACTGTTAATTTTTTTTTAAATTTTGAGTGGTAACCTCATCCAAATGTTTAAATGCATTAACTTTTAGTGACAATTGCCAGAAGGAACAAGTTGAAATTAAAAAAATCAACCTTTTGCCATCTTAGAATTCAAACCCGTGGAGTTGCATGCTAAATAATTAAGTTTTAATAAACTTGGCATTGTACTATGACGTGTCATAATGTAAAGTACAGAAAAACAAAATATAGATAATTCTATATTGAGTAGAATTATAAAAGAATTATAAAAGTTTTGGTCTGCAGGTTCTTAATTAAACTTTAAATTTCTCTGGAAAAAGATATTTTCTTGAAGGAAAAAAACTGGGAGAAACATCATTGCATTTGCCAAGATCTGATTGCAAAGCTCAGCTGAAAGGTTTTGTGGGGAGAAGGTGAGATCCTGTAAAATCCTGCATCTATTCTTTCTGCTCAGTGTATAACTTCCACCTGTCTAGACATATATTTGTTCATTCTTGCAATAAATTTGACATCACCTTATAGCATCAGCTATTTTTACCATCTGTTATTTTTGACACCTACTTACAACACTAATCCTAACAAAACACCACCCTACCTGTATCAGCACATTATTTATGCTTCTATGAAAGGAAGAAAATTAAAAAGCTGAAGAATTTTCCTAATGTCTGCAAAGGTAAAGGCAGAAGCAAAAGCAAGGACTTATCCTGTGTCTGCATAAACCACAGGGAGAACAGCTTTTGTGAGTCACAAAGTGACACAGGTCACACTACTGACAATTAATAATGAGCCTGAATAATTTTATCTGAGCTGATTTGTGTTTCTTCTGCTGTTTCCTGCAATGTGACAGCCTGCAGGAACTCTCAGTACAAGGAGAATGATTGCTAAATGTTGGATCAGTATCACAAAATGTACTTTTTTGCAAGGTTAAATGAAAACAGAATTAGACCATTTTCCCAACCCTTGGGACCGAGAATTTATGCAGTGACAGCCTTGAAACCCAATTTGGATTAACAGAAATAACAAGTGTAGTCAGTGAAGAATTTTGTCCTCAGTGAATGATCAGGAGTTTGTCAGTGACTAAAATCTTTTAAATACTAGCAATTAAAGATATGTTTGTTGGATTTCACATCAAATCCCTGCTGAAGTGGGAAGGTATCTGAACTTTGGCACCGAATTTTGGTTCACCTTTTGTACTACCTGCCTGATCCTTTGTGCTATGATTTTATCTTGGTGATGAATTTTCTTTTTATAACACATAGAGGATGCTGTGGAAAATTAGTGTCAGCTTACCATTTAACCTCTTCCTGTCATTCACTCCTATTGCCATTTCTGTACAGATTGTTATTTATCACTGTGGTATTTCATTTTGAATTCTAAATTACACGTATAATCAAAAATTAAATGTTATAATCTTTAAATAAAGAAACTCCCTGCATAACCTCTGTGACAGGCTGTAAATGTGTGTCTCTTCCTGAACTCTACTTTGTCATTGAAAATCGTCAGGAACTCTTTTATGAAGTTTGTGGGGGTGGGTTTCAACAGAAATGTCAGTTTGCTGAAATTTAAACTTTCTATGTTTTGAGTTTCTGTGCAAACATAATCAAAAGGAGCTTCTGAACTAACAATGGGAGTTTCTAACTGCAATCAGAAAAATAATTGGAGAGCTAAAACAATTAACCACAGCTAAGGCATCCTGCAGAACCTTGGAAAACTGAAGTTCAAATCTTTTCATCAATGATTATTCAATTCTGTAAACATAAGTGGATCTACTTCAAACACGGAGCTCAAAATGCATATGAGGTGTGAGAAACCAGATGGAAATCCACACTTCATTTTGAGTATGACTCTCAGATTCCTGAACCTACTCTACTACAAAGCAGTCCTGCCAAAGCTCTGCAAGTTTCTCACTAGTACACCTCCAGATCACACAATATGCAAGAGGAGACATCCGGATCGTAATATATTTCACTCACAATTACCAGCCATTTCACAGCACTCAAATGGCTGTATGAAGTGATAGCACAAACCATGTTCTTTAAATTTACAGTTCTCCCATATGGGGACACAAGTGAGTCTAAAGTTAAGAGATAAGTATATGGATTTATAGTACATTAAGCTACTCCATGGAAAGTCTTTGTTCACATTTCTGTGAGTGAGAGATACTTTACATGCTGTGAGATAATTTACATCTCCTGCAGAGTAAGAAACCACCCAATTTTTCTGCAGTCCACAGTCTGATTTGGTTCACTGTGTGTGTGTATATTTGTATATACGTATGCATACACACATATGTACCCACATGTGTGCATATAAACATATATGTACATACATGTGTACATATACATGCAAATGAGTTTCCACAAATGTACCAAAAGATGTCAGTAAACATTCTAGCCTTTATAGTCTGTTTAGATTGGTTTCACCATCTCTCTCCTGTTATTCACAGAGGCACAGTGATTGCTGCTGGAGTAGTGAGTGTTAAGTTCCCTCTGGTGATACACAGAACCTCAAGGCAGATACAGAGAGCACAGAAGTGTCAGGGGATGCTGAACAGAATTTTTCTTATAAAAACAGCCATGCCATTTCACCTTGAACAGCTAACAAAGTTTCCACACAGATCTTTAGCCTGACATCAATTTTAATTCATTTCTGTCTTCTTTGCTGAAACCTCCTCGTAAAAGGTAGTGGCTCAAAACTGAAGTTTTCTGAAGGGCATCAATGAGTACAGTGAACTCCTGGAAGGTTTCTGTCTCAGAGCAGAAGGAATATGATGTTCTATTATGAAGAATTTGCAGTACCATAAAGGATGAAGAGGGCAGATCCTTCTTCACGCCATTCACTATGCTTGAAATTGCTCACTTTACATCAAGCTGGGTATAAATTCTGAAAGCCACCAAATTTTCCTGATTAAACTATACCAGATCTGTCAATATTTATTGTCCCTGTGGCCTCTTCTTGTACATGCTGGATTCTTGCTTTATCTGGTGTTTATTCAAAGTAAATGCTGTGGAAAACAACATAACAAATCAAAATAAAAAAAAGAGAAGTATATGATTTTTAAGTTCATTAAAATTTCCCATAAGTGCAGAAAAAGAATAAAATCTTTCTAGTGCTACTAGTAGTGTGTTGTAACTTTTGCACAGGTATTTTATTGTCTAAAGCTTCCACCTGTGAATAGATTTAGTTCCCTTTTTCCCTTGGTTTCTTGTTTTATTACATATACATTTTTTTCCATTTAAAATGGCTAAATGATGAGGAAACGTATGAACAATACAGATTTTAAAAAAATAAGTTCAGAACCTCACTACTTTCAGTATGAATTGGTACCATTGTAGGTCTGTTTAAAGAATCTCTCAATCATTGTAATGGTTTGAGATTAAGATATTTGATAGGAGTTTATGTGAGGATTAATGAAAAAAATATAGTTTGCTGTCCATCAGGTTTGTTTTTTATCACTCTCCATCTTGCAATGGAAACCCAACCAAAGTGTCCAAAGCTAGGGGTTATAAGACTGCAAAAATTGCCTGGGACCTACAAAATTACCAGATTGCACCATTTCTCAGGATCTGTAGATTTGTTCCAAGTAATGGAATTTTTTTTCCCCAAAGGCAACTTTTATTAATCTCTCCATCAGGAGGAACGTCTATCCTACAGATCAAGGCAAGCCTGGCTAAAAATGCAGTACCATTCAGATGAGCTTTTTCATGGCATATTTAAATATCAGTGAAACAGAGAGATGGTAATGAAGTAAAAAAGATAAATAATAAAAATGTTGGTGTCTTTCTCTTCTAAAAATTCTGGTATGTGTGTTTTCTCTTCCAGTGCACTGTGGTGCAAAGTGTGATGGCAAAAGGTCTGTGGTTTTGTTTTGTGCAGGCCATGAGACTAAGAAAAATTCAACAGAGAATACAAGGTTCTCAAGACCAGTAACCACAGAGAAGAGACACATTTTTCTGTTTCACTCTTGTTTAGTTTAATCTAAATTTGCACTTAATCTTGATTGTGTTTGGTACATAATCTAATATAACCATGTCTTGTTTTTGTTTTGAATCCAAAATACTCCATAGTAGATATGAAAACTACACATTCCTACTGGTTATTATCCTGAAGGAAAAAAACTTTGACTAATCTAAAAGTGGTTCATGTCAAAATATTCTGGATTAGCAATAAGATCTGGGAGTCAATATGACCTTATGTCTGTGTACCTTTAGTGCCACACTGGTTTTCTCACAATTCTTTGAAAATTTCCATTTCACTTTTCAAGAGCCATCTCCTTAAAGTGAATTTTAACATGTTTATAGGTCATACTACAGCCCTACATATATTTTAAAGGTCTAAATTTTTATGTGGTTGCCTCTGAGTTCCTTGTCACAATGTCATAAGATAATATTTAAGAATTATACCATGGCATAGGAATATTATTCTGTATGCCAAAACCAGCATTGTTAACACAATTACAGTTCTGAGATAATCTACATAAATAATTTTACAACTACAGAAAACAAAAGTGATAACAATTGTGTTACATTTTTGATAAATTGCACCATTTCTGCCTTCTTGCATGCAAACTGCAGTCACAGGCCCTGCTGATAGCTTAGGTGACAACAGTGTCCTGCATGGACACAACAGGGATCAGCTGCTAAGCAAATTGACAATTTTTTCACAGCACAGCTATAATGTGATTTGAAATTCAGAAAATCTATTTGTGATTCAAAGCTTTGAGGTCATCTAGTACCTATACTGCCTCAAAAATGTGCTGTCTGTCTCCACTGTTCTGGTCCTTTGAAGTGCTGGAAGCGTTAATCAAAATTCAGTTGTTTTAATCAGATTTCATGGAGAAAATACATTGTAGGTGGAGGGATTGTGAATTACCTTTCAAAATGGAAATATAAGATGTAATTTTATCAACATAAATGAGAAAACAGTAGCTATTAAAAGTGAATAAACCTTTACCATGGAAATCAAGAATTAATTGAAAGGTCAGTACAATGACTATTGTAAGTGAACCATGTAAATAATGATTTAATACTCCTTTATTTCAAATTTAAAATACAGCTGATAACTGATACAAAGATCAAAAAAAAAAAAAACCCTGTTGTTACTCCTAAAATGAATGGAAGAGGATCTGCTGATTTTAATGGAAACAGAAAATTCATTTATTAATGGATTTATCTACAAGCTATTTGGAAAATCACAAATTCACTCTTAAACATGAGACATTAAGTGCAGACTTACTTGTAAATAAAGCCTATAATAAAATTTAATAATAATAAGCTGTAATAATAATAATAATAATAATAATGTGTTGCTATATAAAAATCTGAAATTCATAATTAGTTATTAAATTATTTTGTTAGTAACAGCAGAGCAGAATCTCTGAATAAATGTATAAAATGTAGCAACTGCCCAAAAATAGTTTTCAATTTAATTTAGGGCTCTGTCTTACTGTGGGTAAAACTTTTAAGTAGTTCTTGATATTTGAAAATTCTCACATCATGTACTGAATTGTTGCCACAGCTGCTGTCTTTCCCAGCTCCCCAGACATTTTGCTGTTATCCTTTCTTTTCTAAAGTAAGACAACTGCTGCCTGTGGAGAAAGAGAGGAAAGACGCATTTTTAAGCACTACAGAATTTTGCAGCTCACATTTTAGCTGCCTGGTGCCACAGCTGTGAGAAAGAGTACTATGGGAATAGTGCCTGTTAATGGAGCAAATGGGAATGGAGTGCAGATGGGGTACAGCTAACACAGGCAGGGTGGTGTCACAAATCTCACTGCAGCTACTCCACTGGGCTGTATTTTCACATGGAAAGCAAAAGACACTTTCCTGTTCCCTCCCTCCATCATCACTTAACCTCATCTGGAGTTGTTGTAAATTTTGGGAGACAGAAAACAAATTATATCTCGTCAATTTCATTTAAAAAGTGGTTCTGAATAGGATTGTGAGATTTTTTTCCTACAACTTCCAACATTAAAAGCAAACAAACAAAAATAAATTCTTTTTATTTAAAAAGATATGATAACATTAAAAAAAATTTTTTTTGGTTATGAAAACTCATTATTCAAGGCATTCTTAGAAATGAAAAAAAAAGAAAAAAAAGAGATTGATTAAAAGCCCAGTGTAAGAGTGACTTCTAGTTTTAAGAATAATTTTGAGAATTCTTCATTAACCCCCATTACAGGGGTGTAGGAGTGACTTCTCCAGTTTTTAGTAATACTTCTGAGAATTCCTCATTAACCCCAGTTAACCAGAGTTGGAGGAAGAATAAAAGACTGGGTTTGAGCCTGGTTGTCTGTGGAAAATTATATCAAATAGAGGTGAAAATTAAAGTCATCATTTGACTAAGTAGTTGAATTGGCATGGCAAACACTTACCTAGTTAAAGGCCTATTTAGAATGAGCAAGAATCCAAATATTTTGAGGGAATTTGAAAAGATCTTTCCCCAGTCTTTTTAACACTTTGTCTCAGAGCCTGCACTTATTATTTCTGATTGCTCTACTTGAATGGTGAAACTGGAAATACACTATGAAAGCTGAAAATAGAAACTGCATGTAATTGTGAATATCACGGAAATGGAAATTGTTTCTCCTTCTGCATCCACTTCTAAGGAACATTCATGTAAATTAATTACTGAAAAAATGATTTTTCTTTAAATGTATATAAAAATGTTGATTTTTACAGTTTTGAATTGTTCTTGAATAACCTGTTCTGAAGCAAGCTTGTCAGTTAAGGAAAAAATTGTTTTATTTGCAATATGCTGAGGAGCAAAGGACATGGGATAATAGCCTCATTCTGTAGAAGCTGGTGACTTGTCTGTGACATCTCTGGTTAACCTATGCTGCTTCAAGAATGAAGTTTCAATTAATTCAATTCATTTCAAGAAAGAAATAAAAATCTAACATCACATGCTTAGATACAGGTGCAGATACTGGTTTATATACAGATACTGATTTCCTGGTGTTGCTCTATTTTCCATTTTCAAACAAAAAAGATAATACTAATGAATAAAGGAGACCTACTCAGAAAACCAGACAGACATCATCTTTAACTTCCATCTCTACTCTTAAATATTTCCCTCACAAACCATTCCATCATAACTTTTTTTTCAGCTTTAAAGCAGTACATTTTAAGAAGCAATACAAAAAATTTCAAAATTCAACATATCTGTTTTAGTAAAACAAAGATTCAGCTTAACACCAAACAAGGCAAGAAAACTGTGGCATGAGGCAGCACGAAAGTCAGAAAATTTTCTTCCTAAATATTTTTTTTATGTCTCATCTGTACAGTTATTTCCGTTTAATTTCTTATTCACTGCCATTTGCACAGCTCAGAAAGAAGCAGTTTCATTCACAGCAGCAAGTGAAGGTAAGACTCTCTGTTCAAAGTTTTCTCTAAGATCTGCATGACATGTAGAGTGCAATGAAATGGAATATTTCCTTTTTTCTATGTGGAATATTTCCTTTTTTCTATGAGAGAACAATTATGTAGAATGACTATTTATTGGTGATTATTTTACCTCCTTTTTTTCCCCTTCACCAATTAGTAATATTTTCAGCTCCCCACCTAAGCTGTAAAATTCATATTAAAAAATCCAGTTCATACGTCATTGACAAATCTGACAAACATTTCAAACATGAGCAAAACTGAACTGGAATGTGTGAATATACAGCATAGAACCACCCCTCAAGTAAAGCAGAAAGAATGAATAAATAAATTAATTAATTAATAAAAACCCCAACTCTACTGACAAGCAATAACTTAGGGAGTTAAAACCTCCTTGCTGACCCAAGCCCAAAAGTATCTCACAACATTTTTGAAAACAAAATCACAGAATTTGGGCAATTATGATTCAAAGCCTGGTTTCCCATTCTTCAGGCTGAAGTATGGCATTTGAGGAAATATGGGTTAGACCTGAAAGCTTCAAGAAATTTAGCATAACTGATGACTTATTTTGCAACATCTTTGGAGAGATTTGCCCTATTATATTTTCTGGTTAAAACCATTCCAGTCTTTCAATAAGGGACAGAAAAAAAAACACAGGTGATTTGAAAACCTAATCTAAAATACGTAAAACCCATCAAAACATGTCCTCCAGCATTCATAATGTAACCACACATATTTTATGTTTTTTATTGTTTGTACATTACTTTTTGAAAAGCATGTGTTTGTGCCCAGGTACACTCCTACTAAAATTATGAGGAAGTCTATCACCAGAAAGAAAGGTCAGAACTGAGTGGTTTTAAGTGTCACACCATTGGATTTGTCCTTAAAAGAATGTAAATAAATTATCAGCTCTTCATTTTAGACATATTTAGACAAACAAGATGTGAAACTCCTACCTACTGCAAGACTACAGTGTACAGGAAAATGGTACATTCAAGTTTTCCCCAAGACACCAAGGCCAGAAGGAGGATTGATCTTCTCTATACCAGCCCTATAAAAACTTGTGAGATGAAATGAAAGTGTTGGATGTATTTCTGACCCTGATAGTAAGGATTGTTCTCATTTTTAATCTAAAACCAAGCAGTTTCTTCAGATGAGTAGTGACGTGATGATCATAAACATTTTCCAGCCAACTCATAGTAAACGCTTGTAACTTAAGAGAAAGTTTTTGCATTAATCACATCATGCCCTTAGTACAGGACCTCATTTGGCCTGAAAAAGACACCAAATTTTATGTCTCAAAACAAACTTCTGCAGCTTATAGCCTTTCTCTCACACAGGTTGAGACTGGAAACTAAGTGAATATGGAAATGCAGTTTCTCAGTTTTATGGTCAAGAAACAATTATTTGTGTGAGGAAATAAATCTATTTCTCTACCATCCTAAGCTAACAAAATCACTTTGCAGAGGAGAGACTTTTCTCAAAACCAAGATTATGCTCAAAGTAGATACAACCTTATGTACTTTAATTCATTCGTTACATGCCCACAGCAGCAAATTAAACATGTAATACCTCTCTAAGTTCCTTTGCTTCTTAGACACTAATCTATTATTGGAAACATTACAAAGTGGAAATGCCCTTACAGATTCTACCAGCTTACTTCTGATAATGCAGACTTGTTTTTACCATTATCTTGAAATATTTAAATCCGTGTAAGACTTGTTATAAACATTTCCGAAAAGTCAAGTGCTACAAAACAACTTTTATTAGTATATGTGGTATGTCATTGCACTATCCAGTTATTAAAGGAAAATGAAAAAGGGACAGGAGGAAACACAGAGAGAAAGGAAAAAAAAAAAGCATGCTCTATGTTTAGCTTAAAACCACACCTCTGCATACTATGTGAAGGTCACATTGGTATTTTCCATTGCTTTGCATTAAATTAACACTATATGTTAAAGATCAGCTTTAAAAGTAATGTATTTTCAGTAATCCCATAAATCTATTTTGGCACTGTGTAGAAATGCTAAAGAATATTATATTTCTACGTACATTGTTTCTTGCATATCAGACCTTATTTAAATTCAAGGCTTTGTATGGCCACAAAAGGGATCTCTAATCCCTGAAATACATTCCAGCTTTTCTCCTACTGATGGTTTTGCTCTCCTTTTTTGTGTAGCATGAGTCTGGAGTCCATACCACTGAAGGCAGAGCAGAGACCTCCAAGCAGAGAAGTTTGTCAATCAGCTGTGGTGACAAAGGACAGAGCCATGTTTGAGTTTACAAAGCTGCCTGATCGGTTTCCATCTCATCAATTAAGGGGATGGGTCTCCCTGGCAATATATCAACAAATAAATTTCAGTCCTTTCAGCATTATTTTCTACAGCTTGAGATGAGCCAAAGCCTGTCTATTAGAAAATACTTAATTTTGAGGAAGGAATAGTGAAACTTTTTCATCTCTTTTCCACTTCTGCTTTCAAATTCCTGTCAAGGTTCTGTTGATTTTGTTTGAGAAGAATGCCAGAAGTATATACACAAGAAAAAAATGTTAAACAAAGACATAACCTGCAGCTCAAGGAATCGATCTGCTCTGATTCCTTATGCCATTCTCATGTGCCTCCAAGGTAACAAGCAGGGAAAATGTGTCTCTGAGAAGAAAGACCTAAGAGAAGATTAGAAAATATCAATAAGAGAGTGGAGGAATTCTTCCATGTATACAAAAGTCCTTTAAAGTTCTTGCCTGCAGGTTACACAGCAGGAAATGTAAAAGCAAGCAAATTAATAGAGACTGATAGCATCACAAAGACATTGCATCATTTCTTTCAAGTAGTGTGGTGAGCCATAGGATGCTCTGTGATTTACACACAGGTTTTCTGTTTTACTGCTTGCCTTGTTCTGTTTGCTTTGTTATCCAATGTTTGGACCTATTTTGTAATATATTACACAGATCCTGGCAGTGTCACTGGAAGAGCCTCTGGTTTCTCTGAATGCAGAGAGGTTTGGCATGGTGTGCTCAAAATGGTGTGCTTAATCACTTGCACACTTTTTCACCTTTATGAGAATACTGTGTGGTCTAAGTTACAATAAATTGAAATACAGTATTGTCAACGAAACCAAAGCAAATAAAAATATTAAAGAAAAAACAAAATGGACAGTAAGCAAACATTTTAATTGTGAGAGAGGGAATTTGGGGGATCAAAAAACCATGGCCCAGGTGAGGTGACTTGCTAAGTAACTTTCAGCAGTCAAGAATGCACTGTGCTTTCCCACTAGTAACCTTGATTTCAGTCAATGTGAAATATATATGCACACAAAGAGAATAACAGTAAGGATTTGAACCAAGTTTGCTTAAAGTGTTGCTATTTTTGTCATTTGTATAGGAAATCTATATTATTGTCCAGACAATGTCAAACACAAAAGAATGACTATTGTTTAATTGTTCTTTTGTTCTATTTTTACAAAGACCTAAAGCAGTTATTTTAATATCTCATAAAAAATAATTAGTTTTGCATGTTCTGTATTCAGCTAAGATTATTATAGCTAACATAAACTGCAGGAAATATATTTTTCATTGTTATATATATTTTTTTGCTGCTGAGAAACACGAAGTGCATAATTAATTGTCACATTATTTTGCATTCTCATAAGTCCTTCCTGACTGCAGAATATGTTGGTGCATCTTACAGGGAATAATATGCACTAAGAAATGGTCTTGAACCAGGACTAAACTTCTAGAAAAACAACTATACCAAGCAAATTCTCTGCCTCCAGAAGAAGGTAACTCATATGCATGAATTTGAATTGAATCTGTAGATCCAATTCTATGGTCAGCCATCCAACTTCATTAAAAATACTGAAAATTATTACTCTGGTGGGGTTTTTTTGCCTTTCTAGCATTACATGAAAAGTTCTGTGCAAACGTACTCAGCATCTTCTCACACAGGTCATCTTGTGAGGGATTGATTCAGGATCTGAACATTAGGCACTCAGCAAAAGTACTGCTTGATTTGAGGTATAACATAGCTCATTGCCAGAAGTCTTTGTCTTTTTCTCTGTGAATAAGAAATCACTAATGGGAGAAAAAGGGGCCTGATCACCTCTTTTAAGATAGGTTGCATGTGCACAGATAGACCCTTGCTAATATATCATTGAAGTGCTTTCTTTATGCTCAACAATAGACTTAGGGGACTTGACTGCCAGCAATATCTCCCAAGCATTAAATACACAAGTAATTAATCAGTTAAAACTGCTGAATCTTTTCAGGAATAAAGACTTTACAAGACATAAAATCTGGGAAATTTTTACATAGGAAAGAGACAAGTTGCAGCAGTTTGCAGACACATTTAATCATGTAAACATTATTGTCACAATAATTACCATTCCCATAGTAAATAGTTTTACAGAGTAAATGCACCTCCTGTCATGACCCAGGCTGCCATTCTGTTCAGATTTGTGCCATGCCAGAGGCAATAAAATGACCCTTTCTCTAAAATCCTTACTGCCTTCTTCCACATTATCTGAATTGACTGTTCAGCTTTGTGAACTGCCATGTCCTTGGTATATGTTATTTTTATTGGTATGCTATGCACATGAGCAACCCAAAGTTAATAATGATGTGCCTGCAACAAGATGTACCAAGGAAAGAAGTACTATATGAGATTATAGAAACTGTCAAAGGCAGAGTCTTTACATCTTTAAACATGACTAACAAGGAACAGTTTTCTTTTGTTCTGATCCCAAGTCCCAATATTCAGTTTCATTACATGTATATGTTTGTTTCTTCAAGTGTTTGCAAGATGAAGCCTGAAAGTTTATGACTGTTAAAAAACACATAGACATGATTCAGTGCAGAACTTTCTTTATTTAGGTTCTTCACATCTCGATGAGATAATCTATAGAAGAAAAGGGTTTAATTAAAATTATTATTAAAACCAAAATTGTATGGAAAATTTTATTTTGTTCTTAAACATTCTTTTTTATAATTGCCTATGGAAAGTGCTTCAAAAAATCCTTCCAACTGATTTTTTTAAATGGAAAAAAATTATTACTCTAGCAAATCTAGTATTTGCTACAAGTTACCATGGTAGCAAAACAGCAATCAGTGCTGCTGTAAGACTAGACTAATGTCATTCTGTATGATTAGATCTATTTCAAAGCAACTAGACAGTATCCATCCTAATGCTCTTAAGTTATTAAGCATTTTAATTTCATTTAAAAATAACATACAGATTTATAATTTCAGGAGATAATCAGAGCCTGCTGGAGCAATGACGGTGTCTTCATTTATATTACAGAGGAGGTAAACATATGATCAAGTGATTCAAATGAACTTAGAAGAGAAATCAAAGGCACAGTGGCACAGGTAAATGCCTCCAGACAATTTCAGAAGTTTGTGTAAATCATTTGAGAGAACACAGGTCACAGTCTGGAGCTGGGCCAGGCAGGTTTGCTCCTCAGACAAGGTTGTTAACTGTCTGCAACCCAGTTACAGATTCCAGAGCATTTCCTCCACATTCCCCAAAGCTCTCTGTGAGGAGAGAGCACCACCACCCCTGATGGGAGGCAAGAGCTGCTCCTGCACCACCACCTCCCCCTGCAGAGCTTTGGGCAGAAGCCACTGCCTTGCAGAGCCCCAGTGGTGCAAGAATTCACAGAATTGCAGAATGGGTTTGGTTGGAGTGGACCTTAATAATCATCCAGTCCCAACCCCCCTGCCATGGGCATTTTCCATTGGCCCAGATTCTTCACAGCCCCATCCAGCCTGGCTTTGAACACTTCCAGGGATCCCCAGCTTCTTTGAGAAACTTGTTTCTGTGCCTCATCAGCCTCATGGTAAAGAATATCTTCCTGTTAACCAACCTAAACCTACTCTCTATCAGTACCAATGTAAAAGATCTCTCTCCCTCTTTTTTCTAAGCCTCTTTAAGTCACCCTCTCTTCCTGTCACCGGATTTTCTGTGACTGTATTAAAAGCCCCTCTTCCCTTACCCTCCATTTCAGTCATGCAGGGGGCATAACTTCTGCCAGGAGCTGAGCTGGGGTGCCCATCACTGCTGCGCCCCAGTGAGGGTTGTCCCTGTGGAGCCATTAAATATATTAGATTGGAGGGGACCTTGAAAGCTCACAGAGGACACTGCTTGTCTGTTTAAACCTAGATATTGGAAGAAAGTGGTTTGTGAAACACACCTACAAGTCTGAGCAAAAACATAACAAAGTCAGGAAAATTCTCCATGGTGGAACATCTGAAGGTAGTAACTTCTATGCAGGACATCAATTTACTGATTTGTTGATTCTGGGGTTTTTTAAAGCAGATGTTTATTACTGTGTCTAATGTCCCCAACAGCATGTTAAGCTTGAAATACACTCAGAAAAAATATCCTTAGAATGACAAAAATCAAAAGACATGAAGATAGAAACTCACAATTGTTTTAAGATTGTTTCTTTCATCTGGATCCTCAAAAAGGGCAACTTTAGTGACACTGTCTTCTGCTGTTTTTCTCTGTTCTGAGTAACTACATCTGGATCCTATAAATTGCCTCATCAGCCTTCTGTTTTAGTTATATTTAGGTATCCAAGATAGGGATGTGGGTCACAAGTACATGCATGGCTTTCTGGAACTGCACTGCTTGGCACAGCAGAAGGATAGAGGAGGGAGATAAATACTAAAGAGTTAAAACCTGATTTATGTGGTCTTACCTTGGTTTAAACTGCTGTTGCTGTCATGCTTTAATGTACTTACTTCAGGTACCATCATTTTTGGGTCATCACAGGTTGTTTTTTCTGCTGTTTCACATCCTGGCTGAGTACATTCACACATAAGCATCCACTTCTCAAACTTATCAGTATTTTACCCGTTATTGCAAACACTGCCAAAACTCCTTCTTAAGCTCTAAAACTCAAAAGTATTTTGCTTGAAGTTTGATGCTACTATTTCAGTCTTGAAGGAGGCTTGTGTGTCTGAAACATTGTCTGTTTTCTTTCCAATTCTATTGCTTGGTCTATGAAAGATATCACTTACAAGCCTTGTCCTGCTTTAAAAAAAATCTGTGTGTTTCCATGTAAGTTAATATTAGAAGCAGTGTTGTTTCCTGTGGCAATACAAAGGATAATTGAAATTAATAGTCCTTGAGGCTCCTGCATTAGTCAAAAGTCATCAATGATCAAAAAAGCAGAAATGTCTGTGTATTTATAGTATGTGTGATATACTTGTGGATATAAAATCCTTTAGCTAACCTTCCTGAATATTTTTTCCTCTGAACACAGGCACTCCAAGCCACAGGTGCTGTTCAGACAATAAAGGTGGGACAAGCTTCAGGCTGACTGAATTTACCACATTTTTTTTGAAAAGCTGCTGCCTACAGGATGTGTGGGCAAAAACATGTTAAAGCAAGGAGAGAAAAATTAATCGTGAAAAGTGAATGGCATAAAAAATATTTGTCTGTCCCATTCACATGTGGCTGTGCAGATCTGGAAGAGAGGAAGAGTTTGTCAGGCAATGGCTGGGGGAAATGCAAGGCCTGGTTAAGGTTTTTTCTGCCCATGGTGCCTCAAAAACTCCAGTGTCTACCATGGCAAATCAGGCTGCAAGCTGCTCTACGTTCTTCTCTTCTGGAGCAGGCAAGAAGCAATCTCTTGAGGGAAGGCTTTAGATATCCTCGTATTTTTTATAGATCTTTCTTTGTGGAAGCAACCTAACCCTTCAATTTATATTTCTCTACTAATACAAAAAAATTACTCAACTTAAAAGAAATTTCAAAATGATTACTAGTGTGATTGGTATTGATGAAGCAGTAATACTCTTTCTGCTTCACAAAATGCATGCATTATTTCATCTCTGGCTCCAAGAACTGTGCTGCTAAAAAATTTAGCAGAAGTTTTATTGAGAGATTTTTATGACTGACAAAATGTGTATTTCATACAGTCAGGATGTTTCTGTCACAAATCCTGAATATTTTACTGCCAATATTCAATCTTTCAGAAAAATTAGCTCCATAAAAACAGTCATAAAACAACAGTAAAAGGAATTTGTCTTTACATGAAAATATATATCTTGAAACAAATAGTTTTAAGCAAGGAAGAGGAGATTTACAAAAGCATTGCTTCACTCACCATACAATTTCTTCTTTTTAATTATAACTGTCAGACTCTAAGAACATGAGAATTCAATTTGCTTAAATATGAATTTTATAAGTATGAAAAAGGATTAAGAAAAAATAAAGACATTTTATTCCGTCTAATATGAGATATTTCCTCAACTGATAATCTTTGTGATTAATGAACTGAACAACTACATTTTGTTTCTAGGGTTTGGGGTTTTTTTCAGACTGACAACTGTTAGCTGTCACTTTGAGGCACTGCAAAATTACATATGGCAGCTGCTCATTAAGATGATTAGTAAATAACACTTGCAGCACTTTCTTTTTAAATTTATCCCCATTTAAAGTATTATTTTGTGATTCATTGTCAAAGAGATAGCTATAGGCATTATAAACATTACAAACTCTAGTGCTTCTCAGAAATTGATGGGTGAAACAATACGGTGTTTGTATGTAGCAATTTCCAGGGAAGTAAAACTCCCACAGTTTTTCATATAGCACTAGTCTAGTACATACTAACAGTCTTATATGTTCCATATTTCTAACAAAAGTAAGATATATAAAACTTTTAAAATGTATTTGCCTTGGTTAAGTCACAGAACCACAGACTTATAGAATGACTTGTGCTGGAAGGGACTTTAAAAATCATCCCATGGACATCTTCCACTAGATCAATTTGCTCAAAGTCTTACTCAGCCTGCTCTTGAACACTTCCTGTGTTCAAGTGTTTTATAAGTCCATGTTATAAAAGTTACATTTTGATGAAGAAAACTTAATTGTTCTGCATTCAAGTAAAATGGGTGTCTCTGTCAGAGGATTCAGATATTCAATCCACCCAAGTGGATATCAAGTGAAGTCTGTTGAATGCATCTGACCATCCAGCCCATAAATTGACAGCTATTCCACTGAAATTTACCATCTCTAGCAATAGGAATCTGCAGTTTGCATTCTGCCAAGTTCAAATCATATTCAGTGGTCTACATTATAACCACTGTCATCAAGAGCATTCTTGAATCAGCAGTTGCTTGCAAAACTTGTACTGGCACTTCAGATCCTTTCCCCTGTAAAGCTGAACTCAAAACACATAGCTGAAATAAAGAAAAATAACAAAATCAAAACAGCAAAAGACAAAAAAAGTATTGTCAAAAAAAATATTTTCCCTTTTTGTTATATTTCATATTCTGAAGAGAGCTAACTTAAAAATATATTTCCCTTTTCTTCTGCACATATTCATTTCAACATTGCTTGAAAAATTTCATTTCAAAATCTGGTTCCATGAAAGAGTAATGAACCTTTTTTTATGCTATATTTTTCAGTTCTGTGAATAATTAAATTCACTCTTCACAGCGGTGGAACAACAATGGGATGATTCTAATGAGTACTTTCGTATTTCCTTTTCTTTCTTGCTACCTAAACAATAGTTTAGGAGTGTGATATATTTTTGAGAAGCCAGAGTTATTGGTTTCAATTCCTCCAGTGAAAGGTGAGGTGTGAGTGTAAGAGAGCTCAGGGCTCTCACACCTCTGAGTGAAAAAGTCATTCTTCTTCTAGACTCTAGAACTTCTAGACTAGGTGCACAAAAGAAAAAAAAAACTGAAGCTCTGAAAAAAGCATTATCATCTGTTTGTAAGGTAGCACTGAATGCAATTCCTGTTTTTGTGCTTGCTGTTTGCTCAGGAACTGGAGCCAGCCTTGCAGGGATCTCTGCCTTTGGTTTCCATGTTCTGTTGGATTTTCTGCTGCACTGGAAACCATCAATTGCAAATGTATGTCATGAGCAAGAAGTTGAAAGAAGGCTTTGTTATGAACACAGGATTGTTTGGTTTTTTTCTGGTGCAAGTGAGTGGAAATTGTTGACTTCAAAACCTCTTTAAGATGTTTGACAATTGAATAGGAAAACATGCCAAGTCCTTGTGAAAACAACATCTTTCCAGGCACCCTTTTAAGTGTACTGACAGCAACCACAAATAGCAGAGCAGACTGACAAAATTTCTGGAAGTGCCACACAGTCAGTGTACCCTGTGTGACCTCAGAGGAGCCACCAGAAAAGGGAGAGCAACTTCCTTCCCCCATTACAGGAGCTTCTGTTGTAACACCACAGCAAAAAGGTAGAAATTCTCATAGCTCAGCCTTGTTTGAAAGTGGAAACTCATTTCACTTATTTGGACATTCTCATATCCCTGTGTAAGGTTCATAAACCATGTGCTTTTGGTTTATGCCTTTCTGTCTCTCCTGACCCTGCAATCTGGCCATCATTTCTGAACACAAATGTGCATGTGCACAGACATTTCCCACGAAGTTTTTCACAAGACATTGAGTTGGGATCAAGAGGCCTTGAAGGACTTTGGCGTTTGAACTCAGAAAGATCAGGACTCAGAAAATGAGAGCTGATATGCATATCAGTTGTACAAATTTTTTATATAAATCTTTCATATAAATGCAAGCACCATCAAGCTTTGCTGCAAAAGTAATGAAGTATGAGTACATTTTTTTTTTAAGGGGAAAAAAGGCAGTCTTCTCTCAGGTGCAAACTGTGAGAACATGCTTGTGCTTCTTGTTTCCTGCTGGCTGTGTTTAGATAATTCCCTATTCAAGACCTGTGTCTGAAGCTCCTTTCACTCTCTTTTGAGGAACCTGGTGCTTAACTCTTTCATAGACTTTGGGGATCTCACAGCTAATGCAAAGATATTGCCATCCAAAGCCTAGAGCTACTTCAGAAGGAAGACACCTCTGATTCTGATATCTAAAATGCTT
Organism: Lichenostomus cassidix; assembly: GCF_008360975.1. NCBI lineage: Eukaryota > Metazoa > Chordata > Aves > Passeriformes > Meliphagidae > Lichenostomus > Lichenostomus cassidix. The sequence goes on from NC_139482.1 coordinate 11,016,951, forward strand.
AACACTTGTTAATTTGGCACATCAACAAGTTTAAAACTGATTAATTTTTACTAGGTTAAAAAGTCTGGCTGATTATTTTTCCCTCCCTATAATCTTCCATTAGAGTATTTTAGTTTTACATCCAATGTCTATTTTTTATCACTAGGGGAAGTTTTAAGACTTTTTATAATGTAGGTTATATACCTTTAAATACAGACAGCTGAGTACAGTACTTGAAGCCTTAAAGGTGATGATTTTTCTAACCTCACAGCTTACACAGACCATACTACTTCCACTTGAATGCCATTTTATAATGAAGTGCATATGTTAAATTCATCACCTTAATTGCAAGCAAATTTAAAATAGTTTCAAGCTTAATTTCTACAAGTGAGCGAATTTATTTAAGGCATCAACCAAAGTTTTGCTGTTGTTTTTTAAATAGCTTCACAAATTGAAGGAAACATTTAAAAAAGAAGATGATAATGTTTCCCTATTCTTGCTTCAGGCACATAAATGTTATTTCCTCTGCAATGTCATGTATTGACCATCTGAATCTTGATAAATCAGAAGATAGATTGCAGTGGAGCTCTATGTATTTAAGTATCAAGCTGATCCATAACTTTCACAGCAACCAAAAGCCATTTCTTGTCAGTGCTGTCCAGAATATATCCTGACAGTTCAGTGGGAGTTTCAGTGCCATTTATTTTCAAATCAATACTCAATTACTAAGAGGAAGATTCACTCCCTTGCCCATTTTCAAGATGAAATTATGGACTAGAGCAATAACACTTAGTCAAGGCAAGCCACTGTCCATTAACTCATGATGCTACCAAAAAGCCATCCAGACACTTTATTAAAGCTCAGTCTTTCTTCAGCTTTTAATTAATCATTGTGAAAAAGGCCTTTCACATTGTGACTGATGACCAGAGAAAACAATTTTCTCCTAACTGCCTTTTAATTTCAACTCTGGGAGTGCTCATTGACTGAATCTCACAACAACCCATCAATGCTAGTTTTTAATGTGTTTTCTCCTTTGTTATTGAGAAGAATGGAGTGGCAATGAGGCTTTGTGCTCCTCTTCATAACTCAAGTAATTGATTCAGTAAATGCCTCACATTTGCTAGTGGATAAAAAGTGCTGTCAATGTAGATAGTAGGTACTATATAAATTACTCCATTAACAGGAAATAAAGCTATTTACAATTTTTTAAAGTGTAAAGTGTAAGTGGCTTTAAAAAAAAGAAAGGAATACTACTTCTTACATGTCTGTACGTGCTTTTTTTCCCCTGTAAATACTAGTAATAGGATATAAAGGATCAGGAAAAGATTAGCAGACTAAGGCTGCCATCCTGCAGCACTGTGCCTATGTGAGTAGCCTATTGCAAACTATTCTTCTTGAAGAAGATCAGCACTAAAAAGTAACTCTTGTGGAAAAACTCATAGTATTCCTCAACAGCGGTCATATAGCATAAATTTTGCTATATTTTTCAGTTACTTTAGGCAGGGGGGGATAAGAGATGAAAGGGACTTTGCTGAGAAAAGAAAAAGAATTGAATTATAAGCAAAGAGATGCATTGTGTGTATTTGACAAAGCAAAGCCATTCACTGGAACTACTTTGTGTCTTCCAGAATTAAAATTTCCTTCTATATTTGACAGTGATATCCAGGAAATGCACACCTGGTAAGCACTGCTCTCATCAAAGAATGCTGTATAGAGTATAATGCTACAAGTAGATACACTTTGTGTATATACTGCTGTCCTAAAACAATAACAGATCTTTGGAAGAGATTTAGCTTTACATATTTTATATAAAGATTTTTTTTTAACATAAGCCTATGTTTTTGTACTCACTTGCAAACAAAAAATCATTCAATTCGCTCATATTCACAAATGGTAATACAATAAAATATATTACTTTAATATAATTAATAATACAGTAATAATGCAATAGATAACTGCAGCATCAGATGTGACTCTTCTGAGACCATAATTTAAAGATTAGGTACCTTCTTAACTTTGAACCTTCTTAAACTTTTCTGAACATAATCCTTCAGAAATACGTATGAAGGAAGATCTATTGATAAAGATCAATTGCATTGAAAATTATGAAACTTACAAAAACAAAGTGTCCTATAAAACAATCCAGATTGATGAACCTTGACATAGACAATTGCCTATATATGAAAAAATCATAAACAAGACAACAGTTTAAGAGCCTTGGTCTCATTTAGAAAGGATTATCTGTGGATATTTTCCAACACACAAGGCATGTACATTTTCTGGCATTTACTGTTAAATAAAATATCTACTATTGACTTTGGCATATGGTCTCGTTTGCAGCTTAATTCAGGAAAAGGCATCTCTCAATAATCTGATCATAACACTAATATATCTGCCAGACTGAATTCTTCTGTAACATCAGAGGTTTTATTTTGCATGTTAACTCTGTGACTAAAACCAGTACTTCAGCTTGTCTGCCACCTTCCTTGCAGTTTATATCACAGACTAATTATACTCAGTATATTGCCCTAGCTTTAATTTTTCTGATTACACTGAACTATTTCATGCTTCCTTTTTTATACATCAACAATCACCAACTTTTTTGCTCACAGATACACTGTTCACCATAATGCTTACATCTTCTCCCTGAATTATTCTTTTGAAAAATCAGATTAAACAGGTAAGATCAGTCTATTTTCAAAAGAAGTGTGAAATAATTTTCTTAACTTTATCTTTGCACTTTTTATTGCCTTGCCAACCATGGATTATCTTCTGATTTTTTCAGCTATTTAAAAATCAATTTTAATTATCTCATAACTTTTAATTTCTACTGATTTCTAATGACTTTCTGCTGTTTTATTTTGGTGCATCCTCTTTTACCTCTAATTTACCATTGACACAAATAATGTTTTAATCAAAGTTATGTTCTTTCTAAACTATGAAATTATTTCTTGTTCATCAAAATATCATGGATTTTCTTTCAAAAGCCTTTTTTTTACAGCCCATTCTACTGTACATAACATAGCTTCATCTGAGTGTAGTCTGACCCACCCAGGCTGAAAGTATTAAATAAATGGACCTTTTCTCCCCTACATGTAGGAAAGTCACAAAACAGACTTGTCTGATTGTCATTACAATGCCCATCTCTAAACCTAGAACACAATATTCTGGCCACATAATTCTCTAATTTATCAAAGAAAGCAAAAACATTCCTATGCCTTTATTTTCATGTGGAAGTATTCAGTGTATTGTGGGTAGTCGCATTTAACATTCATTCTCCCAGTGTGGCTTAAGACAATTGAATTAGATTTTTCCAGACCTAGTTAATTTTATGACGCCACATAATGCCAAACTAGAATGACTGGCAATCTACCAAAATGACAGGTCAACTTTTGTGATATCACAGACAATACTGGGATTCTCACATAGCTCTCCTGTGCAAGCAGTGATGGATTCTGCATTTGGTGAGATCACTAGTGCCCATCATGCATCAGCGCCTTTAGAAACATCTGTCAAGAATTCAGCTAAAGTTGTATTCACACAATTATTCCTGGGTTACCATGGCAATTCTCAGGAGAATCTCTGAAAAGGATAACACTGCTGAAGTGAGCTTGGATGCCTTATCCTGCAATGTGATGTTTGGAGGTCAGAAGTTCACTACCAGGCATCATATTTAAAAACCTTTCTCTGAACAGGAGAATCAATGTTGTGTTCAGTATCAAGGAATGTTAGAGACTAAAATATTTTGTCTGTCTTTTTTAACAAGAATCTTCACTGTTCAGTCAACACCCTGCTTTACAGTTACATCTTTTAAAGTAAAAAAAAGTACTCCAAAAGTTCTATTTTAGAGCAAAATTCTTTGAATAAGGCAGACGAAGCAGAAGCCCTGCATTATATGACTGTTGGTGTACCATCCAAAATTATTAGCTGTCAAGGTGATTATTACATGTTCGTTTTCACTGTGTCTTACTTTACAACACTTAAATAAGTATCACTCAATCACTGCTTTGTGCTATTTCACAGAATCACAGAATAGTTGTGGCTGGAGAGCATCTCTAGATGTCATCCAGCCCAAGCCTCTCCTCACAGGAGGACCACATAAAGCAGTTTGCTTATGGCCATGTGTTACTGGTTTTGAATGTCTCCAAGGCTTGAGACTTTACAACCTCTGGGTAACCCATTGAAGGTTTGACCACACTTACAGTAAGAAGCTTTTTCTTATGTTTTTATTGTCCAACGGGAATCCCAAGTTGTTTTCTGTAAAGTTGCTTTCCAACCAGTCAGCCCACAGCCTATCCTGCTGTATGGGGTTCTTCTGGACAAGGTGAAGAAGGAATATTGTATTTTCCTTTTCTGAACATAAGAGATTCCTGTCAGCCCATTTCAACAGCTTGTCAATGTCCCTCTGAATGGCAGCTCAACCATCTGGTGTATCACCCATTCTATCCCCTTTGGTACAGCCTGCAACCTGTTGAGGATGCACTCAGCTTCATCATCAGAGGCATTAAAGAAGAGGTAAACCAGTGTCAGCCCCCAGTACTGACCTTGGAGTATTCCACTAGTGCCTGGCATCCAGGTGGACTTCATGCCTCTGCTCAGCCCTCTAGACCCAGCTGTTCAGGTGTTTTTCAATCCACTGCACTGTTTATTTGCCAACTCTGCACTTCATTAGTTTGTCAGTAAAGACATTGGAGGCAATGTTGAAAGCCTTACTAAAGGCAAGAAAAACAGTATCCACTGTTCTTCCTTTACTGACCAAGCCAGCCTCTTTATTGAAGAACATTGTAAGGTTTTTCATAGAATCATAGATTTTTTTTTAAGTTGGGAAAACCTCAAGATCATTGAGCCCAAATAATGCTGAGATATGATTTCTGCTTTGTGAAATTATTCTGACTAATCCCAATCATCAGTTCCCCTTAATACATTTCCGAATTGCATCAAAATTATTCATTCCATCACCACCCCCAGTTTCATAGTAGGCTGATAAGCCCATAGTTTCTCTGTTTTTTTCTTGCCCTTCTTGAACGCAGGTGGGACATTTGTTTTATTCCAGTCTTTGGGAAACCTTCCCATTTGTCATGACCTTTCAATGCCAATCAAAAATGGCATTCAGTGACACTGGCCAACTGTTTCACAGCTTGCTGTAGATAGTTTAGACTGATGTTGATTAAGACCATGAGCCCTTTCTCTCTTGTAAAATGAAGATGAGTTATTACTTATAAAGTCTAGGCTTCACTACATATAAATGTATTTTAAATTATCCCATAGTTTCCACTGTGTTAAAATATCAATGTGGAAAAATGTGTTCTATGAAAACTACGGAAGAGTTTGATATAACATGTATTTAACAACTGGACTGAATCAAAATGTACAATAATCTCTTGGACTTGGAAAATTTTTAGAATTCTTTCACATCAGAAAATTTATTTCAATCCTAGTCAGTATTTTTGCAGAGGATCAGACATAACAAGATCTTATTTACTTATTTTGAAGAATATAGGAATTGAATGTGTTTGGGTCTGTTTTCAGAAACTTTTGAGCATTGCTCAGAGTTCACTTGAGTGTCACATCTGCCTTGGAAACACCTGACAAAGTTTCACAGACCAGGTTACATCCCCCTTTCTTTGGCATTTGACCTGGTGATAAGGCAGAGTTTATGAGAGAAGTTGAACGGGATACTCCAGACACAACATGTATCCATCAGCACAGTCACTATTTTACACGGTTTCTAAATGAAAAGCCTAGTTTTTAACCCATCGGAATTGAGAATGATGGAACCATTTTAGGTATTATTTTCAATTACACAATAAAAAGCTACTCGTGTCACCCTTACATGTCAATTCTGAAACATGTTTTTAAACAACATTTGTGTACAGATTTGCCATAAAAGACAGCTGCATTTGGAGTAATGCACATCCCTAGTCATTTAAAAGCTTTATTCTTTTTCAAAGCTTGTTTAAACAATGTTTTTGAGACACAGCTAAAACAATAGCACAGTTGATTGGTTACTGATGACTGCATACTGTAGACAATTAACTTTCAGACATTTGAGAGCCACATGGCATGACAGGTTACTCTAAAAAATGGAACAGAGGAACAGAGATTTAGTATAGAATATATCTCAAATGTGGAGGTAGAAGAAACTGCTTTTAGATCACTAAGGACAGGTAAATGAGTAAGAAGAGGAGACAAAATTATTATCAAATATACATTCCTATTTGAATCAGTACCTATGCCATGTAGCCCATGTCTTTTGAAGGAGTCATCTCATCTAAATCTGCTGTAAAGGCTAGACTGGCTTTGTATCTGTCATTCCTGGCAAATGCTTGTCTCACCTGTTCTCAAAGGTTTCCAAGGAGGTAGACTCCTTAAACTTCTCATGCAATCTATTCCAGTCATTAACTATCTATTTTGTCAGGCAGTATTTCTTCTTGTCTACATCTGAATTTGGCTTGCTGCAGCTTAAGTACCAGCAATATTTCTTGCTTTCTCAAGTTCAGACACAGAAAACAAATTGATTTCAGCATTTTCCATTTGCATATTTGAAAACTGTGGTTGAATATGGGATTCAACACATTTACATGTAGCCATCCACATGTGGATTCCCACGTGTGATGCACATGTCAACTCTCATTATAGTTACTTATAAAATAAAGTCTGATTCCTTAGAGAATACAGAATGCTCATGTGGGAATGCCAGCTATGACAGGTTTCTGCTGTGCCCTCCTGGAACATCAGCTGGAGGCCAGGCAGGACATGTGGAACTCTTGAAAATAGTCCTGAATTCCTGGGTTTAGCTGACTGACTTGTGCCCTTAACCAACACAACCAACACAGTAAACAGAGAGCTGTGTTGGTAGAGAGTAGTGTTATTTAAACCTGTAAATAAACAAGAAGCTCAGTGTATTGCCCTCTTAACATTTTAAAACCATCTAAAGAGCAGATGTTATTTCTTTGGATCACACAGAGAATATTTGGATGAGCAAACCAGGACAGCTAACTCTCTAAGCTCAGCGAAGAAATCTTGCTGAGTTGTGAGGTAATGTTTCATTGCCTGTCATCTCTGCATAACTAAAATATGTTCCATATTGTGCAATTTACTAAACTAACAGATTAAAAGTAACTTATGGACTTGAATCACAACACTAAGATTGGGAAAACTAAATGCATTAGTAATTTTAGCACTGTGAAACACAAAATGCACTGGTGTGGGCAATGTAAAACCATGATTATTAAAAACAAGCAAATAAAAATTAGCTTGAAATCTAAAAAAAATTTAGAGATAAATTACTCTTCTAGAATTAATTTTAGAATTAATTTAGGGGAAAATTTTGTGTTAGTTTAACTCTTAGTTTGAAGTGATATGAAAACTTAGAGAAATTAGAAATGCTTCAAAATCATTTGTTTCATAAAATGTCTTATTTGATTATTTTGAATGTCTGTGTCAAAATTTGACTATTTATACATCTTTAAAACATGATATTGAAATAAATTAGCATTTAGTGCAATTAGACTATCTTTCTAAATTCTTAGCAATATTTGGTATACATTACATTGGGTTTTAATAATACTATATTATTTTTGAGTTTCTGCAGTGTCACATTGACATTAAAAAACACAATCTCATTTATAATAGAGTAGAAGAAAAGTTTGCATTTATAGCAGGTTATAGAAGAGAACATTTTAAATTCATGGAAATTACCTATGGCCTTTTGAAAATTCTCCCTTCCCATGGATCTTCTCCATGAATATCAAATATCATATATGTTAATCTACATTGCTGTCATTGTGGATTTACCATCTTTATTTCTAAGAGATTGTCTCCTTTCAAGGTTCCATTGTCTAATAAATCTGACTATTTAGTAGCAGGTGCTCCTCCTAAGGAGCACATATACAAGAACAGTGAGAACAGGCTGATTAAATTCCTAAGAAGAAATCTTTTGCTACATAAGTAATAAGATATTTATGAGCAAGATACCACTACTTTACACAGACTTTGTTAGGCTCTTAGAGTAGATTAACAATAAAGTATGAAGAACTCTGTTTTGAATAAACAACAAAGACAACTTCCCAAGATAATTGCTTCATCCAGCCTGTGCCCAGCATGCACAGCACAAGATGTTTGCTTATTTATCTGGAGCTGCTTCCCATAGAACCTCCCAGAATTGTGTTTAGATGCTAATTTTAAACACTGGAATGTAAAGACAAGCTAACAAGAAGGATTTGGGTTGTGGGTGTTCAGCTGGCATGAATACAGAACAGCACAGGTCACTGGTAACCAGCTGAACTCTGCTGCTGAAAGGACAGAAACCAAACAAACAGTGCTGATGCTACTGACTTACCTCATTGGAAATAATGGTGTACTTGGTGTCAAGACATTATTTTAAATATCAAGAAGACTGCAATCTCTGTGAGGCATAAAGGTCAGGAAATGCAGAAAATATATTCCATGTTCTACCTATTTTAGCATAAGATCTTGTAAAAATAATTCTACAGAAAATCACCTTAAGCAGAAGGAAAAAGGAAAGTAGATCTGCATGGTGACATCCTTTCCAAAGTTTTTTTGTTGTTGTTTCTACTTTTAAGAAGATTATTTACAAAGAATATACTAATTTTGGAAATATTACGAGTGCTGAAAATGTAAAATACATTAGTCTTAAATATTTTAAATTTCCAAGTAAAATGAAACACAAGTGGTTTCCTTGTACCTCTTAGCTTTCAGTTTACTTAATTTGCATTAAAATATTACCACTCAAAAATCATGTGTATGTGTAAGGGTTTGATTTTGATGGGATTAAGATTTCAAATTATGGGAGTCAATAAACCTCTTTTGACTGTCACTGCACATAAACTGAGAGAGTTTTGGATAAGAAACTCGGTGGCAGAAGACAAGGCTTTTCACACAGGGAGAATAAAAAAATGGAGCTTGTTTCTTCCTTTCTCACTTTCCAGAGTGACACTTTCCAGGGAGAGTTTCACCTTCAAGAGGATTATTTCAGCTTCTGGGTGTCCCTCTAACACTGGAGGGAACATTTATTCAGAAGTGAAGCTCATGTGGGGCAGATTACCAGCTCTCAAGTTAACCCGTAGTAAATGGAAGAGTTTGAATTAGTTACTGTATGCTAGAAATTTCAGAATCACAAGCAAAATATTTTTAAAATAATATTATGTCTTAGATAGACAATCCCTCAAAAGTTTAGGTCCAATGAGCTCTTGATGACCATGATGTCAACATGCAGAAATAATCAAGCTTTCACCACAGCTTCAGTTCCCTTGCAGCCAAGGCAACTCAAACCCACTCATTCATTACTGGATTGCAGTGGAGCCTTCATTACTGGATTGCAGACCCAAACTGGTTTTCTGCCTTTTACAACACAATGGATCTCTCACTCTTTTGTGTCTAGGGACCTGAAGGCAATTAGGGATGTACAGGTACTTTCTCAGCCAGCTCCTGCTGCTGGAAAAACACAGATTTGTCACAGAAAACAAATCTGAATCTCTCCCTCCAGATTTATTGAATTAGATTGCTGCAAAGAGAGAGAATAATTTCACCAGTTTCTTCATGAAAAAGCAGTGCTGGTCTTGGCCTCTGGGCTGAATATGGAGATATTAAGCACAATATGAATATTAAGCACAAATAGATGAAGGCAACTCCTGGCTGTCCTTTATGCAGAGACCTGGTAGGAGCAGGAGACCATGTATGCCAATATACTTCATCCTCCTCACTCTAAACAGGTCATTTTTAATTGGGGTCAGTCTTGCAGTGGCAGGTGAAAGGCCACATCTTCCTATGCATTACAAAAGGAACCAAAACTTGGGCCTGCCTACTGCTCAGAATGTTAATAATCTAATAAAAAATGCCATAACACAGTACTTAACTTTTCTGATCCTTAATGCCAAGTCAGAGAGATAGACACATGGTTAGGGACTATTTTAAACCGACTCTCTATTTTTCTGCTTCTTTTATATGACAATCTTTCTTTCAGACGTATAATATTAGTAAGATAAAAAAAATATTTAAGTTAATTTCTTTGTTTTTGTCTTTCTGTAAATGCAGAGAATAACTTACAGCTTGCAGGACGCTAAAATAAAATAAAATAAACACTGAGACTGAAAATCCATGAATCATAATGTGTGAGCTGGAATACAAGGAGACATGTTTATTCCTAGTAAAGAATTTACTATATGAGACTGATGTCCAATTAAATAAAAAAAATAACATAAAGTTTGAAATTACTCTACTTAATACTCACCACCCCCTGCATAGTATACTGTTTAAATATGTTAGGACAGCATAATCCATTAAATATTTATTAGTAAATTCAATCATGGCAAATTATTTCCCCCTCATTCAATGTATAATAGTAGAGCAATCAAGCTTCTTTTGTTTCACAGTAATCACTGCATCAGCAATCTGTAATTATATATAAAGCTTCTGAAAAATTAGAGGAGCAAAGAAAGAGACATCTCTTTTGGTAACTAGTTCCCCTTCATTTCTTCTGAACAATTAAAATACCCATATACATTAGCAAGATGGAACATTCTGAGACACAGGTCTCCAGTAGCAAGCATTGGAAACTGCATTATATTTGCTTGTTTTACTTTGTGGGTGGAAGTAGATTTATTATTTTTTCTTTATTAATAAACTGCCAACACTCTAAGAGAGTTTTTAATGTTGTTTATTCTTCCTCAAAAGTGAGATTGACTACATGGTTTAGAAAGAACTTCAGATACCTTTACATTTTTACTTCAACAGAATAAATATTTTCTAAGATTTTGCTTAACTTCAGAAAGCCACAAATTCTTTTGGAAGACCAATTTGCCTAAAAGCAGCACAGAGCTTTAGCCCACAGAGGGCTGAATATCTAAAAGCCAGAGAGAGAAACAGAAACTGGTATTTCCAATTCCATTACTGAGCTGGATCAGCTGCTCATCTTGAGCCAGCAAAAAGCCAAGGATACTTTGAAAACCAGGTGATTCAGGTACTGCTTAGATGCCAACACATGGCTAAACTTAAAAGGAATTATAAAATACATAATATTACTGTTAACAATAAAAATAATATCAACAGCATAAAAATATCATTAGGAATAAAAAAACCCCAACAACAATATGATTGTTATTCCACGGACAAGTAGAATTCATGAAGAAATTTTTACCATGTAATGTATGTTATCCTTTCCTTAGTAAAAAATTTGTGAAAAGAACTCCCTTAATATTGGTTGTGGTTAATTAAATTGTAAAATATGACACATGTCCCTTGTAAGGTGATGTACTTGCTTCTCTGATACATGCTTTCCAATTTCCTCCTTGATTTACTTCTCCCTTTTGTATCTGGTCAAAATCCATCTTTCAAGTTTCTGAAGGCTAGGAGTGTCTTTTTAACATCTGTCACTCAGGGGTCTGGCCTGGCATTAGTAGGTGTAATAGTAATTCAAAACAATAATCCATTTTTTCAGTATTTAGTCTCTGGAGTTGCTCATCATAACCTTATTCCATCACATAAGCTGAAGCACAGATAGAGATTTTCCCATTTTTCTATGTAAAAGTTAGTATTCAAGGACAGGATTGTGAAACATTTAAGATATCTCCATAGTTTTGGATTTAGACATGCAAGGCACATGAAAAAGCAAACTATTACAAGGTTGTTATTTTTTCCAGCAGTATAAGCAGAATGAGACCTGTTAAAATGACCTCAGTTTTTACAGTTCATCTTTGGCCATGTAATTTGTTCAGCTCACTTTCCATGATGCTATAACTTCATGCAAAACAAATTTAAGAATTTTGATAGAATAGCAATGAGAAAAGTCTGTCAGAAAATGAAACAAAGCTCTCTAATGTCACAGCTAGCATGAGGTAGTTTCAAATAGTTTAATGTAATTATAGTTTAAGATCTCAGTGTTTCTGGAAGCTGCATAAAAACTCTTTGTTAACAGAATATGTTCACCTTCTTTATTACAGCAACTAAATCAATGTCAGGTACTCAGCTAGGAGCTAAGCTTATGTTTGCACAGGCTAGGAGAAGCAAAAGATACTCAAGGAAGAAAACTGAATTGATTTTGTCTGAAAGGAAATATAGAATAAAAAGAATAGCTCATTGAAAGATAATTTTCTGCTTCCAAATGAGGAAACCTCCACTCTGTCTCTGGATTAAGACCTGTAGTGATGCTCCAAAAGTCTATTAAGTTCCACTTTAGGTTTCTTAATTGACAATCGTGCCCTGAAAGTATTGCTCTCTGCTTCATCTGAATTGTAACAGCAGAGTAAGATGTCTGTAGTATTGTGAAAGCTGTTCTATGGGCAGAAGTACGCAGAAGTACTGCTTTGGAGGGTTCTTTTCCTTGAAAAATACAGCTTGTAGGTTTAATTTATTTATTAAGATATTTTGATAACCTTTCAGTGAGAAATATTTAAAACTTTGTAATAGTGATTAAGTTTTTCATTATGTATCGATTTTTGGTGAAGGAAGTATGTGGAAAAATAGATAAATACAATGAGGAAGTGAAACAAAATCTAAGCTACATTATGTCTGGCCCTCCCCCCTTCTAGAAAATGAGAAAATATTCAGGTTTAGGGGAACACCAAGCTATCATTTTTATTGTTTCCTTGCTTAAAAGAGGTGGAACAATGGTAGACATTAAGGAGCAGTTTAAGTATTTTTGCTATTCCAAATACAATAATTTTTCCAGGTTTTCCAAATAAAATCTCTTCAAGTGAGTCTATTTTCTTTATTATTTTTTTTATCAGTATGCATGTAGGTCCACAGAGACGTGGAGGTTAATGTGTGGGATGATATACTGGATCTTGAGAGAAAGCAGGAGCCACAAAAAGAAATCTAACATAAAAATATATTTCCTGCATCTTCAAAACCCAACTAAACAAGGTCAAGATTTCCTTTTGTCACACTGTCTTTCCGAAAATGGTCTTCTTCAGGTTCAATCTTTCTTCTTCTGATTTTTCTAGTCAGTAGTCTGGTTATACCACCTGAAATACTGGAGGACATCTTTTGCATAACACCCCTGTCTAAAAACATTTAAAACAAGAACAAATTATTTTAAACAGACAAGTGAAAGAACAAAGGAAAACTTACATTGGCACTGATTAAGCAAATTAACAGTTACTCACTCTGTGCTGTGGCGGGCTTAGTTGGAATAGTAGAGTGGACATCAACACTTCCAGCTCACCTCAGTACCTGGGAATTATTTCAGCTCTATTTTCCTCTACTAGCATACTGCTGCTAACATAGCTGCATTTCAGATTACTTCTGTTACTATAAATCTTTTTAAATCTCTTCAGCTCCGCTCTCAACTACATGATGGAAGATGATAGAAAATACCCACTTCCACTCACATCTGCGTATTCTCATTCCAGTCAATTGTCTTGGGCAACTGTGACTTCAAACAAGCATTTTTTTCTTGTTTTCCCAATTGATCAAAGGATTCATAATGTACAAAATATCTGAAGAAAATCTCTGAGACCATATGAATTCAAGTCATAAGATGTCACAGGAAACCCTGTGAGTGTCCTGGATCTCTAAAAGGTCTCAAGGAGAACTCCAGAATCCCACCTTAAAAATTAGCAGTTATTGTTGCATACTTTGTTTATAATAAACAATAAAGACATTGTTTTCAATCAGTGTCCACTTCAATCTCTCAAATAATTTTCTGTTGTGATCTTTTGTGATTAACTAGAGGGTTTATGTTTTTTAAATTATTTTTAATTTGGGTTTAGAACAAAGATAAAGAATGATAGCAAAATAGAATTTTATTGGGAACCAAAAATGCCTCCCACTAGTGATTAAGTGCCTTTATTCAGTTCAAGGGTGAAGTAAAAGACATTAAAACTCTGGGAGGTCATCACTGCAGTTTTGTTCACACAGACTCATTGAGCCTCAGGCAACACACTATTATTATAGACACTTTCAACCCTGCTCAGTTTGTGTTTTGTTTAGTTAATTTAACAGATGTGCATAGCTTGCAATCATGATTTTGTATCTATTGTACTTTTTAATAGTCTGGAAAGAAAATAAATTATGGTGGGTCAATCCATCCTTAGGCAAGTTAGATAAAAATTTGACTCTGTGAAAAAATGGTATTTCTTCTACTAGCAAACCCAAAATTACAAATGCTCCTTGTTGGCATTCTTCATCTGCCTCTTTCAAAACTATGTAAAGTTCAGGAAAAGATTGGCTATTTTAAACCGTATTTCAGATTTTAAAACACTCTCACATTTTCACAAGAAAGGAAAATCAAAACTACTTTTTTTACTGAGCAGTTCTCCACACAAGCAGGGGATGTTCAATCTTATTAGTGTTCAAATTCGGTTAAAGCACAGAGAAGGGTTTCCTGCAGAAATGAATTGCTACATGTTTTTCCTTCAGACAAGGCCAAGCCTTGTCAGTATTTGTTAGTTGTCCTCATTGGGATGCTGTGTATTTTTAGTTTCGTTCTAGTAAAAACCAGTACATATCTCCAAGGCATATTTTTGTCAGGATAGTCCAATTTTTGGAACCTGAGTATTCCAGTAGTTTTCTATCCTCTGGCCACAAAATATCTATCTGTCTGTTTTAAAACCAGCAGGGACACTATACTGTATTTGAAAACCTTTGACACTTGAAATACATTTGTGAAGCTTCAAAGCATCAAAGTAAATGCAAAGTGAATATAAAAAAGCCATCTCATAAAATTTCTTTTTTGATATAAACCAGGGACATCAAATATACAAAAAGCAAGAAAGCAAAATAAATCAACATCATGATATAAAATGATGGCTTATATCATTTAACAGAAACATAGGAGCAATCCAGTACCTCTGTCCATAAAGCCATCAGTGGGCATTAAAGAAATGTGCTTCCTTGGAAATTAATTTCTATTGATCTAAATGTCAGTGTGTGTGATGATGAGTTTCATCATTTCATCCTTAAATTTTTCACTAAAACACATGCTATAAATTAGACATACAAGCATACCCAGGAGAGCCTCTTTACTAAATCAGTGACTGCTAACTAATGACTTAAGCAAATTAAAATGGTACAAGCAGAGGAACAAAACCCAAATTGCACAGCAGTTCCACAGTTTGTCCTTCCTCCTTGGTCTATCATTTAACTGACCAGGAATTTGAGGTGGGAGGAGAGTTGCTGTCGAGGCCAGTCTGGCTGGACATGGCAACATCCATCCATCCATCCTGACAGAAAGCTGCTGGGCTCCAACCACATCCTGCTCCCAGCAGCTCTGCCTCACTGTGCTTCCCGTGGCTATACTCTGTGTCTCCCATTGTCCATCTTCTCATGAGTTCTGATTTCCAGCCTTCATGTGGCTGTTATCAGTTTATGAATTCTTGCTCTAGCTTTGCTATCTAAGGTCTTTTCTCCTCCCACTTGCATGCTGTTTTTAGGGCTTAGAGAAAAGTCACTTGATGACCAATATTAAAACTACTGAAAAGAGTGGCATAGTGAGATAAAGCCTCTCCTAGCCCTCCTGGGGGCACAGTCAACTCTTCTATCGTACAGCTTGGGGTGAGACTTTTGTGAAGCAAGTGTGGGTGGAAGGACTGTGAGAAATCTCATCCGGGATGTCCCAATCTTGGTTGCATTTGAAGAGAGAGACTCTGGTTTTGTCACTGAACCACAGATGACTGCAGATGGATGAAGTTTTCATGGTGAGAGATTGGAGTGTTATGTGAATGGCAGTTCCTTCTGCAGTTTTTGTAAACAAACAAAAAAACCCAACAAAAAACCAGTTGGTAATTATTTGTCATCAGCATTGCAAATATAGGATAAATGTCAAGAAATTATCTGATTTAACCTTTCATATTAAGGCAAGTTCACATGTTCTCAGACTATCATTGGTAAAAGCTTATCTGACTTTTAGAAATCTGCTATTGATGCTCCATGACACTCCTCAATAATCTATTCCAGTTCTTTACTGTTTTTATAACTAAAATTCACATTAGACAAAATTTTACCTAAAAATGTCTTAAGTGCACATTATGTTCATTAATTTTATCTCTATTGTCCAATGACACAGTAGATACATTGCACATCAGTATCCTCTGTAAAGAGCTTTTTGTGTACTGCACCAAAATCATCCCCACTTTTTTGTTAAAGGACTTCAAAAGTTCCTTTAACCTTTTTCATAAAGTGTGTTTAACAGCCTCAGCATTGTCAGTCATATTTTGTGAGCTACTGCTGATTTGGCTTTAATCTTCTGAAAATAACATTTATAAAACCAGACAGAACACTCAACATGAAGCCTCAGTAGTCCATGCTAGAATGGAACCATTAGTTAATTTTTCTACATACACCTTTTTTTCTTGCAAACAGAACAGCCCAGAACACAACTTGACATCCTTTTTTCAAAAGGACAGATATTTATATAATAAGCCAAACCCTTGCCCTTGGCTGATGGTGTGGGGTTTTTTTAAAAGGCGAAGTTTCAGAAGCTAACTTTCAGATTCTTTGATTTTTTTTATTTTCTCTTTTACTAATAATGGATAGTTTTGCCAATTTATCCAGACTGTGTTTTCTTCCTAACTTTCTATGCTTTCTTTCAATTTTTGACAGTAACTTTGATGTGATTGTGAAATTGAAGAATAATTTGTGCTAGAAAGTACTTCTGCTCCCACCTCTTTCTCCATCAAGAGGAGAAATCTTCAAAGTTATATGATGTTTATCAGGGTCAAGTCAAGCCATGAATAAATCCAAGGATAGAGATTCCACAACTTTGATGAGCAACCTGTTTAATTTTGACCATCTGATATCTCTTGAAATATTCTTCCAGCCTGATGTTGCATTGCTAATAAACACTTGGTTAGGTTTTCAAATCAGCTGCACATGAATTCAACATATTTGTACTTTGATCTTAAGAATACAGTATGGGATAGTATCAAAGAATTTGCTGATATGCCTCATCTGCTTTTTCATTAACCAGGAAATCAGTTAAAGTTTGACTGTGGCTAAATTTACAAAGACATATTGTTTTGGTATTCTTGGAAGTTTAAAAAGGCAAATGAGTTTTTCATATGCTAGAAAGTTCTGAAACCTCAAGCTCTCTTTTATTTTATTTCTCATTCTGAAGGCCACCTGGACATCCCTCATTCTCTATGTGTTCTCAAGGAAATAGCTCAGTGGTTGTTGAATAACTTAGGTTTTTTGAGGCCTTCTGGTACTGACAGTAAGTAAAATCAAACTAAACTAAAGACTTCTTGCCTCTCATATTTTCTTTCTTAGGAATATGCTGTTTCAGGCCCTAACTTTGTTTATTTGCTGGTTTATAAAAATTAAAAGGTAGAAAGTTATTAATATTGCTGCCTTATCTATGAAATGCCAAATTTGCTTCCCATTCCAGTCACATCATGAAACTCTTATTTCTTGTTTTACTTTTTTATGGAAACTCACTTTTGCTGCTTCTATTTTTGTTATTTACAATCCATTTTTTATATTGTTCATTTTCATTTTAGTCCCACCTGATGGGCTTGGTTTGGGGTATTTTTGTTTATTTGTTTCCCTTGTATTTGTTTTCATTGTGAACCTTTTGTTCAAGTTTTTGCAAAATATCTTTTTGCTTTCTTCTATATACTTAAAAATTTTAGTAAAACCATTAGATTTCCTTTTTCTTTTATGCCTCAGAATGTCTTAGAATATACAGATTGGTTTTCTGCCTTTAGTACCACATATTAAAGATGCAAATTCACTTTTTGTTCCTCAGACCATCTTCCCCAAAGATCCTTTCTACTAATCCCTGTATATGCTGAATTCCGTTCTTTCCTTTTTTCTGCTTTCATTCTTTCCTATTATTGTTATTAGAGCCACAAGTGCTGTAACTTCATGGTCACTTTCTTATTCTTTGACATTCTCTGAGGTTTTGATAGTAATTGGATTTAATGTTGAGAAGTTAACCTGTAACAGGCAGGTAGAGAAATGCCATCAGTTTGAGAGAGTGCCATTGTAACTTTGGCGAAGCATTAGTTTCCATGGATGGATCAGTTAAAATGTCCAAGCAGCACTGCTAAAAATGTAACTCTTTCTTCTCATCCAGCTGACAAATGGATTGCCAAATTTGTTTCAGAACTGTCAGTGATGCTTCTTTTACTGGATTTTGCACTGTATAATCCAAGGAATTGGAGTTAATATTCTGCATGGAACCTTCACACAGAACATTACACAGTTAGCCAACACATCTCTAAATAGCTAGAGAGACAGAAAGACATGTCGGGAAGAATAGAAAAATGGTTCCCCCTCCAAATTTAGGTTCTCAATTTTCTGATTGGGGAAATGCTTCAGTGCAAGATCTGACATTAATCAAGCTAGTGTACCTATCTGTGCTTTGCTTATATAATCACTGCCATGGTATGTTGCATCAGCTGCTTGAAGGTGTGAAACAGATGCAAATGCACAAAAATATATGCACATTCATTTGCCTTCCTTAAAGCTCACTCTTGGGCTAGGTCTAGCAAGATGCACAGCCCTTAATTCCTGCTGATATCAGGTGAAAGTCTAAATAATGGTTTAGGTTGTATGAGCCTAATTCTCTATTACTTTTGACCTTGTGATTACTAATAATGCTTTAAGGGAGAATTAGCCATTGCAAGTTGAAGAAGTGGCTACTTCTCTCTGAGTAAATTGTCCTAAGTATGAGTGAATAGTTGGCTGTGTGGGATCTGTTGCACAATGGGTGTATTTCATGGGCAATACTTAGATTTACCAATTCATGGTTGCATGACTAAACTGAGTGTGAAAAGCAAAAATCACTTTGAACACCATTGCAAAATTAGGCATGGCAAATGGTCCATTTCACCTGGATTTGCCCTGATGGCAGGTACTTGACATACCCTAAATTCTCACTGGGTATTTTGTATTTCTGACCCAAAGGAGCAGAGCTCAAGCCTTTTTTCCTGTTAAGCAGGTTTTGGAAAGGGGTCCTCAGTAAGTCTGAAGGGAGTGTTCTTATTAAGGCTGTCTAATTCTTTAATAAATAATAAAAAAGCATGTTTATGAGAGCTATCATATTCCTACTTCAGATGTGTCACATTCTCTGCTTCACTTTCCATTTCTCTCTCCACATCAGAGACAATATCCAAGTAACTGTAGCTGTATTCTAAAGCCAAGATTACAGTTGAAATCTATATTTTCCCAGCAAGCAGCTTCTCACTTTTGAAAACGACAGACACCTTCATGAACCTGCATTTACATACTGTTATCTATGCAAATCTGTTGTTAGGTTTATGCCTTAAAACAAAGATAATCCATCCTCCCTAATTATCAGGCTGAGAAACATCAAATGCAGAGGTCATATGCCCCACCCAAGACAGATTTTTCTGATTTAAAACAACTGGTAGAAATTTAGCTTGATGACTGATAATATATTTTCAAGGTAACACTTTATCAAAGCATGACAGCAGCTGTGAAATCTCAGAGTTTCTCCTCTCTCCTCTGACACCTTGATAAGGCAATTACAGCATAATTACCTTAACAAGTGGCATTACAGGAAATTATTGTCATTCTCCTGTTAAAATAACACATAATCATCAGCAAGTGTATTCTAGCATCCCCAATCAGCATCTGATTAGCTGGAGATAACTCAGAAAAGAGAGTGTAATAGGTGGGCAATAATTGACAAGTTACAAGAAAAGGGTAAAATATACCTCTGTGTGTGTGTGTATGTGTGTGTGTGTATATATATATATATATATATATTTTCACACATGTGTATATATATAGTTTAGACTTCATTGAGAGTTTAAGGTGGCTGTTTACATGATCACTTCCAAAAGAGGCTTCAAAGTTTTTATTATTATTATTTTGCAGGTAGGTAGAAAAGCCTAAATTAGACTATTTAAAAATACTCAGGTAAGCAGCCAACTTAATTTAGAAATGCAGGCCATATTCATATTTAAATGCCCATACTTTTCAACCTGCTTAAATTGCTCTGTATTTCCTATAGCTTTCTGGTTTATCATGTCAGTTCCTTCAAGGTGGGTAGCACCTTGCAATTTGTATCATTATGGCCTATGACAGCACTTCCAGTTTCACGTTACCTTTGTAAAACTGGATTATAGAACCTACTTTTCCAACAGTTGTTTTCTTGGGTACAACTCTATAGTAGTAGTAGGCTGTACTCTGAAAGATCATTAAAAATTGGGGTTTTACCTATCATGTCCTAAGCTCCATTTACAAAGGTGATGCAAAATAACTTTAACCATTGCAATGTGTGCCTGTTCTAATTCTACTAATCATAAAATTCCATGACTCTTCAATGTGCAGAAGACATTTTCTTCTACATTACATACTTCCTTGTTTTAGTCAGACTACCTCCACCCAAACCCCAAAAGCAAACCTCACACCATGATGATCAATGTAATGTTATAAATGTTTGTCCTCTAGAAACCAGAGAAAGGTCTCTGAACATGTGTGATCCAGAATTAATTTCCATACCTTAGTTATAATCAAGTAGAGCAAAGCAGGAAAGCACAGCACATATAACAGCAGCATGACTTTTTAAAATTGCTACATAGCTCTCATGTTTCAGTGTGCATCTGTTATATACACTCACACACATGATCAAGTGAGGTAGAATCTGCCTTTGTAGGTACCCAAAAGCTTTGATAAGAATCCCCTCAGTCCCAGACTCTGAACCTCACTGCTTGGCTTAGTGAATTCATGGCATTGGAACAACTCCACCTGCAGTACTCACTGCAAAATCAAGCCTACAGGGCTGGACTTTGCACAAAAGATCCACCAGAGAAAGAGATAGTGTATTTTTTTCACTGACCATTTCAACAACCATTGTAGCTGTTGAGCATTCATTCAGGATAAAGTGATAGCATTCCTAGCTAAAACACCAGACAATTGGAAATAGTGTGACCAACAGAACCAGAGCAGTGATTACCCAGCTGTACTCAGCACTGGTGAGACCTCACCTCACATCCAGTGTTCAGTGTTGGGTCTCTCATTACAACAAGGACATTGAGGTGCTGGAAGGTGTCCAGAGAAGGGCAACAGAACTGTTGAGGTTCTGGACCATAGGGAGTGTCTGAGGGCGCTGGGGTTGTTTATTCTGAAGAACGTGAGGCTCAGGTGAGACCTTTTCACTCTTTATAGCTACCTGAAAGGAGATTGTAAGAGATGGGTGTCAGTCTCTTCTCTCAGGCATCTGGAATAAGAATAGAGCCAGGGCAAACAGCCTCAGCTTCTGACAAGAGAAGTTAGATATTAGGAGTTAGATATTAGGAATAATTTCTTCACTGAAAGAGTGGTTAAATACTGAAACGGCCTTTCCAGGGAAGTGGTGGAGTCACTATCCCTGGAAGTGTTCAAAAAACTAGTAGATATGACCCTTCATGATGTGGTTTAGTGGCCATGGTTGCATTTGGTCAGACGTCAGAGTTGATGATCTTGGATGTTGTTTCCAGCCTTTATGATTCTATGACTCTTACACTATGCACTGGAGACTTGTTCATTTTGACTTTAGGTATCTGAGTACCCCATGGGATCAAGCTATGCACATCTACCAGCATCACTGGGTTATCATTATGCATTACAGGCTCCAGTTTGAGAAACTGAACATTTCCCTATCCAATAGATCGGTTTTCCTGCTCTTATGCTTGTATGTACAAGTCTTTTTCTGCACCACTTATGATTTCACACAAGTCTAAGTATTATGAGAGGGAACTGTATTTCACCATGAGGTCTCAACAAGGACAGACACTGCAGTGTTTTAAGAGTTAGAGGTTAGGATTTGTCTCAAACTTATTTCCCTGTCAGTGAAATAAAATCTAATTCAAGTCACTCATTAAGATTTGATGAGAGGTCAAAGGAGGCAGGTAGGCATCTCTCTGAGACCTCTGGCTTGGGATGAGATGAACTATTAAATGGCTAAACTTCAGCAAGGAGAGGTGCATCCTATTATAAGTCACTTTTTTCCCCCTATCACTGACTTAGACTATAGGAAAAAAATTCCTTTCTCAAGACAGAAAGTGAAATCCAGAAGATGGTGGCTGTCTTACATCTCAGGAAGTGAGAGGTTCATTCATGGTGCCACAGAGCTGAAGGAAATGAATGTGAGAAATTACTTATACTTCACATGATACTGCCTGCATATTTCTGTGAGGAGGGACCAAAGTGTTTGCAAATGCACCAAGTGAAATTATACTTTAAGAAAAAAAAAGTGAATGCTGTGTCTTGGGGGTTTTTTAGTGAATCTGAAATACAATTCACTGTCAAAGGTATTACTCGCTAAAAGAGTTTCTAATTTTAAGTTTGAAAATACATATTTAAAAACTCAAGTGCAGGAAGAATTATTTTAACTGCTCCTCAACAGTAGTATGTAAAAATCATTCTCTTTACAGCAGAGTTCTAACTATCAGTCTAAGAAAGAGAGTACTCCCCAAACCAGTGAGTCGAGTTTTCTTGTAAATGTGACTGTAGGGACTAGCAATGCTTCTGAATTTGTTCTTGTAAGAGATTCTTCGTTTTTTTAAACGGGGATTGCTTGTTACTTTACACTTGTCAAAATAAACATCAACATTTAAAAGGACAAACTATCCTGTTTAGAATGAAGAATGTAACTGTCCATGCATATGTGGTAAACTGTGTGAACAAAAGTGCAGCTGGTGAGAGAAATGATGCAAAATTGATGGTGTCTTTGGAAGCTCCAAGTGAAAAATTTGTTAAATATGATCCAAGGTCGTAGCTTTCTATGTAGAAAAGACATGAAAACAATACAAAAAAGAACTTTGTTTGTTGAAAAGCAACCTGTATTTAGAATGAATGTTCTTTCAAATAAAAGCTGTTACAACTAATTGCTAGTTAGAGCCCTATCCTATCTCCATTTTGAGTAATTTTCTGTTATATTTCTTAGTCAAATTAAAAAAAATAATTTTCACACAGAACAAATGTTTCAATTTCTTCCAAACCTGTCAATCCATCCCTTTTCTCTTAGAAAAGCTGATTAAAGATTCCTAGACAAAGACTATAATTTCTTATCTTCTGTAAAATCCTCAATGAGAAATTTACAAAAGCCAATTTCCTTTTATGCCTGCTTAACAACCTTTCTCAACTTTTCAAATGCCTATCTATGTAAGATCCTCCTGATTTTAAATATCTGGCTTAAGTCAGTCCAATATTTTGTGTCCCTTGCTGGGAAATAGGATAATATTTTGTTTTAACATGCCGAGATTGAGAAATAAATTGCAGGGTTAAAGTACACAGGTAAGTGTGAGAAGGAAAAGTGAGGCTGTAGTAGAGGAGAGCTATCTGTGTATATGTGGAATGGGAATAGTTTCATGCAGATAAGTAAATCTGGAGGCTCAGTCAAAAATAAGGTTTAGTGTTTACTCCTAGATCTTCTTTCACTGAAGGATCAATCAAATGAAAAAAGTGAAGGCATGTTTTTGGAAAAAAAATCTGTTAATGTAAAAGAGATTTAATATAAGGAACTTACACCTTTTTCAAAACTCATTGGTTGACTCCTTTTAAAACCAAATTTGCTGTGAATGAGTCATGGATATTTGATTCAATTAAATCTATTTGCTTTGTGAGCAATCCACCATGTACACCTACTGAAAAGCTATTTTCCTTCATGTCACTTCAATGTAATTGTAGTTAACTCCAAACACATACCCAAATTGCTTTACCCAGGTGATTCCATGATCTATATTTCAGAGGTAAGTAGCTTTACTATTGTTGGTATTATTTTCAACTAATAAAATAAATAAAATATGTTTCAAAAAGAACAAGCAAAAATCACATAGAAGGAAGTTTGTAATATATTTTTATGATGAAACCCCTCTAACTGAAAGCTCCTATTGGGATTGATAAGACTGAAGACAATTTAAATCAGATTATTAAATTTTCAAGAAATTTTGCAATCAGAAACATCAAGCTGCTTTGTACTACAAATTTATCACTGTATGAGTTTGTTTTATTTTTAGTATTTAGGAATACCTTTTCTGGGGTGAAACTGTGACATACATGTTTTGAATAAAACTTCTGCATTTGAATCAAGACAATCAAAACGGTGAGTGCATGTAAGGACTTGGTTGAAATCAGTATTGATCTGAAGAGGAGCTAGGTTTTGCTACATGGCTAAATTTTTACCTTGTAGAGCATGACACCATAATACAAAATAAGCTAAACAATAAAGACTACTAAAAGTTAATATATCTTTAACCAAGAATTAGTCTTTGCATAATAAATAAATGCCAGTACCTAAAAATCCAGAAGCCTTTCTGCATAATAAACCGTGGCTTAATGTCAAGGAGAATTGTCACTTAATTGAGGAACATCAGTTATAATTTATACTGTAGCATAGAAAATGCAGTAATGCATGTGCTAATTTAAAGAATGTTTTTAAAGGTCTCTCTGTAAAATCACCTATTTTTTTGTTGTTGTTAATAAGAGGAAAAACACTGATTTCCCATGAAACATTTTAATAAGTAGCAAAATTTCTTTAACATATGATTTAACAACTTTGGATATATACTTTTAATGTTGTGTCCATAACATCTGAAATGAAAAGCCTTTTGAAAAGACTCATGAATCACAAAATACTGTAATAACCCATTGTGATCTGCGATGAGCTAATACTTTCCATTTAACCATGTACACCTCTGATAAAAACATGGGAAATGATAAATATATAATTGTGTGGGTGAGTTGGCTGCACTAGATCATAATGAAGACTATATTAGAACATGTCCCCACACTGGTGTTCATTTCATTTGCTGATGTCCATTGTGTTCCTGGAGATCCTGGAGGTGACTTGTGGACACCAGTGGCAAGTGACGTTCCTCAGGGGTTGGTATTGGGACTCACACTGCTTAACATCTTTCTCAGTGACACTGGCAGTGGGATTGAGGGCACCCTCAGCGAGTTTGACAATGATGCCAAGCTTTTGGGAGCAGCTTTTCCACACACTGGAGGGAAGGGATGCCATCCAGGGGGGCCTGGGCAGGCTGGAGAAGTGAACCTCATGGAGTTCAACATGACCAAGTAGCAGGTCCTGCAGCTGGTTTAGAGCAACCCCAAGCACAAATACAGCCTGGGCAGAGAATGGACTCAGAGCAGCCCTGGAAAAGACTTCAGGTGTTGGTCTGCAAAGATCCAGCAGTGTACACTCACAGCCTAGAAAACCAACTGAGTCCTTGGCTGCATCAAAGGCACTGTGGGCAGAGGGCTGAGTGGGGTGATTCTCTGGATTCTGTTCTCCTGAGACCCGACCTGGAGAGTTGCATCCAGCTCTGGGACCCCCAACATAAGATGGGGATGGACCTGTTGAGTCCAGAGGAGGCCATGAAGATCAGAGGAGGGGAGCAACTCTTCTATGGAGACAGGCAGGGACAGCTGGGGCTTTCCACCCTGGAGAAGAGAAGGCACTGGGGGGACCTTATAGCATCTCCCAGGACTTTAAGGGAACCTGCAGGAAAGCTGGAGAGGGACTTTTGACAAGGGCATGTAGTCATAGGTAAAAGTCTCATGCCTTTAAACTGAAAGAGGGCAGATTTAGATTGGATATTAGAAAGAAATTCGCTACTGTGAGGGTGGTGAGGCACTGAAACATTGCCCAGAGAAGTTGTGAGTTACCCATCCCTGGGGGTGCTCAAGGCCAGGTTGGATTGGGCTTTGAGCAGCCTGGTCCAGTGGAAGGTGTCCTCATCCATGGCAGGGGGCTGGGACTTTAAGGTCTCTTCTATCCCAAGCCAGTCTATGATTCTGTGAATTATTCAGTACTGAAAAGAAGAGCTGACAAAATGCTATAGAAATAACTGTCTCACAGTAGGTCAAGTATTAACAACATCATGCTACAGTTTGGGTTCTGTTTCATGTCACTACAGAGTAAAAGTATTCTAGGTATGTATTTACTTGTACACAAGTAAAACTTGTGTAACTGAGAGGTTTTAACGATAAATATATATATATGGTACATATTTTCTTCCTAATCAAATTTTCAATTGTATTTTATTGTATTGGATGCCTATTAGCTACCATGTTAAAAATTATTGGTTATAATTTTTTATTAGCAACTAGGCCTTTCTATAACTCCTAATTAATGAGGCTGTTCGTAAATATGTATAAGTCTACACATTTTGTTGTGTTTTGTTTCAAATATCATTTTTTACCATCCATGATATTTTTCCTTAGCTCTTTATGTCCTTCTGCAAATAATACATACCATACAAATATTCAGCAAACAACACCAGACTTGCCTATTTTGTCTGCACAGCAAAGGAAGATGAAATATCCTAAGTTTTTATTCAGCATAATGTTTATTTCCACTGGTACAAAGGGGTTTTCACATTCATTTCTCTGGCAATTTAAAAAAAAAATCTTACAGCTTGCATTAGAAACATAATACTGTATACCATTTCAAAAGAGCACATAAAAGAGCCTTTGTAAAAGGGTCCTGTTATTCTAGTGCAATTCTGTAATGGTAGAACAAAAATACTTTGTGTGTTTCAACAAAATGCTAAAGACTCCCAAACATGCTCTTTCAAATAAAAGCAAAATACCTGCTGCTGGAGGAGGTTAAATCATGGTGTGAACCTCAAATGCTCCAAAACATCTTAATCACTAAAAAATTAATTGGCTAAATAAGCACATAATTAAAAATGGAAGACTCCCTCCTGTTCTCCTTTCCCATCTCTCTCTTCCTAAATCAAATGGAAAAAATTAACAATGGAAAAATCCTAGCTGAAAGCGAACAGGATATTTCATAGTGTTGAGTGGTGTTTATGCCAAGATAAACTGAAAAGACAGAAAGAATAATGAAAGAAGACATCTGCTGAAATAAAACCTGATTAACAAGATAAAGTTAAGCTCACTACACAAGTTCTGAATTCTTCATCAGTATATTTTATTATCCTGCATTTGATCTCTGGATATATATGCATTATTCTTACCATTCAGTAACACAAGTAGTATTTCTTTTCTCACAAATTCTCAAAGAGCCTCAAACACTTTAAACATGGCATCAGGGTCAATTACTCTCATTTAATCAGTTCTTTACTGGTTTTTTAAGTGATATTTTCCATTTTCAAAATACATATGTATCAAGCCATGGGTTCCTCCTGCTAGTGGTTTCCATCCACTACCCAGTAAACCTTAATATACATGCCAACATTCTGGTGCACAGTTCTGTTTGCAACAGACTTCACAGAACTACTCATATGTTAAAAACAGGATCCACAGCTAAGGAATTTCACTGAATAAAAAACCCCACTACACTGACAGACTGTATTTACATCATCCCTACACTGGAGGCCTTATTTTGAGGACTCTTCTTTTTACTGTAACTCTGGCTGAGCAAAGCTATTGATTTCAATAACCATCTGTGCAAATAACAGCAGAAGTCCACAGTTCCTGGGATCTTTCGTGCAACCTGCGTTGCAACTCTCTTCTTTAATGCATTTCACTTTCAGCTTAATATGAACATTTACTGAACTCCTGCTTTCAGGCCTTTGCAGCATTAGATGAATTTGAGGATAGCTGAAAGCCTTTCCTTACGTTTATGCTGAATCTCTAACTGTATTGTATTTCAAAATAGCCAAAATATTTTTTTTTCATTTTATTCTACATCCTATATCTCTTAGAGAAAATCATATTTGTGCTTAAATATATAAAGAAAAAGACAGCCTTCCTGTTGAACATCTTATCCATAAATATCCTTTAAAACTAATAGCAGTCTGGTCTATGATTGAAGACTCATAACCATTCTTTTTCACTCATGACCAAGCTGCCTTTTACATGCTTTATCCAGTGCTATTGCATGACAGTGGCAAAGCTGTTTAGTATTGGTGCTGCAAGACCAGAGCTCAGACCTCTAGAATAAAATTTCTTATATATGGAGGGAATGAAAGACGAAAAGAACAATCAGCTTTAAAGACCAAATTACATTTCAGCAAGCTCTTATTTCAAACCAGACCAACAAATGAAATTTCATGTCTCAGTTCACCATTGTTTCAAATGGTTTGCTAATATGGATGTCTCACCTTTACAGGCAGATTTTGTAAAGCTAGATTTCGACCTTCAAAAACAACCTAACTATATATATGTAGTTTATAAAATACTGGAATCTTATATAGAGGAGGTTCTGATCAGTAAAAAATCTGGCACAGCACTACAGTGAAGACCCTAAGTGGGTAACATTTATTCAAGCATTACCCAAGAGCTTTATCTAGGAATGGGATAGATATCACCTATCCCTGTGAGATACTGAAAAAAGTCAGATTTTTATTGTTTTGGGATATTGATTTCTCCCCAAACATGGAAACCTAGAGAAACCAGTTTCACTGCCTATTTTCAAGCTAAGAGAGTCTAGCCCTAATATCAGAATTTATGACATTTATTTTTAACTTCAGAAGGAAGCATGAGCACTCTCTAAAAAGCAGCATCCTTAGTCAGAGCACACTGACAACTGAAATTATAAACAGGTGATGATAATTAACAATTATCTTCAGTAAAGCATTGTCTGGGGTATTCATATTACAGATCCCAATTCCCCTTGATTGCAAGCTGCTAGGAAATTACATCTATTTTTCTCATTCTTTTTAGCACCACAATTTTACCTTTGATGGGATGGTGAAGGATCCTCAAATCTTAAGTAAGCAAAACCAGATTTTTACAAGTACCATGAAAGACAGACTTTCAAGAATGCTTAAAGGTATTATTCGTTGCAATCCTTTTCCCTTTTTAATTGAACCTGAAAACTTCTGAAAAGTTGGCTGTTTTGTTATAAGAATTCAATACTTACTATTTTACAAAATAGAAGTCGGTGGTTTGGGGTTTTTTGGTTTTATGTTGAGTTGATTTGAGCTTATAAACAGGTTCTGTTGATAACTTCACTTTGTATAACTTTATATAGCTTTGTATTTTGCATGTTCTGAACATATGCATAGGCAAATAAAAGAAGGAATTTCAATGTGTAGGAGAATAAAGACTTCTAAATCTTTCAGGCATTGAAGGATAATTGACCTCTACTTAAAACCAGATACACTGAGAAAATAATTACATTTTATAAGGAAACAATGCTGAAGGACTAGCAAATGTAAATGTAACAGATGTTGCCGAAATAGTGACAGAGAACAACAGAAGGAAATAAATTGATAACCTGAAAAACCTGTTACCTTCTTCCCACTCTTGGACCTGCAGGTGCAATTAGTGCCATGAGCTGTCATGGTAACAGTGTTATCCTACCAAGAGGAATATATGCAGAGATTATTATCTTCACCTCCCTTTCAGACTCACTAAGGGACAGAGATGGCCCAATTAAGGTCTTGATCACTCCTTCAGGAGAGTGGAATTTAGTACACAGACTCAGTCCTATGATCTTGAGGAAACACCCAAGTTGAAGACCCTTAAAAATCAACTTAAGAATGACCAGTTTCCATGAGAAATTCTATATTCATTTTTTTCTATCTTTTAAATAAGTATCCTTGTGTATTGGCATATAAATTCCTTGGACAAATTATCCTTTACTGTACGACTACAAAGCACTTGCTATAATGAATTTACACTATCAGTAAGGGCATCAAATATTATAACTGTACACACTCTTTTGCAGATTATAAAAATACAGGAAATTACTCTTTTAAGCAATCTTAACAGCCATAAATTTTGTTCAGCTCAAATGCAGCTCAAATTGACCATATGCACCATATGCAAATTGATGAAATTGCATCCATATGCAGAGTGAAATCCTGCTGAATAGTTTGGAATTAGTTGAAAAGACAAACTTGAGGAATGACAACTATTGTTATCATAGATAAACCAGTTTTTATTCCTGTGTGTGAAGTCATTAGCTGTGGTCAGCTAGGTTCAGCTGTCCTGGCAGTGTCCCCTCCTAATTTCTGGTTCACCCCCAGCTTCCTCATGAGAATGGCAGCACAAGCAGCAGGATAGACCTTGAGGCTGTGCAAGCACTGCTTAGCATTAGCTAAAAATCTCTGAGCTATCAACTCGGTTTTGGTCACAAGTCCAAAGTATAGAGCCACAGAACTGCTATGAAGAAAAATAACTCTATCTCAGACAGATCCAGTACAGGTATTTGACCTTATTCAAAAAGCAACAATATTAGTTCCTTTCTTAAGTCCACTGCACAGCTGAGCTTTTGTAATAAAAAAAGTTAAATTAATAATTTATGCCTAATATGATGCATTTTTCCAAGTTTCCACTCATAAATTTTTCTTGAAATGGCCTTAGAATGAAATCGGGTGATTTTACCTTAATTTGAAATTTATTTTCTCAGTGGCCAATTTTGGCAACAAAGCAGTCACTTTGACTATTTGTCGACAGCTTGTACATAAGCTGCCTGAAAACCCGAAAAACTTTGCTTACATAAAGCAGATTTTCTTTTCAAACCTTCTTACAGCATCTTCAGCTTCCATTAAGATATACTGCGAAAAAATGAGACTGAGAAGGAATTGCATGAAAAGTCAATGGCCTGTAGACAAAGCATAACCCATTAACTCACAATTCAGGGAGAAGAAAAATCTTCTTGGCATTGCAGGAACTGAAGTGCTTTGTATGCTTGCATTTTTTCTCAAAATTACATGAAGTTATATCTTAAGGTAATTTTTGTTTACTGGTTCATTTTGAACAGACACCACAAAAGGACAGATAATGAAACATTGTTTAGAATGTGGAGAGTTTTCAGTCAAAACTACAGAAAGCCTATGAAAATGAGATGGTACTGGAGATATATCCAACATGGAAATGTTGACATTTTTGGCAAACCATACTGTAGACATTTGCACAAAATTTACTTGCCCACCAGTGATGCAACTTGTTTGATTCAGCATCTGCAGTGCAGCTTGTAGTTATCAACTACTTGCAGTGGATTCCTTCCATGCTTACTGCTATTAATTTAGTGACATTCGACACACCAAGCACCACTCACTTTAGGTGAGTGCATGTGCACTGGATTTGCAATTCAGGAAATAGCACCCAGAGTGCTGCTCAGCAGAGCAGGTATAATTGTCTGCCTCAGTCAGAAAGGCTCATTAGACACCTCTGACTCCACTGGTTGAATTGTATGGGTGTCCAGTGACAATGGGAGCTTTGCTGACTTATAGAGACCTAAATTCTTGTGCATGAAGTGTAAAGAGTCCAACATATGAAATCTAGGACACAACTCATCCTAAAGAAAGCATCAAAATAGGTCTAGCCAAACAGTGCTCTGAAGTGATGGATTCTCTGTCTATGAAGTGAGTCTAGGTGATGGTTAGCTCAGACAACCATAGCTATGAGACAAATTCTTCCCTGGCTGATTATCCTGGACTTTAAATTGAGATTTTTTAACCAATTCTTGGGGTTTTTTTAACTTTTCATACCCATATTACTATATTTTTGAGTAGTGGATGCTCAAAACTTCTGAATCATAAACTGAACAAGAGCTTGAAATTGTCCAGATAAATTCTGCTTTTGGTCTCCAGGGTAACAGCAGTTTCCCAAAATGGCTGTGTGAGATTCTTAACAAGTATATCAAACCACTGGTCATGTTTCATATTATGTGTAATACACCTCTAAGCAGAACACACAAGAAAAGCAATCTGAAATAATTTTAGCCTCCTGTATGGCAATTTGTAGTTTTATAATACAAAGTTTTCTTCTTAACGTTGTACACTGTTATATTTATCCTGAAGTATCTAGTTAGGAGAAGAAGATACACAACATGTAATATTTTAATAGTTGAGAAAATTTTCACTGTATATAAAATTTAAAAAAAACACTTCCTTCACAATTCTATCCCATACTATTTGTTCAGTATTGCTAATGGTTTGGGTAATATTTTTACTAATATATTTTGATTTTCACTCTTCTCTGCTGCTGTCCCCTAAAGTACTCTAGGTATCTGTAAGATGCTTCTGAAATGTATTTTACATCTTTTATGTACTGCAAAAGATTATTTCTTCTGCAGGAATCCTGTGATAAAATCCTTAGATTAGGTTAAGAGACAAACCCAAAGTCTTCCTGATATCAAGCCCCTTAAGACTCAAATCAAACTTTGCAAATTTTTTTTAGTTATTAGTCAGTAGCCACACAGTGATGATTAAGCAATGGCATTGTCAACATTGTATGCTTGGCTAACTTTTTTTTATGGTAAAGGGAAGAAAATCCCACAATGACTGAGCTATCTGGACAGTAGCCACCAGGAGTGAAATCAGCAGAACTGAGCAGTAACTGGAGGGAAGGTAATTCCAGCAGTGGGACATCATGACACCAACTTATTGACCACCTACTGGAAAGAGACCCCAGACTCAAAGGGAGGGAACAAATGTGCATGTGGACTAATTAGCATGACACTTGAGAGACGTAACTAGCAAGTAGGGTACTAATTAATAAAAAAATACATAATTTGTAACCAATGAATGCTGATGCCTTTGATTTTTTAACAGTGTGAAATTCTGATAATCAGGGATCCAGCCTTTCATGGGTTACCTCTCAGCTCCCTACTTTGCACCAACTAGAATAAAAGTCAAAATAACTCACCTCACTGTGTGCATTGGCACTACCCACAGGGGTCACAAGCCTGCGTTTGGTGGCTACTACAGCAAGGTACAGCTCATAATGCACACACAAGATTGATCTTTGCAGACCACAGTGGTGGAAATGACAGTAAATATAATCTATATTGAAGAGAGTCTATTGGAAAACAAAGCAGTTCAGCCATAGCTCCACATGAAACTAGTGGCTTTAGAGACCAGCAGTTCTGTTTCAGGTGAGCACCATTTAGTACAATTTACTCTGAAAGGTTTGTGTTCTTCTGTGTGAATTGTGCAATGGTAGGGGTGGGTGGATACACACAGATACTCACATGGACAAACTGACCACATCTAACCAGGGAAACGAGGCCAACTTTCATACAGTCATGATGAATAATGATGTAGCACAAAGTCATAGATCAGCTGTACTTTAATGTCAATAGCATTAAGGGTATTGTGTTTTCAATTGATTATGCTTTCTAAAATATGAATTTAACCACCTTATTCACTTTTCAACTGCTGAGAGCTATTATTATTGTTCTATTAGTCTGATTATACACATAAGACATTTATAATAAGTTGTTTTGCCCTTTTTTTTTTTTACTCCTTAATTGTACTGTAGGAGAATTTCAAGGATAATATGGAAAATCAAATGTGATTACATCAATAAAGTGTTTAAAGCTTATCCAGTCATAGCTAGGGAAAGACAGTCATTCCATTCAGTTCTTTGGTCATCTCGAAGTTGGTTATGGGAGTTGAACTTCTCTACTAGAGTTTATACGCGGAAAAAAACCCTTTTCCAGACTGGGATGTCAAATTCACAGCTTACAAAAGGACAGATAATAGGTGATTACTGAGAATTAGGACTCACATCAGATGGATGTTCTGATTTCACAACTTGTGGATGGTCCATTGTCATGATGTATGGACAAGAAAGGAAATACGATCCTCAAACAGAAAATAGGTTTGATATCACAGTTCTAGTCAAACAAGTTAAATAGGCAAGACACAGAAAAGGATATTCTGATAATGTAACAAAACTACTTAAAGTTTTTAAGCCAACTGACCCATTTATTAGGAAAAAAATTTACATGCTTTCCCTAAATAACTTTTTGCAGAAGAAAATGAGAGTTAAAATTAATGGATTCCATTCTTTCCAGGTTCAAATCTGCTGACAATAGTGGAATTATGCTACTTTTAACTCTTTATATTAATTACGAGCTAAATAGAAAACTACAGTTTTTACTAATCTATGCTGCAATAAATTATAGAATTAAAATCCTTTCCAAAATTACTTTAATGCTTCTTTATATATAGGGAATGCATCATATTTATTTAATCTCTGACTCTGTGAAAAAAAAGTTTGCTTGAGATCTGAGAAAGAAAAGTTTGCTTGACAAAGTCAATTCTTATTGTATTATCGTGTTATTTTAAGTTATTGAAACACTGCAAAATTTTTAATACAGTTCATTAATTTTCAAAGTCTGCAGGTTAGAAGGGAGCAAATTTCTATAATCATGCATGTAGCATTATTAGAATTTTTTACTTTTGCTGATTTCAGCATGCTTAAAGCTACACAGCACAGCCCTAAGCAAAATACGTACTATCTAGCAGAAAAAGGACAAATTATTATTTTTTTCAACTATGAACTTTCTGTTTCTGCAGCTGGAGCTCAAATGATTAATGGTAACACTTTTTTTTTTTTGCTTTGTAGTTTTAACATAAAGTCTGAGTCAACAATATACGTGTAAAACAGGACCATTCTAAGGAATTTCACGGATTTAAATAGGAATCTATTAATGCACAGAACACTGAAGTCACTATTTCATTGGTAAAGACATAGTACTTATGAGGTTTTTTTTTTAATTTCTTTCAAATTAAGTATAAATACTATCGTTCAAAGTACATTGATTGACTTAGCCATTCTTTCACAACTTCTTTAAGCACATCTACCACTTCCATAACTGCTCTAATGAGCTTGGAAAGCCTGGCACACACTCCTGATTTGATGTGGTTTTAAGCATAATACTGTGGTTTCTGGAAAAAACAAACAAACAAACAAAAAACAAACAAACAAAAAAACCCCTCCAAAATTCCCAACCTGACTGTATTCTCAGTATGAATATGATGAGGGATCAGGGCAACGTGTCTTGTCACACTGATCTTTCTGCATTCGTATGGATAGGAAGACCCAGGGATTGACTGGAGATCTCCCTGTGAGTACATTTGGAGGCAAACTGGCTGTCCTAGAGTATATAGACCCTCAGGGAACCTCACAGGGCTCCTGAGGCTCATTCTGGCAGCTGTTGATCATGTGAAAACCTCCAGTGATGATGAGTGCATTGGCCTTGGGGATCAAAAGAGCAAGGGAAGGATGACCATAACACTGGGAAAAGGATAGAATGTAAAAAGTGTATGTTTTACAATGTTAACTACATTATTGTTCTTTCTTTGTCTCTTACAATAAGATTAATAGTGAACAGACTCTTGAGAGATAAGTTTTAATAAATAAGTTCTGTAACTTAGATACAAGTGTGTTTCCTCTTTGACCATAAACAGGATTTTGAGCCTAACACATTGTCACATGAAATATCCTCCTTTAATTGCACATTGAAACGTTCTAGGTCATTACTATAATCCCCAGAATGCAGTACCCATCGACTATTTTTTCACCACTTGGTTTCTATACCATATTATAAAAGTATTTCTCATAGGATGCTTTTCTTGCATTCACCATGGAAACATTTTCAGAGGTAACATTGCTGCAGGAATGCTGATGGTCATTTAACAAAATATAAATCCAAAAAATAACTGTAAGTATGCTAATAACCGTAAGTATGCTATTCCACTTCAGTTTGGTGCATTAAATGTTAGTTAACTTTACCAGAATTCATATTTCTGCCCTTTAACATGCTTAATAAGATAAAGGCAAAACAGTTATCATTTGTTCATTAATAGCACTTGGAGACCAAATCAGAAATTCCACTGAAGCTGATATTCCACTGGATCCTCTGATGCCAAATGGAAAAGAAATAGCATCTTGCACTGTGTTTGAGACATTGAGCTCACAGCAGGACTCAGGGAATGACACCAGATCCTCATTAATGTATTGTAATTGCAGTAGGCTATTGGTGACTGAAATTCCTTTAGTTGCTTGTCAATGTGCCCAGCTTGAAGGGGAGAAGCTCAGATATGAGTCTGCAGAGAAAAATCTTTTCCTGCTTGAACATCCTTCTTTGTAGGAAGCTCTTAGCATTTACACTTTTTATACTGACTTGTTTTGTTTTGCTTTGCTTGCAGCTAAAAGTGGTACTCAGTAGGGATCATTTCTCACTCAGCTTGTCAAAAAATACAGTGAAAATTCAGGAAGGGTACACAAATTCTCAGTTAAGAGAAAAATTTCCCCAGGTTGTTTTTATTTTTTTTTCTCACTCTCATATAACAATTCCACAGTCTTCTTCTTTGTAAGACAGAGGAAATATAATTTATATTTGTATTATTGGTTTTCTGTGGATGACATTTTTTATGTAGACACTACTTAATATTGGTCATGTTTATTTCTCTGGTGAGTATGTAAAGCATGTGGGATTTGAGTCTTAGAAATGGTTTAATTTTTCTTTTAGTTATACCTTTTCAATAAAAAGAGAAATGAACCTTGTTGATGAAAGGATATTTCTTTCATGCACAATTCATGAAAGAGCACCAAGTGAAGCTTTTCATTGTCATCACGAAAACTTATTTATTAGCTGTTTTTCAGTGCCCATAACTAGAATTGCCGTACTTTAAAAGACTGGATCCCATTTTTTAAGGGAATTATGATTTTGATATGCAACCTATGGCTAGTAATATATAGCCTCAGACTTTTGTGTCCATAGGGAGTAGAGCTCATCTTGTTACACTAATTTGTTCGTGCAGAATCAATTATCTGTTAAGGGCAAAAAGAAGGGGAGACACTTCATATTGATCATGTGTAAGTTTATGAGGTTATTCAATCGCTTAGTTAAGGCTGGAAAGGCTACCATAACTTTAGATAAAATCCAAATTTTTTTGTCTGTCACAATTTTCCAGCTCAGACTTATCTGTTTCCTAAGGTACACAGTAGCTCAGTCAAGATATGGGAGATGGTTTAACTTTAATTTATACTAGA
This sequence comes from Lichenostomus cassidix, assembly GCF_008360975.1. Classification (NCBI taxonomy): domain Eukaryota; kingdom Metazoa; phylum Chordata; class Aves; order Passeriformes; family Meliphagidae; genus Lichenostomus; species Lichenostomus cassidix. Next base: position 11,053,551 of record NC_139482.1, read on the forward strand.
TAATTCTAAATTAAATTAAATTCCAAGAAAAACACAGAAAGAATAAGGTAAATTAGTCATGGTGGAGATAAATAATAATTCTTCAGCAGAAGCTTTTGTATCAGATTCATTTATTTTATGAATCAAAATTACATTTCTTCAGGGCCACAATCTAGAATCTAGAAGCCAGAAAGCACTGTTTGGTGCTTGCCTCATCCTCACAAACCACCACCAGGAATAATGAGTCTGAGAGCAGAAAGCAGAATGCAATTTTGTCAGGAAGACATCTTGAAGAAGAAATCAGAACTTTTTTACCAGAGATCAGACATCAAAAGGTGCTGCCATAAGAAAAGTTCTGCCTTAATTACAAACTTGATCAAATATATTTTGCAGCATTGAAATTTACACAGTGCATTTAATTTGCAGTTGTGCAATTATAGTCACAATATGACTTAAATTTCATGTCAGTTATCCATTTTATAGAATGATATAACAAGGTACAAAACACTGCTACACATTAGGAAGCAGATAAATTCTAGTTCCTGATTTTCCTATCAGTTGTCATTTTGCTCAATGATGAAAGACATCAGCAGCATGTAGCCTTCCCAGCATCCATAGCTCCAGGTATAGCCATTTTGAATAGCTTTTTATTAATCACGCTTTTCCTATTCTTCAGCACTTTTTCCCTAATTGGTAAAACAATACTAATAATCTTGTGTTACAATTACTCTTGACTCATGTTACATCTGTGCAACAGAAGTGGCTTTTAGGGACCTGTTTCTGAATTACCACAGTCTGACTGAGGCTCTTTTCCCTAAAACAACTGTTCTACTCTTTTCAGAGGTGGTTCTCTATTAATCTTAAAATGAGGGAAAAAAAAAAAAAAGAAAAAATAACCAAAACCCAGCCCAACACAGATGAAAAACTATCCCCCAAAACCTTCTATTAGAATATATAATTTTCATAACTCAAAACCACTCCACAAGAATATCAGAGGGTTTGTCCTCCAAGCAGTTTTGCTTGCTTTAATCTTCCCAGAGTAGTGAAGTAAAGAAATCTGCTGAAGCACATGTTTCTTTAGGAGGAAATTTGCTAGGTAATAACAGATGGTTTTCTTGGACTCAGTAGATCAGTTTTTGGGTGCAGGGAACAGGAACACCCTAGAGCATTGCAGTCCTTTTTCCTCGAGGGCTGTGTTGGGTGTGTTCAGAGCTACAGGTAAGTCACAGTATGTGCTTCATTGATTAAGCATGAAAAGAGTGAAGAAAGTGGCATTGATCCCTGCAGCACCTACTCAAAAATCCCTTGAGATCTCCAGAAGCCTACTACTTGTTTTCCCTCTTGGGATTATCTTTAAACCAACTGCTCAATCACCACTGTCTTAAACAGCCACTTAAGTGCTGGCTTGTAAGGCAAGGCATGGAAAGGAAATTTTTTCAAGTTTAAAACACAATTTTGGATCTAGTTCTAGTGTGATAAAGCAAGCAGTAGGTACTTGCAGCTGCAGTAGTTTATAGCATAACTCAGTTTTGGTTTTCAAATACATTTCATTTACATGTTACATAACTGATATGTCCAAGAGGACAGTTGGCAATGTGCCTCATCTTTGGAGCAGTGTGCAACTCAGCAGCACATCAGTAGTGCATATCAGGGTGGGAAGAAAATTATATGAGGAGAACACTTCTCCGTAAGGGCTGTCCACAAGGTATTTCAGTTTTTCAAAAGATGAGGCTGGACATGAAAGAATATCAGGCTCCCATCATGCCACTGGTTCTGCAGTAGTGTTGTGGGAACTGTTGAAGGGCTTCAACATCAGTGTGGGAGCCCCAGAAATCTCTCCTCAAGATTAGGCAATGAAATCAAATTAATATTTTCCTACATTTTGATTGTAAAACCCATTATAGTGTAGAAGGCAAATTTTTTTTTTTTTAATCAGAAACAAAAATCTGAACCTGTCAAAATGAGGATCCTTACAGAAGTGGCTCAGAGGGATAAAGTTCTGTTAAGCTATTTTATAACCCTAAAGCTTTTAGCAGTACAGCTAGAAAGTTGATCAAGCAAGATGATCTTTATGGTGCCAAAAATTTACTTTTCAGGAAGTCATCCAGCCACAAAGCCAAAGAGCACACTGGATGAAATCACCAGCTGCTGTATTTCATGAATAGCATAGAATAGAATAGAATAGAATAGAATAGAATAGAATAGAATAGAATAGCTTTGATGGAAGTTGTCCATCCACTCACAATGCATCTATGTGCATTGAAGGACTATTGAAGGAATTTACCCAGGGAAATTAAATTTGGAAACAATTTGAGGTCGACTAGGGAAGTTACATGTCTGGAAACTAGAAAAGATCAGATTAAAGGAGTGCCAGTAGGTTTGGAAGAGCAGTTCATCCAAAACTTTTTCTTACCAGTAGCAAAAGTACTCAACATAACTGAAATACAAACAGCAAACTTCAGAAAAGACAAAGCCAGGAACTGCTTTTTTATAGGACGTGTTTTCATTGTGATATTTAATTTTGGAGTTTTAATGTATTTCTTACTGCATAATAGAATAAAATACAATGTAATTTTTTTAAATCACAGAATCAGTAAACATGCAACAGTACAATTCACTGAGTGAAGCTAATTATTTCCTCTTGTAATTAAACCTTTTGACATTGTGGAAGGGAAAAATTTATATTGCTTGATTTGCTTTCAATCTGTCAGGAAAATCATGGAGTATTGTCCTTTCAGGATAGCTACCAGGAAGTCCTAGAACTGTTACTAAGGATGCTGTAAACATGACCAGCACTCTACCATAGAAGTTTTCTTTACTCTTTCTACTAGGAAGTCTAAAGCACAGGGATGGCAGTGAGAGATTGGGATTCACATTATGTTTGTGACACACATTTCTGGAGCATAATATGCAATTAAAACTCTCTTAAAAGAGGGTGTATAATTTATCTATCACATATCTATTACATACAAAATACAGATGATATGTTCAGTGATGTAAAGAACTCAGTTGGGGTTTGAGAAAAACTTTTCAAACACCCAAATCATGATGAGATCTTGGATGAAGTATCTCTTTCATAAGGCCCTGAAAGTTGTCTGTGTCAGTAAGTGTCCCATGACCAGAATTTTACCTTCCTGTAATTCACAAAAAAAGGGAATGATTTCGTCACAGCTTAGGAAGCAGATAAACTGGGACACTAGAGAATACACAGAATTATTTTTTTCCTGATAAAGTGACACAGAGCACGAAGGAGTCTTTGGCAAGTGCTTAGCTCAGTTTTTACACTTCTAGAAGCACAGCAAATAGACTGGACTTCAGGCAAATCCCCGAGGTGTTAACACTCATCACATTACCTAGAGAGTCTATTGGAGAGAAACTCCTTGGAGGTCAAAGAAAAAGAAGAAAGACCATAACAAAGTAAAGCCCTAGAAATTGTTTTGCCTCTGCTTTCTCCCCCTCATTCCCTATCTCCTCATCTGTCCATTTGTGAGAAAGCATGGATAAGTTATTTGCAGAAAGAAACAAGAGGAAAGTTGTTTTGAAATATGTAGTAAGGTTTGAAGCCCTTGATACGGTAAATCCATGGTTTATTAAACAAATAAAAAGTATTAAAACACAATAAACAAGTTCTCAGTCCTAGAAATGCTTATGCAGTTATTGAACTCCAAAGGTCTGATTACTCATAAACTTAAAGTTAAGCATATAATTAAGTATTACCACTCTTGAACTTTGAGTCATTCTGCTCACTGCTATTTCAAATACCTCCCTACATTTGACGTTAACATGAAGTGGTGTGAACTTTTTTTAGAAGCTGAAAATAATTTGAATAAATGAATTAATATTTCCTTAGATAAATAAACAAGCATTAGATAAGTATGAAGAGCTTAAAGGGCAAGTTTCTTATTTTATAGGAAATTATGACAATTAAAATGCAATTTGCCTTTTTTATCAAATTTTAAGGCATTTAATACCTACATATTAAATCTCTTTGCTAATGACTTACCAGTTTTAAATACTTTGCAGTAATGACTTATATAATTTCAAGTGGTTATTTTCCATACTTCATTACTTTCCCCCAAATGATCATTGATTTGATAATTAGTTGATATTTTAAAGGCTAAAGACGTGATGTCCTTGAAAATGTTTTAAGTGTCTTGTTCAGGGCAAAAATAAATTATCATCTTTGAAATGCCATTCAGCAGTAATTTTAGTGGGCTTTTTTTAGTCTATTACAGATTGAGAGAGTCTTTCATTTTATATTAATTAGTAGTTTGTGGCAAGATACTCAGAAATCAACACATTGCACCAAAATTTCATGCAGTAAGATATCTCCCTGTACTCAGCGGGTAGCTGTAATGTATCTTTGAACAAAGCCCACATTTCACTTGATGCAAAAAGACTTCCAATTTTCACTGTGTCATTTCTCTTCTCCATAACAAATTAACACACTGCATAACTTTTATCCCCTTCCCAGCAGGCAGGATGCATTAGCACAAGATTTCTCAACCTCTTAGTGAGTTTTTTTACGTTGCTTCATAAATGTTTTCACCAGACTGTAGGAATTCATCTGACCTCTTTCGAGAAGAACTCCTCGAAGGACAATATCTACCAAACCACAGGATTTGGAGCACACTTCCTTTGAAATAACCCTTCTGTCTTCAGTGGGCCTAAAGACACATTTAACTAAAATTTTAAATCACACATGTGAACCTAGAGACTTGAGGACTAAACTGGAGTTAAGATCTTGTTCAGGAAGAATAAAAGCAGCAAAAGGTCAATATTTTTAACAAAAGACTAAAAAAGTAAAGCAAAGTAGAAGTGAATAACTATTTTTAATTAAATACATGAATGTAGATTCTGATTAGGGCTGAAAGGCACTGATTAAACTACAGTGTTTTACAGCTAAACTGATTAGGAATCAACTCAGGGCAGGTCATGCAGGCTGTGTTTGTCACCAAGGGGTGGATGGTGCCCTTCTTTGCACTGGGGGGTGAAAAGTGACATTCATCCAGCACTGCTGCTCTGTCACCTGCACTAGATGTTCTCAAGAGCCAGTCATGGGAAGAGGATAAATTATTGATACATCATTAAATCATAGAATGGTTTCAGTCAGGAGAGACCTTAAACATCACTAGCTCCAGCCCTCCTGCCATAGCCAGGGACACCTTTCACTAGACCAGGCTGCTCAGAGCTCCTCCCAGCCTGGCCTGGAACACCTCCAGGGGTGGGGCAGCCACAGCTTCTCTGGGAAACCTGTGCCACTGTCTTACCAACCTGATAGGAAAGAATCTCCTCCTGAAATCTATTCTAAACCTACCTTCTTTCTATTTAAAATCATTCCTCCTTGTCCTATCACTCCATATCCCTTCAAAAAGTCCCTCTCCACCTTTCCTGCAGTCCCCCTTTAAATTCTGGAAAGCCATTCTGGAGTATTCTCTTCTCCAGGCTGAAACACCCCAATTTTCTGAGCCTGTCTTCATAGCAGAGGTGCTCCAGCCCTGTGACCATCATCAACTTGATGGAATTATTTGCAACTGAAAGTTTGTGTGAGAAAATTCAGTCATCATCCAATACCAAACTCTTAATGATGAGAACAAGTTTTCCATTTCTCTGTAATACATAATTGTATTTGTAAAACGTTGTACTAGTTGTAATATGTAAATTTGCATTTGTCTGTTTAAAAAAGGAAATTAATCTTGTGAATAGCTCTAGCAAAATATCTAGCAAAACAAATTACTTTTGAGAAAAACTGGGTTTTTTTTATTTCTATAAACTCTTTTAAATAAAAAAAAATGCAAGAAACTTCCTAGAAATTTTGTATTTTCTAGTAATTTAAAATAAGAAAGGATCCCAAGTCTTTAAGGTTTTCAGGTACCATGATGTTTTGCTAGAGACGTATGTTTGAAATTAAAACAAGAAGACCAAATTAGAGGCAACACTTGTTGACTTTATCAAAGAAAGGAAAACAAAGATACGAACATTCACAAGTTAATTAAATACATTCAAAGTATCATTTACATGCCTAAGTCCCAATAAAAACAATAAGATCTATAGCCATGGTTAAAATGAAGTGTTTGCTTAAAGAAATTTGTTGTTTGGGCTAATAGAAGGTACTTGAGCACATTTTCTGCTACTGTGGATTAACACAGATGAACTCAAACTCATGAATCTAGAGCCTACATTCTCAGCGATGTATCAGTTAAAGAAAGCTGACTTTTAATGGGGATCTGGCAGGATTGATCCATTGTTTTTTATTTACACTATGTGTAGACTTAACTTTTTATATATAAATATCTTCATTTCTTAATTGTTGTTTTATATGTTTGAGGGTTTTTTCTCAATTTTTTAAATTGCTTCTAAAGGGGCTAAAAGCAAACTTAACTCACTTGCCTTATTTTTCATTTTGAGAGCAGGAAAATTTTAATCATTTAGTGCACATCGCATCATCTGTTACTCAAAGGTAAAGTCCTTTTCCCCACTGCAGCATTCCAAAACCATATGGTAACTGGTAGAAAAAATATGGCCTCTGTTGCTTTGATTGTAAATAAATGTTTTTTAAACTGCATATTTAATGTTTTAATTACATTGACAGAGGGCTTTGTTATTTCTGTTGCAAGTCACTAAACATGACATGAAAAGAGAATTCAAGTGGAGTCACTTGGTTATTAAAGGACACTCCATCATATTATAAAGTCTCCTTACATAATCCCTTGACACAGTTTGCTTCTCACTGTTTCATCTTTGAGTGATCACCAGAGTAAGAGAAATCTAATTTATATCAACTTGATATATTAGTGAGAGAATACAAAGAGTGAGTTTCCTGAGCAGCTAACTACCCTCACCGCTGAAATGAATGCTCTGGCTCCAGATTTCTATTTCCGTCTGTTGAACCTCTGCTATAATAAAGAACAATTTACACCCAAAGATAAATTCTCTCCATGACAGTGTAGGGATAGGGGACCTTCTAATGGTTTGGTTTTCCCTTTTCATTTGTTATCTTTTGCATGTGTGTATAATAACTAAATACAGCGTTCTGATAATCACCTCTGTAATAAAGAGACAATTGTGATAATTGTCCTTACTAGACTTTTCCTCATTTATGTCTCACCTTAAAAAGACAAGTTAAGAAGCCAGAAAGTTTGAGGGCTAGGACTGGAGAGAAGGAACAATGAAGGTTAAGAGATGTAGGAAAATGTGTGTGAGGGAGACGAAGAAGCAGGAGAGGACAACACTAGGCAGAATAACCTGTATTAAGAAACAATTGGTTAGGGTGAACAAGTGAGGACACAGAGCAATGTGTGAATTGAAGGAGAAAGCAAAGGAAACAAAGCTGAAGATGTTCACTAGAGAAGGGCCATTTACTTGTAAATATTTGTATTATTTTTATATATCATTGCCATAAAGTATGAAACACCAGTGATAATACCCCTGATGAATAATAAGGGCCTGTCATAGTTCCTTTTAATGTTTGTTATAGGCAAATTGCCCCAAATACTGTGAATTTGTACTCACTGACAGGTAGAAAAGGCTTTTTCCACCATTAATTCACTATAGAAGAACAACATTTATGCAGATTTAAGACAAACTGGGAATCTTAAAATTCACATTACTGCTAAGAAAAAAGATACAAACCCATTATGGATCTGTGATATACAGGGATCTGTGATTGTGAATTCACTGAAATGCCTATGTCCCTTGTTTTTTAGAAGTCAATGTTCATGGCAATCAATGTACAAGTTTTTTTACAGAAATTTGAAAAACCAAACTTTATTTACTAGTTAAATTGGATCATAAGTTATTTTTGTACTTTTTTTATACTCCCTGAATTTTAGAATTGCTGTTGCCCTCTTTAGCAAACTGGTATTTAAACATTGCTTTCTTAGTGACTGCTTATAAAAGAATAATGCTTATCTAGTCTGAAAATGTCACTTTGTGGATGCTGTTATCCTAGAGAACCTTGAAAGTCTCGGAGCTCCAACAATCTTAGCTCATCTCTGTAAAGTACAGGGTCAGCTATTTGGGTTAAAGCAAATGCAGTTGTTTAGCTGCTAAAACAAATATACTACAGTCAAATGTTGAACTGATGTTTGAATGCAAAGTCTTTCTGCTAAATAACCTTATTTACAACACCCAGGAATTTGGGAAACTAGTCTGTAAGAGAAGCTACATAGAAACTCTCAGGTGTACATTTAAATCACAAACCCTGTGTGCTTGAAATTCATTTCTCCTGTTTCAGTTGAAAGCCTGGCCTTAAGGCTCTCTTAATAAAATATTTTATTTCTTTATCATTAAGTTTTAATCAGGGTTAAAGTGGGAAGTTAAAGAAGTTCTGCTTTTACATACCTAGCAAATCCAAAAAATACCAGTGAGTGGGCTCAGCCTGACCTGCCTGTGCTGTGGGACACGTGGAGGGACTCAGTGCTGGCCAAGCTCTCACAGACACCCTGAGCAGTGTAGAGGAGACTTGGGGGACACTGTGGCAGTCCCAGAAGGACACGGACAGACAAGGGCAGAAGGCAGCTTTCTCCAGTTCTGAAGGGCTTAAAATATGGTCAGAGCATTTCTTGGAGATGGAACTGGGTCATCCATGAGTATGGTTGTGAAAAAGGCAACAAGACAGGTTCAAAATCAGGTCCCCTCATGTATGTGTTTGCACTTTCACTGTAAGGGCCAGGACTTGGGCTTTTACTGCTTTACCATTCTGTCTGGTTCTGGCATCATCCCTTCTTATCTTCTTCTTCCTGTGTCCCCAACATTTGCAAATGCCAGAGCTCTATGCACCCATAAGCCATGAATGTTTCTCTAAGCTGAGGTTTCTCAAGGTCCTACTAGACCGTCCTCAGCACGTCCAGAAAAATGGGTTCTGGGTCCTTATACATTTATTAATAGTGTTTTCCTTTTATAATGGTAACATTATTACATTAGCAAAGTCACCAAAGAGAAGAGAAATCAGTATGTGGTTAAATTCTAAATTGATATTAATTTGTGTATCAATACAAGTGCTGGCACACAGATCATCAGAAGCAGGAATCAGACAGTTCTGTCTGTGAGGTCCAGTCCTAATTTCTTGAATGATCCTGTTTTTCACTGAAGCAAACATTCCTGTGAGATTTGAATAAATAAAGAAATAAAGAATTCTGTACGTTTGCCTCATGATAATGGTACCATGTGGTGACCTTTCTCTTCCCAATAATAATTGATTCTTCACAACACTGGTATATGTTGATCAATAATTTCACCTTCTACTCTAACTGTACTTTGAAGTACATGATACTAAACAATACACCCTCGCCCCCAAGCTATGGTACAATAATTAAGTATATTTCCCTATCTGATCTAATAAACAAGCTAGGCTGTGTGAATTTGTGGGAAGGGAAAATGAGTACAAAATTAATTTGTTCTCATCAAGCGTCAGGATAAAGGCTGTCAGTGTTATTCAGAAATTCAGATGTCTGAAGGATCTCTCACTTCTGTACCACAAAGAATGCTGTGAGACATTAAATTTACAGTGTGCAAGAGACAAAGAATAAAGGGCCATTCTCAAAAGTGTATTGCATTGTTGACAAAAAATGACATCCAGAATTAGATCTCATGTCACCTTGTGTTTGAGATCATCACAATGAACTGTCGGCAGCAACTTGCTCTGCCAGCATGAGTGAATTAAGAGTAGAGGCAGATATTTGCCCCATTTTACAGCTGGAGAAACGGAAGCTCAGATAATTGTCAGGGGGTTTGGGTTTTTTTAATAATTACTTGAAATAATAGCAAGGGAAGTGACAGAACTTAGAAATGAGAGTAGATTCTATGAGTATGTTTTTCACCCCTGCTTTCATTTCAGATCTTCCCCTACTTGAAAAAGAACCCAAGCACTGACTGAGCCTTTCCTTCACCACCATCCACAGCTCCTTTTCACACCACCCCAGGCCCTGACCTTGCTCTGTTGCACAGCTCCCCCATCTGCCATTTCACATTACTCAACGTGTTTTAAACCACATGCACACATTTGTAGCTTTGAATCATCTTTCCACAGATATAGAATGGAAGAAAATGAAGGGTGTGTGAACTCATTCATTTTCAGATTATTGGAAAGTCTTTATATTAATCTCCTCATCTTCTCCTCTCACATTCACACATATTCATCCTGGGAAGACATAGTCCCAGCAAGAAGCTATAAATATTCCATTTACTTATGACACACGTTAAAATTAATTTATGGAAGCAATCAGAAAATTGGAAAATCAGATTATTTAACTTCTTTTAGCATTGATAGTAAGACATTATCCATTAAAATAAGCTTTTCTACAGTGGGCATATAAATCTGTAAAAAATATTATTTTAATAGCATATTATTTAATGCCCAATTACAATAGGATCCTGATAGAATATGAACAATAGTAAATGAGATCATTAGTTCTCAAAGTTTTTACACAAAGAATAACAAATTGTTTCAGAATGTTGGTAAAAATATACGGTTTTATCAGAAAATTAATCTTTATTGTATATTTGTGTGACTCTCCTTCTGTGATTGAAGCTTTAAAATCTGAGCAGAATAGAAAGAGGGAAACTCTCTTCATATCTATTAGAAATTCTGGTTTACGAACAATGGAAAATGAAAGGATCACTTCATCCAGAAGAGACAAAAGATGGAAGAAACAGCACATTGTTCCACCCCAACTATTTCTTTCTTTCTTGATTTGGAGAAATCATGCTGTGGAAATGTGGTGGACTGCAACACAGCTTATGCTTTATCAGCTGGGTGTGTCATTTAAAGTAATAATTATTATGGCAGCTTTATTTTATTATTTTGCCATACTTGCAGTACAAAATATTAATACTTCTTTGTCTGAAGCATTGAGCTGCCATGAGGTAACAACTACTTATTAAGCCAAGGGAGGACATAAAAAGCAGAAGACTGTACATGTAGTTGCTAAACTCTCATTAAGTGTTTTATTTATTAAAGATTGTGGTCTCTGTGTGTGTGACTTTGAGGAACACTCAGCTAACATTTCTGACTCTTATCACTGATCTCACTAGTTCATTGGTTTGGGTCTCACTTAAAGGATGGGAAGGGGTATATGAAATCTCCTCCTCCTGACAACTGAATGCTGCTTGTATCATTAATATTTTATCTGTGCAAATAAAAATGCAGATTATGAGCCTTAGCATAGTTTCCTACCACCTCAAAGCTAAAATAGGGCATCATTTTATGCCTAGTATTGAGCTAAATGCAAGGCAGAAAATAAATAAAAATGTTGACCTTCCTAAACTAATATTCCAATTCCCAGATAAAGGCCATCATAAGAGGAATGCAGAGAAGATATTTCAGAATGGTGATTTTGCCATTTCTTTCATCTTTATGAATAAAATTTTGCATTTTGTGCTGAAAATAGAAACTTTCAGAAATTTTAATGATGGAATTGTTTTGACTAAAATATTAGTTGAGTGAGATTAAAACCTTTCTCATGAGCAGATAGCTTGAACAGCATTTAAATAACTAAATGGTAACCATATTTTTATTCCAAATTATAAATTATCTTTATTTCAAATGATCAATTGCTACTCTTAAAAGACTATGCATAGTTTTTTCCTTTAATGAGAACTTCCATAAATTCTGAGTTAAGCATAGTAGGCCTCTGATAGATGTTCATTTAAAAGCAAAAGAGATGTAATGAACTGTGGAAACATTTTTAGGAACTAAAAATAATTTCAAAAAACACTTAGCAAGTTCTTTATTTGAATTGTCAAGTCTTTTGCTTTGTTATGAATTAAAGAAAAGCCAAATTTTAAGTATGCATTTATATTAATTCACATGCAGACATGTAAATCATTGATGGCCATGAATGACTAGAACAATTTTCATGTTCCACGTGTTTTTAAGGACATTTCAGTCCTAAAAAAAGGATGTTAAATCTGATGAAAATCAATTTAGACATTAAAAAACCCAAATACACCTCTCATTGGACTGATACTATTTTTAATCAGTGAAGGAAAGTTACACCAAGAAGAACAAAGATGAAAGTGAAAATGTTCTGGAGCAGTTTGACCTTCTACCCCTTACCATGTGTAATGAGAGAGACTCCTCTTACCATAGATGATGAATAAAGACTCCCTTTCATTAGCAGAGGCTCTTAGAGACATCTGAGCTGGACCTTGGGTTTGAGACAAACACTTCCAGACTTCTCCAAATAATTCACTAAACCTAGCAGAAAACCTCCTGTCTTTCATTTTTCTGTGGCACAAAGAGTCTCACTGATATTTACAGAAGCCATAAGAACTTGAATTAGAGAGTCCAGCGCTTAGTTTCACATTATCGATATAATACCAAGTCAGATCTTTTAAAATATCATAAAAATAGCATGAACACTCTGAACTGAAAATATTCTAAACAGATTTATGCAATTTATGAGCAAAAAAGCTTTTTGTTTCTAACTGGGGCCTCCTCTGTTTGAGCACCATAAAATTCTCCAAGAAGGAGGATCATAAATATTCCAGATCCCATATTTCCAGCACACATATTCTCTACTGCTTTCCACTCACGTTCATGACTTGGCTGCCTTCAGACAGAGCTTTCCCAGCTTTTCTCTTCAATCTCTGGAGCCACAAGGAAGGACCTACTGCAGTTACAACAGAAGACAGAGCTGAGGTCAAGCATGGAGGACATTTGACATTTAAATGATGGCATGAGATGAACCTGTGAAAGTATTAGCAGGGGATCCATAGACACAGGGAATGATTATAACACCATTTAGAGTAAAGGGAGCTTACAGGTTAAAAGGCTTAAAAGTCTGTTTTACTGGAAAGGGGATTTTTCTTCATATTTTGCAGAGGAAAAACTTATACAAGTCAGAAAAATACAAGCATAAAGGAAAAGAGCCAAATATAAACATTATTGCAATTTTCTACAGTATCCAAGATTGCTTGTATAGCATGCTGTAATTCATCATTTCAGGCTCCCCTGTCATGGATGTACAACATAACTACGGGTTGTCCATCACCAAATGACTTCCCCAGGTGAGCAATTATTACAATAATTAATACCTAGAAAGATTACCAGGACAACCCTGTAATGTTATTCATAAAGAAAACTTCCTAGTTATTGTGTGAATTTTGCATTGTCACTCAAACCACATATTTGTATTACTTCTTTTCCATATCAAAATTATCCACATAGTATCACATCCTGCTAAAAAAGAGCATAATTTATTCCAAGGTTCTTCAGATAAACAAATATTTCAGAGTAAACGATATCAGAAAGATCATTTGAGGCATGCCAAAACAGAAAATGCAATACTTTACACAAAACTGCAATAAACAGATTAGCTTGAAGCAACAACAGATGATGGGAGAATATAAATAAATTGTATATCTGAGATATGAGAGAAAAATATTTGCTGTTACATTTTGTTTATAAATGTTGCACACAGCTGTAATATGTACAGAAGAGTAAATGGGTTTATCCTCTATATTTTGATTCCCACCAACTCATTCAATTACACTTGGAATTTTGCAATCTTTCTTTTCATCCTCTCATGGGTTTTGTGTTTCCTAATAGAAAGACGAGACAACAAAAAACCAAAACTATTATTCTTGTCTAACATTCAAGGGTTACTGTTTTAATTGAAAATGAGCTAATACTTTGGGGCACTACCCTTTCCTCATCCTCCCAGATAGTAGCTTGTCTTGAGGCAGCAGCTCCACCACATGTATTCACAATTTTCTGAGTAACTTAGTTTTGCCTACCCTAAAAGAAAGTCATGCTAACTTACAACCTCAGCCAGCATTTGATTTCCAGCAATAAGATATGAATCTAGGACCACACTGGCTTTCCTTCCAATCCACAGAGTTCTTATGAAACAAAACACCTTTCTTACACATAATTTCCTAGTGTGACAATATTCCTCTCCCCTTTGCCATTTTTAAGTTAGCCCACACCTCTGAAAAGGGAACCAGAGTTTAAGGCAGCCTTCCACAATAGCTGCTGTCTGACTTGTCCCCAACCACAGGGCAATGACAAAAAGATTTCAGGGTACCCAACATGAAAGGTCAAATATCTGAATACTCTTGTATGCAGAAGAATGACATCCCTGCATGTATCTTACCTTTGTGGGCAGCATCTGAAGAATAATAAGAGAAATAGAAAAATCATAAGTGGATCAACAACTTTAGCTGGGACACCTACATATTAATGCAGTGGGGGGCAAAGTGCAGATGGTCTAAAAATGGGATCCTCATAAATATTTACTATGCTCAGGGAACATGGTTGCAGATATATACCAGCTGAACCCTTGTGCTTCAGCAGCAGCCAGTAATGCTACCAAACACAGAGTGTGATTTACATAACTTTTTAGTTTTATGAATTATGCTGGCAGCATTTGTGATATTCCCTATGAGACATATCAGTATATTCTTGCATTTCTCTAGCTGTATGAATCTCCAGGGATTCAGAAGAGATTCAAACTCTTCCCTTCTCATGTACAGATTGGGATTTTTTTTTCCACTACACACAGATTTTTCTAACTGTATCTCTCAGCTGACCCTCAAGTGATAGCAAAAAAGAGCAGCAGATATGTGTACAACCATATAAATTAAAATGAGATTTTGCTTGGAGCTATTTAAGAAATCACACATAAGGCACTGGAGGTGTGAACATGGAAGTACAGCAGCCAGTCATGTCTATCATGCCCTGCACAGTCAAGCTGTGAGTTGGATAGTTTTTCTGTGAGGACAAGTATTCTTTATGACTGGAAGACTTAAACAGCTTTCTTCCCATATCAAATTTCCCCTGTTACCCAGTGATTTTAATGGAATTTAATTAAAGGACCCAAGAAGTTTCACTGCTCTTACCCTACTTTTGGGGTTTTTTTGTGTTCATGGTGGTGGCAGGGTTTCAGCAGTTTAGGCTGTCTGGGGAGAATCCCCTCTGAAATGAAACTTCCATTTCCCACTTTCCCAAATTAAAGTTCTCTAAGGGTTATTTACTGCAACACAGATGAGGAAAAAACAGATAAACACTAACCAAAAAAAGCTGGCGTTTGCAACAAAGTGCATTTCTAAGCTAAATCAAACCAAGCATATTTTGAACAGCAGAACTGTGTTTGAGAACAGGTCTACATATTTCTCTCTGACCAATAGGATATTTATATAGCAGTTTATTAATAATGTTCACCAACCTTTTATGCTTATTCTTATCCAGTGTAACTCGCTGATGTACTGTTATTAAACACTATAGCAGAATTCCTTTCTCCCTGAGTTTTAATCATATGAGAAATTAGATTGAATTTGCATTTACACAGCAAATTTTATGATGTAAGTTTCCTAATGTACTTCAGCTTGATACTGAAGTAAATTGTATTATCCCTAATGGGTCATCAGTTCTGAGGTTTAGTATTTGATCTAGCTTTATTATCTTCCCTAGCTATATTCCATACCTAATTTTTTCCTGAAATGAGCATTATTGATTTATTCATTAAATACTGTCTGTTTCATGTGAATTTTTCATCCAAGCAGTATGATGAATCCTTTTTAAAGTAATGATTATATGCTGCACAATACTTGAAATACTGTCTTCCTGAGACGGTTTTCAATGGATTGCAACTAAATACATTGTATACAAAAAAAGTCTTGTACCCTTTCTGCAAAATGACATCCATTGATTATATCTCCACAAAAATGGAACAGTCAATAAATTATTATATTTTTTAAAATTAAGCTCGTTTCAGGGTGAAGGATTATTTTCTTGGTTTCATTTGAAGGTGGTGTTTTGTTTCTGTACTACTGCAGCTTAAAAGGCAACTTCATATCACAGAAAAGTGGTTAAAAATTTAGAAATGTTTAAAAATGCGAGTTTTATCATGAAAAAAGAAAAAAAAAAAGGAAAGCAGATTGGGTAAAATGAGACTCCAATAGTCCAACTTACTGACACACTATATTTTCCAGCTACTTAAATTTTCCAATCCAGTGAGTGGGTCTGGAGACCTGAAGATTTTGTCATGAAGGTTCTTTCTGATATTTTTCCTAAATGCCCAGTTCAAATGGGTTGGGTCAAAAGCAGTTGATTCTGCTACAGAAATGTATAAAATTTCTCAAAAGTGTCCAAAATTGAAGACGATAGTGCATTCAAATTCAACCACAGAAAAAACCCCAAACATTTCCATAAACTATAGAAATACTTTATAGTGTGTTTGATTCAGGTCAACATATTTTACTTTATTGATGAGCACAGAAATATTTTCAGAGCATTTCAACCTTAAATATTTTGTGGTTTTATTCACTGGTATTCACCTAAGGAATCTAAGGTTTTACAAATGAAACTATGTGGAAATGATGGAGAAAAACCATCCCATGTGAAGATGGTTAGGCTGTGGAACAGTCTGCCCAGCAAGCCTGTGCTTCCTTCAGTCCTGACAGTTTTCCCTGTGCAAAAAAGTAAAACCCTGAGCAATGTCCTTTGAATGCTGGGGGAGGGGGAGACCACCTGAGTTCCCTTCCAATCTAAATTATTTTGTGATGTGGTGATTCTCAATGCATAACTATCGAGTTTACAGGGCTGCTTTAGACAAAGTGTTTCATGGCATTTCCCATTATAAAGCATCAAAGTATGAGCAAAACACAATTTTACCACCTCTTTTTAGCACATTTGTTAGTATGGAGGTAGTAATTCTTCTCAATGCCAGTTACAGGTGAAAAATGCAAAACTGTTTAGTTAAACACAGTCTGAGCTTCCAGAAGTTCATTATATCAAGAAATAAAAACACTGGAGTGTCAGTAGGAAATGTTCTACCTTCTCAGTAGCATTTAACAACTCTTCATGTGGCCACACCAAACGAGTAATCAGCTTGTAATTATCTTGCCACAATGCTATGGAGGTGTGCATTATTCACTTTTGGATGCTGCTGCCACGAAATAAAGGAAGCAAAATCAGCAGTCCTTGCAATCTAATCCTGTGATATTAATTGCCAAACATCTGTGCCTGACATGGTTTTCATTTGTTTCTCAGTGAGAGTTATCTTATCAGCTGCCACTGAATACCTGATTACTGGAGACAGCCTCCAGACATTCTTCTATCTTGAGTTGTTTGTGTCACTAATGGTAAACACAGGAAGGAGCTCTTCCCTTACATGGGCTGCATTTTAAAACCTGCTCATACGTTTCTGTTCTCATTTGTTTGCTTCATGGACCAGTGGAGTCTGCTTGCTTAGCACAGCAGAAAGTGTGTTGTATGGAGTGTTCAAGTTAAAAATCATTAGTTTGGCTTTAAAAATTATGAGTTTTTAAAAAGATTAGCTGGAACATACATGTGTACCAAGTAGCATTTTAGTCTCTAGAGTACTATAACACCCTTCCTTGTTTTCTTTTCTTTTTCCTGAATGATGAGTACCAGAAACAAACTTTCTCCTCACCAAATGTGCCAAAATAAATATTTTATGAAAAAAAATGTATCACTAAGTATTTTGAAGTCTACAAAAAATCAACATGCACAAGCTGGGGACACCAGCCTGCATTTCACCATTTCATGTCTAGTACTGTCATTAGCAACAATGAGCCATGCCACTTTCCACCCTCATTTTCTCTTTCTCAAAAAAAACTTGCAGACAAGTAACAAACAACAGAAGGCTGGAGGGGGCTGAGTGGTGGTTCCTCGAGTTTTTGGGAAAAAGAGCTTGGAAATCCTCTACTGCTGCACAGTGATGTGCACAGGGAGCAGAGGGAGGGGACTTACTGTGGACTTCACCAAGCACTGAGAACAGAAAGGAGCAGAGTCTCCTTAGTTCCTGGTCTCTTTCTGGCCCAAAAAAAAATGAAAAACTGATGATAATTTTCACTGCAGTTGCCAAGCACTGAGAAGATGAAGACACTTATGAAGATGTGATGTGGCTTCAAGAAGAAACACACACACACACAGACACATATATACATGTGGTCATTGCAAGTAGACAGTATAGAGAGTTGTATATGCAATAAAATAACAGATCAAAGCATGCTATGCTGTAGGACAAAAGGGTTGAGACTGGAAAGAGACAAAAAACTTCCTGGATCAAATTTCATTTTGAAATGACAAAATTACACAGTGCTCCTCCTTACACTAAACTCCAAATCAGGCCATCATAGAGACACATTGCTCCATGCCATTAGTGCCTGCATGATGAGAAAGGTTTCATAACCTCAAATTAAATTTATTCATAGAAAGTTCAAGTACACTTGTTCTTATGTCTTTTAATTCAAAGAGCTCTTTTTGCTATATAGTGCTCATTCTTTGATGAAGCAACCAATATCAACCTCTAACCTATGTATATTTTTCTTTTGGCTAAATTAAAAAAGGTATTTCAGTGTCATCTTTATTATGATCATCCCCATAGTTCTTCTTCAAACGCTTAGGTTAGGACTCATCCTTCCTGAGTGCCAGCAGTGATGGTTGGACCCAACATCAATTTGAGTTCTCACTGGTGCCTTGAACCGTAGTTTTAATGCACCTGTATGTCTGTACGATGATCCACTCATCAACTCACTTTCTCTTTGCATATTGATTCCAAAAAATAACCTACCATCTTACAGCAGTAATTTCTTGATTTTTTGTACTCTTTGTATTCTTTGTTATTGAATTTAATTCTCTGCCTGTCTTGCTTCCCACTTATTTTTTCTCCTCCAGGTGCCTCATCAAGAAGCTTTTGATACAATTCAGTTTATATATCTGAGTGTAATAAGGTATTCTCTAAAAGGAAGTCCTAATGAAGAAAAACTTTTAATGGGACAGAAATCAGATCTACTAAGCTCATAATAAATAGATAATGGACTCTAATAGAAAACAAGATATGTTCACAGGCCACAGGAGCAACAGAGAAAAGAGAGATCATGTGGAAAAATTGTGAAATTCTGAAAAAATCTACAACACCAAACCAGGACAAAAGATTCAAACCTCTAAAAATATTTTGAATTAAGAAATCCAAAAGAAATACATATCAAATCAAATAATTCCAAAATATTTTTAAAACTTTCAAGTTTTTATTTTCAGTTTCATATTATTTGTACTGAAGTTATTCTACATTTATCCTATATGACCAGACTTAAAGAAAATTGTGATGAAAAGACTGAAGTATTTTCCCCAAGCCTAGTAATTATATTATTCTTCCTGGAATTTTCAGAGCTTTTACTCAACTATTTCCACATCTTCACTAAAGTCTTACCCAAAAGCATTTTGGCTTGTCAACAAAGACAAATACAGTTTCTTCCCAAAAATACAGCACAGAGCTAGAAGCTCTGGAAGAAGATTTGTTTTCATTGCCCAACACATCAGGCTATGGCAGCCCTTCCCATCTCCGTCAGTCCAGTGATAGAATTTTATTACTTCCCATGGATGAGTCCTAATGAACACAGAATAAGCTGCTCACACATCTCTTCTCAGTCACAGTATGGAATTTAGTCCCTCTTTTGAACCCAAAGAACTAAAATTGCATAGTGGCCAACTGAGACCCTAAATTAAATCTATATTTAAAAGCATTTCTATTGCATTATTAGCAGTGACAGCCAGAGCAATTTATTTGGGATCATACCTGTGAGATTCCAGCAGTTTCTGAAAATTGTTAGAGTAAATTAAAACAAAGATTTTTGTAATACATTTTTTCCTTATTGTGGAGACTCTCAAACTGAGCAGATACATTATTAGTCTGGTGTAAGTTTAAGTGGGTACTTAATAAAGCAGCCAAAGCTCCACAAAGATCATGGCAGGCTTATAATTCTAATTTATTTTGAATTGGAAACCTCCTGCTATTTCCTGAGAAATTTCTCTATTATCTCTGTGATATAGCACAGCTAACACTGGACCAATATCATAAAGGCTGTAGGCACAAATGCCATAAAATGCATGTGTTGAAACACATGTACATATATTTTCTGTATTTGCATGCTGAAAGTGAGACTGCTCCATACCCAGATGATTACTAACATGCTCATTTAGTTAATTATGTACTTAATTCAGGGTTAGACTTTCAAGGGAAGGATGGGGGGTTGCTGTGCTCAGTGCAGTTGGGTGTTGCTGCCTGCTGGGACCCCAAGGCAGGCTGGCCATCACAGCTCTGCCCACAGGGTGCTTCTGCCAACCCCTGAGGGACTCTCTGTGGTCAGTGGGTCAAGGAAAGAGTGGCCTGAGCTCAAAAGTGGGAAATGTCATAAAGGTCACACCCTGCAGGTAAAAATGTGCTCAGTTTAAGCGAAGTGCTACCTGCAGCCAGGTTTCACAACTGTGGAGCTTCAAAAGACAAATGGGGAGGAGTTATTCCTATATATGCTGCTGCATCAATCCTTGTGTTTCACAGAAGAGACAAGAAGACATGGTGTCAAGTCTAACAAAGCAAAACAGATATTTGATCCCATGTCTTGGAGTTCAGCACGAATGGATTGAAGGACAGAATCCCCTAATCCTAAACCCAGGGGCTGAACTACCTGTGCTCCATGGTCCAGGGAAGGACAGGAGACTGGAGGAAACCAACAATTATATTGCCAAGGTGTGAGAAAGCAGGTGAGCTGGATCCCCACAGGAGAAGAAAAGACACAGACAAAAATGCCTTCATTGAAAGAGAAACAATTAGTGGCTCAATGTTTCAAAAGCAAAAACAGAGGGGAAAAGGTAAAAACCCTGAGTGAAAAGAGCACTGAAGGGTGGCAGTTCAGTGGCACAGAAGATCAGCCTTTCAGGTACAAGAAAGCTGCAGAATAGTTCACAGTACAAAGTGCTAAACATATGTTTAACAGCATCTCTTGGGATTTACCATCAGTAATTATAGAGTCACTGAGCAGGGTAACTACAGTGTTTGGTGAATGTTTAGTTGCTAGAGTCATAAAAGATTTACACAAATGTTAGCTTGAGATAAGTGAGGAAGTAATTTAAGACTCTGAGTTTCCTCTCTTTACAACGTGTGCAAAATATTTATTCCATGCAATGTGTGCTATTTTTATGACTTGGAAATTGTTCTTTCTTCCTTAACAAATCTGAAACTATTGCACTAATTCTGCGTATTTTCCAGTGCAAACCAAATTAAGGTTAAACTCAACTATTTGCAGGAAAGAAACTTTAAAAACCCAAACCTGACCTACTTGGTGCATTGTGCTCTCAATTTCTTGCATCTAAGTTAGAGGATAAGTTGCCTAATTTTTTTTTTTAAATCAAAATTTTACTGCAGGCAAAAGGAACAAACTTGGTATGCAAAGCCAATAATTTATTATTAGTCTAATCTAGCTAACTAAATAACTTAATCCATTAACAAGGACAAGAATGCTTATAGTTCAAAATTCATGCAATTAAAGCAACATATTTTCCAGTATCTCCTCCTTTCTCTGGTGTTACTTGCATTCCTGTTATAAGCAATGGCATCACAGTATTGACTGGGCTACAAGACTAGAGTCTGTACTGGCCCTGCAAGGCCTCTAAAAAGCAGTAGATTTATTCTGTTATCATTTTTCCCACACCATCCTGTTAATGCTTTCATAATCCTGTGTCTTGTGATGGCACCAATGACTGCACTGGACTAGGGTGAATAATAAATTAGATAAAGGTGAATAAGACTTCTCCAAAACTTGAGAAAAAAACTACACTGTCACTGAGTTAATATATACCTTTACTTTTCTTAATATCCACACAGTTTCAATGACTAAAATATTTTTATTAATATGTTTATTATACAGAAACACACATATTCAACCTTAAAATCTGTCTTTACTGGCTTACCTTTTGGTAAATACTTCATCACCTTATCCTTAGAGACATAGTGAAACGTTTGCATAAGATATATGAGAAATTAGCAGCAGTAGCAGAACTTCTCTGGAAGAAAAACCGTGTGGATAAGCTTCACTACAGAGTTCATAAAAATAATTATTTGAAATTTTATTGATTTATGAGACACTTCTTCATCTAGTTATCACTGTTTCAACTCCAGTCAAGCCAATGGAAATACACCTGAAGTTTTACTCCACACAGCTAATTGACTCAGCTAAGACGATGGTATCAATTGAAAAATCTTAAATAGCAATTAGAGGTATTGCTTCTAAGATTTTATTTCTTATAGAAGAGAATCTTGGAAAAATAACAAATTAAATCCATCTGTGACAAGCTGCAGAGTGCAATTCATAATGCTGCAATTTAGAAAATCTGTGTTACTGCACAGCATTGTGCTAGAATGTCATATCAAATATATCATTTAAGTGGTTTTTCATGCTTGATGATGGCCCTTACCATGTGTTTTAAAGAACTGGAGAGAGAGGTAGTGAGGGAATTAATACACAAAATTATATCACAGGGAATACAATGAGACTGTTGTTTCCTTTCCTTCTTCCATTTTATCTCCCCTGTCCTAAAATGTATGGATTTGAAAGCATTCAGTTATTTATCTTTAAGAAATGGGAAGGATGCAACTCAGCTGAGCAGCAGTGCTGTCTGAGAAGAGAGCAAAGCTCAATATCTCCAGTAAAAAGCCAAGATTTTTTCCTTTGTGTAATGTCATAAGACCACGATGGTAGAATAAAATGCTCTTCTTTAGGGAGTCCTCTATGCAGCATCTGCAGACCCAGGTGCCTGAGGGATCTCACACTCTGCTTATTAACCAGTTTCCATAGTTGCTATTTTCTTGTATGTAATAGTTGGTGGGGAAAAATGTTTAGGTACAAAAATGGATAACAGAACTCTGTAGCAAGTTCTCTTTGAAAAATAGTCATAAGGAAGTATTTGCAGCTGCTTTCAACCTCTTGTACCTTAAAGAGTTCTGCTGTTCTGGGTACCTCCTGAGCCTTCTACCTCTCATCGACATTCAAATATTTATGTCTTTGAAAACAGCACAAATTGTAGAATTACAGAAAATCTCACACTGAAAGGAACCCATAAGGATCACTGAGTGCACCCCCTTGCTTTTGCAGAAGTGCCCAACACTCAGCTGTAACACTAAGAGAATCATCCAGACATCCCTTGAACTCTGACAGGCTAGTGCTGTGACTGCTTCCCTGGGGAGCTGTTCCAGTGCCCAACCACTCTCTGGGTGAAGAACCTTTGCATGATATCCATCCTAAGCCTCCCCTCATTCAGCTTCAAGACATTTTCTTGAGTCCTGTCACTGACCATAGGAATTAAGAAATCAGTGTTTGCCCCTGCACTCCCCCTCTGAGGATGTTGACGACCACAGTGAGGTCTCCCCTCAGTCTTCTCCAGGCTGGACAGACCAAGTGCCCTCAGATGGTCTTTATAAGGCTTCTCCTCCAGAGCAGAGCAGGACAATCCCCTCCCTTGCCCAGCTGGCAAAGCTGTGCCTGATGCCCCCAGCACAGGGATGTTCCTCCTGGCTCCAGGGCACTGCTGGCTCATGTTCAACTTGCCATCCACCAGGAACCCCAGGTCCCAGGTCCCTTTCTGCAGTGCTGCTCTCCAGCCTCTCATTCTCTGGTTTATACACACAGCTAGGGTTGTTTTATGCCAGGTCCCAAATCCAGCACTTGTCCATGTTGAACTTCATGTGGTTATTGTCCATGTCTCATTTTCCAAAGTCTCTCTGCCCTGGAGGGAATCACCAGTTCTTCCCACTGCAGTGTCACCATAATGACACTCTGTGCCATGACACTGTCCTGAGATTAGCTCAGTTGGTCACACCTTGGCACCAGCAGCACCAAGATTTTATCCTGGTACAGGTCATTCACTTAAGTGTTTGACTTGATTATCCTTGTGGGTCC
Source organism: Lichenostomus cassidix (assembly GCF_008360975.1). Taxonomy (NCBI): domain Eukaryota; kingdom Metazoa; phylum Chordata; class Aves; order Passeriformes; family Meliphagidae; genus Lichenostomus; species Lichenostomus cassidix. The sequence goes on from NC_139482.1 coordinate 11,077,233, forward strand.
TTCCAGCTCAGAATAGTCTGTGATTCCATGATTCCATATGTCAGCCTGAAAAATATGTTTTATCACTCAAAGAGGATCCAGGCTGCCCTTTTTCCTTTTCATTAAACTCAGGCCCACATTGTTTATTTTCCTTAAAAGTGTGAGTCTCCCTCAAAAAGAAAATCAAACATCATCTTACCTATCTTAGAGGTGAGGCTGTACTTTTGGAAATAGCAGTTATGTGAGGTCCCTTCACTCTTCATCTGCTTGTTCTGGATTCTGCTCTTCCTCAAAAAAGGAATATACCTTTGTTAGGCCAGTGCTCTGCTCTGGTTCATTGCTTAGTTGCACAAACATGTTTTTCAAGATCTCAGTGTGGCTTGGTATCAAGAGGTAGAAAAAGGGGCTGGTGTGAAATGGCATTATCACCAAACCCATGAATGTACAAGCTTTAGACATTTTGACTGCTCTTCATTTTTTAGAGCACATCTTACAATGCTGTGGTCATTTTCATGCTGCTTCTTGAAAACCTCTCAAAGTTATCAATATTCTGTTTGCTTTGTTCTATCAATATCCTGTTTATGTTGCTTTGTTATCATTATTATAATATCATAACATGTTTTAGTAAGGTATTTCCCTCTTAAGTTATTTGAAGAGCATTTTAGCTCTTTGCAGCCAGAGTGTTGATCTGGGAGCTTTTTTTGTTTAATCATGTACTTCTGTAGAATCAAAGATATACAAAGCTGAAGGCAACCTCAGGAGAGCACCATCTCCAATCCCTAGCAATTAGGCAGAATGAATGATTTACAATTCCTTTCTAAGTTACTCTCCCCAAGACCAAATCTCCCTGCACCATGGGTATCAGCATGAGTTTTGCTCTTATTTGCTTGCATTTCACTATATATTTGCTATGTACTTGTTTATGCAAACTGTTTTCACATTTCCTCCTAAATCATTGCTAAAGCTTGAACAAGGTAAAAACCAAGTCTCTGAGAATTCACTGCTTATTAAAAAATCCATATTTATATTTCTATTATTATATTACATTTTTATAATAAACCTCAAAAATCATCACTTAGCAAATTTTTAATCCATTAAATATGCAACATTGATATTTTTATCAATTTATTTTCTTTCTTTTGAAGCTAAATGTCATATACAGCATGAAGGTAGTAACAATATGGAATTGATTCAAATTGTGCTGCTTCTAATTTAATAATAAAATATGATACTATCTGCTGTACCTGTTATCAGCATCCTTTTTTTGTTTTAATTAGAAGTGAAGGATTTGCTTATCTCTTCAGCTGGCCTGTGACAGTCAGAATACCCCAAGCTGGCAAAGGGCAAACAAGTGATCTGATTTAGAAAAAGCATTCTAAATGTCAAATTTGTCATTTTCTCTCTCATATTCCAGCCTTGCCTTCTGCAGAGAGTAAGTTATAAGTGGCTAAGTCGATACTGTAGTGTTGCAACTGATTATAATTCTAAGGCAGAATTAAGCTATGAGGAAAAGTGGTGGAGCACATCACACCCTCTTGGAAGGCAGAGTGAGGTTCCTCTGTACTTCAGCTTGCTGCACAGACAGAAAGGAAACTTCAAAAGAAGAATCCACACATCAAAGACTTTTTACTTTTTTAAAAAAACATACACAATCCCCCCTAAATCTTTCATCTGCAGTCTCACAAATGTGCAGTTCTAATCAAAGACACAGTAATGTATGTCCCTGTAAATAAAAAATATGAAGACAAAAGGTTCTGGTGTGGATGGAAAGATGCAGAATAATTCTGGTATCCTTAGCCATGAGCTAGAGACCTGTTCATTAATATCTCCTCTTCACAGCAGATGGACCAGCAGCTGAATTGGCTCCAGAGCTCCATCTCTGAAGAATATCTCAGAAGCAGCCCTGCATTAGTGACAAGGTGTCCCTGTCAGGTATAGGCTTAAAAATTGTATCCATGAAATAAAATCTCAAACTTGTCCTTTGCTAGATTGAATGAGTTTTTATTTCCTACTTTTAAAGTGGTGCAAGCATACCTAAAGGGGAGGGAGACTCTTCCTGGTCACAGGTAAAAGTCCAAAGAAAACAGGACAGTGGCATCCTTCAGGGTACCTAAAACTGGAGACTCTAGCATAGAGTCCTCCTGTGTCAGGCTATGCAGGGTCAGTCTGGCTCTACCAAGTGTCAGCAGTGTCAAATATTAAGATTCACAAAAGATTCAGTCCTGAGGAGCTTTACCTACATGATCTCTTGGAAACAGATAGAAGGTACATGGCTCCAGGAAACTTGCATTTTCATAGATCCCCTTATCTTGTGTTAAATTTCTGCATGAACACAATGTCATATTAATTTTTAATTTAGGCAGTAAATTCAGAACACATCTTGTTTCAAGGAAAAAAAATGGACTCTTAGACGAATAGTGTCAATTATCACAGATTCACAGAACCAGTCACAGAATCAGTCACAGAGTCAGTCATAGAATCACAGAATGGTTTGGGTTGGAAGGGACCTTAAAGACTGTCTGGTTCCAACACCCCTGGCATAGGCAGGGACAACTTCCACTAGGCCAGGTTGCTCAAACCCTTCCAACCTGACAGAATGCTTCCATTGTCTCATCACCATCACAGTAAAGAATTTCTTCCTTATATCTGACCTAACCCTACCCTCTTTCTGTTTAAGGCCATTCCCCCTTGTCCTCCCACTACATGACCCTGCAAAGAGTTCTTTCCCAGCCCTCTTGTAGGCTCCTCTCAGGTACTGAAAGGCTGCAATAAGGTCACCCCACAGCTTTTTCTTCTCCAGGCTAAACTATCCAAATTCTCTCACACTTCCCTCATAGGAGAGAGGCTCCATCCTTCTAATCATCTTCATGGTCTCCTCTGGACCCACTCAAACAGTACAAGGTGCTCCTGTACTGAAGGCCCCACAGCTGGGCACAATATTCTGGGTGGGATGTCACCAGAGTGAGTAGAGGGGAGAATCCCCTCCCTCACCTCCTGGCCACACTGCTTGTGATGCAGCCCAGGGCATATTTGGCTTTCTGGCCTGCAAATGCACATTGCCAACTCATGTCAAGCCTCTCATCCACCAGTGTCCCCAATCCTCTGTGATAATCCTCTATGATAGCTTTGAACTGCTCTCAGAATTTAACAAAAACATAATAACATTATCACATTGTTACACTAGATATAGATATGGTCAATTTATCACAAGTACTCGTGTTTGTGTCTGTGTGTCTGTAACACACCCAGTGGTACTTTCATTTACTCCTGTACCCAGTATGTCTGGCTGTCTTGCTAGGAATATGAACTGTGTGTGCCTGGAGGAATTAACTACAATCCTTTTCATAAAGAATCCAGTCTCTCTGGCAACACACAAGCTTTATTTCCATTATCTAAATCTTTTATCTTCCCTTCTTTGACTGAAAGATAGTTTTTCATCTTTATATTTGTCAGTGAATGAAGTGCAGATGAAGTTCTCTTATGTGACAGAAATATTCCACCTTTTCTGTGAAATTGCCCTGAAGGCCTCATCAAAGACAACACCCTCTGAATTATTAGGTGCATGTGTTAAAAATAGACATTTGCATTCTATTAAAATAACACAGACCCTACTGTTAAAACTTCTATCCTGTCCTTTGAATTTATGTGCACTGAAAACAGCTCTTTTGTAAATATAATCATTATCCTCCTTTCTTAAAAGAATCGTTAGAAAAGATATTACCTCTTCCTATTTCTTTGATATTTTCTTCTTATGCATAAAGAAATACTGTGCCTTTCTGCAAGTCACTCTTTTAGGATAAAAACTCTTATGAAAACTTCCTAAAACCTAAAGAACTGCAGTTATGTTGGGTATTCTTTTGGCCATTCTCTCCATTTTTATATTCACACAAATCTTTCCCACTCCTGATCTTTATGTCACATCTGTTGGTTTAGTTACGGTGGATCAGAAGTACTTCTAGTGCTAAACTCACACTTTGTTTGCCAGAACAAAGGTGGCAGTCTGTCACTCAGTTTTGCCACATGGCTTGGTTGCTGTGTGTGCTGCCTTGAATGCCTTTCCTTAACTTAGTTCCCTTAGTTCTTTCCACTTTCTCCTTCCTGCCCTCTTGCAGTCCTGCAGAGCCAGGACCATGATCCCAGCTATCCCTGCAGTATCCCTGTCCTCTTCCTCATGCAGGCTCAGGCCAATGTACCTCAGTTCATTTGTCAAAATCCAAACAGGCTGTCCTGGCTGCAGCAAACCAAGCTTTTGTTGCAGGTTTCTCACGTTGGAATTGCTTTTCTTTCTGGGAATAATGTCATGTCTTGAATGCCAGATCTTTGCAATCAAAATTCTGGCTTTGCAATGCATGCTTTGTGCTGTGCCTGGCTGCCTTTTCTTGCCCATGCTACACATCACTGCCTTAACAAGCTGCTGAGCTCCTGCAGAGCCATTAAATCTTTGTGCCTCATCTCTCCCTTTCTCCCTTCCAGGCTTGCCATAGCTGAACCACACAGCACGTGCACAGACAGTATTCCAAAACAGGGTTTCCAAACGAAGAAAGGAGAAGAAAGACATATTTTCCTCATCAAAAACCCAGTAAATTATTTTTGACTCATGGAGTGTAGGGTTTATAACCTAAACTCAACCCTAGACAGCAAAGCAACCTATCCCTGCCACTGTCTTCAAAATCATCAAAAGCAGCAGCAGGATGTAATGATGAGCTTGCTATAATAACAGAATTCACTTTTCTCACAGTTACACTTCTTTTCCCATTCAATACTTTATATCTGAGACCATAACAATTATGAATCATTATAATTGTTCTAATACCATTCCCAGGTAAAGCCAGAATATCTACCATGTGCAGGAAGAGTCTGATATTCTGTGGGTTTTTTTCTGGCTTACGACTTTCCTTAAAAAAAAGTTTTTGAAGATTTTTGGATAAAACAAATCTTCTTGGATTGTTTTATTTTTCCCCTTCTCAAGGATGAAAAATAGCTTGAGTGTGATTTTCAGAAAATTTGTTAGTGCCAGACACCAGTCAAAGCAGTGAAATGCAAATTCTGAAAAAACTTTGTAAAATTCTGGGCATGCTGGTTAGCACTGTATAATTCATTTTTCTTTTACCCTGTAATTTGGGGCTGAGCTGCCATGCAGTATATGCTCCATCTTTGCCTATCTCAGCCAGCACTAGCATGCACTTGCTTATCATCTTCCTTGATAAAGTCCATCCATCATTCTAATGTCATTATTTGTCTTATGATAAATTCTGTCAAGATTGGTAGAGTATGATTAGTTTTTCAAACTCTAAAATAGAGATAGAAAGATCTCCTTAAAGCCAGCCCATAGCTAAATAGAAATTCCAGAAATCTCACCTTGTGTATTGAAGACCAAGAGGGTCAAATTCACCAGAACAAGGCAGCTGGGCACAGAGTAGAAAGGTTGCCAGGGACACTGAACATGATTTTTTTAGCTTTGTCACTCCCTGCCTATTGATATCTATTGCCTGCTAAATGCAATAGACATTTAAGACAACTTAAATTTTAAAATTCAAGAACAAAAACATCCTCAAAACAGAACTTCCTTAATAAAATGTAGTCAGTTTTTCCGGTTAAGGTCAAACAGTTTCAAGTAAGAGGTAAACCCATCATTTGGTGTGACACACAGTGTAATTTAAGTCATATTTGTCAACTGAAACTTTCTCCACGATCACAGAAAAAATCCCAGTATATTGGTCCTGGGTGGGATTGTGCCTGCTCCCATGCATACTCCCATGGGGGTATACAAAATCATTTTGCCTTTCCCCTCTTTATCTCACCCTAATCTTCACTGGGTCTTCTGCTCTGGAAAAGGTGGGAGTCTCCTTCTGCAAGTATATTCTACTTGGTCAGTATTCTGCTTGGTCAAAGACACCAGGGTATGTGGTATCTGCCAAAGCCCTGAACCTTTTTACACAAGCCATGCCAGCAGAAGATGCACACACTGATAATTGCCCTATCACATTTTGGCACACCAAGAACAAGATGCTCACATCACCCTTGCCCCTTTCTCTGTCCAGATGAGCAAATGAGAACCAGTTCATTTGCTGTGACTGTCAGTCAATTACAACTCTTGCTCTGAGCAAATATCAAACACTCAGCTGAAGAGATACTGTGCCTAAATGTTCTGGCTCACAATTACCAGCTTTAGTTATTAATTCTACGGTAGGTGAAGCTGAGAGATAAATTTGGTTATAGAAGATTTAACAGAGGTTATATTTATTAACCCTTATTTAATCATCTCAGCCAAGCAAACAGCTTTGATCTACAGCATAGAGCTGTAGTTCAATATTTACACCTTGCATGAAAATATGGCATTTAATCTAATCAAGTTGGCCAATGCTGAACATGCCACATTAAATGTTTGCTCTTCAAATCTGGAGTTCACTCATTCTGTCATTCTAATTCCCGAACCCAATTTGAAAATAGTTTGCATTACATGCTATCTTGCAGCTTTATGTGTTTGCCTACCAAACACAGGTTAAATGACCTTGTCGTGTGAATGTGACATTGTTAAAATCAAAGAATAAAAGCAACAGTATTATCTACTAAAAGGAAAACTAATACATTGCTAACAGCTAAAAGACAAAATATCTCTCTATTCCTAACAGTCCCTTTGCCACCAAAAATAAACTTTCTTTTTGTTCCTCAGCAGAGGAACAAAAATTAGCAACTTGTGTGATCATTGTAATTTTTTCTCGTCCTGCTCTAGTAAAATTCTTTAAACAGTAGGTTGAAAGATGTACAAACAAATGGGGAGGCAGCAAAAATAAACAGTGTAAAGTTAAAATCTCTGAAAAACATGAGAATCTGAAACAAAGCAGTGAAGCCTGACTCTAATCTCACACAAACCAGTTCCAGTAAAGCAGGAGCAATTCTAATGATCTTTAAAGAGGTACAGTGGTAGAATGAGAGTACAGCTGAAGCCTTATTTCCTCATTGCTTCTTGTGTTTTTTGTACTGGAACTGGGACAGCAAGGAAAAAAATGTGTTTAAAAACCAACCAACTAACCAATATCCTCCCTCTCACTGCCCCCCCAAAAATATAGTAGCAAAATGGTATCACAGAGCCAGAACTAATAGGAAATTTGCACAGAGTTAATTTTAAAATATCTGCATTTTTTACTTGCAGTAAGTTTTTAATGCAGGCTGCCCTCACAAATAGACAATATCTGTGGAAAAACCGAACTCGTATAAAGAGGTAGAATTGTGCTGGTTTCCACTAGAAAGGAATATCCCTGTGTTTAAAATGTTTCTTCAAAGGACAGGTGACCACAGCAGGCGACTGAATTTATGGGAAGGGAGTGTCAGGACATGGCCACTCCCACAGGCCACAATGGCATCATGCTGTGCTGTGGGATGAAGTAGCTCCTGGGCCCAGCATGGGTACCTCCTGCACTCTGAAACAGCAGCATAGACTCATTCTTTGAAGCAGATCTTATAGTTTTCAGCCCTACTTTACTCTATTATCTGCAATGAAACACAGAAAACATTTCTGTAGCTCTTCTTCTGCATACAGGCATAGCATTTGCTTTCTTCCAGTACACAATGTGTTACTGTTTCCCTCCCTACTCTTTTTTTTTCCAAATACATATATATGTAACTACATACATATAGGATATCATGGATATCATTTAGGATATCATCTCTAAATGATTTAGAGAGGAGAATATCAATATCATTGACAGAATAATAAAAAGATATTTTAACGGTAAACCAGATTATATATTACAGAAAGAAAATTCAGTGGTTTTTCCACATTCACAAAAACAGAGAAAGCAATAGACATCCACACTTCAATTCACCTGAATTGAAGCTTAGATAGCTCAAAGTTTCAATTCTGGAATCACAGCTACTCAGCTCATGTTCCTCTTAGGGACTAATGGAGATAAAAGATCAATTAAAGCAGCTTTCATCTCATCCTTAAATCAGTTGTGTTCTGGAGGTCTAATTCTCTCCACCCAATATAGCAGTAACATAGTACTTCCTGTACATCCATAGATAAATTTATATACTTAAAGTGATACAGATTCAGCCAGACCTCCTGATTCCTATGCTGTATATTATATAGTGGTATGTATTGCACAGAGGGAGACCTAGAGAGTTTGGTTCATGTTCCTCTGTACTTTTCCATTGCTTCCACTGGTATTTCATTCTCTCCTTCCTTCCACTTACAAAATACCTGATTGTTAAACACGATGAACTATTTTATTGTTAAGCATTTAAGAAGAGATAAATGATGGTTTGAATGTTAATGCACCTAGGTAGATCAGAATCTTAGCACTGTTAAATGGTTTCTGAGCCACTAGAGCATAGCATCAGTGCTATAAAGAAGCACTCCCTGATGGATGGTAAGCAATACTCTAACTCTTTTCAGGACAATAATATTGACTTCACATTAGATAAACATGAATCTTCTAAACAAGAGGTGAATACACAGGAATCAGCCTCTTTGTGTCTAGCAGCTAAAAGGTGGCAGGACACACTCTATAGAGTTTAATTTTAACTGTAATTAGCTTTTGCAGTGAAGTGCAGTAAGGTAACAAATGAGGTACAGTGCTGCAACACAGCACTAAAGAGAGAATGGAGGAGGTCATACTCTTTACCTTGACAATTTTTGGTTTTCACAAAACCCATTATTAGTAAAACACAGACATAAAATTACGGTAATGCTTTCAAAGAGGTAGTTGTGTGGGAGAAAAAAAGAGTAAAAGACAGTGAGGTATTTAATCTGTAGTTGGAAGTTGCTCAAATGTGAATGCTGACACTTTCCTCTTTAGCTGTACACCATGTATTCTGAAAAAGTAATGCCTTGGCTCAGTAAATTGCTTAGCATTTACCAACGGTTTATGACCCCAGCAGAAGTTAGGTTCATCAGAGAATTTTTACCTTTACATGTGCAATTTTATGTCTGTTAATGAGAAACTGAACAACTGAATGCTACTATGGAATTTATTCACAGCTTGGAATCATAATTTTGGTTCTATTATAATTTCACAAAAAGGTAAAATACAAAAATTTCATACTTTTGATAACCCAAAAGTAGTCTTCAAATTGCAGGAATGTAGGAACTAAAAAAAACAGAATTTGAGGCAATTATTTACTCTCAGTACTGCCACCACTTAATTCAGTACAGAAATTTGAGGTTCTTAGCAGTCCTCGTCATGCCAAGAAATACAACAACAGAAAACAACGCTGGAATAGACCTCATGAGGCACCCATGATCCAACCCCATATCAGCTGTCTCCAAGCTCTTCTAGATTGATATTTGTCTAAATCAGTCTGCAGTCTTTTTATTTCAAAGATTAATCTCCTTATTAAAACAAAAAAAAGAAAGAAAAAGAAAAAAATGATGCATTCATGAATTCCATTAAAATTCTTAATATCTACAAGCTCATTATGAGATCCTTTTCACAGAAAAACTGTGATGTAGTTAAAATATTCACTGGTTGCATATCTTTTATATTCTCTACTTAGGTTTCATTTCAGCCTTGCTGGCACTTTGAAAAATTCTTATGGGTAAATCTGGATGTTATATCATCTATTCATACCTTGCCTCACAAATCTCATCCTCAAATGCAGCATAGCAAGTATAAAATTAATAAATAAACTAAATTATGAAAATATAACCATTGCCTTTCTTTGGAATTTCAAAACTATCTTCACTGTAAGTTTAGTTACTCTGACAAAAGACATGGAGTTGACAAGGCAAAAAAAGCTTCTGTTTTCAAATGTCTGTCCCCAAAGCTATGATTTGCTGTAAAATTTAGGTGTAGGAAAACAATGAGCATCGGCCAAGAAAAAGAAAACTCCTGAAAGTTTATTTCAAAATTTGTCAAAAAGATGTCACTAGTTTCATCACATCTTCAGAGGCCGAGTGCTTCTTTGTGTGGCTGCCAAACCATTGTTTCCCAGTTCTGTATTACAATTGTTCATGTTGCCTTCCCATGAGCTGCATGGCCTCCATGGCAAACAACCAAAGGGAATTTCTAAACCCCTGAAGGAAAAAAAAATATTTAAAAAAACCAAGACAGAAAACAATTAGGTGTACCTGTTCAGCATCAGTCACACAAGGATCTTGACAATGCTTTAAAGATACTAATTATCTGAAGTTTGTAATGTCTAGGGATTACAGATTAGTACAGCATATAAAAATAAAATACATGTACTTGAATCATGTACCTTTTACTAAATATTGATGCATACATTGAATTGCTCTTTAAAATAAATGTCCCCTGATATTTACTCCGTTGCTACTTTGCTCAGAGGTATTTTCTAGAATATTATGTTATATAAGGCTGTACCCTCAACTGAGATAAATCAGTATCATCCTAGTTTCAAATGAGCTGCACCGAGTTTAAACCAGTAGAAAATCTAGCCAATTTTCTTCATCCTTTTACAAAAAGCCCCTGCATGTAGCACAGAACTTGTGTTTGAACACAAAGAAAAATAAGATTTTCAGTGTATGCACAGCAAGGAAAATTACTAGCTTTTGGATATTGCAGATTTAAGGGATGTATGAGAAGCTTATGAGCTCTCAGACTCTACTATATTGCTTTGGAAGCTGGACTAGGGTAGGCATGATGAAGAGGTTTAGCTGAGTGCATATTAGAAATTCGAGTAAGCTGCAACCATGCAATAAAAATTATGGCAGACAATACAATATAATGATTTTACGAAGCATTGGAAGCATCCGAAAGAGCTCATCTCAAGTTTTGCTTCAAAGTAAATTATTAACTTGGTCTCCAAGTACAGACAAGTTTTCTGCCTCTCAGAGTTTTTTCCCCCCCTTTCTTCCAGCCCATCAGTTTTGGCTTAAGATATGGTTCATAAAAATATATATGGAAACTCTTTTATAATTCATTTAATGTTTGGAACAACCTGAACAGTGACTTCAAAACTTCAGAAAGTTTTTATTTTAATCCACTCCAGACTCAGAACAAGCACAACTTTTCTCGGAGGAGAGGGATGGGGCAAGAGGGATTTGCTCTCCAACATGATAGAGAAAAGAGAAGCAGATCTTGAGAATCAGCTAGTTAAAAAACAGATGATTTAGAGCTGATGCCAAGAGGTCACCTTGCTCTAAATGCAGTACTTCAGCTTGTCCTGCCTTTTTCACAGATTAAAAAAAAAATTTCCAGCCACAAATCTAGAATTTCCTTCAAAATGTAAATTTTAGATGGAATTGTTAGAGTCCATGGAATTATTAGAGTGCTGCTAATGCAAGCCATCTTAGAAATGCTGATAGATTGACCAAGAACTGCAAGATGTGCTGTCCCAGGAATGGAAATGGCCAAAGCAAATGATGAAACTAAGACCAAAACCTGGGAGTGGGGATGTGTGCTCAGGCATTGCCTTTTCTCAGAAGCAGTGGCAATGGTAACACTGCCTTAGGAAGGGCATTCCACACAATTCAGTCTCCTCTGAGGCCATAACAGCTGCTGCTGATTCCATTTTTCAGGATGCTGGCTAAGACAGACTGTGCAGGTGGGTTGAACTGTGGCTCTTTGCTGCCCTAGCTAACATGTAGACACATAAATGCAGGTATCTAAAACCTGTCACCCTCTGTCAAATGTTTATAGCCCTGTGTATTGGGAGCTTTGGTTAGATTTTGGTAGCAGGGAGGCTACAGGGGCAGCATCTTTGAGAAGCTGCTGGCAGAGTCAATCCCAGCTGGTTCCAAGACACCTGGCCAAGGCTGGGCCACTCAGGAATAGCAGTGATGCCTCTATGATAACAGATTTAAGAAGGTAAAAAAGTTCCTGCCCAGAAGGAATTGTGTCCAGAGAAGAGCAGGGTGAGAATATGTGAGAGGAACGACTCTGCAGACACCAAGATCAGTGGAGAATGAGGTGCAGGAGGTGCTCCACATGCTGGAGCTGAGATTCCTCCACAGCCCGTGGTGCAGCCCAGGGTGAGGCAGCTGTGCCCCTGCAGCCCAGAGATCCACAGGGGTGCAGAGATCCACCTGCAGCCCATGCAGAAAACCCCCATGCTGGAGCAGGTGCATGCCTGAGAGGAGGCTGCTCCCCCAAGGGAGGCCTGTGCTGGAGCAGGGTCCTGGCAAGGATCTGCAGACCCATGGAGAGAGGATCCCACACTAGAGAGGGTTTCCTGGTACTTGTGACCCCGTGGGGGCCCCATGTTGGAGCAGGGGAAGGACTCCTCTCCCTGAGCAGCAGCAGTGTGATGAAATGACCATAGCCACTCCCCATCTCCCTGAGGCACTGGGGGAGGAGGCAGAACTGGAAATGAAGGGCAGGGGAGGAAGGTGGTTTTAAGGTGTTCTTTTAATTTTCATTATCCTGCTCTGATTTTATTAGTAATAATTTCAATTAATATCCCTAATTCCAGCCTGTTTTGCCCGTGACAGTATTTTGTGAGTGATCTTTCCTGTTCCTTATCTCAGCTCATGAACTCTTTGCTATATTTTCTCTCCCCAGTCCAGCTGCAGAGGGGAGTGATACAGAGGCTTTGATGAGTGCCTAGCATCCAGCCAGGGTGAGCTCACTACACCCCATTATTCTTAATGGAAATCTAGGTAAAGTAGAGCTTATGTCCAATTTAGAGTAAATTTTCTATGCATATTTCCTGTTCCAGGAGTAGCATTACTCTTTTTCCCCTTATCCTGAAAATGTATTGTAGTAAAAATATTAAAGAGTAGTAGATGCTCAGAACGTTTTGCTAAGACCATTACCTAAAATGTCCACATCTCTCAGTCATGTTCTTTTTCTTTTGAGGAAATCTTTCTGGATTTACAGTATGGCAGTACAATTGAGCCACTGAGAAAAACATCTGAGAAAATTCAAAAGGTACCCACTTCTGTGGTGAACAGTTACAGCATTTTGCAATGGAAATCACTATCTGGCCAATATTCACTCTGAGGATAATCAGATAACTGGTAATGATCACAAATAAAGGTAAGATTTTCCACACAAGTGTGCTGTGGAATTTTGTGGCTATAGATTGTCAGTGGGAAATGTCACTGTCAACTGATATCAATTTGCTGTTTGCTAAGGGAAATGAAAGTAGACTTGAATGAATGGCTAAACTGGTGAGACAACGCCTGGCACAAAAATCAGGGAAGACAGATACAGTGCAGGCACTGAATAGCTCCATGACCGTAAACTGACCCAACAGCACTTATGGAAATTTAGCTAATTACTTGTAAGGGGGGAAAATGAGAATCCTGAGAGAAAAAGAATTCCAAATGGATTATGCTGCTTCTGCATTCACCAGTTGTAATATGACATCTTTAAAAAATGCCAAATGAATGATCATTCTATAAACTTTTAATTCAAATGTGGTATCTACAATATGTATGTGGAAGCTCAAAAAAATCTAAGCTAATAAAAAAGTTATGAATTCTTTCAAGAGCAAAGTCTTCTAAAAGATGCAAGGTGCCAAGTGGGCTCAATTTATAACAAACGTTAAAATGTAAGAGATTCAAAAATGTCTTTATTTCTAAAATAGCCCAGAAAGAAATATAGAAATGAAGTTAAAATTTTAAAAAACTGTTTCATAATCATGTGTTATACTTCATAAAGACTAATAACTTTTTGACAAACCAAAAAAACAAAGTGTCATTGAAGAGAACTTGAAACAAGGAAAATAATTATCATTGAATATCAGGAAAATCATATGAGAATAACTAAGGGATGAGAAATTTGTTCTTTCCTGAATGAAGCTCTGACGGCAGATTGCAAAATTCAACTTCTGGAATTTAACTGTGCTGCTGTACAAGTACTGCACCAAATGCTAGTGTGAAATATTCAGTGAACAGACATCCTCACTACCAGGTATTTGAATTCCAATTTGGAAAAAACAAAATACAGTATCCTGTGTTTTGTTTTCTTTTCCATTTCTCAGGATGGGAGTCTTCCCACCAGTTCCCAGAAGCTGTGCAGGTCTCCAAAAGCCCCCAAGGTCTCCAAAAGCCCCCAGTAAAAATGTTCCTCAAAAAGAAGCAAATGTCCTTGTCTCCTTTGGTTTTTTTTTTAACAGCACATTTAAAAGTGCCACTTCTGATACCTTCTCTGTGCTACTTAACAGACTCCTAGGTTTTTTGTGCCCAGAAGGTGCAGCTCAACCATCCCAGCTGGCACTGGCCAAGCTCCTGCTCCTCAGCAGCACTGGGATGGATGCAGTGCCATCCCTGAGCCCAGAACACACCCAGATACTCACACCTCAGCAGCGTGGACTGGAGAGAAAACAGCTCCCAGAGCCAGACTTCTGTCTGCTTCAGCCTTTCCCTGCCAAAATCCTTCTCCTCACCGGTGTGCAGGGTGGTAAAGACACCAAAAGAACATTGCCCTTTCTACAGCCCAGGAAGATTTTAATTGTTGAGGGGGCCATTGTATTTCCTTCTGGGGCTTGGCCAATCTAGTTTTTCTCTTGCCCTTGAAACTAATTTTCTGCTTAATAAAAGAGCCAAGCTACTCAAAAGAAGGATAGATGCAGAGACAGGAGCAAAAATATTCTTTCTAGAGAATTACATTTCTGTCACTTGGCACATTATTTTCAAATATTGTAGGGGAGCTTCAGAGTTTTAGTCCCCAGTATTTTTAATTCTGAATTATGAAAACACTTAGCAATTGCACTTCAACTTGTGATAATGAAGTTACATTAAATGTACTTCAATACTTACAGGATATGCTATTTACTGCCATTCTTCACTTCTTTTATGGCTGTTTTGAAGTTATATTCTATCTCTTCTATCTCAAATACTTGATGATTAGCCAGGTTATCACAATATCAGACACTGGATTTTACTTACTGATGATATTTGTACTGTTTTGGTTTGTGTGGATATTGTTTTCAATGTAATATGGAAAAGACAGCCCATTAGCTGAAGTAAAGAAATTAAAAACAGTAGAAAGAAAAATTCATTATATCTCCTTTATAGACACGGAACTGAATTACAGAGACTGAATAATGTTGCCAACATTGAGCAGAGATTTAAGGGAGAGGTGGGAACCCTATCCAGATGTCCTGCATAGTCTGGGTATAGACACATATTATGATTTTTTAAAAGAGTTGTACCTTAGAGTACTTTCTTTTTTTTAACCAGCCACAATCTGAAGTTCTCAGAGAGGTGCAACTAAACTTATGGTTTTTAAGAACATCCTGTCCAATGATTTTGCATGCTCTCCTTTGACTCAAGTAAAATCAACAGAAATACTTTTAACAAGCCAAATACAACTCTGCCTAACCTTATAAATAATTCTGGAGCAGCTCTGTTTGAGCTCCAAGCTAAGGTTAGAGTTGACTATCACTGCATTATATTGCATAAGGATATCACATGGTGTAAATTTTTTCCTTAATAGTCTGTGTGTTCTGGAAGCTAAGTCATAGGTGATTTACTCTCTAGTGAGAGTTGTTAGTGCAGCATATTACACACTTGGCTAGCCCCAGTTCTTATTCATGGCTTTTTATTTTTATTTTCAAGGATTAGGCTAAACCACGCATAGAGGGTAGGTAAGAATTTTTATTCTCTTTCTTACTGCTGTGCTTGGAGATATGCAATGGAGAAACACATTTAAAAAAAAAGGTTAAATTGCAGAAGCTTCACTTTTTTTTTTTACACAGATACTCAGTACTAAAGAGGAATATACAAGGAGGTTGAACCCTTCAACTCCTTTGAGTTTACATCTGTGACATGCTTTATGGATTGGAGAATATTTTGCAAGTGTGAAGATGAGGAGTGGAGCTGTGAAATTCAATTGCTATGCTTTGCAAAATTTGGGAATCTGTGCTGACTATCTAATAATGCGAAATATAGTGACTGTCTCATTTTCTTTTTTTGCAAAATACATCTGATTTTTTCTTTTCCTGAAATAATTCATTTCTGTTATTAAAAAAAAAATCCAAAATCCTTCAGACATTTTCATCTGCCAAGAAAAGAAGAACTCTTTCTTCAAAACAGATAAGAGATCTAAGAGACCATTTTTTAGAAAATTTGAAAATCTTAAACTTACTTTTTAACTTGCACAGAGAAAAAGCCCATCATTTCACGATAACTTTTTGGCTGATGCGAGGTAAAACAGGATGTGATTAGAATTGAAAGCTATCCGGTTTTATTTATCCCTGCTTCTCTGATTTAAAACGAAGCCTGGCTGTGTGCAGATGATAACTGTGAGCAAAGGTTGACATCAATTGGAGCTGTAGGACGAGCTGTCTCTGTGTGGGGGAAAATATCACCTTTTTTAAAAGATGCCGAGTGACACTGACAAAATAGACAAGGCAGTCTAGATCAATGACACAAAAATAGTTGTCGTATAATGATTAGTGAACCACCGCTCATAATAATCTCCTTCAATAGACTCCTCTGAGGATAATGTTTGATTATTTGAACACATCATAGTGTTAATTATGGCTAGGCTGAATTTTACAGTCTAATTTGTATTTTTACAGTATGTGACATTTGAAAGCTAGAGGTAATTTTCAGTATCTTATTAGGTGTTTGAAATTCAGTTTGTGGCTTTTGCTTCAAAAAGCAGCCTTTTAATTTAGCAGCTCTTTAGCAGAGTGGGCTTGATGTGGAGCAGTCATTAAGGTAGTCACCATATCTATAGGGAGTCTCATGGGAAGGTGTCTATCAATTTACCCCTTAAAAGAAAATAGGTATTAAAAGTCATAAATCTAGTTCAGTTCCTTTTTTAGCTGCAAAACAGAGGAGATTTATCTGACAGGAACCTGGGCTATTCTTAAAATCCTCTAAACTATGGATGAATAAACCAGTTCAAGTAAAACAATAAAACAGTAATATATTGAAGACACATAGCCTTATACATCAAAAGAGCCCAAAGAATTTAACAAAAATTAATCTCATATATGCATCTGTCTGTCTTTCTCTTTCCACCCATTCATCTAGGGTATTGTCCAGTGAATCATGATATTTGGATAGCACACAATTAAGCCTTACCTTTCCCTCTGAAGATGAAGAACTATGATTCCCCTATCCTATACAAAAGAGAAGTATAGAGAGAAATGTTAGTAAAGATATGTAGATGCATTCAAAATGTGCAGCACAAAACCTGAAAGTCAAGTATCCTGCTCTGTGTGGTGGGGCAGGGGTTTCATCTCACCTCATTTCAGGTGTCTGCAATAAGTCATCTTCTTCTTGCTTTATAAACAGTAAGTGCCTGAAGAGGCACTGATTCCTTTTGTCTGTTCTTTTTAGGGTCAGCTGGCCTGTGCTTTAGGGGGTTTATTGCTCTCTCCTGGCTGCAATGATCCCAGAGGATCTGATCAAGTGGAGGTGTAAGGTGAATCCCTACTGCTGGCTTATTCATGCCAGATGGGGATGTAGCAACGTGGGTTTTAGGATTCCGTGTGCTCCTTTGTCCCTCTGCTTTGTATACCATTGGTTCATTCTGAAAATTGCTCTGCTGTACCCCGAAATCTATTGGTGGGTTCCCTATGCCTGTCTTCCCTTCAGACTCCCTGGGACTGGCTCTGGGGGAGACAGTCCCTCCCCTTCCTTTCCCTTTATAAGGCGATGTCCAGATGACCTCGTGGTCTTTTCCGTCTCTGGGCTGCTAGCATCCCCTCCCTGCCTTGTCTCCCTTCCCCCTTCTCCTTCCCTGCACCCCTTTTCCCGTTACCCCAAATAAACATCCCTAGTAGAACAGAGATGGAGTCCAGTTCTTCCTTCGTATCACTATTTTCCTGCTTGAATTGACGCGGTTAGAAGACTGCCGCCATGCCACAGAACCTCGGGGGACGCCCGCCCGGATCCGGTGGGATTTACAAGAACCAGAGACCCCGTGAAGGGGGGAGCCGGCCTGTGCCACCCTCCAGGTCCATGATACAACCTGGGGATTCAAAGAGAGTGAATCTTGGTCCATTTTCAAGTCTTCTGCTGAGGAACATTAGTTTATGACTTTCACTCTCCAGTCTGCACTAGAACTGTCAGTGCCAAGAGCAAAAAGCCTGCTCTCTGGAAATCTGCATACTCAAGCAATTCACTGTTTTACTTTGAATAATCTTTTTGACATTTCTTGGTTCCAAAACTGTCTAGCAGAACTATTCAAAGTCTCTTGAGACAGATCTGAACTGGAAGACTTGGTGATATAAGATTAAATGATCCTTTTCTCCTACTGCAGATGCTCCAAGCTCATATGTTTCATGAGATCACAGAATAAATTCAATAATAATGGGATATGTTATTAATTACAGCTGGTAGTAGCTCAATCATTTTGCAGTTATGTATGTACTTACCTCTAAATCATCACAGTGTTTCCAGCTTTCAAAGCAAAGCTGGTTTAAAACAACATTATATCAAGTGACAAAAAATCAAGGAGTGACAAATATCTCATTTGTTTTTTTATGAATTAAATAGCTTACTTATTCCCAATATAACTATTTAGGATAGCCTCTAGATTAGCTAGTGAATAGCTGGAATGTGAAAGGCACTCTGAAATACAAGACTGTGAGGTAAAAAATAAGTGTTCATTCTCTGGACTTTTTCTTTAGAGTAACACTGTTGATGTGAGTGATGTTACTGATAAACAAGTTCCATCAATTTTGATTGTATGTAAATACAATATTAAATACACTGAAAAAATTATTTGAGCAACTATGCAAAATGAAAGCTGAATTAATCATAATTCTTCCTTTCTTTTAGTTATCATCATGTCTTCTTTGTAGGCCACAGTTCTTTCTCATAAAACAGATTAGCTCCTTTTTAATTGGATTGGATCCAATGGGCTCAGATTGATTTGCTTCAGTTCCACTTTGAGGAATCACAGTCATTCCTATTAGCACTGAAATAATGCCTTTTAATTCTGATAATTAGAGGTGGGATTGGTAACACTCCTCATACTCACATTGCCCACACAATGGATCATGTCTGGCCACCAGCATGGACAATTCACTTTGCCCCACTGACCCAAGCCATGTAGAGAATGATACCAAACTTCATTCATTTGCTCAAACATTCTCCCTTCAGGAAATTGTCCATATTTGCCTTGAACTGATTTTTTTAAAGTAGATTACCAGGCCAGCATAGCACTGTGAATGGATTTGACAGTCATAGCTCTGTGATCAAAGGTTTCATCTCCACAACTCTCTTGCCCTGTTTAGTACAAAGGAACTTGCTAAAGGAGCCAACTCACACGGACACAGCTAAGGAAGACCTCTCATGTATTGTTAATGTTACAGAAGTTGGAAGGCAAGCAAGGGCTGAGCTGAGGATTGTGGAAAAAGAAATGAGGGCTCTTAGCTTTCATGGGTTAATTAAATTTGTGAAACAAAGCATGACCAGAATGTTTTCATGAGTGGTCACTTGGTGTCTGGCCTGAGATTTTTGGCAACAGATTTGAATAATGGTTTATCATTTACAGTTTAATTACTAGGAAAACTGTAGGACCTGGTAAAACACTAAAAGCATGTAGGTTGTGTCGAAATTGAGCATGTAATTTTGACTTTTCTTATCTGGGTATTTCAATTCTTCACTTCTAAAAAAATTTGAATATTTCTCTCTATTTTAAATGTGCTGTTGTGAAAATAAATTAATATGTACTTGTGAATCTCTCAGATATTTCAAAATTTTCTGTGGGAAAACTGTGGATACTATATTAACTGTGGGTAGTTTAAACAGTGTATGACAAAGAAAGTCTGGAATTATAATGGGGTCACTCCATCAAACAAAGAGGAAAAAACAAAGTAGTGAAGAGCATGAAGAGTATATCCAGTGAGATGTGCCAAGCAAACATTTTCTGAAAAAAAATCAAGTGAGCATCTAATTACAGCTTGGTTATCTCATGGTGCACTAAATGGGCTGAAGTATGATTGGAAGCTGCTTTAAGACTTCCTAACATTTCATACCTTAACTTAGTCACTCACTATTTTTTTTTTATTTAACATACCTCTTTTTTCCTTTTTTTTTTTTAATATAACATCAAGATGTAAAGTCAAGTTTCAGATGGAAATGAAAGAAATTTAGATTATTTCTGTACCTTGTAACATTATGGCTTGAATGATATTGATGAAAGACACTGATGAAAGATATCAGCAGTGTCTGCCTAAAGACAGGTCACCATTTACACTGAAAATTCTGCTTGTTCATGCATGCCTTCGAATTAGCAATGTGTTTCTCAGACTGTAGAGCCATGTCTGAGGTTACAGGTTGATACTTTGGAATCCCTTTTGTTTTGTTTCCTCTAAATATTCTGTCAAACAATTTTGTTGAAGCTAAAAAATTATGAGACTATTACAGAGCATTTAGAGAAGCATGTTTAAGATGGAGAACAACTTAGCAATACAGTTCAGATTCTAAAATTATGTACCTTACATAACCAGGGAACAAAAAATTTCAGGGTGACATCTATTATCATTCAAATGTCTTTAACTTTGAGTGCTGAGTGTGTCAATACTCTGCTTGATCAGAAATATTTGCAGAAAAAATTCAACACTATAGCAAAAAAACCCAAGAAAGTCCTCAAAAAGGTTAGCTCTCAAGTGTAATATTTATAGAGGAAAAAAAAGGAAAGTAATATAGAGACAAATGTATTTTTTTAAATAATTACTAAGGTTTCTATACAATTTAAATCATTACATTTTTCTATAGGTTTTTACAGAGGGAAAAAAAACTGAAAGGTAATTTAAAGGCCAAAGCCCAGTGCAGTTCATTAGCAAGTTATCTAAGCCCCTTCTCCAGTAAGTAAATTAATTCCAATTTCTTTCAAAAGAAAAGTTACAAATCCTGCCTAAAGCACCAGCAAAGTATCCACATATCAAGCAGATGGAAGATGCTCAGCGTGTCAGGGTCATTTGTAGATACAGGCAAAGCTCCCTGGGAAATTTTCCTTCCAGGAAGTTCCAGTGTAGGAAACAGCCCCATTTTCTGGCTTTTCTCTGACTATCCCAACCTGCCCTTTGCACACTGGGACCTTGCCTTCCAGCTGTAATTCAAAGTTGGAGTGAAGGTCTGACACTGATCTCTTCTTTGTGATGATCAGTGACAGGACCTGAGGGAATGGCCTGAAGTTGTGTCAGGGAAGGCTGAGGTTGGATAATAGAGAAAAGTTCTTCACCCAGAGGGTGGTTGGGCACTGGAACAGCTCCCCAGGGATGTAGTCACAGCACCAGTATGAGAGAGTTCAGGTAGTGTTTGGACAATGCTCTCAGGCACATGGTGAGGCTCTTGGGGATAGAGCTGTGCAGGGCCAGGAGTTGGACTTGATGATCCTTCTGGGTCCCTTTCAATCAACTGATTGTCTGATTCTGTGATGGTATGACAAGAGCAAGATGACCCAGCAAGAGAGAAGCAAATGTATCTCCAAGTCTCTAATCATGGAGCTCATGAAGATCAGGACATTAATATATGGGAACTGTCTTACCCCATCCAGTATAACCTACATCCTTGCCATCACAGGTACATGTTTTTGCTCTCTTCAGGGAGAGCTAAAACAGCACTGGAAAAGAAAGAAAGATGAAAATTGACCTGAATGCCATCCACTGATGGACACAAACAACAGCTTGGAGGTTTTTTTGCTTACTAGTGAAAGGATTTGGTTAACCTGTTAATAAATTGCACTGTTGGTGTTTCTATGGTGATAGCAAAACGGTGATGCTTTGAAGGTCTGAGAACAGACTCTGGACAGCTAAGAAGAGAATAACTAGGAGTTTTCTTATTTTAAAAAAATCTGCTTTCAAAGAGAACTATTTATTTTGTTAAAAGCTGTTAATTAGATTTATGATTCCAGTGCTAAAGTGAAAAAGTTAATATGATAACATTCATTGCTGTGGATATTGATAGTAAACCGTACATTCTAATTTCAGATTATTCCCCCAGGTAACTAGATTATTAGTATTATTAAATTGCAGGCTTTATTGGGATTTTTAACTGTTCTCTCCACAAAATTAGCTGAAAAAATATTCAAAAACACTGCTGAGTTTTCCCTATGCCAGTAACTTTTGTGTAAAAATTACATTAATATTTTGGAGTCCCACAAATTTCTTTGCATTTCCTGTGTTTCCATGACAATGCACTAAATCAGGGCGTTCTTAACCACAGTACCTGGGAAGCTACAGCCAAATTTGAGAAGCTGTACTTGATATAATCTTTCTGTACAAACTATTACCTTGAGGTCAATTATGGGAAATTATTAAACTTGGTTGAATAAGAGCATTAAGATTAAAGTGATCCAGGGGGACAGATCCATGATAGGAAAAGCAGAAACTAGTAGCATTTTTATGTACTGATTCAAAATCAAATATTTATGTATTAATCTTCAAAAGATTTTGTTTAAGTCTGTCTCTGTAATAGTTAGGCTGAATCTGCCTAACCCTCTAGGGAATTAAATTTATTTCAATTTATGTGGACAAAGCCACCTGCATATCAATTCCTATCCCAGCTAGCAAACCTTCCACCAGTATCAAGCCAAAAACCTGGAGACCAGGAAATATAATTTTTGAATGTGGTGTTTTTCCATCTTTCACCATGCTTTCAGATCTACAACAACACAGGCAAGGACACATCCTGTTACAGGGAAACTATGGCTCAATTCTTTACATCCTAAAAAAGAAGGAGATGAAGGAGATTATAGTTCTCTGGCAGCAATATCAGACTATTGAAGGATTTTGTTTCATTTTTTACTGGAAAAATCAATGCTGCAGCACACACCATGGGCGAGGAAGAAGCATTTCTGTTGTGTTTGAAGAAAGAGGAGCAGAGATAGTGCTCCAACAGGTGGTTTTCCCATGCAGTGCTTAGGTTATTTCCAACTGATGTCTAGAGAGCAGCTGTACCTCTTACAGGTGAGTGCCACACTGCACACTGCCACCTGCCACAGCTCAGAAGACTACTTAATATTTGATTGATCTGAACAAACAGTTTTCCAAGGAGAAACTCTGAAAGCCTAAAAAACCCTACAGTTTGACAGGAAGTCTGAGATATTTGAGCTCAATAATGAAATTAATGTCTCCTTTCCAGTCATGAGCCACAGAATCTGAATAACTGCATACAAAAATGGGCAGAAACATCTCCTAAAACTTATTATCCAGTTTTTCCCAGACAGATCTGTGGTAGAAAGTTGGCCTAGCCTGACTCTTTAAGATAGTGAATCATAATGAGAGGTAACCTATATTACAGGAAAACATTGCCACAGACACTGCTAAAATCCTTCTCCTCTTTATTTCCCACTGATTGCCTTCATTTCACCCACCTCTACATCAATGCTTCAGCTATTAGGACTTGACACTTGTTTCAGAGGTTCTATTCTTTGGCAGGATATCACAAATGTTTGTAACAGGCATTATAAAACCTAAATTCTTTTGGGATTTGAGCAGACAGAATGGAAGATCCTCACTCTCAGAGACATCTACTGGAGATTTTCCTGTGCTATCAGGATTCATTGAGGACACTGAGAGAGCAGGCTGGGGAAATTACCTAATATGAATGCATATTTGATTAAATAGGTTAAAAAGGGTCCCAGCCTCTCATTTCATTTGCATTAAGAGAGAGCAACTTTCAATGAACTTCTGTCCTGATGTTAGGTAATGGCATGGAGCAGGTTAAGCTATTGGATATACATGATATAATCAAGAACATCTAGTTCAGTTCTGGCAGGGGATAAATATTTTTGCTGTCTGAAGGGAGGTCATCTGCAATCTCAAGAGATATGCAATTTCCAATGAAGAAAGGCTGTGAAAGACAGTTTTAGGGAACACTGAATATTGATTTCCAGTAGATGCAGAAACTCTCATTGTCTCATCTACAGAGTATACTTTGTAGTTTGAAAATTCCTGGGTCTTAACCCCCTCAAGTTCAGATTAGTAATCTTTTGAGGAAAAAATGGGAGTGAGAAAAATACTTTGAATATACATTCTGCCTCGTACTGGTGTATATCATACAGCTACAGTACAATGCTGGTATGATGCATAGCTATACAAATTGAAGGCTGGGCCCCCAAAATGCCAATTTTATTGATACAAATGTTTCTTTGATTTAAGTATAAATTTAGGTCCTCATCCTGAAGGACAGACCTGTAATGGATTTTCACTGTCCAGAAACTCAAATTGCTGGTTTAGCTATACAGCAGATAAATAAACATAGAACACAGAAGCTTTATTGAAAATTCACATTGGAGAAACTTCAGAGAGTTTAATTTTATCAGTTTACATATAATATCCATTAAAAAGTAAAAAAAAAAAAAAAAGACGTTAATTTTTTTAACTTTCCTTTAGTTTAGTTTAAATTATTTACCAGCCCTAATGCATCACAAGTAACTTTGCAGCTGATGCTTCATCAGCAGTCACAGAGCTGCCCACATACATTGCTAATGTTGATTGTAATTACTACAAAAACTATTAAACATCCCTGAATGGGAGAGTGTCACTAAGCTTTCCCCCTGCAGAAAGGGTTAGCTGTGGCATCTGGAACCTGGTTTAGAGCCTTTTGCTAGCAAATCATTCACTGTATGATAGACTTGTCAGTTGAAAAATCACAAAAACCACGTCCTCTTTCCCCTCCAGATACTTTCTAAGCAGATTCCATACAAGAGCTTTGTCTCTGTAATGTTTTTTTACAGTTTTTTATCCTAATTTCTCCTCCAGCTATTCCAGCCTCTCAAAGAGAATTCTCTGCTACCTGTATTTCTTTTCCTTGTGAAGAGCTTCAGCTGCTGTTGTTATCCTGAATCAGTTCCCAGCTGGTTTTGAAATTTGCTTTTGTCCCACCAACACCTCTCTCCAAAGGAGCTACATTCATAACACATCTTTCTTAACACTACACCCCAAGTGGACCTAGGCTATGCTGTGAAGGATATGCTCCAAAGACTTACTACAACTTAAATCAGGTGGAGGCAGGGAAATAGGAGGATAGTAATATGGAACCATTGTGCAACAAAAAGATTAAAATAGATTAAAAGCAAATAAAAAAGGCAAAACACCCCAAGATATGAATTACTCAAATAGAGTTGGACTTTTCTATAAATAATTCACTGAAACACATTTTGGGGGGATGGAGTAAAACACTTTTTATTTAAAATAGGACAGGGAACAAAGGATTGTGTCAGAACTACATCTGGCATTCCCATCCATGAGCAAACACCACTTTCCTGTTGCTGGAGTGCACTGCTATATATTGGGGGATCAAGGGAGAGACTAGAGATGTACTTAAAAGAATAAATCCTTCTCATGCTAACACAGAGCAGTAAAAGTGGCTGTTTCTCTCTGCTGACTGTAAAGGCAGACCAGAGCAATTAGCTCAGGTGCTGGTATCTGTATTGCAAATATAGAAAGTAAGGTGAGCTGAGTGTCTTGGAGCCTTTTCACTGTTTTTGGGACACTTCTTTATGCTCCTGCAAGCTATTTTATATTCAAAAGTTCTTTCTTATTTCAAACAGACTTAGAAGGGAAAAAAAAAGATTAAGTTGGAGAAAAATTTTATCATTGTGTCATTTCTAAATATATATTTTTGTATCAGTGCCAAGGAGAACTTTCTGAAAATCTTCCCTTGTTTTTACTTCATATTTTAAAATCTCCCCCTAATCTTGTGATACCGAAGATTAAGAGGTTAAATTGTCCATATTAAGGTAATCAGAAAACTGTTTAATTGAGCCCATTATATTTTTCTTCCTTGCATGAGGCACTTGTAATCAGACCTGTGCTTTTCAGAGATCAAGGAAGGACAAAAGACTAGAGAGACAGAAAACAGCTACCAAGTCATTTCCAGGCACAGCACTGGTAAATAATACATTTAAGGGAAAGGTATATTTATTTTTCTATCAGGATGGTGTTCTCATTGTTTTGATACTGCATGCACTTATGCAATTTACAGAGTAATTTTATGGTTGTTAGTAGAGATGAGATAAACCTGATGGGAAAAAAGGGAACACCAAAGCTCTTCCCAAATCTCAGTCCAAATGCTGAATATTATCTAAGCATTTATAGTGTTCTGATATTATACATTTCAACTGCATGAAAGTATTATCCTTTAGATCTTAACCCACTCATTCCCCTGTTAGATTGATCAGATTTTCTGCTCACTTAGCTGTATAAGAGTAACTCTGGCTCTTGCTTTCAGATATTGACCATACTGTAGCTCTGTAAAACATTTGGCAGTGTGTTTAGACTGGGGAACCAAAGGCTGGAGAGCAGCACTGCAGAAAGGGACCTGGGGGTCCTGGCTGATGGCAAGTTGAAGATGAGCCAGCAGTGCCCTGGAGCCAGGAGGGACATCCCTGTCCTGGGGGCATCAGGCACAGCATGGCTAGCTGGGCAAGGGAGGGGATTGTCCTGCTCTGCTCTGACCTGGAGCAGCCTCACCTCCAGTGCTGGGGACAGTTTTGGGCACCTCATTGTAAAACAAGACATTAAACTATTAGAGAGCATCTAAAGGGGGCCATGAGGATGGTGAAGGGCCTTGAGGGGAAGCTGTAGGAGGAGCTGCTGAGGTCACTTGGTCTGTTCAGCCTGGAGAAAAGGGGACTGAGGGGAGACCTCATTGCAGTTACAACTCCTTGTGAGAGGAAGTGCAGGGTCAGGTACCAATTTCTTCACTCTCATGACCAGTGACAGGAGTTGAGAAAATGGAGCAAAGCTGAGTCCAGGTTAGGTTGGATATCAGGGAAAGGCTCTTTACCCAGAGGGTGGTCAGGCACTGAACAGGCTTTCCAGGGAAGTGGTCACAGCACCAAGCCTGACAGAGTTCAAGGAATGTTTGGACAATGCTCTCAGGCACATTGTGTGACTCTTTGGGTGTCCTGTGCAGGCCCAGGAGTTGGACTCAGTGCTCCTGATGGGTCACTTCCAATTCAGCATATTCTATGATTCTATGATTCACCATGCATCAGGATCTCAGAAAGGACCTTCTTATTTAAAGATTTAAATAAAGATATAAATCCCTAGCAGAACATAAAATATGTAAGTAAGGTGTTCATCACTGGTGTGTTCCCACAGCTGGAACATCTGGATAAACATTGTTGTCATCTTTCCCCTTTATTTTGGTGTGACAGCCCAGAAATATTGTGCCTGCATTATTGAACACCTACAAGATGTGGTTTCACCAGGTCTCACTAACTTTAATAGCAATTATTTAATAGCAGTTAACTCCATCAGTAAGCTGCTTTGAAAAGTTCCCATTTCTGCAGGTAGAGTGTTTTTCCTGAAAGCTGAGTGTTTCCCTGCACACACAGACCAGCCAGCTCTGTTACTGGCTGCCATTCCTAGCAATCCTC
Source organism: Lichenostomus cassidix (assembly GCF_008360975.1). NCBI lineage: Eukaryota > Metazoa > Chordata > Aves > Passeriformes > Meliphagidae > Lichenostomus > Lichenostomus cassidix. Next base: position 11,104,418 of record NC_139482.1, read on the forward strand.
TCTGCTGCGACTGGAAAGAACCCACCTAGAATTATGAACTGCATGGAAGGTGATTTTAACATGCATTTTCCAGTGGATTTTTATGAAGTGATCTGAAGAGAAAACCATTAATTCTGCTGGAGATTAGCAATAGCAGCTGCACTACTGAGGGCAACATCAAGGATCCCTCCCTTCCCAGCAGCCTGGCACAGACAGCCATGCGGAACTCGAAAGCTTCTTCTGCATCTCTAAAAAGCCTTTCATTTTTCTTTTGTGCAGGTGTCCTCAGTGTTTGGGGTTATAAATGAGCAGCCTGTGACCACCCCTCCTCTTGGCACAGCTCTCGTGTAGCTCCAGCACTGCTGGCATCTGCAGAGAGCCTCCTTGCTGACCTGTACCCACTGAGATTACAGAAGCACATTATTTCCCTGTGCAGCTCTTTCACCTCTCACTGCAACCATTTCCTACACAGACACAGAATTTATATAAAAGGCTTTCCTCAGCTTTCATCAAATCTAGGTTGCAGGCCTATTTCGTAACATTAATTCTCTCCCTCACCAACCGCCACATCAATTCAGTACTTTATAAACTATTTCAGGGATCCGATTTATCAGGCCTGACAGAGCTTCACACTGAAATAAACAGCACTGCCTCTGCTGAGCTCGCTCAGTGGCTCCTATTTATCATTATTTAATTCAAGGGCCTAAAATTCTCTGACATTATTAATAGTAAGATGAATCACTGGAAAACTACAGAATCTGTGACCAACGAGGCTGAAATAATCCATTTTGGTGAAAATGTCTACGTGGAATTGCATTCCCTGATGGGTAGCTGCTCTGTCATTAGCGACTCCATATGCATGGGTGGTAGAGAACTGAAGCATGAAGTCCCCATAGAGTGGGATACTTCAACTGCCATTCTCTCCCCAACACTTAACACCAAAGCAGAAAATAAGGGAATGCAGCACAGCTCTAATGCCTCTGTCAGTTGAATTTAAATGTACTAATTTAATCCTTTTTGTACTTGATTAACTTTAACTTGTCTGAGGTTGAACTTTTGTGTTAACTGGACCTGCAAATCCATTAGTTCATTATGAGGACTGTATTACTTAGGCACCTTGATGAGAGATAATCAGCTGCCTGGAATGTATATGAGCACTTGCTGCCTTAATTTGGCACCTCATTAGTGATATTTTTCAATTTTGTTTAAATGAAAGGGATTGCACTGGGAGTTTGTCCGGGGTCTGCAATTTCCTTTATGAATAGCCAGCCTTATTCAGCAGCTGCATGACACAGTAAGAAGTTAAAGATTGCAGAATTTGTTTGGTTCTCTGTCAGGGGCATTCTGGGTACCTAAGGTAGCTGGACAGGCAGATCCCAAACCCTTTCCTAAAGGGGCTGAGGGCTGTCACCCCACCTCCCTGACCAGAGGTGACCAAAAAACCTTGACGAAAAGGTAAAATTCCTTTAAAAATTAAGATTATCCAAAATAAAAAATATATATATTTAAAAAATAGTCTTTTTATTTCCCCTTCCAGAGGGGAAATTTACTTATTGCTGTTTTGTTATTTGCTGTTATTTCCTTGAACTTTGGCAGCTGATTTCCTTATTGGTGACTGGACAGAGACTGTAACTTTTGTAAAGTACAACCAAGGACAAAGGACCAAGCAGACACAAAATTATCCTCTGAAGAATTTCTGCAGTACTTCTTGTCCAGGGGATTACCTCCTAAACAATTAATCATTCATCCAAGTTAGAACTCCCAGAGCTGAAATACACACCTTCACCCTTGCCCAGAGTCTGTCTTCAGGCAAAAGTCTGTCTAGATGACACAACCAGTTTGGCTTTCTCTGGTTTACACAATTTCCCAGTGCTGTGTTAACAGCGTGACAATATCAAACACCTACAGCATCATCCTGCTGTATCCGAGGGTGTAGAACTCCTTCAGCATCGTGGGATGAATACACCATTCTGGAATGTTCTAACACAGTTTCCCATTATTTCAGATGCTTCAAAATGAAAAGGTGTAAAACCAACATTAACATTTTAGGATCAATATACAAGGCTGGAAGTGAGCAAAGCCAAGGGACACACAATATGAATGAGTCCAGTCTGCTCTAAGAACAATTATTCTTTCAGCAGTACAGTCATTCCATGCTATTTGGTTTTGTCTCTTGGAAGCAATGGTTGCCTCCTGAGCCTTTTTATTTTGTAATGCAGTGACACCCTAAGAGACCATGATTTGAACTCTTTTCCCAACATGTTAAAAAACAAATCAAGTCCTGGGCTTTCATATCACACCCCAACCACAGTGGAGATTACAGATAGCCACAATTTTATTTCATGCTTTCCAGATTACTAATCTGGGAAATGTATGCCGAGTGCTTCTGCCAGGTCAGGATCTATTGGTAAAATACAGAGATATTTAGTTTAATTATACAACTTCAGATGCAGAAAGTTGAGCAACATCAAGACATGTGATTTTTTGCCTTCTTTCCCAGAGAAACCTAGGGATTATTACTGGAAAAACCATAGAGGCTTGGCAAATTCATGTCTATAACAAGCTAGGCTTTGAGGATATTTTATGTTCTCATATAAAAAGTATAGTTACTTAAACTAGCAGCAACTTTGAGTATTCAGTCACCTTTGGGAAGTAGAATTAACTGAGCTATTGGGGACTCCTGTGATCTCAAATATCTTCTTAAGGAGATTTTCATGGAATCATAGAATAGTTTGGGTTGGAAGAGCTCCTTAGAGATCACCTAGTTCAACAACTCCTGCGGTCAACTACATCAGGGACTCAGAGCTCCACATTTTCAGGGACTGGGAATTTAACACCTCTCTGGACAATCTGTGCCAGTGTTTCACCACTCAAATCGGAAAAAATTTCTTCCTTATATCTAGTCTAAATCTAACATATTACAGTTTTATCCCTTGTCCAGTGAAATTTGTTTGCAAAGGTTTTACTCCCAGACTCCACAGCTCATTTCCATCTATTTGGTCTCTGCTGAATTTGGGGTTGAATCCCACTGATTCCATCCACCACCCATTCCTCCACACCTTGCTCCAGTCTGGGTTCCCAGAGCAGTGGTGTCAGATGCACAAAGGTTCATCAAGCTGTAAAACAGCAAGAAGCACATCCAGGCACAGCATGTTTCTGTGTGTAAATCAATAGCTCACAAAGTCCCAGTTTATGATTTTCAAAGCATTTTATTAACAGGTTAGGAAGTAGGAGCCAATGTATTTGTTAGCTGTCAATACCATCATTTCAAAGAAACACAAATTCCTGATATTAACAAATTATATATGGTGAACACACCATTTTTGCAGTATAGAATACTGTTGAAGAACTCCATTTTGGTTTCTTATCCATAGGAGAATTATTATGGTAATAATGTGTAAAATGGGGACTTTTGGCTTCAGTTAGGAACCACTGAATTCCCAAAAGTAGTTTAGCCTGTATGAAGATCCACATTCTACCTAATTTTAACCAACCAGTTCATTAATACTTCTGAGACTTACATGCAAACTATGGAGCCTTCTACAATTTCTCTTATCACCAATTAGGCTAATCCCTCTCCCAATCTGTGGAGCTTTTGGAATGTGTACATTAGTGGTAAACTGCATGAGCAGTTTGAGGTGAGACTATTAGTCTTAGCACAGGGGCTTTGTGAACGTCTCAGTGAACATAATTGTAACTATGTCAATTTATAAAATTCTCTCACTATTTAATTAGAGGTGGGATTTTCTTCTCTTTTATTTTCTCTCCTAGGGAACGCAAGGTTAACTCCCTAAAACACAGGGAGGGAAGGAATTGTGTGAAGCTCCAGAGAGGATACCCGCAGCAAGAATTTACAGGCAGCCGTAACTACAGTGCATGAAATTGTTCAGTTTTTGTCACGGCTCTGTCTTGCCATTATTCATAAAATTAGGTAGGGAGGGTTTTATTACCAGATAATTGCTTACAATGTTCTATGTCCAGGCAATAGCATTCAGTTTGTCACACAGCAGATCAGTCACTGAATGGGTGGAAATAAAAGGCTACATCATGGAAAGTATCTTGGGGCTGGTTTGGCCTGTCATGAACCTGTTCTGCATGTGAATCCCTGTTAAGTTGTGCTAGTGAAGCAAAAGACACTTACTCCTTTTGGTCTTTTTTTTTTTTTTTTTGTGTGTGCAAAACATATTTGTGTCTTTTTCACAGTGTTTGGATAATATCACAATAGGCCTATCTTTTCTCTTGTACCAGAAGAAGTGGTACACCTGTAATCTTATTAATAACCAAAGCTGGCTCACAAACAGATCCCACTGCCACTGCCTAGTTCTGCCTGCTCTCCTGACCTGATTGTGGGCTGGAGATGTAGTTTGTTTTCCTCAGGATTCCCCAGCACAAAACACTGTCACAGATTGCCCTCAGCTCAGACAGCCCAGTGACTGCATCTGTAGCATTGTATCACTATGAAATGGGTGATCTTTTTTGGTTGGTGGTTCCCTGGCTGCATCTGCTCTGAGAAATCAGTGATTTGAAAGAAGTTTGAAGCCACTAAGTCCAGATGAGCAACTTTTGAACTCCAGTCCATTGATTTCAATAGGGCATTTTGGACTGGATTTCATTGTTTAATTTCTTCTTCTTTCTACACAAGATGATTAAAAATTACTTTTCTTTCCTGCTTGGATGGCAGTGGAAGGAAGCCTTCTATTTGTTTCACTAGATCCAAGTCTTTTGCTGTGGGGTATTATTGTGACACCTTTACTCACACAAAATTTCATTCCACACTTCAAGTGAAATGATTGCAATCAATCAAAATAATGCTGATCCTAAATAATAGGACAAAAGGCAGCCTACTGGCAAGACAGTGCTTTGGACAGGTTTCATCAATCCATACTGGTATGCCATATTCATGCCACATTTTATGTTCAACTCTCAGCAGCATCCAGAAGCATCCAGTAACATCTCAGCAGCAGAATCCCTCAGTGCAGCAAAAAAGGACATATATTATGGATAACATAGGTACTGAGTTGTTTTTGTTAAGATTACATGAATAGTCCCTGTTCCTTCTCTCTGCCTAGCAGGTGTTGTCTGTCACTCCTGCTTCACTCCAGGTCCTGTTTTTTTGAGAGCACCTCAGCTTGCTCTGCTTTTGGTCGATGACATTGTCACACACCACCATCCTCACAGCAGGAAAACCTTCCAACATGATTCCAGCCAGGCACAGAGTTGTTGTCAGAATTGTCCTAGTTCTGTATGCCACAGAGTCAAACACATCTGTTCACATTAGCCCAGGGACCAGTTTCCCATACAGAGCTGTTCTACACAAAGGTGAAAATTGTCCCCAGTCCCAGTGCAGGTGGGTGGTGAATGAGTGGCTGTGTGGGGTTGCTTTGCTGGGCTGACCCACAAAATTGTTTTTTCTGAGAAAATCTTAGAAGAATCACCTTGTAGCATATATAAAATAATAGTTTAAGTCAATCTGATGGATGAACATATATAAGAGAGTAAAACACTAGAATAAGATGTTAGAAAGTGAATTGCATATCAAATTATTTTTAAATTTCCAACACTGTTTCCATTTTTTTAAATAATTCAGCCAGCAGCAGACACTTGCAAAAGTCCCCTCTAGGACTAAGGCTGGTTGTCTCTGTCAGATTTAAAGGATCTGGGAAAGAAGCTGAAGGCAAAAGGGAAAAGAATTTCAGTAGAAGTCACAAACTGTCAAGAGCTACTTTAGCTGTAATTTGGAATGAAAAGGGAGAATTGTGTAGAAATACTGTAGATTTCATGAAGGTCTTGGGATTTTGTAAAAAGTTCAAGGCAAGCCAAAGTGTTAAGACAAAGTTAAAATCTGTGATAAAATAACATTAACTGAAAATCTAATAAAGGTTATGATGAATCAAAATGTTTTGATTTCACCCTCTTCTTTTTACCAAACTTTCTCCTTCTAGCCAAAATAACTATAAAAATTTTTTGGAAAGCCGCTTTAGGCAAATGTGAAATTCAGAGATTGGTTTACATTTGGACTCGATGACCTTAAGTGTCTTTTTCAAACCCAGTGAGTCTAGGATTTTATTCTGTAAAGCAGTTCCTGTCACCAGGGACCTCTGGAGGTCACCTGGCCTTGCCTCCTGCTCCACTCAGGGCCACCTAGGGCAGGTTGCTCATGTCCTGTTGGGTTTTGGGTCACTTCGAGCAAGCAGACTCTTCCACATGTAAACCCATGCGAACACAAACACACAAATGTTTGCTTTACATACTTTATTCCATTAATTCTTAAAATTCTTAAAAAGAGTGGCAAAAATTCCAGTCTGCTTGGAAAATAAGAACTGAAACATTAACAACTATGTAATTTGTTGTTATTTATTGGCTAGCTGTTTTAAAGGGCTAAGGAAGATCAAAAAGTAGGCACCCAATATAAAATATTTAATTTCACTAAAAGATGGGAAATACTGAGATGCTTAGAGGAACCCTACATAGGCAGGTGAATGGGTAACATAATGGCAGATAAAACCTCTGTTGAGAAATGCACAACAATGCTCACTGGATAAAATAATTTGAAGACATTATTGTTGTATTACAGCTGAACATAGAATTACAGATGAACTTAAAAACTTCGAGGGGAGAAACAAAGATAATAGGAAGAGGATACAAAATAGTAAGATATCTATTACTTTCCTAGTAGAGAAAAGAATTATGAATTCTCACTTGGAATTCCATGCTCAGCTGAAGTCATCCTGCCATGAAAATAGCCCATGAGCATTAAAATTACCCAGACCTGGAAAAGGAAAATGATAAGTGACATGAAGAGATTTCTGTATAAAGATAGACAGAAACTACTCCAGTTTTAGTTTAGAAAGAGACAACAAATACATGATTTTGTCTTTTCCATGTGCCTTTTGTTTTGTTTCTCTAGCCCCTACCAGTTTCATCTCTTATTCTTTCCTGTTACTTCGATTTCATCCACCCAGTTACCCTATCTTCAATCTCCTTCACATCCTCTGTTTCTTATCTATCCCATCTTTCCATCCACCTCCAGCTCTCCAAATTTCTTGACCTAATCTGTGGTCCATTCTTTCTTTCAATATCTCCTCACAAAACACTACCTTTAAATATCTGTCTGCAAAACAATGCCAGCAGAGCAGAAACCAGTAAGCTGAAAAAGGAACAAAAATTATTGAAAAAACCTAAAGTTTGAATAAGAAATATTATGCAGCCATTTTGCCTCTCTTCCTTCCTGCCTGATCCCAAAATAGCCTTCTTCACTGTTCCTGAGCACTCAATTTTTTCTCAGGAAAAAAAAGTAAATCAGAGCTTCAGGTTCTTCAAATACACTTCAGCTGCTTTGCTTTCCTGTGTAGCACTAGCAGATTAATAAATCATCGAATACTTCATAGTGCTAATGATTTTTTTAAAAAATAAGGTTTTAATGAATGCAACTTTTATTTTCTCATGCTTCCCAATAAGGAGTCCTTGGATGCTTAGCAATGCAGGAACAATTTTTAAGTTCTGTTTTCTGATCAGTCTGAAACCATAAACTGCTCTGCTCTGAGCTGGTTCTGCATATAGTAGGATTAAGGCAAAGCAATTCATACTGCTCTACCTTTAATCTATATCAACAGGAGGGCCAATTTAGTTTGTCTAGGGCTGGTACTTAAAAAGCCTGATAGATGTAACCTGTGAGAGGCAAGCAAAATAAGAGCAAAGAGGGTATTAAAAAAGAAAAAAGAGAGAGAAAAAGGAGAGAATATGTGTGAGAATTTCCAGGTTTGGGTAAGGGATATATTTGGCTGATGTGATGATGCTGTATTTTGTCTCCAAACTCCAAAAAGGCTTTTTATATTTTTACATTAATAGACCAATGACCATTAATTGCTTGTGATTGTAAACCAAAAAATGTCCCACAATTTTTATTATTTTTAACTATTTCCTTACTTTCAGTGTGCAAACATCATTTTTGCACTACAGAAAGAAAGCACTTTAAAAATATATTTTTACAGCATAATTTATTAGAAAACTTGCATCATTTTATTATATTTTATTATGGGACCTTGCATAGTCATCTTTAAATCTTATACTTTAATTACACATTTGAAATTTTTTGAAATTATATCCATCTTATAACCATTTCTGTCAAACTTAATCTGTCCACCATTTTAGCAGGTGGTTCTATGAACCATTTTTATAATGCTTCCACAAGGTGTTATTTTATTGTACATTATTCTTGCACATTAGAACAGTAGGCATTTGCTAGCAACTCGAGTTAATGGCATAGAGACAGAGTTTGCTACTTCATCTCTTCTTGCTGAGGCAGCTCTGAGTGATATGTCCTCACCAGCTAGATAATGACAACTTATTAGACCTGTGAAAATTAATGCTATTTGTCTGGAAGTAATAGAAAGACAAGCCTGTGATTAAGTGCTTCACTTCCAAAATGCATCCTGTTGCATCTGAGAAGCATCTTTTGCAGCTGCTTGGCAAACATTGTTAAATATGGGGATTTTGCCAGGGCCTGAACACTGGAGCTTGCCTTTATGATAAAAGTGCAGACTGGGTTTATGTGGCAAGGTTTTAGTAGCAAAGGGTGCTGCAGGGGTGGCCTCCATGAGAAATTGCCAAAAGCTGCCAAAAACAAGACAGTTCCTTTCTCCAGAGCACCTGACACTGTGCTAGCTGGACAAGTATTTCAAATGCTGGCAAAGGAAACAGGCGTTCTCCTCAAATGCTGAGCACAAAAGGTACAAGTACAGCTCACCTCCACAAAAACAAACTCTCATACCTCCCAATACAGACTGGCCATGGCCAAAGTGCCTATTGAGAATGACCAGTGGCCCATGGTAATTCTCAGACCCTTCTGCCAAGCACCCAGGAGAGCAGTGGCTGAGCCAAACTGGGATCAGGTCAGACACTGACAGCCCCAGGTGAATCAGCTGTGTGGACAGACACATTGCAGTGTTCAGCCCTGTGCCCTTCTAGATTATCAGTAGCCATAGCCCATGTTGGTAAGGTATAAGTTGCCATTGTGCTACACTTTCAAATTCAAAACCCTAACTTCAAATTTATTTTTATAATTTTTTTTGAGGGGTTGTATCTTCATCTGTTTTGTATCTTCATCTGTCTTGTATAACCGTGAGGAGCACTTAAGCCCACTTTTTTGGGGTGACAAAACTGTCACCTGTAGAGACAGCCACTCCCTGGCACATCCCTGCAGCGACTCCTGGTAGCCAGCATGGCCAGTAGAACCTGAGATTAGGATTACAAAGTGCCTCTTTAATCTGTATTTTCATTTTCATCAGTATTGGTGATCCATAGGATACACATCACAATTTTAGCTCTAAAAATATTACATTTCTAGCATGCCATGGAAGCACATAGATAATTTTGATCAGAAAGGACTTCTTGATGTCATCTAGTCTAACCCCATCCTCAGAAAAAATTTAATCCAACCAGGTTGCTCATCTCCCAGTCAAGTCTTGAATGTCTCCACAGTAGGAGATTTACAGTGTCACTGGGCAACCTCTTCCAGTGTTTGGCCACCATCACAACAGATGAAAATGTCTTTTAATGCAAAACTGGACGCAGTGCTCCATTAGCTACTCAGAAACTGGAGTAATTCCATTGAAACTTCCCTTCTGAAGAACATAACCAAGGCTTTATTTCAGACACCTGAGAGGTGGAATGCAGTTTATAAGCCATGTCTATAAAATGCCACAGATGTTTTCTCCACTCAGCCTTTCCTTGGGCAAGTAGATATTGGATCCCAGTGGTGGAATCAGCATTTGCTCCTAAGAAGGAATATTTATCAAATCATACCGTGCAGAAAGAGATTGTGTTTTTTTCTTTCCTACTGATCTTGGATTCAGTGTTCTAATTTTCTGTGTTGGGAACAACCAGAAGTCCCACAAGTAAGCCTTTGTCCATAAACCATGAAATAGATTTAAACTACCACAGAAAAAAAAATGGACATCTGTATCATAGTCCTTCCATTTCCCTTTTCCAATTTACTCAGTCTCTTTTCATGTGCAACCCAAGCTGTTTTAAGGGTGATCATTTCGTTCACTGTGAGCAGGTCTGGGAAGTAACCACGCCTCACTGCTCTTGATGCTCTTCAGAGGCTGTAATTGCCTGCCTGGGTGCTTAGACATTTGGAACAGAGAGTTCTACCCCACACTTTCCCAGCACTGAACGAGCTAAGTTGGTCTGACCCAAATTGCCACTCAGCAATCTATCTTTTTAGCACCTTCATAAGGGATCTCTAATCTCTGACAGGAGATTGAATTAATTTACTGAAGTGTGTGACCATACTTAACAACCTTTCTAACTCACCCATTTTCTGGTTTGGAGCCAAGATTTACATAATTATTTCTATTTTTGAGCTGTCAGGATTGACACATTTCCCAAATGCCTACGTTTAGCCATTTTTAGCTTACACTTGCCCTAGCTGAAGTATAGTCCTTCATCTCTAGCTTTTTAAGTACTTGACGGACTTTTGTTCTTCGGGGATTGCAAAATATAATTCTGTCTAGATAGGCTAGCAGTCCACTGAGACCTTTAAATAACTCTGCTCTGATTATATCAAACACTTCCAGGGATCTTTAATACTCTTTCTGATGTAAGGCAATTTCAAGAATTACAAAAAATAACAGGTAACATAATTGAGAACTATTTTTCTCTAATCAAATTTGTCAGAAATATTTTTAAAAATCTCTATTTGAAAACTAGAAAGGGGATAATGCCTTTTTTTCTTCCTGTTTTTCATCATTTCTTTGACTTTTTTTTTAGATGGTACCTGAAGAGTGCAAGGAGACACAAAGGAGGTTGCCTTTCAAAAAGCATGCACACACACAGACACATTTTCTCTAAATGTTTCAGAACTCTGTTATTCATAGAACTATAATTTAAGTGCAGAGGGTTTGCTATCAAGGGGGAACCTCTAAAATGCAATAGACTATGTATAAAAAAAACCCAGCATAAACAAGACAGCCCTTCTCAGCAGCCCATGAACGTTTCATATCAAAGAACACAGAAACCTGGTGGCTGTCACTGTGTGGCACCTGCTGCAGACCCTGAAGTCACACTGAGCACTACCTGCAGCACTTCACACACTGGCAGGTCACAGCAGACCATGTGGATCCAATACAGCTCAAGAGCACTCAGGATTGCGTATTTCCCTGGTGTAGTAAAATGTTTAGTATTTTTCAGCTCTTGTCTGCTATTGCTGTACAAAAGAAAAAATACAGAAAAGCTCAACTTTTTTGTTGGGGTCTTTTTGGATGCAATTTCTACCTAAAGCAGCTTCAACAGTTCCACTCTTCATTTAACAACCTCTTTCACCAGTGGACTTTATTTGGGCAAGTGAAAAAGGCAGTAATACCCAATCTATGAGATGTCCCTCATCCTCCAAGCCAAAAGGCATCACATTTTTCAAGAAATCCTGTTACCATTTTTCCAGCTTCCTTTAGGACTGAAACGTAACAGTTACACATAAGAAGGATGAACTGAGGTCCCACAGACAACTGCAGGTCAAATTTCTTACTTTCTGGTTAAATTTGAGAATGAATACTTTTTAGATATACTTGACTCTATGAAATAAATTTATATCTGCCATTTTTTATATTTATATACAGTAATATATTTAGCCAAATACTATGTACAACATTTATTTTCCTTGCACATTTCAGGAACAGAAATTCTAATGAGACAAATTACTCTGTAAAGCTCCTTTGCATGGGGGAATAGAGCCAGATGCCAGAAAGCACTGGGGGGGAAATTAACATTATGATGGTATGAGAGCACTTTAAATTGCTCTACTCTCCCAGGGTAGAAAAAAGGAATTTAACACTCTTCCTTCTCACTTTCATTTTTTCTGAGTCTGAAACACTAACTGCTTTACTCTGTGGTAAATAATACTCTATATTAAATAATTTTTTTAAAAAAATAAGAAAAAATACCATTGAGAAACAAAAACCTGTGAACTGGGAGATAAATATGGTCTTCAGTTTTAGTGTTGGCTCTGTCTCTGCCATTGGCAGAAAACATGTGGATAATGGGAAAGGCAAGTGATGGAGAAGTCCATAATACAAAACAAAACCATGTCATTATATAGGACATTGGCAGAACATGGTTACACAATAAATTGGCAGTGTTCTTTCAGTTTGAATAAAGAATGAACACTTGTACACTGTATTACAAAACTGATAAGTGCCTTCAAGCAAATTACTTCTTTACAGATCCATTCTGCCATCTGCAATGTTATGTAATTACCTCTAAGGGTGTTTTTTCCCTAAGGTTTATGTTGCTAACATTCATAGAGTATTTGAGGTCCTTATCTACTTCAAAACTTGGGGTTTTTCTGAATGAAAAACTAAAAAAGGGAGAGAGAGAGCATCCAACAACTCCCCAGTAAATAAGTTCTAAATGAACCTTAAATCAAACTTACCACGTAAACCCAGAGCCATGATCCAACATTTTAAAGTAATGGAAAGCTTGTCAATCTATTCTGTTGACCTCAAAGCTGGTTCAAAGCCTATTGATACACAATATGCAAATATGTTAGATATACAGAGGATTTGTTTTATTTACATGTGTCATGGAAGTAAATTTTTATTTAAAGTGAGTTCCTTTTTTTTTTTAATGTCTCAGAAAATGTCACAATAAAGGCTTAATTTGATTTAAAATATCTTTCCAGGAAGAGTTGTTCCCACCCCAGTGTATTGATGCTAACCTTCTTCATCTTCCTCCTATGCCAGCAGAAAGACATCCATGCTGTGCCCTTACCACTGGCCAGGAGATATCCCTGACAGAAACCAGCAGGCTAGGTGTGCCACTGGTGTGTCACTTCTGCACAGGACAGCAAACATTTGCCAGGCAGGATGGGAAAAGACATTTCCATGAAGCTCTTGGAGAAATATCATTGCCATAAATGTGCACAGGGACGGCTCAAAGCATAGGTTTTTGAATGAGGCAGGACTTTGAGTGCAAGAGTGGCCCTATCACACTGATCCCCTGTGACCCGAGCAGAGTGAATCATTGCTCTTCCCCATGCTGTCACCAAGCCAGGTCTTGCAGCCTCCCCTTCATCCATTATCATGGAACAAACGTCTCCAGTGCTGCCTGACAGATCCGATGACTCCACAGGATTGTGGAATGTGCTCCAAGCCACAGGGGATCCTGCTCTTGGACAGCAACCCTCTGGACCACTGAATACCTCAGGTTAAGACCTTCAGTCTCAGTAAATTACACCTGGAATTTGATTCCCAGTGTGACAGAGGTTAAGGCTTACCTGGAATTCTAGTCCCCTGCATCATTAATCCCCCCTCTCCCCACAAAATCACATCTTAAAATAAGTTTTAAGAAGAACTATTGAAATAAAACCACTCAGTATCTTCCTGCTACTTGATCAGAATCACTGACTCAGGTTCTACTGTAGCTTCTCTGGGCTTTTTTATATTCTCCAGAGAACAGGGAAATTAGTTCAGGCTTTAATAAGAGAAGACCTATTTTTTGGACAAAAAAAAATTTAAATATTAAATTTTCAATAACTGTTTTTCTTAATAATTTTTGAAGAAATGGGGAAAATAGAATAGAGAATGGCAAGTATTTAATCAGAGAAGAAAGCGTGCATGATGTGTGAAGTGCTAAAAAACCATTTAACCACACACAATATACCAGTTTGCTGGAGTATAATGGAGGAGTTATTCAGAATTAACTGTTTAGGCCCTGCTCTGCTGCATGACCTAGGGATGGAAAGACTTACATGGCTTTTTATGGGTAGGACCAAAAGCACTCTTTAAACCCATATGCTCTTCTCATCAGAACATGATAAACCAAAGTTTGGCCTACCTAGCAACTTTATCTTTCATTATATGTGCAGAACACCTGCCCAAGTAAAAACGCCTACAGCATGGGCAGCGTGCCAGGAAAAGGCAGGCTGGGATCGTGGGAATATGGCCATGGTAGCAATCAAGCCTTCAATAGAAGCCATGCTGAGAAAAGTGAAAATGTTTTTGGAACCAGGCTGGGTTCACAAAGGAAGCTTAGGCTGTTTCAGGGAAAAAACTTCTGCAACTATGAAATATGTTGGGAGAGTATAAAACTGAAAACTGTAATAAGCCACTCATGGATTTAATCTGGGCATGTATTCCATTTTGCCTTATACTGGTATGGAATAGTTTCCATGGGCAGGGCAAACATTGAGGGCTACTGGAACACCTTCTGAGCTTTCTTTGGCACAACGGCCAATGCAAAAGAACTGCTTGGAGCAGCTTAACCAGGTATTTCTTTCTGTCATCTTACTTTATGGTGTACATTCTGCAACATTGGGTTTAAAAACCCCACTGTGGCTTTGCTGGGCATTCTTGATGGCTCTTGTGAACTTTCTCCTTGATTTTCACTTTTCCTTCTCCTGCAGATTTTCTTCAAAATCAGCAGGAAGTATGTTGTCCTGGCTTGTATGGATGCTACACTTCTGTTCCCAGGAATTGTGTTTGCTTTTTATTAAACCCACAAGACAGGCAATGATGCCAAGGTTTTATTTCCTAATGAGAGGAAGCCCCTTGGGTCCTGGGCATATCTTCTAATGAAATACCAGAGTGTTTCACCCTTATATATTCTTACAGACAGATTATTTTACTGACAATTTTTTAATTTTCAGCATAGGCAGAGATTTACCTAGAATTAGAGTTGTTGCTTTTTTTTTTAACACCAAGATTTTTATGTTTTCTATGAATAGAAAGTGGGAAAGATCTCACAGCCCATTAAACAAGCAGATCAAGTCTTAAATTGCTGCACTGGAGCACTCAGTCTAGAGGGGCAGTGGGTTTAATTTGCACTGATATGCTAACAAAACTAAGGGTAAATGTAGGATTTTTTATGAAATCTCAGGCAGCTCATCACACATAGGTTTTTGTGGGGTTTTTTTTAGGTACTTGTAAAATAACTTCAGTGACAAGGTGCTGACTATTGTGCTTTTCTTGAAGCAGTGGTGCCTTTGTTAACCTGTAGTCAATCTGGGAATTAGCTTATTGCAAACTCTGCAACTCATAAGCAAGAAAGTGCTCTGACAATAAACAACCTCAGATCATTGCTTTGATCCTACCTCCCAGCTAGACCTCAGCAGCCATAAGAGTAGAATGCTGAACTCAATATCACAAAAAGATTTACAGTAGCTAAGGACTTATTTCAGGATTTTAGTTATATATTTTCAATCAGTTCATATGGATTTAAAAATTTGCTGACAGACTTCTTTGAGTCAAGGAATTATGGCCTTCATTATACAGCTACATACATGTTGGGTTTGGTTGGAACTGTCCAAAAGATTTCAGAAGGTTTTTCCTGGTCATTTCTATTCTCTGGTAACAGACTATGATGTCTCTAATTCTCAGAATATCTGGGAAGACTAACCAAGTAGAGACATGGCTAGAATCTTTTCAGAAAAATGTTTGTCATCTGTAATACACAAAAATATTTCAGGGAGAGTGTTTATTCCAGGGAAGTAAAGCAGTTACAAAACAGCCACCATCCATGTATAGAAAATGCCTCAAAATGTTAGAATCTGAGTTAGGATTTGAAAGCCTAAATAGTAGTGGTCTTTCTATGTTGGGCAATTTGTACAGAAATCAAAAGAAGAGATGCTGGATGCCAGCTGGCTCTTCTCTGTTCAGCTGTAGGCAGAATTATCTCATCTCAGCTGTTACCAAACACAGCAAAAGGACCTTCTTGCACTGAATATACAAGTCCTCACAGCTTGAGCTCAACAGATAAAATCAAGAGTCAAGTGGCAATGTCCAAGCTCCTTAGTTTGGACACATGAAAACATATACCAGACTTTGGCCAGTGGGAGATGCAGACAGCTGGGGCAGATTTATTCCCCTGAATAAATCAATCATTTGCCCCAGGGTGAGCTGGCACATCACTCAGGATTCATTGACAGCACTGTCTCCTTTGACTGTAAGAGCTTAGACATGCAGCTCAAAGTTTGACACTTATGTTTAGGTATCTTTACCTGAATCTGAGCCCTAATTTTGAATTCAAACAATCAATGGCAGGATCAGGACAGAGCTAAGGAAAGCAGAGTTACTGCACTGCAGCTGAAGAGAAATTTAAAAATTAAGACTGTGGGGAAAGCAGATGACCAATGTCAACATTCTGCTGTTTAGTTAAAATAAAATGAAAAATGAAAAAGACAACTCTCCATCCTCCTCAAATCTGAGTGTTTTGACATCCACAGGCCACAGTTCAGTCACTGTACAGAAAAAGTTGTAACTATGCATTCAGCAAAAAAAAGTAGGAGCATTACGTGTGGTAGAAAAACAGTGGCTTTAGTCATGCCCCAAAGAAATTATAAAACTTGTCAAAACCTTACAGCAACTAGAAAACAAAAAGTGCACTCTCTGGGAAAAAGAACTGGGAGTCCCAGTGATAAACTGACATGATTACCGAGTGCTGCCACCTCTGAATACAGAAAATCAGGGTGAGCTGGTTTGTTTTCAGTGTAATATTTTACATAAAAGGCGAAGTAATAATACCCAGATCCTGTAAGGTTGCTGTTAAGAAAGGTTTAGAACATCTTAGATCAGTTTATAGATTTAAAAATATTACAAAAATTGAAAATTATTACCTTTTTTTGCAGGGTTTTGGTTTTTGCTGGTTTTGGTTTTGGTTGCTTTTTTTTCATAGCATGGCATGCTGCTGAGATCCTATCTGTATTCAGGATAATTTTAACTTGGCTATGTGACAATTTCAGTACACAATATGCTCATGCTTTGCACAAATGACTATATAATGTTTCATTAAGGACTGTAAATACCCATCAACCTAATCACAGAAATGCTGTTTCAGTGATTTTAGGGCCATTTAATCTGGGCTATGATGGCAGGGATGAATAGCTTTATTTCATTAACAGTTGCCACTGCAATTACACTGAGGTAAATATTTTTGTGGAAAAATTAAGCAGCTTTTCCTGTTGCCCTGACACATTTGAGCAATATAAGTATCCTTGTATGAAGAGTCTTTGCAAGTCAGAGGAGTGTTTTCCTTCAGAGAGCTTTCTGTATCACCTTTCTGCTCTGCTCAAACACCAAGAGCAGCTCCAACCATGTCGTGCTGATTTTTCACCTCTTGTTTGCATTTCTGCTTGAATTTTTTGTGATGACCAAATTCTCTTTCCAAACTATTTTCTGCCATGGGATTTGTTCATTCTGGCTTTACTAGTCAAAGACAAACTCGGCTGGTTCTTGGTCTTTGCTGAAGAAGGAACCAATTGAGGCTGTAGATAGGCTAATTATTTTGACACTTGAAATTTCTTATATTTGCTGTTTTAGTCAACTTCATCACTCATCTGAAGCATTTTTTCATCATAAAAATACTTGTAGGAAACACACTGAATCAGGAAAAATTAGATTTTTCTTTCAAAAAAGTGTCAGGCTAGGAATAACTTCAAGGCACAGCATTAGAACAAGTGCATAGACAACAGCAAGGTGACTGGAGAAGGAAACATTGTCAAAGGTGGTCAGTCTTCCCTGGACATCTTTGGTCATGCTTTCTGCATGCATGGTCTTCACTTTGGCTTTTAAGGAGTTTCTAATAATTTCCAAAAAAATTATATATTTCAATATGAACTTCAATCCTATAACAATTCTAGAAATGGCCACAAACTGATTTCAGAGGATTAGTTTCAAAATGAGGAAAAAGGAATCATTATCAGGGTACAGTGTCACAGAACAGGCTACCTAGGGAGTTGTGAAATTTCTGCCCTTGGAAGCTCTGCCAGCTTGCTAAAACCAGCCTGTGACTGACCAGTCTGGTGTTGGCAACAGTCCTACTTGAAAGGGCAGCCTGCACTAGGTGATATCTGGAAGCTCCTTGTAACCTGTGTTTATATGATTCCATGTCCAAAGTCTTGGATTAGTTATATATATACATATATATACATATATAATATAAAGTAGGACATATTCAAGTTTTTTAGCTCTGATGTAGCTCTTCTGTTTTAACAGAACTGAAACACTAAACTTGACAAAAAAGTATTGGGTTTTAAATCATTTTGATAATAACCACAGTTATGAAAAGGCAGGGTTGGAAGAAGTCTTGTGCAGCCATCCAACTATGATTTACTCATCCACTAGAGATGCTGTATGTTTACAACACTCATGACCTATTTTTTTCCTAACTTTATCTCTTATAATTCTTCTTTAATCTCAAGTTCTTCAAAGTGAAAAGAACTTGGTGTTTCATGGGCTCTGTTTGCAGAAGAGGGAATAAGCTGCCTAATGAAGGGTTTAAGCCAATGATAGGACCACGTAGAATATATTCCTTCAACACTATTAAAAAAAATCTCCTTGATCTGATATTCATCAAATTCATAGGGAGTTTTTATGTAGATTTCAATAGATAATGGATGTAGTTATGAACATCTTGAGTATAGGCACAGTTAAAGTTACCCTGAGGTTTAGTATTAGATATATATTGGGTTAGAAATTCAAAGTGCTTTTTCAATAATTACTTTATAAAACTACAGTAATTATACCATGCAGATAGGAAGATTTTAATGTCCACACAGAATGCTAACAATGAATGATACAATGGGTAAGGATATGGGGAGAAGAAAGTTTTTGAAAATATGACGTGCCTTAAGAATATGCTATTGGGACTTTATCCTTTAAAGAAGCCAAGTTTAAAGATTTGTGACCATGAGGGGTACTACTGATGACTTTGGCTGCATTTTTAATAAAGATAAATCTGTATATGGTAGTGTAATCAAAGCAAAGGCATACAGCATATTGATTTTACTGTGGAAGAGCTAATGGAGACAAGAAAAGCCAAGACTGAAAATGTCCCAAGAAGTAGTGGGGCAACTCTGTATCATATTAACAAGAAAACCCATCCACACCCTGGGTACACCAGGGAAGTGTTCCTACACATTGAGTGAAATCTCTTGGGAGGGTAATAAATCCTACACAACAAATTATATACTAACAGGTTCTTAGGGGAATTGAAATAAATCCTCACCGCCGCTTAGTGTGTAATCTCCAGATCAGATTCCCATTCTTCTTTAGAGGAAAATAATATATTACTTCTTATACTCTCTGCCAGCCAAATGCTATATATCAAAGTTATGAATGTAGTTGAAATATTGATTCTGAACCAAAGTGAAACTAAAGGAAAGTTTAATACATTCCCTAGATCAGAAAAAGAATTTTAATAAGGCAAAAAATACTAAAAATATAATTTCTGGTCAAAGGAAATCTAGATAAAAATGGAAATTAAAATAGGAAACAGAATACACCCCTTGACACTTGTTTTTATTCCTGTACGCTCAAGAATGAAAGCTCAGAATTTGATTGTTCTACATAAACAGCAGTAACAAGAACTAAAGCATGAAGAAAAGATTGTTGCAGGGATTAAAAAAAATAGTGTTGTACACAAATGTGCTTAACAAAGAATTCCTTGAAAAAGGAGATAGAAGATTCCCAGTATAAAGTGGCGAGCAAAATAACTGGAGAGCAGGGAAGCGCTGACTCTTGAAGACAAGCTCAGAAAGTGAGCAGATACATGCAAGAATGATTTTTTACTACAAAAAGCTTGTTAGCTCATTCAGAGGGAAAGGTTTCCCTTCCAGAGGTATTTCAGCAAAAAAAAAAAGAATCTGGATCTTCTAACACAAGCCTTCTGCTGTGCTGTTTTTGGCTGGGATAGAGTTAAATTTCTTCACAGTGGCTGGTTTGGGGCTATGCTCCGGATTTGTGAGGAAAAGTGCTGTTAACATAGGGATGTTTTGGTTCCTGCTGAGCAGAGCTGACACATAGCCAAGGCCTTTTCTGCCTCCCAGGCCACCCCACCAGTGAGGAGACTGAGGGGCACAAGAGGCTGGGAGGGGACACAGCTTGGACAGCTGACCCCAGGTGACCCAAGGGATGTCCCACACCATGTGACACTGTGCTCAGTAACAGCTGAGGGAAAAAGAAAGAAGGGAGGAACATTCAGAGGGATGGGGTTTGCCTTCCCCAGTCACCATTCTGTGTGATGGAGCCCTGCTGGTCTGGGGAAGGCTGAACACCTCTCTGTCCATAGAAAATGATGAATGAATTCCTTGGTTTGCTTTGCTTCTCTGCATGGCTTTTGCTTTACGTGCTGAACTGTCTCTATCTCTACCCACGAGTTTCCTCACTCTCACTCTGCCATTTCTCTCCCCCATGGCATCAAGGGAGAGAAGTTCTAGACAAGACTTTAATTGGCTCTTTTGCCATACTGGCTCAGAGATTTTGGTCAGGTTCCTGCCAGTGTTGTTCCCTGGATAAGGACAACAGAGGCAAACATGGTGATAAGTTATGCTCATGTTTCCCATGCAGGTCTGCCCTTAATTTATTTCAAGTTTTATCTTATGGTTTTCCCTCATGGCCTGCAAGTTTCTGTAGAGGGATTGCTCCTTTGCTCTTTGGTGATAGCCCTGAGATAATGGGAGAGAGCAGAGGCGTTGAAACCCTTACAATGTTACACATGGGGTGTTTTCTGAGGGCCAATTAAGCCTATTAGATTTCAGAATGGAATGAAAAAGAGCTTCCGAAAAACAAGTTAAAAATATTCAGGGGAAAAAAAGTGTCTTGTCAGAAGATTAACTACCACAGGATAAAAGTGCATGTTTTAAACTTAAGCATTAACAGCTTTGAAAAGCAAACATCTATTTCTCCATCCCCCAGTAAAACCACTATCAGCTGGTCTGCTTCTGTGGGGTTAACTGGAAACAAAAAGTGTTGCAGTAACAGAGATGGTGCTTGGGAAAAGAGGAGCATCTTTCTTTTCACCATTGCTGTACAAAGTTTTTCACTTTAGAGGAAATTGCTGATCCCTTCTCATGCAAAGAATTATGCTGGAAATAAAGGACTTGCCTACAGCAGAAAAGAATTAAGAAATGGATTTCAAAGAGAATAAATAAAATTCAGTATGAGTGAGGGAGCCCTCTGTGATCTCTCTTAGTACTTTGCTTACTAACAAGAAAGGAAGTTTCTAAAGATGCTGAAGGGTAAAATGAAAGTAGGATAATCCCCTAATTGAAAAAAGGAAGGAAGGAAGGAAGGAAGGAAGGAAGGAAGGAAGGAAGGAAGGAAGGAAGGAAGGAAGGAAGGAAGGAAGGAAGGAAGGAAGGAAGGAAGGAAGGAAGGAAGGAAGGAAGGAAGGAAGGAAGGAAGGAAGGAAGGAAGGAAGGAAGGAAGGAAGGAAGGAAGGAAGGAAGGAAGGAAGGAAGGAAGGAAGGAAGGAAATTCAGAAACAAAATACTGCTCAAATGGTTCATATTTTAGGCTTTCCAGACAGGAAGTGAGCAGACCCACACAATTTGCAAACTTCTGTGTATGAATAAGACTTTGGGCTGTGGATTTAGTCTGGATAACACAAGCAGGATCTAGAGAGTAAAGAGGGGCAGAAATTACCCCCAGACTCTGGGAATCTTGGTATCATCTGTCTAATTCTGCTGTGCTCTTCAGGAAGATGATTTAAGTTCATGCATGAAGGGAAGGAAAGCTTTGTGAAAATACTAGAAGGCTAAATATTACAAGATTTTTTGTCAGTGAAGAATTTGCTAAGAAAATACAGTAACAACAATGAAAAGATTGTTGGGTGGTAGAACATCCATTTCTATACAGGGAAAATAAATAGAAATAATTTTGTTACCAGTATCCTTTAGAGGGCCAGAAGTTTCAGAGTTTTCATTTGGTTAGTTTACTTGAGATTCTGGGTAGCTCTGTGTTCTGTAATTTCTCAACTGTACTCATTCCCTACTGTCTAGCTTTTTCAAAAGTTTATTCACATCAGCCTTCAAACCAACCTTATGGACAATTATTGCAGGCTTACCTCAGCTGAGATGACTCAAAGTACTCCTCTGTGGGCCTTAACTCTGATGATCTCAAGTTCTCAGAGATTAAAACATTTTTGAAAATTTTCCCCTTTTTTCTTCTCTACTTTGATGGTCATAATATACAAATAAGAATAATAGAACTTATTTAGGACTAGAATAGTTTTATTTTATTTTCATCTTGCCAAAATTTAAGGCTTTTAAGCAATGATTCAGTCACATTACTCTTAAAAATGTTCTAGCACCATTCCACTCCTTTTGGACCAAGGAATTTGGAGGTGGGAGAGAGGGCTGTTGGATTTTAGTGGAGTGAATGTGTATAGCAGTGTGCACATTTGTGCTGTTTTTTACACCAGTAGGTAAGAAAATTGTGCTGCTGTTCACTTGCAATTCATTATTATCTATCCTCCTCCTGCCTCTTTAATTTCTGTTCCTTACATTCACTAATGAATCATGTTCATAACTCCTTCAGTGTCTCACCCAGCCATTTTCCCTAATGAAAAGAGAGAGAAATGACAGATGATCTGCATGCACATTAACCCTTTGTCACAGTTTAACTCTGGCCAGCACCACCCAGACCTTTACTCAGGGACATGGGACAGGGGAGAGAATCAGAAAGACAAAAGTGAGAAAACTTGTGGGTAAAGATAAATACAATTTAACGGGTAAAGCAAAAACTGTGCACACAAGCAAAGCAAACCAAGGGATTCATTCACCACTTCCCATGGGCAGGCAGGTGTTCAGCCAAGAAAACCAGGCTCCATCCCACATTATGGTGACAAATGGCATCATTCCAAACATCCTGCTCTTCCTTCTTTTCCCCACAGCTGTTATTACTGAGCAGGTTGCAATTTGGGGTGGGGTACCCTTTGGTCAGGTGAGGTCAGCTGTCCTGGTCAGCTGTCCTGTGTCCCCTCTCAAGTCCCTGTGCACCCCCAGCCTCCTGGGAGTGGGGTGGGAAGCAGAGAAGGACTTGACTTTGTGTAAGCCCTGCCCAGCAATAGCTAAAGCATCCCTGTGCTATCAGCACTGTTTGCCTCACAAATCCAGAGCACAGCCCCCAACCAGAACAGTGAATAAAATGTATTCCATCCTGACCAAAACTGGTACATCCCTCCAAAGAGAACCCTGATGCAACAGAGTTCAGTTGTTATAACAGTAACACAATGCATGTGAATATTTTATAAATTTTAACAAATGGGGCTCCACCAAGGCTTACAGAATAACTAAAAAAAAAAATAAAAAAAAAATACCCAAAGGTCCTGGAGATGCAATCTCTACCATCAGAATTAGAGGAGACGAGCAAAACAATGCTAGAATAATTGCCTCACCAATCTTTTCCTTGCTGCTGTGACTTATTCACTTCAGAGCAGAGCTGAAAATCAGTCTCTTAAGATTTTGAATTGGAAAAATAACACTGGTTAGACTAAATCCATTCATCAACAATTTGTTATGGTCTGCCCTCTAATGGCTGCAAGCCTGAAATGGGCAGTAGACAATGAAATCGTGGCTGTAACCTGCTAAAGTTGCAGAACAAAAGTTGTGGAAGTACATTTTGAGCTTTCCAGTTCAAGTACAACAACTGCAGCCATTGCATAAGAACTGGGCTCCAAAGAGAGAAAAAATGCTAAATTAGGACCAGAGGACTATCAGCCTAAAGGTATTGATCATGGCAGTTCAAAGCAGTATATCTTTGTTAAGTAAAGTACTTGCACAAGCTCAGCTCCATAATATCCGTGTTCCCTGTGCAGAATTTTCTGCCTCTTTGCAAACTGCATGTTCTTTGATCCAGTCCTAGATTTCAATAGTCTAGTTGAATGAGGGAAAGCCTTTTAAGGTCCCTGGGTGCATCTGACTGCAGTTGGAAGGACCTCTTGTCAGATGTAAAGTTCTTAGTTGTGAAAGGAACTGAAACAGCCTCAGGCTGCCCCGAAACTGGAATGTGTGTGTAAAAAGCTGTTGAATCATCACCTTTTGCCCTCCTTGACTCATCCCCTGAAGAAAGAAATGTTTCACCACATAAAGAATCTAACCTAATGCTTGGTCCTTTTTGATGTATCTTATAAACCTAGAGGGAATGCTAAAAGGAAAGCTTATGCTATCCTAGTCAGAAAGAAGCCTATGAAAAATACCTGTTGTCATGTGCTAACTGCTTTAAATTATTCTTTCTTAGTTTAGAAAAAAGAAGGTGGAAAATGTTCATGAAAATAAGTATCAATGAACTGATATATTCCCTGTAAGCGGTCTTATCAGAAAAATACAGTGAATGTCCATAGGAGCTATATAATAATAATAATAAATACAGTCTGTGCCTTTTACACTGCCTTAGGCTGAAATTGTGTATTTTAGGCTATGAAAATGACATGCTTTTGGATTTTTAATGCATACTTGTTCATCCAAAAATGACAAACACACAGTGAAAACTCATCTCCACATGCATGTACGCAAAGAGGATCTAGACATTTGCTGCTACCTCTGAATCCTTTTATTCTCAGTCTCCCATTTAACTGAAAATTGCTTAGAAATCTTGGTGTTCACGTAGGAGGTAGACAGTCATGTAATGTAGTAACACTCACAGCTACAGGCTCTGTTATGCACTGGCAGTGGGAGGGCACACACTTCTACATGAGTGTCTATGCAAAAAAATTACACTGCTTGAAAACTTGTGGCATTAGACAGGACTAAACTGGATTGTATGTCCATGACAATTATGTTTTTATCAGCTCATCATCTATAAAAATGGTAAAATAAAATATAAATCCAGCTAGCACATTTTGTGGGTAAATGAGAATTAATTGTGATATTACTATGCAAACCAGCATCACAGACATTTTATAGCCAAAACGGACTACAGTGATTGTAGTCTGAGCTTGACCCAGGCCATTGGACTTGCATTATTTAATTCCTCCTTTCAGTTCTATGATTCTGTTTGAATCAGAATAAACACTTTAGACAAATATTCAGATTTTGTTTCAAAGTCCTCAGTGAGGCTCTCCCACCTTCCACGATGAGTTGCTGCCACCAGTAGCTAATTAATCTGTTGCACAGTTTGTAGTTTCTTTCTTGCTCTAGTTCAAAGTACTTACAAACTGTACTTTTGTTATCCTTGAAATTCTCTGTCATTTACTGAGCAAAGTGGACAGCCTCAGGAACTTGCTGTAAGGGGTGTTTTCTGCTCCTCTGGCCATTCCTAAGGCTCTTCTGCACAATATCAGTACACAAAGACAGCTCTGTCTCCAGACTCCTGCTCTGGGTTCCTTTTCTAAGGACCACACCTCTACCACTGTTTCAGACCAGGAATTGTATTAGACTGGCTAAGTCCCACAGCCCCCGAGTCCTTTTTCAGAGTCACAGATTTCCAGGAAGGAGTAATCCATTCAGGGAATTTAAACCCATCTACTGCTTTAATACAACATTATATTTGCATATAATGAAATGTATATAATTTGTTTATGCTCTCTAACAACTGAATATCAACATTTCTGCTATTTGCCATTTAACCTATTTTTGTGTCAGTTACCATTGCTTCTGATGAGAGCTTTATGTTTTTTTACCTGCCAGAGTTTAAAAATATATGTGCTTAATGACAAAAAGAGGTAGGCTCAAAAAACAGTCTCCAAATTTCAAAGCCACACTAGCATGGTAACTCCCTATCATGTGGCTGATTAGTCAATGTGGTTTACAAATAGCATATGTTGATTTAGTACTGTCTGGGTTTCTTTGCACAGCACAATGTCCAAAGCCATGTGGAAGTCTGACAGAATCCTATCAACCAAGCCTGGATCTTTCCAAAAGCTTCTTTTAGTGAGATCTGCTTTCCATAGACAGATGTTGATTGGCACCAATTGCACTGAAGTATTGCAAAGATGACTGCAAAGGGTTATTAGAAGGTTCTCTATTCAAGATTGCTGGTTGATGATGGTGGTGTTGGTATTCCAGTATTGATGTATATAACCACTATCAATATCTAATTTTGTAAATGGGAAAATGTTGTTTCTATTCATGATCTTATGAGAAAGGATAAAATTTACTTTTTTCATACCAGCACAGACACAGTGTAAAGCTGGAAAGTAACAATGAATATGATATAAAATTAAGTGGGTTTAATGTAAACTAAGCATCTGAAACACTTGTATCTGCAATGCAAGGCATGACAAGGTGAGACAAGCTCTGTGCAAAACTGCTGTCACTCCACATTCCCAATTCCAAACTGAAATGCTGAACCAGATTTTCAGATGCTGAAACTTGATGCAACTCCACTAAAGACATCCACTTTAAGGCAAAAGTGCTAACACAATAAAGAGCTTCTGCTTGTAATGCAAACTTTATGATTGTCATAAACAAATCTGAGAATATGGAGCTGGGAAAGTACAGCAGCCTTCCTCATGCAGAAAAGAAAATAATGTCCTCGTGTCCTGTAGTCAACGATACAGAAGAATATAGGATAGAGAAGAATTAAGACAAATTCTTGTTTCAGGTGAAGTAGAATAGTTCTTAAACAGTTTGGAAGGAAAACCGGTTTAAAAAAAATAAAGAGGTTAGATGCAGACAAGCAGGCAGTCAATTTTTTTTTTTTGTATTAAAGGAGAGCAACAATAAATTTTTTTAAAAAGCATGATTTTCAAATAATTAAAACTTTCCTTTTTCTTGGTTTAATGAGAGTTCCTGCTCCTCAGCATGAGCACTGGACTGTAGAGACTTGCCCTTGCTTTTTTGTTTGCCTTTGGCCCTTGGTGATCGATCTTAATAAGAGAGTTTGAGTGTATTGCTCCCTTTGCACCTTTTCCTTCTTTCTCTGCACCTACTTTATGATCTGGTAGTGAGGGTATTCTTTTATAAAGTGGTAAACAGAAGTCTGATCCATCTCAGTATGAAGAGGAAATTGAGCTGAGGTCTAAAATAGCCAAGGCAAGTACAAAAGCTATTAAGCCAAAGACAGGCAGCAAAAACTTCTCCAGCAAACTTTTTCCTTTTTTTTTCGTAAAACAGGATGAGTTCAAACTTGGCAGACTTCCTAGCATGGATTAGGAGTGATAGGAATGAAAATAAGTACCAAATATGCAGTCTTAAACCAAGTATTTCTGCTTTAAAGGCAGGCTGAAGCTTGACACACATTTCCTATGGATAACTTTAAAAAACCTTTGCTCACCATCTAGGTTTTTCAGCTCGTTTTTGATTGTATTTATCCCTTTCCACTGTCTCTGAAAGGATGGGTGAGTATCTCAGATGTTGTGAGTCAACTTGCCAGCGCTGGATTTTTGGGTGTTGAGAATACTAAATTTCAGGGTTCTAAAGCACATGTTGTGATGATTTTCCTTAGGGCTGGAATAACTTCTGCATCTGACATTTAGGTGTTTAAATCATATGAAGTCATATTTATGAACTAAAATCTCTGGGTTTAAATAGATTCCATAAAAAAAAAAAATCACTATGAATAAATTTGCTTCGTAACTTGTTGTCTTCCAAAGTCCTTTTTCCATTATAGAGTTCAAAGTTGTTAAAGCAGCAAAATGAGCAAGATTTTCCCATTGCATGAGATGTGGCTCACTGGCCCAGCAACTAGCAGGCCTGCTGGAATCAGCTTCTGCCACATGCTGTTGCTTTATCCATACAGGGTAGAGGAAATAATTTCTAAAGAGCCTCAGATGTTCTTAAATTATTTGTTTTACAGTCAATGTCAAAATAATTATTTTCTTTAAAGTCTTTAGTGACATCATTCGTGTACAAAGAAAGTGATTACAGTTGAGAGAGAGTCCTTTGGAAAAATATCAAGGAGCATTTCTTCCAGTATAATGCATTGCCTAATATGTCAGCTACTCAAATTTCATTAAAGCTGGTTCTATCTCCTGCAGAGGTTTATACAGAACCATGGCATGGCCAATGGTTACAAGAAAAGCAGCTGACAAAACTATTTAACTACAATACACTGTGCAGCTACCAGAACTGCCATTAAATGTTCACAATATTTCTTTGTCAACATTGCTGCTCTTTTTTTTCCCTCTGACTTTTTTTCTGCTTGATGCTCTTACTGAATTTGGAATGTCCATATTTGCTCATATATTTTAAATGGCCAGTCTGGATTTTTTGAGCATGAATATTCTATAGTACAGGGGAAGTTCTAGAAGGCTGTATATATTATGTAGGGGCAAAGAATAAAAAAACTCTTTTTTTAAATCTCTTCTTCTTTCTAGTTGAATCATAGACCCTTTCAAAAGCAATAGCAAGATGTCAATATGGTTAACTTTGGGCTGCTCTTAATAGTCATAGAAAATTTATGGTTGGAAAAATGATAATAAAAATAATTAGAAAGTAATAAAAAATAAACAAAAAATCAATCTCATTCCTGTATTAATGAAAAGCAAAAAGTGGGTACTCTCATCTTTCATGCCAGTGTAGCCTTCCTGTATTTTACCTAGTGACTCTTAGGAGATCCTTGTGAGCCTGAATAAATCTGGACTTCTCTGTGGGGGACATTTTCCCTGGAAACTTGAGGAAAAGATAAAAGAGCACCATGCAGAAAATGAAAATTTCTGAGATGTACATTATTCAACAACCCCTTGTATTCATATAAGGGATTTTTCCTGAAAATAGATGTAAAGGACAAGAACAGAGCTGAATGGAGACATGGACCTTTCTATGAACCACTTAGCCCCAAAGCTTAGTAAAGCATTTGTCCTCCTGGGAATGTTTGACAAATATTTCAAGGACAGATATCCAAATTGTACAGCATCCCTATTCATTTTAAACTGTTGCTACTTTTACCCCAGAGTAAGAAGGACACATTGCAGAACATTCTTTTTCATGAAGTGAGAAAGGAATTAAACAGACAATTGGGAAACTATCTGGACAAGGAGTGGGATATTACTTATTTTCTTCGCATCCTTTTGGTTTATTTTTCAAGGTGTCCTGGTTCCAGCCAGGACAAGGTCAAATTTTGCATTATCCAGGAGGGGTATGACCAAGACCTGGGGGTTATTCCATACCAGGGAGGGGGTCAGGAGTCCCTTCCAGGCAGGCAGTGGGAAGGGAGCAGCCAGGGGCATGTTGTGTCTCATGTGCTGGGTGTGAATCATTTGCCTCTTGTACACTCTGTTATCGATATTGCTGCTGTGGCTGTTCCTTTCTTATCTCATTGATGCTCCCAGTAAATTGTTCTTATCTCAGCCTGTGACCTTTTTCCCTTTCATGCCTCCAGTTCTCCTCTCCAGCCACCCACAGGGGAAGAGGGGAGTGAGCACCCAGGTTGGAGTGCATCAGTGGGAACACTAAATGGGGAAACACCATTCCTAAACCATGACACATTTTTTCATTTAGAAGGATTTTTAAATTGTTATAGACTACGTGAGAATTTGGGAACTTTTGCAGAAGAATGAGTGTTTAATTCTCCATTTGTTGTGGACTAGAATTTAAACAATATTTCTACTCTGGTCTGATCACAAGTTTTTAGACCTTTAGTCTGGAATAGACTAAAGGCCTTCCTTGACCTTAGAGAAAGCAACTTTTTTTTTCCTAATTTAATGCCATTACTTCTTCAAATTTTTTTTTCCACAATTTTGGGCATTTAATAATATCATATGTGGCAATGTTGAAAACAAGGCTCCGGTTCAAGTCTAATTAACTAGTTAATATATAACAGACATATTGCAGTACTGAATCCATAGAAGCCTGAAGTAGAGCAAAAGGCAGAACATTCTGCATTTCATTCCCAAGAAGATAACAATTTAATTTTTTTAGAAATAAAGATATAAGTATGTAAGTGATAATTACTTCAGGAAAAAAAACAAATTAATTGATTTTTTTTTTCCAAACAAGAGAAGTTTTCTGTGCTTTCAGTTCTCTTTAATCTGTCGTGGGTTTTGGCTGTCATTATTGGTCATTACTTTTCCCTTGGTTTACAACTGGACCCTGGGAATTACTTGATTATGTTTCATTAGCTGAACTTCAGTAATTAACTACCTTGAACTCTACATATTGTTGCCACAAAGTACTTGTGTAAGAACTTATGAAATTACCTACTGAAGAAGATGAACTTGAAGTCAACAACTTGGTGGCTTAGTTGTTTCAACAGTGTCACATGGAACAGGATTTTCTCATTCAGCAGGCTCCTCTCTCACTTTGGAATATTCCCAAGGTCTGTTATAAGGCTGCTCCACCTCACGTTTCCATCAATAAACTGCACTGAACATAGCAGACAACCAGGCTTAAAAGCAAGTCTCAGAGGATATCACTGCTCACTACCAGCATCAGGAACACTATTTTTGGACTGTCAGTCACAATGACAAATCATATCTCCCCAGTCTCTCTTCTCTACTGCATTTTTATATCACTTCTTTTTCCATGTAATTCATAAATCCTTACTTTATGGTAAGTCTTTTATGTGACACTTTATCAAGTGCCATTTTATGAGTCTGATAATACAACACATATCTTTGACTCCCTTCTATTAGATATTTCTGTGACAGGAGATTATGTTATTTATTTATTTTCAAAAAAAAGCTAAACAATCTGGGAAACAATTGGAAAAGGGGAAGAAGGATAAGAAAGAAATTTCTTCCAATGCAAATCCTCAAGGGAGATGCTAATTTGAAAAGACAAATGACTAACTGAGGAAAGTGTGAAGGAGGAGAGACAGATAACTTTAAAAAAACTAAACCAAAGTCTATAAAGAGTACTTGGAAGGAAAAAAAAACACTAATAGAAACAATCTGAGAAAAATCTTCTTTCTTGCTAATACTGAGCTAATTTAAGATATTTTTACTTCTTCATCTGACATCTTTCCCCTGTGGGAGTGCTAAGATAGCAATAAAAATGTTGTTCTGGGTTAATGATAAGACTCTTTTTTCCGAGAGCGAAGGGCCCCGACACCCCCTCTTTCACTCATAACAGAAGGGGAAAAAACAAGGTGAAAGGCAGTTATTTAACCTGATTAAAAAGTTCTTTTTTTAGACGCAGTCCCTCTCCTCCTCGCCCCCCACCCGGGGCCGGGTGGAGCTCCCTGGAGAGCTCTGCTGTCCTCTGGCCCTCCTGGGTCTCTGGGTGGCAAAGCAGATTGAAGAGAAGGGGTTTAAACGAGAAAAAAGAAGAAGAATGGAAAAAACGGGAATAGAGCTCACTCCGACCCCCGTCCAGCACGCAGTCTCTGCCGGGCGACGAATCCTCCCCCGGAGCGAGGCTTGGAGAAAATGTTTTCAAAACAACCCGCGTTTCTTTCTGTGGCTGGGTGCAGTTAAAGAGACAGGACTACACATTTTTACACATTTTTTCTTTCTTGGGCATATAAGCCAACGATAGGGGATAAAGGATTATCATATCATCAATGTTTATCATATCATCATATCATATCATATATATCATATCATATATATATATGATATATCATATCATATCATCAATGTTTATGATAATGATATTATCATATCATCAATGTTTTAGGATCATTCCATTTGATCATAACAAACAGGGTTGTTTGAAAGAGGAAGGTAATTAAACAGACATGCTTGTTTATATTAATACAACTGTTCTCCTTGTCAAATAATCTTAGTTAAGTCAGCTAAATGATTTCACAGCTGAGTATTGGCTCTTTGAAAAAAAAATGGAGAAAGCCATAATGTTAATGCACCTAAGAGTCGATACCTTTGGCTGAAGCCAGGCAAATTGCCAGCAGTGCTGCACACATTTCTCTGCCTTCTCCCAGCAATGTCTCCAGCCTGGTTTCCAGCTGGTGATCTCTGGAGGCTGCTGGCCTTAAGTCTTCCATGTGCCTGCCTGGTTTAATTCTAATTCCAGCCAGCAACTAAATAGCACTCAGCTGCTGGCTCACATGCTCCTCTGTGGGATGGGGAGGAGAATCAGCGAAGGAAAAAACCATCATGGGTTGAGATATGAAAAGCTTAGCAATTGAAATCAAATAGAATCTAATAATACTAATTAAACTAAGATATAATAATACTAATAGTGATAATAACAGTAATAATAATTGTAATTAAAAAAAAAAACTATTAAAAAAACAAGTACTGCACAATGAAATTCCTCCCCACCTGCTGTCGGATGCCCATCCTGTACTGAGCAGTGGTTGGTGGCATACAGCCAACTCCCTCCAGTTCACATACTGAGCTTGGTATTGTGAGGTATGGAATATTCCTCTGGCCAGTTCAGGTCAGCTGTTCTGGCTGTGCTTCCTCCAGGCATTTTGTGCTCCTCCTCACTGGCAGAGCATGGGAAACTGAAAAGTTCTTGATTTAGAGTAAACCCTTCTTAGCAGCAACTAAACCATCACTGTGTTATCAACATTATCCTCGTTGAATCCAAAACACAGCACTGCACCATCCACTAGAAAGTAGATTAACTCTATCCCAGCTGAAAGCAGGACACTGGCCCAAGGCAGAGGTGTATCTTGGTCTCTGGAATAAAAGAGCTGTCCTAGAGCTGTCAACACAAATAGGCTTTGAATATAACAGGAGAGGTCTCTGACCCCTTGCCTGTGTAACTCTGCAGTTGGCAATGTTGAGAAAAATTAAAAACCCTTTCATGTGCAAACTAAACAAGTTTTATTTATTATTTTAGCAGAATTTCACCACAGTTAAAACTAACTTGATCAATGTACTGTAAGCTATATGACAGATAATGAAGAATCACAAGGCTATTTCTAGAGTCAGAATAAATATTGTTTTAATCAAACTGCTGAATTGTTTGGTTTCAATATATTTTTATTAAAACACCTTTATATTATTTCAAAACGGAACCTTAGTATATAATTTAATCACGAGATCAATGTGAAAGGATAGAAACTGTTCTGAGTTTTAATAATAATCTGAAATTAGCTAGTGGAGCACAACTATGAAGATGGATCAGGTAGATAAAGAAAGGAAGAGAGTAAAAGTAACATGAAAAACAGAAAGGGAGAAAGGAGGAGTGGCTCCTCCTTTCCTATTTATTATTTCCTCTCCTAAATATTTGTTTATTTATTGAGATCAGCCAGTATTTGATCATATACAGAAAACACTTTATAAAAAAATGTTTTCCTCTCATCTGCAAAGAAAAGGCCCAATACTAAATGGAATTAGATAATGTGCCAGACATAAGCAGCATATAAAATCCTCAGTACTTACAAAAGAAAAGAAAAAACTTTAAATTTGCAAGAAAAACTACAGGAAAACCAACTTGAATTTCTCTGTTAAATTTCATTTCTAGAAGAATCTACTACAATCACCTTTCTCTTAGATTATTATACCAACAATGACAAATTATTTCAATGGAAAAACAGTTGCAATATGGCAATATATCAAGAGTGAGCCAGCGCAGAACAAGTGGGATTAACTAGTATGCAACCAACATCAAAGAAATGCCACAGGCATGTCAACTATAAACTCTTTCTGAAAGGTCTGGCAGACTATGGTCCTGAACATGACAGAAGCCTCTAAGTGTTCTTAAGACATTTCTTTGGGAGGAAAGAATAAAAACAACCTTTGGTGAGGGTTTGTCTAGAAGCAGTGTCAGGAAAAAAAAATCAAACTTCCCTGAAAAAGCCCAACTTATCCGAACTTTGAGTATTACATTTGGGGGAGAATGGTTTTCATTTTTCTTCTTGTTAAAAGGAAAAAGACTAAAAAATAAAGAAAAAAACTGTGAAAGAGAATAAGTGCTTTGAAAAATATGCAAAAATAGCCAAGTGGATGTGCTTCCAGGTTTGTGCTTGTTCCCTCAGTTAAGAATGATTTTACAGCCAGATGACAAAGACCCTGACAATAGGGCTTAATGACAAAGCACATGAAACCCTACCCAAGGCAGTTTGACTGGCATTTCAGCATTATTGTATGCAAGGAGAGCTTTCCAATCAGCCAGAACAGTGGGATCCACCAAGGAATCATGATCAAGTAGCTATTAGGCCAAACGGTATTGTCAGAATTCCACAATTTATGCAGCTTCTTTCAGAGAACTGAGTCCTGAAACTTCTAAATATCAAAAGGGTTCAATATCGAATAGAACATGTATTTAAGGAAAATTGGCCCCCAAATTGCTATGCTATTGTCATTTGTTCTTTTCCAGTTCACTTAGAGGGTAAAGTGGAGCCTATTTTTAAAATTCAATATGAAAAAAATTACAACTGAAGTTTCTTTAGAAAAAAAGTTCATTTAACCAGCTGCATCTTTCTTTTGTACTCTGCTCAGATGTTAACTTGGATTATAGCTTCAATGTTTCTCATGCTTTTTTGTTGTCTGTCATTTACGTTTTGGAAAATTTAGCACAATTTTAGGTTTGAACTGATTTGTACTCCTTTGGCCAAGCCTGAGGCCCTCCAAACTCTTCTGGAAAAGTACCACATCCACAATCACTTTGGCAAAGGTCTGCCTGGATCCCTTTCAACTAACACAAAAGCTGTGCAGCATGTTATTTAATGCTTTATCCTTTTCTCATTGGAGTCTGCAGCAGAGCTCCAACTGACTTTGCTGGGAGCTAAAAAGAGCCCCAAGTGCCAAACTGATTTGACTACTGCTTTAATAAGAAGATTCTGCAGGATGCAGCACAATCCATCTTTGCCCAGGCTGAGCACTGGGACAAGCCTGCTCTCTGATGCTCTGCCTGTCCCCTGTTCAGCTGGATCCCTGTCCCTGCATCCAGGGGATGCTGGCACTCAATTGCTCTCTCTGCAGCACTGCAAGTGTTTCAAACCAGAGCCACCAAAAGGCCCTTGGATTGGCGAGAGACAACAACGTCTCACATGAGGGTAAATGAGCATCTCACACACAAGGCTTTTTTCTGGGCACTCGTGTAGAAGCTTGTCACAAACTGCTGCTTGAATATTCAGCGAAAAGAGCTAAGCAGTTTTCTACAACCTGAATTACAAATTGTGTTGTACAAGTTGGAGCTTTATTTGGCATAGGAGACTTATAAGCTGCTCATGATACCATCCATATTTTGCCTCTTAAATGACCATGTATCTACAAGAATAGTAAGGGGAAAGGACCACATTTAGGCACAGCCCACAGTATATTTCTCACACTTAAATAGCCTGCCTGGGAATTCACTTATCCCAGCAGGAAACAGACCCATTAAAAGACAAAAGCAGTTCCCTCCTTGCATGGATCCATTTATATCTGTATCAACATGACTGCTAGAGAAGGTAGAAAGCCTGTGAGTGAAGCAAATGGAAAGGAGTGCCTCAAGATGGACCTTTTGTGCCCCCATCTGCAAGCTGCACCTTTATCATATGGAATCTGGGGGAGGAGATGTGAGTAAGGAGCACAGAGTCAGAGAGAAGGCATCCTCCTTCTCAAGAGCCCCACTGTTTCTGTATGACTCCTGCAACAGAGCTGCAGTGTGAAGAAACTCTCTCCAACTGCCAGTTGACTGAAAGGAAGAAGGAAATCAGTTTGAGTTCTCGTAATGGAAAGCTAAAATTTTTGCAAGAAAATAAGCAACAATAATAAAAGAACTTTACCAATATAAGCAGACTATTTTATAGATTATTTCAATCATTTATGGCACTCAGCAGCTTTGAATTTCATACCTTGAATGCTGGGACATTGTATCACTGTATTCTGGCTTCCCATAAGGCCACATGTATTATCATAATTTATTAATCAGAAAAACTGTAGTAATTGACTCTCACAGAGATTCTCACTCTTGTTAATGAAACAACTTTAATTTCTCTAAGAGAATTAAAATTACACAATTGCCTTCCAGACAGTTTTAACTATTCATTTAAAGAATCTTTCCCTCCATTAATACCTTATCCTTTCTTTCGAAGCATAAGTTATTGTAAATGATACAGCTTTACTGAGTGTGGTTAAGATCCCCAAATGCTGTACAAATGTTACACTACCTAAGCATGTTAATTAATAATTGTATTTTTTCAAACACTGTTCCTCCAAAGTGAATGATTTTTAGGGTGCTCTAAGGCACATTTCTAAACCAGACTTTAAAATCAGCCAGATTGCTTCTGCAAGAAAAGATCAGTGGCAAATTCCCCTCTTTCCACCCCAGGGAATGTTCACTTTGTGCTCTGAAACTGCCAGGGTTTTTACTTTTGAAAATGAAAGACAATATAAATCAATTATTAATGAATGCAGAAAGACAAAAAGAAGATTCTTGCACCATTTCCCAAATAAAAGCCCAGAGAAGAATTCTGATTAAAAACCAATTCCAAGTGGAATCATTCCCTTTTTTTATTGGCCATTACTTATATAGATGTGTACAAAGCAGTTTCACGTTAAGTCTCCCAAAACCATCACAAAAGAGGCAAGTCTCCCTTGCAGTGGCGAGGTAATGCATTGCAGTGCTGTGGTCATGAAGGTTGTGCCATCAGTTACAGAAATGTTGTCTGCAGAGGGTATTATATCAATTGTCTTGTTTTCTTTATTAGCCTCATGCAAATATGAAAACAGAGACTGCTGATCCAGAGATGCAAAGGCCCATCACTTACCCAAATGTGCAATAAAACCTACTTTAATTAATTTTATTGTCTGTCTCCTAGAGACACAATGAAAGGGTTAGAAAAATGTGAGCACCTCCAGTTAAAGAGGCATTTACATGTCTACAAGGAGTAACACAGCCTGGTAACAACTGCCTGGGTGAGCTGAACAGCACAAATAGTGCTGGGTTTGCTCGTGAGGTTCTCACTGGTGGCACAGGGGAGCAGTGGCAGACACAAAAAATGCTCACTAGGAAACAGCTAAAGTAGGCTGTGGATTTGGGATCCACTCACTACCTTTTAAAGTAATTATTTTTCAGTTAAGACATCATCTTCAAAATAATTTTCTCTTCACTGGGATTCACTTTTCCTCTCATCCAGTGCAGACAGCAGCGGGTGGTAACATTTTTGGAAACTGTTTTGGTCTATTAACGAGAAGAATGAAATGGAAATATCATAAATGAGGAAGCTAATTTTGCACAGGCTGTGCTGCTGGTCACAAGTTCTTTGTGAGAAGCATGATGTTATTGATATTCATGCAGAGACACTCAAAGGAGAGCTTGCCAAATGATGTGATTAATGAGGATGAAACAGGTAAGTAGCCATTACTTTTGTCAGTAATCATTGGTGTAAACAGCAGGAAGAAAGGACAATGCTTAGAATAGAAAAATGCATAAAAGAGGACTCATGGAAAGAAATTAAGTAATTGCCTTTTTTTTATATACTTATTAGTAAGTGAGTTTTGCTGGTCAAAACTCTTATTTGCAAATTCATGTGGGGCACTGATTGATATTTGTGTATACACAAAGCACCCCTTTCATTAAGGTAAAGTGGATATTTCCCAAACTCAGTAGCAAAGTTTCCACCACATATGTGATTTCAACACAAGAAAAATACTGTCAAAAGAATCATCAACTTCATATTTCATAGAAGATTACAGTAAGTTTTCTTTTATTCTTGTAGATGTAGTGCTGCAGCCTCTTCTTGCAACTTCCTCCAAGTCTTGATCTCCAAGCAGAAGTGCATGATGTGTGACTAAAGTGGCAATACTGATTGGCATAAAGATAAATCTAAATTATCTATCTGCTCTATCTCTTAGATAAACTCAAAAAAATATAAATTTGATGAATAGAGGAAAAGGGG
This sequence comes from Lichenostomus cassidix, assembly GCF_008360975.1. Taxonomy (NCBI): domain Eukaryota; kingdom Metazoa; phylum Chordata; class Aves; order Passeriformes; family Meliphagidae; genus Lichenostomus; species Lichenostomus cassidix. Next base: position 11,141,788 of record NC_139482.1, read on the forward strand.
GAGCAAAGATTGACAGTAACAGCACTGTTTGGTTGGAATATCACACTGTTCACTAATCACCAGTTTGAAAGAAAGTGTAAGCAGATGAAGAAACAAAAAGCAATTGGCCTAGTGATTTTCATAGTGCCCCGTGGTGATAAAAAGGACCAGTTAAATTCCCTAACTCAATAAGAATCAACTTTTCTAGTATGAAAGCGATTTATTTATTGAAAAAATTAAATAAACCATGAAGATAAGAGTAGATCCTCATACAGGTTTGTGTTGGCCTTAAGAAAACTCACAGATAAGGACCTGTCTGTCTTTCTGTCTCCACCTTAATGAATACAATGCTATTCAATATTACCTTTTGCCTTTCAGTAGTCCCTTCCAAAAATATTAGCTACCTGTAAATGAAAGTAAGTTATCACAGAGCTGAAACATTAGAGGATGTGAAGATTAAAGTGGGATACAAGTGTCACAGGAAGGTCATCGTGTGCTGTGCTGCTATATTGGTCCACTCCTATTTGTGTTACTTTTCCTAGTACTTTCACTGGAAAGGCATGTGAAGCAAGGAATATGTCTGTGTATCTATAAGAATTGCAAAGAATGTCATGCAGTTATTAGAAACAATCTCTTCTACCTCCAATTAGCCAGATACAACATTTTAGCATATTCTGAACAGGCCTGTATTTGGCAATGTGCATAGTCTGTTTGAAATGTCTCACCAAGTCTCCAATGCAGAGTCTGAGAGATGATACAAATCTCACACAAAATTATTTATCTGTACTGCACAGACTGAAGCAAGCTTTGTCTTTTCTATTTGGGACAGTTTAATCAGATGCCTTTGAATATGCTGGGTAGAATAAAGTAAGCCTAATAAACATGCACTGGTTGAAAACTTCTTTGTAAGAGCTCAATATTTGTTTCCCTTTCTTAATGCCTTTGAAAGAAACCATTTGAAGCTCTGTGGTGTCTGAACTTCTCCTGCACTGAAGTGCATACAGAGATGAGAAGAAAAGCCAAGCTGACTATTGTGATCATGCTTTTCTTTTTGGCTCGAGAGATAAGGCTCCACAGAAATCTGCCATGTGGTACTGAATTTAAGAAGATGAGCAAAGCAGTGACATGAAGCTTCAGGCTTTCAATAACACTGCTATATTTATATGATGATACAATAATAGTAGGGAAAAAGCCTCTGCCCCAGTAAAAAATAGAGGGACTAATCCTGTACCACTGAGTACAATGGGAGTTTTGTTATTTACATATACAGAATGTACAGCACAGAGAATTCCATACTCTGCTAAGTTCAGTACACTCAGATACGAAGGTTAAAATGACATTGAGTGCCAATGCTTCTAATACTCACATATCAAGATTTCGTCAGCCTTTATACAGATTTTTTCTTACTCTCTGCAGTTGAAAAATCTAAACTAAGCAATAATAGTCAGACCTCTTTTTTTAATCAAATTAACCAGATTCTGACTTTATTTGCATATAGTCATTCCCAAAAATGGCTTCACTAAAGTAAATGGTCCTACTTACATTTAAAAGAATTCGTAGCATTGCATATACTCACATTTACAAAATTGCATACATACACACCTATAATTTTATTTATATATATATAGTTTGATACACACATAGAGGAAATAGGGTGAAATTTTTTATACATTGCCTGCCTTTTAGAGTTTTTAACCAGTGATACAACCAGACACAGTACATTAGAAATTAACATATTCTACCTATAGAAAGATGTTAGCTTTGGAGATCTAAATTAATATTTTAACAATTTTTTAATTCATAAAATATGGAAACAGTCAATGAGTTAGCAGCAATTTCTTTCCCACATTGTTTGAATTATTATAGTCAAGTCCAGTGGGAGTAAACATATTAAAAAGGGTTAAAACACTATACAGATCAATTTGAACTTGGAGCATTTCTTAGTCCTGCATGTGTAGCATCTTAAAAAATCAACCTAAGGAATTAACAAATAAACTATTGTGAAAAACTGTAAAATTTAAAATTCTTCTTTATAAGCAATCTATACACTTCCAGCTACCACTGTATGACTCATTTCTTTCTTTAATGCAAATTGATACTGCATATCAATTAAAACATGGGCTTTAATGTTTCTTCACAAAATTATGAGAGAAGCATATAGGAATAAAGTAGCAATAGAGAGAGGTAGTGATATTTTTCCAGTTAGTAAAACAGTGTAGTTTTGTTCAGCTATTCCTTAAGATTTCTGCCTCTAGATGTATTTCCTGAAAGTTGGAAATTACACTTCAACACAAGAAAAAACTTTTTTACTGTAAGAATGGTCGAGTTCTTAAGCTGGATTCTCAGAGATGTTCTGGAGTCTTCAACCTTGGAGATACTCAAAAGCTATCCAGATAAGGTCCTGAACAACCCACGCCAGCCAGCCTTGCCTCGAGCTGGGACACTGGACTAGACAACTTCCTGAGGATCCTGCCAGCTTCACCCATCCTGTAATGTCATGGTTTTTCAAAATCAGTCTGGTGTGGTTCATGGCATTGGATGAAAACAACCAATTTTGTCGCTTTTTGGATGGATAAATCCACCTGAGTATTAAGATATCAAAGGGAAAGCCAAGATTCCCTTCCTGGAGGGAAATAGGCAATGCATTCTATCCAAAGACAATAGCAAATGCTCATTATGTGAATAAAGATACACTCCAGACATGACTATTTCTCTTAATAATCCTAAAGTCTAACATGAAATCAAATGAGCTGCAATCATTTTGGAGAGGTTTGAGCTACAAGTTAGAAAGAAACTCCATATTCAACAAGAAGTGAACCAAACCACAACTTCCAAAAACATATGTAAAGCAAAATTTGGAATAGCCAAGGCAAATTAAGAATAATAACAATTTAAAAACCCAAAATGAGTGATAACAAATAATGAAAGAAGACTGAAGCACTGCTGATACATTTCTTCTCTGATAATTTTTTTCCGTAATTTATCTAAGAAGTTTTTTGTTGTTCATGAGCCATGCAAACACAGTTTGATTTCTATATGCCAATTTCACTATCCATAAGCCAAATAACAGCTTACCCTATAAATGGTCCCACTGCAGGGATATGGTTCTTGGGGTGCCCTGCACACGACCAGGAGTTGGACTCAATGATCCTGATGGGTCCCTTCCAACTCAGTATATTTTATGAACCTATAATTCTATTATTCTATTAGAAGAGCACAATATTATCAGAATATTTATGTTGCAATCCCAAGGTTTGATGTACAGACAACCTTTTTTTAATCCTGGGGTTTTTTGATGCAGAATCACATCTGGGTGGAGATTTTATTTCAGCCAAGAGTGGGCAGAAGACTGTTTCTCTTCAACTTGCCAGACCACATAAATCCAGAGTTTATGCTTATTTTGTGTTCAGCATGAAATAACAAATAAGACCTGTGGAACAACAAATAGTACGTGTTTTACCACAAAATTATAATAACATAGAGTGCTACACCCAGGTTCTTCTGATGAAAAGTAAACATTTTCTAATTGACAGCTCTAAAGAAACAAACTGAAATCTTGCCATGTGGATACTCATGTAGTTATTTGTTCTAATCTTGGGCTTTAAAATTGTATTTAATTTATTACTGAACACCTGCCTGTCTGTAAGCTGCCAGCAGAACCCAGCCAGAGTGGACAGTGCTGTCCAAGGAGATGACAGAAGGTCTGAGCATCTATCTGCATTGACCATCTCAAAAGCACTTCCTCAAGGGCCTCCCCCTCCCTCCCTCCACCCCAGAGCCATTCCAGCCTCCCAGGGATCAGTCCCTGCTGCTGGTCTCCCTCTCCCCACAGCCCTGCCCTGCCTGCAAACAGACCTGCCAAGCTCAGCCCACCTGCAGGATGATGTCCCAGCCAGAGGGACATCATCCCTGTCCCAGAGGAGATGTCCAGTGCCTGGGGCTGCCCCCACAGCCCATCCTGCTCCTGGCTGGGCTGGGACACACCCTGCCAACACACTTCTCCCCACAAATTCCTCATGCACTGCTCACTTCCCCCAACTTCTTACTTGTGGCTGTTTATTGCCCCACTGCTCCTTTGTGCCTGGATGACAAAGTGCCATCAGAACCAAGTTTGTCATCAAAGAGAGACAGAAACATTAAATATGTCCTTCTTGCACACTTATAATGCCTTTGGTGGCGACTGTCCACCCGGAGAAACAGCTGGCCTCAAAGAATCACAGGAGTTTTGAAAGTAATGTGAAAAGAAGTGTAAAGATGAGCAACCCAGGTGATTGACACCAAAAACCCTGGGAAGCCACCAGAGCCCCTCCATGGATGAATGTGGTGCTGGCTCAGGGGCAGCAGCCAGTGGCCAGTGGCTAGTGGCCAGTGGCTAGTGCCCCAGAGAGTGTCAGCCTCGAGAGCAGCCAGGCACTGCTGCTCTGCTGTAAAACCTGTTTGCCCAGGGCACAAGGAGCACTCTGCTCCAGGCTCTCAAACTCTGTCTGCTGACAGAATTGCCTTCTGTATCCACTGAGAAAGAAAGTATATTTTGACTGCCAAGATGTGTAAGGTGTCTGTTATGTAAGGAATGATTTTTACCTCCTTCCACACTGGCATTTTATAGATAGAAGTTTTAGGAAAAGACTCCTTTTTAAAAGAGAATATCCAGCGAATGTTTAATGTTAGTTAAACTTGTTTTCAAATGTTTTTAATGAGACTACATAAATCACTCATGTTTTCAGCAAGGCAAATATATGTAATGGTACACAGAATTTATAAGCATTGAAAATCATCTGGAAATTCCACATAGAAAGAAACATCTGCTTCTTTGCAGGTGAAGACAAAAAGGAGTTTTAGGCATGTTTAGAGTACCCTCTGATGGAAATAGGAAGCATTACAACTCCTTCATAAAATTTATTTCCCTAGCAGTAAAGACAGCAAAGATATCTTTTGCAACCTTTTGTAGCATTTTATAAATAAAACAGATTAAAAAAAAATTTTAAGCGATTAGGAGCTTTGTACACACACACACACACGTCTTAATCAATAGAATGACCTTTTATTTATGTTTGGCTTCCTCAAGAAAACAAACAAAACACAATATTACTTCTTTCCAGTTAATCAGGGAGAAACCTTCCTGAAGATAGAATTATAATATTTTCATTTTATACTACACCTATCTTTATTTCTGTTTCATAGGAATTAGAAAAACCATGGTATTTTTAATATTCTGTGTATTAGATAACCTATCAATATTCATCCCATTTTTTGTGCAGATGAATCACTAACATGCCTCAGAAACACTGGTCAAAAATACAGAATGCCAAGCAATTTTCAGAAAAATGCAAACTGAAATCTTCAGAGAATTAGCTTTAACAAATAGTGTTCCTTTTAAGATCTAAAATATCAGAGCAAACTTGCCCTCATTTCTTTTTTTCTTCTCACTGACTCATAAACCACTTCAGCTTTCATTACTAATTGGCAGGTCACCGAGAAGGTATTTCACACAGAAAGATTAGAAGGGTGAATATTTTTGAACCCTGACTAAAACTCCATTTCACTGTCTAGCAAAGCTTTTTTTTAAGACAAAGAGTCAGTGTATTACTTTTATTTGACTCAGGTGGATAAGCCCCACCCTAAAAAGCATGCAAGCTGTTGCCTATTTTTTTTCTCTTGGAAAACATCAAAAACAAATAACTAAATGTTACTAGACTCTTATGAGCAACAGAAACTTTAAACATATTGTTAATCGTTGTTGAATTAGGAATTGTTGTATTTATGACAAACAATATCTGAAAATTGATAAATCCAGTTCAAGACTTGTTAGAGCGAAGAAAACAATTTCCTTTTGTTTAAGCTCATATCTGCTCCAAAAAGAACTGTTAAAGTTATTACATTGATAAATGTAAATCTCCTTACCCACAAGACACTGAGAGAAAACAAAACAGGATGTATTCATTTTCTGCTGGCTCAATGAGTAGAGTCAGCTCTTCCAGGAGCTTGACAAGTACCAGGAATGGTGGAAGGGAAGAAGGGGAAGCCTCTGCCTGAGTTGAGCAGAGGGCAGAGTTGTCAGGCTCTAGCAAGTAAGTGAGCTGTGAGATCAGACAAAACACACTGCTAAATTCATCCTAACAGAATTACCCATCAGCATACATTCACCTCCATGTTTATATTGTAAAAATTACACTGCAGGGTCTATGAGAGGAAAGATCAATCATGATATGCATTCTACATGCTCACCTTATCCATTTGTAGGTCAGCAGAAAAAGAAAAAGGCACTAAAGATTTACTTTATATTATCAAGCACAGTTCCATGAAAAATACTGTGACAGAAAATAAAGAAATAGGTGAGTGATCAAGTTCTTTTGGAAGTGGTCAGCAAAACTGTATTAACAGGAACTGCTATATTAGAATTAATGAAAATGGAGCATAGAGAAATCCTGGGAGCTCTGGAGTTCCTAGAGAGGGTAGAACTGTGACTTTATTCAGTCAACCTCAAGTCATTTAATCTTGGTTATGAGTTCATCACCATAGAATGTACATGTCTGGAAAATTAAATGAAGGAGATATATTGTCTGTGGAAAGACTTGTAAAGACCTTAGCAGAGCTAACCTACTGAAAGCTATAAGTATTTGGAAAGGCTCATCATTTTCAGTTTTATTATAGGCATGTAAGAAAAGAAGTTACTCTACTGAAATACCTTCTGGGCTACAGAACAGACCTATTCCTTCTCTTACATATTTCAGTCATGAATGCATGTGGAAGCCAAAAAAAAACTTCCATTGATCTAAGACCTGTAGAAACACACCATGGATTTGAAGAATGTGAACCATTGATAAACAATGTGATATAAATTTGGGACACAGGAAACACTTTCTCCATTTTACAGACAGGGGAATAAAGCAGGCAGTTTGAATGATTTGTTCAAGGTCTCAAAACATATCTGTGTCAAAACTAGGATTTTAATGTAAAATCATGAGAATCATTGAAATTAATCTTACAGTTTGTTACAAACAAGTTATTTATATAAACAGGTAATTCTTTCTCTAATAGTCCATTCTTTCGAGTTGCGGTTCTATCCCCAGAATAAAGGAAATATTCCTAATGAACTCAACAGGATTTACATCAGTCTTCTGAAAAGTCCACCAGGAAAAACACATTCCTAATTTCACAGATTGCTAGAGAACAGTTTCATTGCCATGTACTGAAATTGCAATCTAAATAATGGATAAAGGCACAAGTAGTTTTAAGACTGCTTGTTAAAACTGTTCCTAGGCATTTATAGAAGAAAACAGTGTTTTATTAAATTGATTAACAGGTTTGATACTTCTAAAATAAGTGCCATATTTTATAATATATCCCTTAAAATCTTCATTTAGTGTGCAGTGCATAAAAATCAAAATTAATGTATACCATTCCCCTGGCTCTTGGTGTTGGTATGTTGCTATAACTGACATCCTCAGATTCCTAGCAGAAATGCCAATTAAAACTATCTTGGAGAAACAGTCGCATAACACTTCAACTTTTACAGCTCAGAAGACAAAAGATTATTAATTCTCTGTCTGAACAAAAGGATCAGCTTTAGCTATCCAACTAGCAAGTGACCTTTTATCTCCTAAGGTCTGAGGAAATTCTCCATCAAGACTTCTAGACTTGCACAAGTCACCTCTGTCACATAATGAAACACAAAATGCCATTTGCTACAGCAAGGACATGCAATAAAAAATTCTTTTAAAAATATGTATTTTAAAAACACAGTTGTCTAGAATTTGGAAGTGATGTAATCTCCAGCACAGATACTTTCTTTTTCTTATCCACATTTGAAAATTTAGGCTAAACTGTAGCACACAATTTTTTCTGTGTTACCAAAAACATACATGCAAACCAAAGGAAGTCTTGGAAAATAAACTAAGGCACTGTCAAAGCCAGTGAAAGAGGGAAATGGGAAGAAATTATTTGTTATGGCTAACAGTGAAATCTTATTCAAATAATAGGTACAAAACTGGATCACAAGAAGCTTTCAGAATGTTGGTGTTGTTCAAAATCAGTGGTAGAAGATGAGAATCAGGCTTTCTCAGGTTTAAAATCTATTACATAGCAACTAATCCAAGTCACATTGTTTTTCTTCCCTAAGAGTGCTGATAAACTCTCCATTAGAACTGCAAGCCCCTCTAGGCTCTGTCAGTCCCATTATTTAATCTTAAATGAAGTATGTCTTATCAATTCATTCCATGCCATGACCCTGGTCAAGGTTAGATGAGGGTCTAGCTATAGAAGTGCAGGAGGTAACAAAAAGCATTATTTTTCTGTGACAGACTAAGAAAGCAGTGATGTGCTCAGAGGTAAAAATTCTCCACTGTAAAGACATTTCCCCAAATGTGTTCCATTTACTCACTAAAAGAATATTTTCATTCTTCAATAACATTATAAAATGCTAGAACATCATAGTTGGCTTTTTCTTTCCCGTACTTTATAAGATGAGATAAAAGCAAGGATTTTATTTTTTTTAGTAAATCTTGTTTATGGGAAACCTATTTAAATTAATGCCACTCTTTTTTCAAATGTCTTTTAGAGTCAAAGAAGAAAGTGAGTCACATGGCAAAATTATCCTGCATGCTATTATCAGTAGAGATGAGTCAGCCCTCCTACTGTTTGTTGATGTATCTGTCTAGTGAAGAGGGGAAAAAAAAAGGAGAAAAAAATCCCTTTTATCAGGAATTTATCAGATCACAATCGTTTGTAAACACCAAGAACTAGGTAAAAATGAATTCTTGGGAAGAGTGTCAGAGTACTGCAACCCCACTAAGTGCTTTCCTCTATTGCAAAGAAAGACCAAGCAAACCTCCATTCACGTTTTGTTTCCTGATTATGCAGCCATTGGGAGCAAAATGAGTATTTTTAGGTGGCACATAGTGGATGCACACCCAAAAATACAATAAGTGGGCACACCACAAGGAAATATAAGTCCAGTAAACTGCTATAACATTGCAACTTTTAAAAATATTGCCACTTTCTGCTAGAGGGGGAAACTATGACACCTTGTATTTCACAGACCCTTGGGCTGAATTGCCACTTGAAAGACGTGGGATTATGATCACATGTGTCAGAGGGATTTCACCAGGGGTACCTACTTTGTGTTAAACTACCTAGTGCAACCTTGTTGAGTTGTGCAACCAAACAGAAAACAGAATAAAAGTTGTTTTGTTCATTACATGTCCAGCATTACTAGGATCAGGGTTACTAGTTTTAAATTCTTTTCGTTTGGGATTAGGTTATGTTGTCCTTAGTAACAACAAAGTAGGCTTGATAAGTGGTTCTCTCCACACTTAGTATAAGCTTCAATTTCTTGGTTGGATGTGAGCCAAAAATTTAATTTATTCCATGCTCCTAGGTGACAAAGCTCTGTCAACAATGGAAATTAAGAGAAATGAGAGAAGGGTGATGCTAAGAAAAATTTCTAAAATTAATATTTTGCGAAAGCACTTACTGTGTTTCAACCACTGCATAGTTTAGAATTTTTATCTTAGCTGTCCTGACCATGTCTCACTACCAGGAACAAGTGGAAAGTGCTACCAGAATCTGAGCCCTGTGAACCAACCAGTCCTGTGAGTAAAGCAAAGCTTTCTACAATCTGATATTAGAACACCAAGCAGTTCATTAAATGAAATGAACTGTTCTGGAAAAAACAAACGTTTTGAAGGAAAACAAACATCTGAAGCACTAGCAGTCATGGTAACTGGTTCCTTGAGCTGCCAAAAAGTCAAGCATCAGGGCCAAAACCCCTTTACTTTTATTGGGCCTGTGACTGACAGAGGACTTTGATCATCCTTTTAGAAAGATGGATTAAATTGTAACTCCTTGTCTTTTGTTGTCCTTCCTTCTTCAATCCTTATTTCTCAGTTTCCCAGATTTTGCCTCCAGACTCACTCTTTGATTGCCTGTTTTATGAAGAGGGTGTGAAAGGTCTATTTAATCCTGTTTCAGTTGTAGGTTCCCCTCCCTGCACTGCCAGCACTAGTCCCTTTGCGAATCAATATTATGGAATCACAGTTGTCCAGCCGAGTTTTGGGCACATGAATGGCATTTACCAAGGAAATGTCTGTGTCATGGAATGAAGCACCGCAGAGATGTGGATTGTTAAGACCACATGGCAAAACACAGCATCACAGAGGTTCAACCATTCCAAGTCAGGAAAACCCACAAGTAGCATTCACAGTTTTACTTATTCAGGGTCAGTAACCGGTTCATGAAATGGGAATGTCAGGGAGACACATCGGAGAAGAACTCCTTCTTTGTGTGACACTATTGCAAAAAATCTTCATGTACCAACAAGCTGCTCCCTAAGGAAGTTTATTTAGGGAAAATAACTAACTATAACTGCACACCACTGTACAGGGCAGCCTCAGAGTTCAAAAATCCTATAAAACCTGCATCTGTTGACACATCATAACATAGCACTAAAAACTGAAAGAAGAATTGGCACTATAATAGCTAAATGTATATGAATATTTTACCTGTATATTGATTTATTGCAGGAGATCCCTCCATATAATCAGAAATGGTCAGAAAGGAGACCCAGGACTGGCAGAGCCAGAGGACCTGGAGGGTGGGATGGAACCAGAACAGCAATGTCAAGACCCAGTAGTAATCTTGCAGCAGTTTTATCAGCCTCTCATTTACTCGAAGAATTTTTAAAAATATATAAAATATTCAAATAAAAATATAAAATAATGAAAAATATTAAATTACTCATTCATGAAAAGCAAGTATTCAATCAAAAAGTGGTTTTGATTATTCTATCTCAGCTCTTCAAATAGACAAAAGTGGTGAGAAAGCAGTACAGTAATATCCGTGCTATATAGAAGACAACAATTAAATAACAAATCTGCTACTATATATTTTTTAAAATTATGTAGTACAATTCTTATTAAACCAGAAATGGAAGAAAATTTCTTTCCCTTCTCTTGTTTATAATGAATTAACTTATTTTTTATCACATTTAATATCTAATATTCACCTCAAAACTATGCAGTATGCATAGTAGCATGAAAATATTTTACTAACATAATTAAATGAACTCAATTGTTCCTAAAAGAATTGCTTTGAAGAAAGAATAAAACAGATAAAGGTGCCAGTGGGTCATAGTAATATTCTATCCAGATGCTACTTCTATCATCAAAACTCAGATTTTTTTCCCTTAAAAGCACCCATACCCATGGCAGGAACACACAGAGTAAGAAGTATTGTTATACACAATATGTAGCCACAGTTGGACACTTTTATTTTTGAGCTATCTGCCTGAATTATTCACAGTGTCTATATATATAAAAAATTGTTGCAACATCAAAGTCTATATTCTTTCAAGAAAATGGTTATCTAAATAAAATTTTTGAAGAGTGTGATTTTATAAACAATGTTTGATTCTATTAAAACACACAAAATATCTGTCTAAGGATGAAAATGTTGATTTACCAGAAACAGAAAACCAACACTGCTTCTTGGTCTTTTAAACATAGAGCATTACACAGGGGATGAATTAACTCTGTGTAAATATCTCTGTGTGTATATGTATGTAATTAATATTTAATACCATGGAAGATGAACTCTAGCGACTCTTCTTGCAACAGTTTAAGAAATCACTGCCTGTGACTGTTCCAAAGCTATCCTGGAGGAAACTGCCCTAATTGCAGAGTTGTCAGAGGGAAAAAAACGAGTCTGAGCTGCAGCAGCTCCAGCACAGTCAGATGCTTTAGTTCAGTCCCACCTTGAGCAACACTCCATGCACAGTGCCAGAGGAGGAAGGTCCTGAGGGCACAGATGTGCTCCTTCTCCAGCCCTTCTGGAGACACAACCTGCAGCAGATGTGTGAGAACACACAGCTGAGCTGAAAAACACAAACAAAACTCTTTAAAGGTCTTTTACCAACAGCCCTTAAAGTAAGTTTCCAGATATCTCTCTCCCTTAAAGGTTAAGTCTAACTATACACATAAGAAGACATACAATAATATTCTGAGGGAAAATATTATTTATTTTTAAGAAGAGAAACCCCTCTCATTCCTTTCCCAGATTGGGTCCAGAAAATGTATCTACATTACACTCTGTGCTTTCTGCACAGTTGATTAGTTATTTATGCACAGCTCAGACTGGCAGTTTGTGTACATACAGCAGAAACTCCATTGATTAAACACACATTATTATATCCAAATATAAGCCTAAAGTGAGAAGTTGAATATGGACATCGAATGACCACTGGTCTGGATTTAGTTTCCAAATTTGGTCAAGTGAAGCATATGGTCCAATTTAAAACCAACATTAGAAATTAATAAAATTAAATATAAAGGCTTTAAGATGGCTGAATTTGAAATAGAAGAGGAGCAAATGAAATAGAGATCAGTAAAGGATAACAAGAAAATGAGGAAAGTAAGAATGATACACAACCAATGTTTAAGATTTTGTGTTGTTCATTAACAAAAAAATTTGGATTTTGTTTGCTCATTCTAAGCCTTGGTGGTCTGCAGAACACCCAGTTTGCAACTCCAGCAATCAGATTGTTACACGCTGTTTCCAAATGTTCCTGTCATGTATTTCACTGTTCAGACACTGTTCAGAGCAGGGTAAAGCACAGACTGATTTGTGACATTCTGCCCACAAATCAAAGGGAACCCTTCTGTCCAAACACCTCCCTCTAACCTTCATTCACTCATCACACTCAGGAGTTGCACTAGCACAAGGGAGATATGTTTATGACCTACTTTATTTTAGAGGAAGATGTATGGGCAATGCATAATATTAACTCTTTGACATAACAAAGCTAATATTCTCTCTTCATTTCATGTTATTAAAACCATAATAAGAGGGTGGAATAATTTCATTCCAGCTGGAGACAAATGCAAAAAAAAATAGTATTTTCCTATATAAGTTTGGGTCTTTGTCTTTCTTGAAGGTTTATTTTGGATAACTGTTTGTTTGTGTTGTTTTTTCTTTCCACAATTAGAATCAATGTATTCTTTTTAAAAATCTGCTATTTTCTGTTTACAGAATTGCATCTCAATGCTGGACTAAGTGGACTAATCTGGTAGAAATATTTTAACACTGGCAAAAAAAAAAATCTGAAAAATCTAAATGTTTCAAACTTAAAATGCAGAATACAGAACTTTCACATGAATCTCAGCACTTATGTAGGGATTACTGCATCTCAGCTGGGTGCAGCTGTTAGGAAATGCATTTCTGTGAAGCTATTTTATACTAACAAGGCTCTGCCAAGAGTTTGCAACACTACTAAACTTGCCTCAAGCAAGCAATTAGAACTGCAATTAGAATTTCCTTCATTTTTGTCATTCATTTTCCCTAATGTCTTTCATTTTTCCTTCTTCTATGCTTTTTTTTTTAATTTGTGCTTTACCTGCTGTCATAATGTAGTACTTTTTTCAGCTCTGATTCCATTAATAAAGTTATGTGAAATCAGAAGCAAGTACTCACTTTTAAAAGCTGACAGAGAAGAAAATCAGCAAAACTTACTGTTAATCACAAGCACACTCTGGTGAATCAGCATCTTCTGACCCAATTAAATACATGCAACTACTGTTTGCCCAGTTCAAAAGTAGAAAAAAGAAGGGGAATTGTGGGCAGCAGCTGCTACATGATATTTCTTTCATGCCATTGTGGCAAGTTTCAGAGTTTTTAAGGTGGAAAGGTCTACTATCAACAAGGGATGAAAGGGGAATGAGAACAAGGAATTTGTAAAACACTGATGTGCTCATTATTTATGTATTTTATCATGTCCACCTAGACCTCCAAGTCATTTAAATAGGTCAAGGCAAAACAAGAAGGAGCTCTGCATGGGAAAGGGCAAGAGATCTAGATTATCTAAAATTATAGAATATTCACAAGACCCAAAGAAGAGCAGCAGGTCTGACAATAATTAGCATCATCAACCAGCCTGGTAATCTTCAGACAAGTCCTTAGGGATGAGGAAGGTCTACAGCCAAGAGAAGGCAAGTCAGCAAAGTAAGGTCAGGATGAGCAATCAGACACAGGCATAACCCAGGCAAGGACCTCACCTGAGCTTCAGTGCAGCTCCTGAGCCAAGGGTAGATGCTGCATGGGTGCAGATCCCAGATGAGACTCCTCACAGATCTTTCTCACACAGCTCATTTCACAACAGCCTGACCCAAGCACCTGAGAAGACATTAAAGTGCCTTGTCAGCTAAACTGTGAGCACTGGGGCTGCTGGTGCACAAATCCTGAAACTCCTGCTGCTGGAGATCAAGCTCCATGTTCTACAAGCCTCACTATCCAAGACCCACTTGGTTTCTAAGGTGCTCTTTGGGGTCAACTACAAATGACCCCCCAGGGGTTCCCATGACACCAGATGATGCTCTTTGAAGTGCTGCACTGGCTTCACCAGTGTTAGACCTGCTAGGCTGAGAGGCAAAGCTTTGTGAAGTATCCTATGCCATTACATCACATCTCTGAAGACATTATTCTGCTATGCATACCTGTAGGGAATTACAGCATTTCTGAAGGTAAGGTTAAATTTCTAAATGTGTATCTCTAAATTCTCCCTGAAGGAAAGTTAAGAAAAGTTCATCTCTTGGTAATGCTGTGTACCAAGAGACAGACCCTGGCAAAGTGAGGGTGCAGCACTACGAATCAACAGAGAGAAGAAAGGGGAACTTACAGTTAGAGATGGGAATGTAATAATTGATGTTACTTGTTCACATCTGAGTAATTATTCTCTAATCTCAATTTCCACCTGTAGACTTGTTTTAAGAAATAAATTACAGGTGCATAAAGATTCTAGCTAGTGATAGGTATAATTGAACATGCTTATTGCTTGGTGAGAAGAGCAAAATCAACATCTGCAGTCTTAGCAGGAAACAACCTGAACATATCCAGAGCTCCAGCCTTCCATTAGGAGCAACAGAGGAGGCTTGGCATATGGCCCTCAACACTGTTACCATAGACATATGTTTCTATTATAACGAACACAAAGCTTATTTACAAAGAAAATCACATTTATCAAAATTGAATGGGCTGCTGAATGTTTTCTTGCAAATGGTTTTTGGCCATTTAAAAGTTACCAGCAAAATATCCACATATGTTATATAGATTGAGAGGTGTCTCCTAAGTCTGTCTATATTAGCAGTTATGTTATTCCCTCCCTTACTGAAGACCAGAATTGGAAAAGGAAACATAAAAGCCTGGGAAGAGCACTGAGCTTTTGAAGCTATGCTACTTTTGGCTCACAGCAGGAGACATAATACAGAAATTTTATGTGGCACTGTGCAGCATCAACGAGGCCAAAGCAGGGATTCTGCAGCAGGGAAATACTGGGGGTTGTTTCTGAGGATCACTCTCCAGACATGATAGAAGCTCTCCAAAATCATTCCTTTTACCTTTCTGCTCATCTTCCTTGTGCTCCTTATCCAAATAAATAAAATATGTCAGTGCTTGCTATCAGACCAGTTTCATACACACCAATACCCATACCTAATATTTAAGTTGAGCATGTGCCTATGTGTTTTTCTGAATTGGATCAGAAAACTCTCTCCAGGGCAGATGAGCTGATTTTCTGCATGCTCAAAAATTCCCCCATCACCCCTGTCAATAGGAGTCAAAATTCAGGCAACACCAAGTCTACTGGCTTTGTTAAGAACACTTCCACCCCTGGAGGTGCTCAAACCAGGCTGGATGGAGCCCTAGGCAACCTAATCTAGTGGATGCCCTTCTTGCCCTTGGCAGGGGGAATGGAACTAGATGATCTTTAAGATCACTTCCAACCCAAAACAATCTGTGATTTTGTGATGATAAAACAAAATGTAGAAATATAGAGATCACCTGGTTTAGGTATGGGCTTTAAAAAATGAGCCAATGATTTTGCTTAAATTGGAAGAGACGATTTTACCCTTCTGCATTGATCTACCTAGCTTGTAGCACATGCACTGTGTGAATGGAGAATTTCAGAGTGGCTACATATAAAGATGTCTTTGGACTGCCAAGACTTGAGATGCTTTACTAGTAGTGCACAAACTGGAATCAAATGACAAGGATGTGGAGGGGAATCCATGTCTTCATCAGACAGAGGTCTTAATCTGATGCAGTATATTCGATGTATAGAAACACATGATTTGCATCTGGAAACAAAAAACTACAACTTTCTCTCCTGAAAAATTCATCTGCATTGTTTCACCACAGCTGAACATAGTTTTCAGCCGTGCTAGAAACAGTAACAACAGCAAAGTCCCTGTTGGACTTCAGGAAGACTCCAGAATATCTTTCATGGGGTCATAACTCAGCTTCAGGGAGCACAGCTTTTGTGCTACATCATGTGTGTGAATAGCAAAACGGGATTTTCAACTACAGATTATCATATTTTTTGTTTAAGCTTTATCTGATCTCCTGCTTCCAGTGGGTTTTGGCTCCAGTTCTCTTTTATCCTGTAGAAAAAAACAGTTAATTAAAAGAAATCTGAACACAAATAGATTCAAAATATTCCATCAGAAGTCAATGACTACAGCTTCTTCCCGATCCTTAATCATCTGCATTTTCTGCTGAATGAAATAGGGCATAGTTTGAATTCCAAAATAGCCAAAGACTAATTTTTTACAGTTCTGGAAATGAGTGTTTTCAATTATTGAGCAAAGACATAACAATTTACATATTTCTGATTTTTTTTTTTTTTTAATATGCATGTCTCAAATGATTTTTCATCTAGATAAGTTATTCACAAATGAAAAATGAGTGCCACTCAGTCACACTCAGTTCTTTGAAAGAGAGTTTAGTCATGCATATTAGCGTCTATGTATTCCTTGTCATCCACAGGCATTAAAGACAAATCCACTTCTACTTAGAATTCAAGGCTGGAAAACCCCTGCCCATGCAGTCCCTGCAGTTTCCAATCAGTAACCATCTCGAGGAGTCACACTTTTCCTCCACACATCACTTTCCATATACACACACTCCTGGTCACTCACTGCTCAGGTCAGAGATCTAGCATGACACTTGCCATCGTTTTTGGATACCCACACAAACAGTCTCACTTTCAATATCTACAATAAACCACATAGATTATGGTTAGGAGTAACTTCTCCTGAAAACTGATGTTTAGAAGATCACCTAAGATTCTTTTTTATTTTAGAAATTACAAAAATGCCTACTTTTGGATTAAGATCCTAAAAGAAACCCAGGTGATTGATCCATTGGGCAAAGAAGGGAAAGAAGAATGTCAAGATAAAGAATAAAAAATTGTCATTTGCCATCAATAATACACCTGATCCATAAATGGTAAAACCCACTATTCTCACAGCATTTCTACCCAAAAGGTCAACTGCATGCAGGATGCTAACTGAGTAATCAGCACGCCCTGGCATTTAAAAGAAGTAGCAGAAAAAGGCCTCATTGTTATACTCTTCATAATGAAATCATGGAAAAGCATTAGTCCAAAAATGATTACAAATAAGCTTTGCTGAACTGCCATAGGTGCAGGTTTTACCGTGTGGAGAGATTAAAGTCGTGTGCAATCACTGCCTGGAGACTGCACGTCATTTCACATCAATTGGCATGATGAATCTTTTACATAATGTGAATCACAGTCTAATTGTGAGTTTGATTGCATCTTCTGTTCTGATCACACAACCTCAGCACATCGAGGCGAGCAGGGAACTAAGCTATTGTACGGAGTTAAAGGAAGAAAGAAAAGCTGTGTAGCATGAAATGAAAGTGACATCTCACAGGATATATATTACTAAAAGTTGCTGAGCAATTTAACAACTACATGTAATATATATCTTGACAATATCAAAAAAGGCAATTAGAGGAGCATGTCTTCCACCAATAGAAATACATCACTTTTGAAATCAGCAGGCTGCTGCTAGGAAACTCAGACTGGAAGCCTTTTTGCCAGAGAAGATGCATTTAAGACAATAAACTCCCCATTAACTGCAATGCAGGTAGAATGTAACTAACCTAGGATTTTTACAAGAGCTGGCAGAAAAACTGGTACTGTATGCTCCAAAGATATTTCTAAAGATCAGGTTCAGTCATGGATTTGTTGTAAATCATATTGCAAAATAAAGCAAAAATCGATCCTCTATGGAAATTATATTGCTTCTATTACCATAGGAGCTGAGGCATACAAAATCCGTAATGTATTTATTTCCCAACACCATTACAACTATTGTCTTCACTTTATAAAAGTGAAATGGAATATCAAATAATTAAGGAACTTGTCCCAGACACTACAGGAGATCTACAAAACAGCAAGCAATGTTATCCAGATGGTCAGGTAGCAATTCAGTATGTTAGTGACTGGATAGATGCTGGACTGTAGCCCTTGCCTGATCGTCAGGGAGCCATCTGGATGTGGGGAACAAGGCATTGTGACATTCACTGCTGAAATGTCATTTTCCTCAGTCTTGTAGGAAAAGCGAGAATCATGGGTAATTTCATAGGTTGGAAAAGACCCTTAGTATAAATAATCTACCCTAAATTTGTCTGCAAGCCTCTCATCTTTTAAATACCTTTTATATTTAGGACCACAGCACCTTTTTTGCTTTTTTTTTTATTTTTTTTTAAATCTCATACAGTTTTCTACAAGGAAACCCACTTTTTCTCTGAAATTCATTACAGCTAAAGATCAGGGAATCATTTCAAACTTGGATTATGTGTAGGTGGCTGGTTAGGGGCTTATGCTGCTTCAGTTTGATTTTAGATGAATGTGTAAAGCATTTGAAATGTTTCTAAAACAACAGATATCAATAAAATAAATACAATTCAAGAGTTGGCATATCAGTTGATGTAAATCATAACTCCAGTGGTGGAACTGTGACATTTTACCTCAGCTAGACCACTGTTCCAAAGATCCTGGAAATAAACTACCACTCAGTGCAGAAGTTTGCTATGCCAGCAATTTTTTCTCTTACAAAGTTAATAGCTTAGCTCTAGGATAGGAAAGCTCTATGATGAGCTCTAAATGTTTACGGGGCCAATAAAGGTATTTGCATTAAATTTGTATCTTTTTAAAAAATGAAACTCTGATCTTGGATCTCTCTGCTAGGTGCCTCTACTAAGGAATATCTCTGGCTTATGTTTTAAAGTTTCTGATGTGCTGACAGTCAGTCAGCACCTACTTTAACATTTTTTGACCCACTACATTATGTAATGTAGTATAATTAAGTTGTGCAAATCTGAGAATGGAATTACCATTGCTCCATGGGGATTTGGAGTCTATTTCTAAACAGGAAATTAAAACTAGCACATCTCAGTTGACACCACAGTGCACATTGATGTTTACCTGGGAATTACTGGACAAAGAAAAAGAACTATATTTCACCATTTAGAATCCAAATATTTGGCACATGGATCATACAAAATCTGGCAGATAAGAAGTTTCTGGACTTTCTGGACTCTTTATTTTCTGAGATACTTCAAAAGAAGTCAGAAACAAAGTTCATTGCAGTGATGTCCTCTTTCACTATTATCCTGCTATGAGGACAGCTTAAAACCCAGGAAAATGCACATAACAAAAAAAATCACAGGATACGGTAAATCCAAAAAGTATACTTTGGTCATGTCTCAGATAAAGGGAAGAAAAAAACTGGAACTGGGTAATTAGACTGCTATATTAATATCCCCTCATTTGGTATCACAAATATTAAGCACTAGCTTGAGTACTGAAGTTTAGAGATACAAAGAATGTGTTTAAGGCAAAAAAACATTGTTGCTAGTGTGGATTTCATCAGGCAACAGCCTCTTTCCTCAATAATTACATTTTCCCTGTCCAAATCCCTGCAAGGATTTGGTGTCATGAAGAGATCTGAAAGCACCTGCCTTTATTAGGAGCAGAATACAGAATGGGTTAACAGGTACCATAAAGTACAGGTCTGCCAAAACCTCTGGACTTAAAGAAAGCTCAAATTTCCCTGACGCACTTTCCATTTTCTTCATGTTAAAAAGACCCCTTTACTAGAAAACCCTCAGGAAAACATACAGATGTACCCTTAGGATACAGAAAGATCATTTCTATAAAAGGTACTACTTGTAAATGCAATATGACCTGTCAGGTATTGAAGGAAGATTCATAGCTCCAGCTGTAAACAAAGGGCACTCATTAATTAGTTTCCCAACACAAAAATAGAATGAGATGCAAAGACAAACCAGTGGCTCATGCTAGATGGCCAAGTAGCAAATCACAGAACTGGACACACCTGGAACCATCATTGCTGGCAATGGAGTTTCTGAGAGGCAGCCAGTCAACCCAGACAGGCTCATTACTGCAAGTAGCATTAAATTAAACAGTGGCATAAAGAGTCACACAATATCTCAAACTCTAACACATTGATTAGCTGATTACTTAAGCAAAATACTGCAGAGGGCTGTGTGTGCCACTGTGCATGCATTTAAAGTACTACACATGCACAGGTCACTCACATACCACATTAAAGTCAATAAATTAAACATGAATCGTTGGGCATGTTAAATGAATTGCAACCCATAATCATCTAAGTAGCAACAAGGCATTCATTTAACCTGACCTAGATGGATTATATAAAGAGTTATTAAATATAACAGGAATACAAATTGCAAGTTAGAATCCTTGGAACTCTTTTCTGGTTGAAGGGATTTTTATAGGAAGTCACTAACTGAAACTATGCATATGTCTGATATTTTTGGACCTACTTCACTAGACACTAGTTTATTGGGGCAGTTTATATGCAAATAAGATAACATGAGACTGTAAATAACACAGCTATGTGGTGGTCCACTTTGAAATCTCATGCCTTGTCTGGGAAAACAGGATGGTTGAATACAGTCAGTTGAGTCATGTATCTCCAGAATTGCAAAGCAGGCATATTTGGCTTAACTAAGGGAAGAGGAAAAGGTTTATTTGAACTTATTCTGGAATGCACAACAGTTACTTAGATTTGTTTTATCTTCTTATTCAGAATGATTTCATGGTTCAGAGAGAAAAGCTTTAGTTCCTTCAGTCAAAAGATTTAGGGTGGAATTCATCTGATTAAATGCAAAGGCCTGCTCTTTATCAGTCACGCCAGTCCCCATGTATAATCAGTAAAAATCTAGTCACTATAGACTACAAAGTCTAACTCTAAAATAGACATTTTAAATACATCCGATGGATTGAATCCTAAAAAGGTCTGTTTCTCTACAATGAAAATAAAGGGAGGTTCAGAAATAGCTGTTACATGTTTGTAAGGAAGATGAGGTGACTACTATTCCTAGAATCTGCTCTTGGTTTTCCTGCTAACCTGCTGTATGGGTCTGCTCTGGAAGCCTAAATGCAATTAAAAAAAAAATCAAGAATGCTATTTCAGATACTCTATTGATGACATCCATTAGGCAATATGCTTCAGGCACCTGTATTTACTCAGTGACTTAATTTTCATCCTTTTGTACCTGTGGTCTGATAACTATTCTGTGGGTTCTACATATACATTTGCATTTACAAATACAATATTTATATACATTTATATATTTGTATACTCTTTAAACAATAATGTCATACAAGATGCAACAGGACAGAACCTCAGTATCAAATATGCCTCTTTGTATAATATCATACAGGTAGTTTAAAATTAATTTTTTAACTGTTGGCATCATCTGAAGTTAGAAAATTTTCCTTACCAGCTAATGTTAATAG